>NC_080417.1:2116724-2798153 GCF_029873635.1 Malania oleifera
TCCAACTACCCCCAAAATCTAGCACGCACGCCCGCAGCATATCTTCTAATATCTGAATCATATCTCAATTTGGCCGTTTGTCTAAGGATGAAACGTCGTGCTGAAAGATAACTAAGACCCCAAACTCTTCTAAAAGTTCCTCCAAAATTGTGACGTGAAACGTAGGTCTCGATCTGATGCTATAGACATTGGCACATAATGTGATCGTACTATCTCCTAGATATATAATTCCGCCAATCTGTCCATGGAGTAATTGACTTTAATAGGAATGAAGTGAGCGGTCTTCATTAATCTATCAATGACCACCCAAATAGTATTTTGACCATGCGATACCAACGATAAACCCGTCACGAAGTCCATTGACACATGATCTTACTTCCATTCTGGGATATAAAGCAACTGCAACTGGCCCATCGGCCTCTAGTGCTCAACCTTTACCTACTGGCACATTAGACACTACCGTACGAACTCAAAAATTCCCTCTTCATGCCACTCTACCAATAAGACTCTCGTAGATCCCTATACATTTTAGTACTTCTTGGATGAACCGTGTATAAGGACCTGTAAGCCTCCTCTAAGATCGTCCTCCTGACATCCACATCTGCAAACATGCACAACTTGGAACGGAACCTCAAGGCTCCGTCATTAGAAATATTGAATTCATCTCCCTATCCATCCTACACCTTAGCTATCAGCTCTGCTAATTCTGTATCATCTCTCTAAGCTGTCTTAATCATTTCCTGTAGAGTAGGCTGCACTACCAGACTGACAATAATTGCCTTAGGATCACTTTTCTAACCAAACTCTACCACGAGTCTCTCCATCATCCTGGATCGGATGTTGAACCTCCCATAGATGCCAGTTCTGGTCCCATTGATTTCCTGCTCAGAGCATCAGCTACCACATTTGCTTTCCCTAGGTGGTAACTAATAGTGTAGTCATAATCTTTAATAAGTTCCAACCACCTTCTCTGTCTCATGTTCAGCTTACTTTGAATAAAAAAGTAACTTCAAACTCTTGTGATCAGATACAGATGTCTCGCCCGCTCTCACGTATAGTAATGCCTTCAAATCTTTAACGCCGTGCGCCAGTGTCCACCAATTCCATACGTTGATCAGGATAGCTTCTTTTCATTATTCCTTTCACTGTCGGGAGGCAGTATTTGTAACGACTTGCTCATTAAATAGGTTTTTTGTTATTTTTTTTGTTTGTTTTTATACTACAACATTAAAATGCGCGGATCCATATAGATAAACCCAATCATGCAACCCTACGGCCGCGAGAATGCATAGATCATAAAAATATAACAACACACATATAAATTATTATAAACCATACCAAGAGTGCTAAATTGTTGTCCCAAAATATGCAATAATACTTTATTAAAAGTTCCCATCTAATATCGTCAACTTCAGTCGGCTGGGGCTATACCAAAAACTACTCCCCCAAAAATATTCACCTCTAATATCCCGGCCAATACCTGAGGCCCGCCTCTATCTCCAAGTCTGATATGCATCTGCCTACCTAGATCACCCTGAAAAAATGTTAAAAGAGTAAATTGAGAACATAAGACCAATGCTCATTAAGACAATTATGCTATTCTTGTTGTGTGTGGCAAATGAGTTACAATACGTATGTAAATCTATGTGTTATAAAAATCATGTTGTTATGTATTAACTGGAACCTAAAATACCGTACAAGCAATAGAAACCACCCGCCATTCCCGTGCTTAACATATCTGTATTTTAGGTTTTCTACTGAAATAACTTCTTAATATTAATTAATTATAGCTTCCTATCTCTGTAAATCTGGCATATACCTAATAAGAACGAACTCAAACTTTCCCTGTGGATAACTGTGTGTCATGATTTAAACCCCTCATGATAGGGTTTGTGGCGCTTCGTAGGTGGGATCTACCCCGCGGCCGACCATGGGTAAAACCACTATATCTCCTTGGTCCGGATCTGCCCTCCTCAACCCATATCTGATGGGGAGCTTGTCCATGGTCATTGGGGCACTAGGTACGATTCTCAAACTTCTATCACGTATTATCTGAATAGGTGGCTTGCAGCTTATAAACTGTTGTGCTACGGTACCGATGCTCTGTAAATGTATGTGTCCAACAGGGTTCTGATACTCAATATATAATACATCTCTAATTCAACTTATCCATTTAACCATGATTATAAAATAACCTGTATTAACCATAACACTGGAAATATAACTGTAACGTATCATCGTTATGTTCTAACTGAACGGTGTATAATCAGGTACTATAAACTATATTAATCATGGTATTGGCTGTATTACTATGAAACATAACCACTGGTTTCTATACTATAAATCATAATCTTGAAATATTGTAAAACTGTTTCTTACTATACCCATATTCTCAAGCCACACTACAATTTCAACTTTATACATGAAATGATAAACTGTATAATATTTTCTATCGTGAATGATCATCTGATAAAACGTAAGGTTAGACTGAAACAAGGACAATAATAAAATGGTCTATCAATATCATATTTCTCTACCTACATTTCGTACTACAAATCCCCTACGGGAATAGCCATTCCGTAAACATCCGTAGGGTTCTCCACTCAATACTCTGAAAACCATAAATCCCGAGAATACTAATCAATCAATATTTCTTTGCTTGCCAATCATATCTACATACTGTCGGAAAAGTCCAAATTCTGATATACAAAGACCTTACACACCCTGGATTTCAGGTGATTCCAACTTCGTTCCACTGACGATCCGTTTCAGTAGACTTAGAGAGAACTCCGCCAGGAGTATCGTGGTGGCCCTAGATCGTCGATCCGACGACTGACGGGGCCGAAATAGAAAAGAGAAGAGGGAAAGGCCGTAGGAGAGAGAAAGAGAGAGAGAGAAAGGAAAGCGGCATTGAAATTCTACGTAAAATGAGTTTAAGCACTATTTATATTGCGGGATTCACCGACGAGCCACGTCACCTCGTTGACGAGTCCTTCCAATAATTCACTCGTATGAACATCTTCTTCGTCAACGACGATTTCATTCTGTCCCAAAAACCCTTCTCACCCTATTCCAGTAATTCCCTGCAAATCTTGCTCCTCGTCAAAACTCCATAAGTTCTTTTTTTTTTTTAAAGTTCTGCTTGAGCTCCGTTACGAGTTTTTAGAGATCGGTGCTTACCAGGCAGTCAACTCTATCGCAACTCCACCGGTCATACGAATCCGGAGCTAAACTGGGTAAAATGCCTCTGGAAACACATCCGAAAACTAAAACTCGTTGCCACTTAAATATCCCGAGTCTCAACTCAACTCCAACTCATCCCGCTGGCAGTTTCCTCACGCAAGCTAGGTACCACCCCTGACAACCATCCAAAGACAACACCCCCCTCGCCTATAATGCCGATAAAAAATCTGTGGCGGTCGAACGCACACACGATCCACAACTCATAACTCCTTCTTCCCCAGAGTAGTCTTGAACACTACTACCTTCTTCCGACAGTCAATCCCGTAACTGAGAACAACCAATCATTTCCCAATAATGACGTCGAAAGATCTGACATGTCATATACTACAGATTTGGAGTAGCATTCCTCCTCCTAAATATACAACTAGGCAGTTTCTTAACATCTTACTACCATCCGTTTTACCTCCAGTCGGCATATGTTTTACAACAACTGCTCATTCATCACACAGGTTTCCGCTCACACAACTTCACAAAACTGCAGATGGGGGGTTGGAAACAAGGAATTTGAGAAACGTAATTGAACGAATGGGTTGCCCCCCCCTAATCAATAAAACAACCGCTCTATTCGAAAGAAACACATGGTCCCTGTCACCAACTTTCTTCCCAACGTTTTCCGCATCTAACTCTGGATTAAGTAAATATACCCTCGGCAGGATCCGTGGTTTGCCTGGTAGTGTCCCTTGAGCAATCTGATTACTCCCACGGTTCCTAACTCTGTGCAGGCATATTTCCTACTCTGTCCCTAACGCTTCTTTGCCATGTGGCCCGACTTGCCACAGTTGTAAGCATACACCCCAAAATGGTTCGAACACTACGTCCATCGTAAGACCAGTTATGGCACTATAGCGCATTGTGGCGGAGGTGGATTCCCCCCCTCAACATTCGACCGCGGGTCGATTTTTCTGCCGATAACCAAAGCTTAGTTCTTCTTCTCTCCACTCCACTGGCCTGTTGAGGTCCAACTATGAGGACGCGAAGATAACTGAACCTCTTCCCTGAACCGCACTACCAACATCATCTCCCGAAGGTCGGTCTCAAACTAATGGTGCGCTTTTATCCACAGAAAGGAGAACTCCTGATCTGCAACATCCCTACAAGCGGCGGATATCCTTCCTCAAACCCTTCTCAAACCTCCGCACTTCATCGTTTGCTCATGTCATTCGAAACCAAATACAGTGCTAAGCGAGATAACTAGATCATATCTGTCAACATACCTCTGCACTGTCAAATTTCCCTGTGTCAGGCCCCGAAAACTCATCATCACCTTTGCATCCTCCGTGTGGAGACCTGGAAAGTATCTCTTCGAAGAATAAACTCTCTTGAAGTGGCTCCCCCCACGTCATATCCCGATGGAACCAGCTCGCTGCCTCTCAAGTCAAGGCTCACTGCCTCCACCCAATCGCCCTGCCTCCCCATCAATTGAAAGGTATGGGTGCAAGACCTTCATACTTCTCAAGTGCAGTGGGAGACTCCCAAAATCCTCAATCTTTCTCACTGCCAGTCCTCTGCCCTATCGATCAATTTTCCTCGAGTCCCTTCCCCGTGAAATGTCGGAGGGGGTGAATGGCGTGGTGAAACCTCTCGATGGTACACCCCACATCAGTAGGAAGTTTTCTCGCGTCTCATACACGCCCGCCCAATCTCTCGGCTCACCTGTCGTCGCCAAACGCATGAGACAACAGAAGGACGACTCATCATTTGTCCCGTTCCTCCTAGGAGCCCGCTCTCCAAGTTATTATCCTTGTGCTCCATTTTAAACAAACAAGAACTAGGAATCGGTTAGAATTCCTACTATCGTCACGTAGCTAATACAATCATAGTCCTAATCATAGCCAACTATATACTCTCACACAAGGAGGTGTAAGCCTGTACCCTTCAACGGACGCCGACACAAACGAATCCATCCATTGTCTTCCCTGCCTTTACTAAAATTGTCATTACAGGAAATCAACATGGAATACCGATGGTAGACCGCCGACATGTCAAGGTCCCGATCCTAGCAATAGAACAATCCTCGCCCACAAAAAAAAAAAAAATAACTAACCCATTTTCCTACATCCTAACTCTGGTAATGTGCACACCATCCATCACTCCTATAACACCAGTCCCTAAGCAATACCAACAACCTTGTTTCGCTCTGATACTAAGTCTATCCTCCCCTAACCCAGAAATGGAACCCAGGGGTGAATTTAAGTAACCTAACCTGTCTTTATATTAATTAAAACATACATGATACAACATAAAAAGAGGGTCCGACCCCGTGGGGTGAACGGATGTCCTATATACATACATACAAACGTTCGTACTCATCAAAATACGCAGCGAAATATGGTCTTTTATACATAACCAGTATCATACCAGAGTCAATACCATACAAGGATATACTTCCCTACGAATACCATACATACAACGGGCGTATACAAAATCCATCACGACAACCCGGCTTCATAATGTAGTGACCCGAAAAATAATAGTATTTAAATAATAAAAGGGAGAGAAATAGAAACAGAAACAGAAGGAGGCCGTAGACTTCGTCGACGACATTGTATTTTCGGGGGTAAAATAAATTTAGGAAATTACCAGACTTCATTGACGAACATAGGGTTTCGTCAACGAGAAAATACCGAGAGACGGTTCGAGCTGCTCTGAATTTCATCGACGAATACAGGGTTTCGTTGACGAATTTAATGAAGGACTCGTCGACGAGGTGACGTGTCTCGTCGATGAATCTGGCCCTATAAATAGCTAAAAATATGATATTTATTCACTCTCCGCACTCCTCTCTCTCTCCTACGTCTCTCTCTCTCCCTTCTCTCTTCGATTTTGGCCCTGTTAGTCATCGGATCAACGATCTGAAGCCACCACGACGCTTCTGGCAGAATTCTCTTCAAGTTTGATAGGGCGGATCGTCGGTGGGATTGAGTGGAACTTCATCCCAAATTTAGGGTAAAGTCTTTTAGCCTATTTTTGGACTTATGATAGTTATAAGAAATAATGTAAGTGGAGAAAATACTGATATTATGTTCTAGCAAATATTGTTTTCAGGATGTTTGTAGATGCCCTTGTCGGTGTTTAGTCTAGTATTTCATAGTTCTTTCCAGGTAGTCATGTCAGGGAATATGGGCTAGCTAGGTATTTTTAAAATAATTATACAGATTATTTAATGATGAAATTATGTATTACCGTATCGTGTGGCTTGTGAATATGAATATCGACGAAAAATATGTATTTACAATATTCACGTATTTCTGATTTTACGATATTTCAGTACATGATTTTATGAATCTCATACCATGAATTATACGAATATCATATTATGATTATACAGTTTCAGTGTTATGATGATACGTTCTCAGTATTACGATGTATGAATTTCAGTGGCAGTTTATGCAGGCATCATGGTTAATTTTCGATATTCCAGAAATCATGTGTAATCACAAATAGTTGTATATAGTAAATACAATTATATTGTATCAGACCCTGTTGGTCTATGGCGTTAAGCAGAGCACGAGACTGTTGTCTACAGATATTATGTTTACGTATGATCACACCACCTATTTAGATAATACGTGGTAAGGTCGATCACCTTGGCCCTTGAAGAGGTTAGGCTCCCCATCCAGATATGGGTTGAGGTGAGCAGATCGACCGATGAAGTATAGTGATTTATTCCTGGTTGGCCAGCCAGGGTAAATCCACCCTACGGGCGGCATAACCCTGTCATGAGGGGGTAAGTCATGACATACATATATCCACAGGGAACATTTTTAGTAATTATCGTGTATGTATAGATTTGCAGAAACAGGAAACATACTTACTTATACTAGAAGTATTTTGAATAATAAACTCCAATACTGTCATGTTAAGCAATAGGGACTGGGGTGGTCAATTTTATCACTTATACTTTATTAATATATTCAGTTATGCATGTTTATTTGAAAACAGATCTTCATTTGCCACACACTAGTAATAGCATATTTCGTCTTACTAAGCGTTGGCTCATCCTAGTGTTGAATTATTTTTCAGGTGAGCAGATCAGGCTCGCAGATAGAGGGGCTTCAGGGGTGCCCTATCAAAGAGTAAGTATGTTTTGGGAGAATTTTTGTATCCCCTAGCTAGTTGAGGGTATTTTGGGAAACAGTGACATGTGTATATTTTGGGAAACATGTAGTACTCTGGTATTGAGTGGTATTGGTTTTGTATTGTGTATATATTTTTCATATGGTTATGTCTATGTGATTTATGCTTCTCGTTGCTTAGGTTTATGGTTGGATTTATCCCAGTATGGTATCAGAGCATGTAGATTATCATAATATAAAAAAAAAAAAAAAAAACAGTTAATTAAGCAGGTCGTTACACACAAACTCATACCTATCAGGTACTAGCAGTAGCTAAACAACACCCCTCGCTTCCGAATGCTAGGATGCTAGTTTCAGTTACCCGAAGGACCTGAAAAAAATACATTTATATATAATATTCAGGGTGAGACACCTCTCAGTAAGGGAGAAAACAGGTAATATTAGTGTGTGGCATACCAGTGTCATTTTACATACTTCATAACACTATACATACGATACAGTTTGAAATAATTCGTATAATTTCATACATTTCCATACAGTTCCAGTATTTTCACAAAAACCATTCCAGTTCATACGATACCCAAATACATACGTACATACATACATATGGTCAGTGTCGTCACACTAGTTCGCAACTACACAAGGTCACCTTGTCTCACAGCGATTACATTGCTACATACACAACTACGCTGCGACGATCAAGGCCTAATAGTGAATCCATTGCTACATACGCAACTACACAAGGTCACCTAACCTCACAGCGATTACATTACTACATATGCAACTACGAAGATCTACTACTTAGACCCAATATTGAATACATTGCTACATATGCAACTACACAAGGTCACCCAGATCTCATTTCCTGATTACATTGCCACATGTTAAAACTAGCAACGACAACCCCCCCTAGGCCATGTGAAATCCTTGCTTACAAATGGGGTAGTGTAGAGAACACCCTTCGGTGAACAGCCGAAACATATTGGTGATACTTTCAACACCCTGAGGCATAGAGCCGGAACTCTATCCCGGTAACTACCCGGATATGGTTATTTTACCAATCCCTGGAATCATTTAAACTCACGTCTATACATTTCAGCGTCGGTAAAATTAGCCGCCACAAGAACCGTTTCACAAATTATGAACAAAAGAATACATAAAACATACTTCACTTATTTGGTTGACGGAAAATATTACGTTTACAAATTCAAGTATACAGTTATGCAAAAATACGGATTACGGTCACCTCAAGTTACAATTAAAACAAGATAGCGGTTTCCAAACCAAATATTAGAGATGATACCCAAAATTCAATTTTCTCAAAATTGTAACCCAAAAATCCCGCATTTTTACCCGATAGATTTCCCCAAATAAGTAGCCCCCAAAACAACATATGATAGTTAGCTTTTACAGGCTTAACTAAACAGCATCCCCTTACCTTAACCCGAAATCCAATACAACTCTAGGTCTCAAAACTATGAAACAGAGAATCGAAATCTACAAGCCAAGTACAATTACATACTACAATCCGTACTACTACACATTATACTGAATCAGAAATGAAAACCGAGCCCTACCTGATTTTTTTAACTCGAAACCCGAAATCCTCCGAAACGAGGAGATTCCGATCTATAGAAACGTAGAGAATCCTTCATTGAATCCTCACCAGTACTTCGGGATTTGTGATTTCGGTGACAAACGTGAAGGCAATAGAAGGAGAGAGAGAGAGGAGAGAGAGCACCGACGAGAGAAAGACGAGAGGAGGCGAGAGAAAGAGAGAGAGAAGGAGAGAGAGACAGAGAGAGAGGAGGGAGAGGAGAGAGAGAAGGTCTCTTCTCCTTCGGAGGAGAAGGAGAGAGAGACGAAGAGAGAGAGTGAGACTGGAATCGAGAGAGATGCATGCGACCGCGAGAGAGATAGAGAGAAGGAGACGAGCAAGAGACGAGAGCGACAGAGAGAAGGGACTGGTGCTGACGTTCGGCCATTCTTCTTCTTTCTCTGTCTTTCTTTGGGAGAAGAGAGAGATCGAGGCAGAAACCGAGAGAGGAATCCAGAGAGAGACGCGGAGACTTCGAGAGAGGCAGAGAGAGAGTGAGACAGAGAGAGGGAGAGAGAGAGAGAGAGAGAGAGAGAGAGAGAGAGAGAGAGGGAGAGAAAGAGAGAGAGAGAGACAGGAGAGAGGTGGAGAGAGGTAGAGAGAGAGAGAGGAGAGAGAGAGAGAGAGAGAGATAGGGAAGAGAGAGAGAAGTAGAGAGAAGCGCAGACAGAGTGCCAAGAGAGGAGCACGAGAGAGCCGAGACGAGAGAGGGAGAGAAGAGAGAGAGAAGAGATGAAGAGAGGAGAGAGCAAGGACTCCGAGAGAGGAGGAGAGAGCTGAGACGAGAGAGGGCACGAGGAGAAGAGAGAGAGAGGAGAGGAGAGAGAGGACAGAGAGAGAGAAGAGAGATGGAGAGAGAGACCGAGAGAGAGGAGGATAGAGAGGGAGAGAGAGAGAGAAGGCGAGGAGAGAGAGAGAGGCGAGAGAGAGAGAGAGGAGAGAGACGGAGAGAGAGAGAGGGGGAGGGACAGAGGAGGGGAGGGGAGGAGAGCTTGAGAGATTACGAGGGGAGAAGAGAGAGGGACGATGAGGGAGAGGGAGGAGGGACGAGGGAGGAGATGTGAGGAGAGAGATGAGGACAGAGAGAGAGGGAGGGAGAGCTTCAAATCCTAAGAGAGAGAGAGAGAGAGAGAGAGAGAGAGAGAGAGAGAGAGAGAGAGAGAGGAAAACCATAACTTAGCTAAGAAGCAACCAAAAATATCCTTATAAAGACCTTTGACCCAAGAGGCTTCGTTGACGAATTGGTGTCTTCGTCGACGAAGTCTTCAGGGATTTCGTCGACGAGACAGCGATTTCGTCGACGAACCCTGATATTTAAATTTTCCAAACCTCTCGGCTTTTCTTCGTCGACGAATCTCTGAATTTCGTCGACGAAAAGCCTTCTACCTTCTTCGACGAATTATGGTCTCATCGACGAAGTCTGTGCAAATTCCATTTTTACTCCACTTTTACACAATAAACTCATATATCATGGTTTGGGTTCTTACATCATATATATTAGTTATGAGGGAAGTTTATCTAACAAGATCCCCTCCTTTGGACGACTTATTAGACATTCATAAATCGCACTTTATTTTTTATTTTTTCTTTAAATTTTATTTATTTATTTATTTTAAAGGTATTAATTAAAGACCATTATATTCAATTTAAGGATAATTCATAATTAATTAGGTATCTTTAGTAGAACGGGTGTGTAGGAGGGTGCTAGTACGTTCCGCTCGCATAACTAAACTCCCGATCCCAATTCTTGTTAATTAATGCAGACTGAAACTATTGGTTCATTGACCTAAGTTTAATGTAAGAATTGTATCAACAAATACTGGTTTTGAACCCTCTCTAGACCGTTGCGACAATTAACATGCTATAACTTTCAATTAATTAGCCACCACTCAATATTGATAATAATTAAATACATTAACAACTTTTCATAAATTCTTTTAGATATTTTAAAAAAGGCATAGAATTTAATGAACTGTATTAATAAAATAGTGTTGGGTCACTCATCAACCAAACTAAAATGGCAAAATCAGCACATGTACCCAAACCCAATGTGTTGGGAAGAAAAGCCTCTCTAGTCATCCTAATAATTCACAAATGGTATCTTTTTATTATATTTTATCTATATTTTTTATATGTAAAAAATGTGAGCATTGACAGATTTATAGTCTATGTAGTATAGCAACAAAATGTCGTGTCAAGGTGACATCTGAAGTCTAGGTAACCGCAGGCTGAGAGGTCCGACACGTGGCAGCTGCTTGGACCGCACACACGCAATGATTAAGCCCACGTCAGCAAAATTCGCACCCACATGTAATTTCCACGGTGATATTTTAAAAATTACTTGCTGTAATTTTTTTAGCCTCTGATTAAATTAAGGGGAAAAATTGAAAGAATTTTTTTTTTGTTTATGTTTGGTTGTCAAAAAAAAAAAACTCCAAATTGATAAGTACGTTGATTACGAATATCATTAATATTTAATATTTCTTAATTTCTAATTATTAGAATAATTTTTTATTTTTAATAAAGAGAGAAAATATCATAAAACACGAGTTTCTAATTTTCTTTTCTAAAATGATTTTTTTTTTATAAAAATGAACCCTAAATTTTTTGATTCATTAAATTTCACATACTATATAATATGAAAAATTATTAGGTGTACAAGGGGTGCACACCGCACCCAGGGTGGGCATGGTTTAGTTAATCGAACCATTACCCCGGATCATTAGCCGAACCGAAGTTTTAATTTGGTAAAAAATACGGACTAAAACCCATTTGAAACATTAATTAAAATTTGATTAATTGATTTTTAGACTAATATTCATTGGTTAACCAAATCGAATTGTTAGGTACAATTTTAAATTCTAAAGTCACTACAAATAATATTTTTTCTTTGATAATAATCAACACACACACACACACACATATATATATATATGAAATATTTAAAATAAAAATTTAGGCATGAGTATTATATCCATATAATTTTTCAAAATTTAAATTATTAAAATTGTATATCATATGTATTTTTCATATACATATATTTATAACATATCAGTTCGGTTTAGTTTGGTTAGTTGTGGTTATTGATGAACAGAACCAAAATTGAATTGATAACAAAAAAAAAAAAGAAAAATTCGAATCAAAACTAATAGGAAAAATAGTTTATTGTCTAATCATTTTTTGAGGTTTAATTTTAATTTGGAGTTTTCAAATTTTCCATTAATGATTTGGGGTTGGTTTGACTCATTTAGTAACTATAATTCAAATAATTATATTATAAATTATAAAAATATATTACATAATTATTTATTTAAATAAAAAAATTATAGTTATATTTAATACAATTTTAAATTTATAAATTTATGATTTTTTTATTGATGTTTTTGAATTTTAAAATTTAAAATTTAAATTTTAAACATTGATTTTAATGAATGAAAATCATTGACTTGTAGCAACTTAAAAAATTTGAAATTAAATTCAACGATTCTGTTGAGTTAATAGGCAGATATTGGTTAAGAAATTGATTAATTAAAATATAATTAATCATTTAAATACTTTCTATGAGAAATAAAAAAAATTAAAAATTAAAAAAAGAGAGTCGTGTGTTTGTTTGTTTGTTATTGTTGTGGAATGACTGGAGGTCCACAGTAAGATCACATGAGGCTCCGCCTGATCACGTCTGGGCCGTCCGATGAAATCCAGAAGGGAATGCTGGTCTATATAAATGTTGAGAAGGTGACCAGCTATGTCAGTTGTTGATTTCTCTGGGATAGCGATTTGGGAGCGAAGGGATAGTTTCTACGGGGGAGGGAATGGAGATAAGGGAGAAATGGCTGGGCATCCCTACTGCTTCTCCGTGAATTCGCCCGTCTTTTCTTGTTCCGGTGAGCGGATTCGGTTTTCTCTGTGATCCGAGTGGCGAAATTTGTACTTTCCGACGGAAAGTTTCGTTTTTTCTGGGGATTTGAGATACTGTGTCGCCGTTGAAGTTTCGGTTTTTTCTGGTAATCCCGATTTTGACCTGAAAGCCGCGATTCAACTGTTTTTGTTTTTATTATTTTTTTTTCTTCTTCTTTCGTTCTATAAAGTTTAATTTTGATTCAATTTTTGAAGAGCAGGCAAGATTACTAGCTTTGTTCTTTTATCTTGAAAATTGGGCGATTTTGTGGTGAACAGAGTACAGTTGAGGATTGGTCTTGGGGATTTGGAGCGTTTGGTATGTCGGTGAAGCTTTTGATGCTCTGATTTGTGTGAACATTTTAGTTTATTTAAGGATGTATTGATTTTTGCCTTTTTTTGGAGTTGTGTCGAGTGCTAGTTATCTCTCTTTCATTATTCTCTTGCGGGTTTCCATTTCTGGAAAGCTTGCTGGAAATCGTTGAGAAAGAATGGGTCATTATTTGCAGGGAGTAGGCAATTTTGTTGTATTCTTTCACGTCTCTTGAGGAGGATGTGTTGATGGAGGATGGATGATTGGGATGTTATATGAAGAAATTTTTAATTTTAAGTTGCTGCTGTAGCTTTTCTAACTCATTATTTGTATTAATGGGTTTGTTCAATTAAATTCATTTCTTTCCTGATTTGATCTTTTTAATTTAATGACTGAATCAATTTCTAATCTAGTGGTTACTGCAGCAGGCAGGAACCACTTGCAATCTCTTCCTGTTATCAGCTTCCAATTCTTTTGCTCCAAATAATCTCTGGCTTTTTCTCTCATTTTTCCTCAAATCTTTTCCATCAGAGAAGTGATCACTCATATATCCAGTTTTGCTTTCTAACGCTTTTCGGTCCCCCAAATGGCCGTCTCTTTCACCCGCCTTTCGTGGTGGTGGTGGAGTGCTGGAAAAGATAAAGAGCCCGTTCCGAATGGCTCTTCGCTGAACTCCTCTTCTCCTGATTGGGGTTTTGGATTGAGGGAACCTGAAACTCTGAAGTTTCCTCCGGTGAAGGGACCGAGGATTGCCTCTTCACCGAGAAAGGTGAAGCGGAAATGGCAGAGCAGGGAAGAGCGCCGGAGAATTGACAGGGAATATGATGTTGTGTTGGTGCCATCTGATGGCGTTTGTTTATCTGGTTCTGATTCGGAGGATTCGGACTGGTCGATTGGGTGGTTGGAGCCACATGCCCCTGATTTCCAGAAAGATGACGAAGAGGAAGATAATTTTGCTGTGCTGGTTCCTTGCTATAGGCATGACGGTGAGGAACCGATGGAGGATCCCAGTAACCATCTTTTGAGTGCTATCAAGAATCTCACTGATGACTACCCTGGTGAGAACAATGCCTGCCAGTATGGTTTCAATTTTTCATTAGGAGTGGTGCTGTTCTATTGCTTTATTGATTCTATGCTGGTATTATGATCTTTTCTACATAATTCTTAATATTGTGATCCACCTATTTCTTGCGGTATGTCCTACATGATTTTGTTGTGCCCATGTTTTAACTTCCCTATACCAATATTCAAACTGCATATATTAGTTGTTTAAGTTGTTTCTAGGCACCCTTTGAGATTTAATCAGTTTTACATTTGAAATGCAGATGAACTTTTATAACGTTGCCTTCAGACCTTAAAATTCTCATTCCTTTTGGCTACTACTTTTCAGTAAATTATTTTCCCTTTTTAGCATGGAAAGTTATGGCTAATAATCTTTTGTTCAGTGATGAGATTTCAACCTGGAGAGTTTTATATCATATTTTGCATGATCAGTCACCATCGTGATTGTTGTAATTTATGTTCTCGCATGGTGTATATGGCTGTTATCATATTACTATCTCCTTACAGAGCTATCAATTAGTGTTTTTGAAGAAGAATGAATATGAATGGAACAATGTCCAAATTATCATCCTATATTCACTTGTCAACTGCAATTGCATGAAAGTATAACTTCTGTGGCTTCTTAGATCCTCATCTGGAAGTATAATTGGTGTAAAGGATGTCAAGTGAACAAGTGTAGAAAGTGCTTTTTTTCTGTTGACAGATTAGGAGGCCGGGAAGAAAATCCCCATTCCTTCATAAAATTTGGAGAAGTGACCATGTCAGTAACATGACAAAATGCAGACAAACAGAAAAGGCAGGGTGATTGTTGAGTATAACTTTTTGTAAGAATGCCCTGGTATTTGCTGGAGAGAATACCCAGGGCTTCCCGTGGGTTTGGGGCCAGTCTTTTGAGAAACTAATTGTAATGATGACTTAGCATACATTGTAAGATTTGAGTTTTGGAACTTCATCAGTTAAAGTGTCAATGGTGTTAAAGTGTCTATGAATCCAACTTATATTCAAAGCAGAGGATTATACTTCTATGATCTTTTTAACCTGGAGGTCCTCCACAGTGAGACACTTCAAAGAGCTCCACACCTCATTGGTGTGCACCAAGTTCCTCTCTGGAGACTGTTCTTTTTGTTCACCCACTGTGTTGATGTGGGATTTAAAAGTCTTGAATTTCGTGAGGAAATTGCCCATGATCGTGGAAATTGGCAGAGAAGGATTTATATAGCTAACCCCACATAGTAGGATTAGGTTTGGTTGTTGTTGTTGTACCTTGTTGATGTGGCCATGGAACTCTACAGCAACGAGTCTTAAGTCTCACTATTTATGGTCGATTACATGAATCATTTTCCGCCAATTCACACAGTCAAGGATATTTTCCTTAGCTTAAGTTATCATATCCTTCCTCATTATCTTGTCCATGGAGCTCTGAAACACTTAATTCATCTCATTCATTTGACACTGAAAGCTTTTTTGTTTGTTTTTGTTTCTTGTGTTTTTGTACCTTTTTTTTTTTGGGCACGTGTAGTTTTGTTATTCCAGTTTTCCTAACTCCCATGCAAAATGGGTATATTCTACTTAATACGTACTTATAAATGATTGCTGTGATTCCCACTTTGTATCCAAGTACTGATTTTAAACTTTCATTGAGTTACCTGCGGGTTTGGTTTGATTTGCAGAGGGCAAGAAGTACATGGAGCAGTGGCTTTCTTCTCTTCAGAACAGCTGAATCTTAGGACTACTCGACCATGATCTGAGTTATCTTCAGCGCTGCTGTAACTACATGGAGTACTATCTTGCTGCAAGACTTAGTCCTCCATAACAGCAATGATAAGTAACTAGAAATAAATAATAAAATAAAAAATAAAATGA
This sequence comes from Malania oleifera, assembly GCF_029873635.1. Lineage (NCBI taxonomy): Eukaryota > Viridiplantae > Streptophyta > Magnoliopsida > Santalales > Ximeniaceae > Malania > Malania oleifera. The sequence continues at coordinate 2,132,776 of NC_080417.1, forward strand.
AAAAAAAAGAAAGTTTTTTGGGTCTACTTCAGCATCTTGAGTAGAAATGGGAGGGGAGGAAAACAGAGCTAGTGCCTTTGCATTTGGATCTGAGAGGGACGAAGATGCAGACCTTGGTTTTTCTGCAGCACATTTCACATTTTGGTACTTACCCTCTCTGCTTTTAGGAGAGGCACATTTGGAGAACCTGAAGTATAGTGCCCATTCTTTATTGTAAATACAACTATTGTGAATACGTACGATATATCTATGCTTTTTGACCGACTGCTATTGTATATATATATATCCCACTACTCCTTCAGACTTTGGGAGTTAAAATCTCTCTCTCTCTCTCTCTCTCTCTCTCTCTCTCTCTCTCTCTCTCTCTCTCTCTCTCTCTCTTGTTTATGTTGTGTTAGGCATGCTAACATTTGAAGTACAGATGGGATCTTGCTTTTAGAAGTAAAAATTACTTGCTTTGTTTTCTTGCTGTGAAAATCAAGGCATGGTAACACATTTTGGAAGGAGCATTCTTGTGTTCAGAAGCAGAGATTGATCTGTCTTTTTGCTCTTCATTAGTTTTTATTTTCCTTTTTTGTTTGGTTTGGCTTGCATGCGGCCAAGGTATGAATAAAAGAAAAAGCCAAGGAGAAAAGAGTGAGAAACAATCCAGAGAGAGAGAGAGAGAGAGAGAGGTAGTTGAAGTTTCGACATGTTTTGTCAAATGAAGCCGAGGCTGAGACGAGTAGGGTGACTGAATGAAGGGCAAAGTCCAAAATGAACCCTTTTGCAGTTACTTGCAAAGAAGAATTTTGAGGAGGAGGGTGATCCACTCAATCATCTAAGTTCGTAATGCCTCTGCATTCGTAGTGCATTTGAGCCACCAACCCTTTTTCATTGGACCACATAAATTCCTCTTATTGTCCTACCAAAGTATCCCATGTCAAACACAAATATATAACCTTTCCAGCCTAACCAACACCAAATCGAAATTAGTACAAGTCAGTGAAAAAGCACAACTCTCAATGCCAAAACTACAATAGAGGATTCGAGAAAGAGTGCAATCAATACATAGATGATGCCAATGGAGCCCGTGATGACATGTGTAGTTTCCTCTAATACTTACGCCATTGATGAACCTCTAAAAGGTTTCACACGAATTTGCTATTACAAAAATTAGAAAAAAGGGAATTTTCATTTTCCTTACTCTTCAATCTTATCTATTTTACAAGCTTAACAAATCACTATGATTTGAAAGAAATGAAAATTTCAAAAGGGGTTCGAGAAATGTAAAAGATAAATTCAATATGAAGTTATCAAGGAGAAGGGCAAGAGAGGGATTTGAACTCTCTGGATGAAGTCTTTAATTTATTATATAGTATGAATTCTATAAATTACTTTGAAACATTCAAAGGCATAGTAGTTTTGGATGGAGTTTCATATACCATTACATGTCAAGCATATATTATTTAGTAGTCAAAATTTTATGTGAGAAATATTTATAGAGAATAGTTCTTCAAACACATCAAATTCAGAACGATAGAATCTATAATTATAAAATATTGTATTAATGCTTAAACCATAATACCACTGACTTGAGCATCATTCTATAATTTATGACCTCCAAACTTTATATGCAAAAATAAATCCTAAGTTTTTCTTATCTACTTAGGAATACAAAGTACTTCTATTAATATATATATATATATATATATATATATTATTAAAAATTAAAATGAAAATGTTTTATTTGAAAAATATGTCTTAGAAAATTTTATATGCTTATCATAGGATTTTTCTATCCCAATGGATTAGCTGAGTATTTAAAGGATCTCAGACATCATTATTTCAAAAAAAAAAAAAAAAAAATCCCAACTCACATTTTTTGCTAATCCTTATTGAATTAGAATCCAACAAGTTTATTTTTGTGGATATATTATTTTTGAGTGGGAATAAATTTGTCTTCAAGTTTTTTTAACCGCTTTATCTTGGGCCACTCCCTTAGAGTATTTTGTACACACACACATACACATATATATAATTCTTAACTTTGTGGATAGTTAATTATTTAATTTAATTTGACTAATTAATTTTTATATAAATATATTTTTATCACACTATCAACTAATGAGTACTAAATATACGAGTGATTTGAATACTTAACTTTCATTAAATTATATTTAAAAAGATTGCGCTTATATTAAAATGGTCAAAAGAAATTGACTGTCGGATAGCTTGGTCGTGAAATACGTATACATGTATCTATCTTTTCATTAAATATTAGATTCGGTTTCCTATATTAAATCTCAAGGGCGCGTAATAGAATTTTTGAAATTTTCAAAATATATTAAAAAATATGTGGAATAGTAATAAAGATATGTGAAAATATTAAAAAAAGGAAAATGTAAAACAAGATAGAGACCCAAATAAGGATATATTCAAGGTTAAAATTTATGTTATTTCTTTAGCAGAAAGCGATCAAATAACTTAATAATTAATAATTTATTATTGATATTTTTTTATTTTTATCTGAAAAATATAAGACAAAATTAAATAATATCTATTTTAATAATTTCAAAGAAATAAAATTAATCAAATTCAAAAGAAATCATATTAATTATTCATAATAAGTCAAAACATTTTGAGGGTTGGGTCTTGGTCACATTAAAATCTCCAAAAAAAAGAAGAGAGAGAGAGAGAGAGAGAGAGAGAGAGAGAGAGAGAGAGAGAGAGAGAGAGAATTACTATTTTTTATTATTTTATTTTTTAAAAAAGGAAGGCAAAAGAGGAAGGGTCCAATCCCAATTCCAAAGCTGAAAAGGGGGGGTGCTCTGTTTCGTCTTTTGGCTTTTGAGGCGGTGATGACATCCATGCAACGTGCAAAGATGACATTGTTTTGATTTTAAAATTGAAAATTACGGAATCATTCAGCAGATTGGGGTTAGCTTTTTTTCTTGGGGTTTTTTGGATTGAAGATGGAAGAGATGGTTCAACACATATCTCGGGCGAAGATTGCTCCCATCCACCACACCCCTATAATCACACCATTGAGCTTTTTCCTCCGACATTGCTTTAATCTGCCGCATGCATGAACATAAGCTTCTTCCCGAAATCTCTGTTCCCCTGTTCTGTTTTTTTAACCATCTAGCCTTTTCTTCCCTAGCCTCAATTGGTTCAATTCAATGTCTCTGACTCTTTTATAGAGAGAGAGAGAGAGAGAGAGAGAGAGAGAGAGAGGGTGAATTTTTTGGTGTAGATTGGTAAAGGGGAAACAGGGAGACAGATCAAAGCATAGGTGGAGGGATGTTGCAGAGAGCTGCAAGCAATGCGTATTCATGGTGGTGGGCGAGCCACATCAGGACCAAGCAGTCCAAATGGCTCGAGCAAAACCTCCAGGGTACGTCCGTATTCCTTTTCTGATCGATTAGTGTCCACCCTATTGGGTTTAATTTGATGGGCTTCATTCAATTTGCAGTATTTAATTAATTTATGTGTGAGTTTCTTAAAACTCATTCTTCATTTTTTTCGAGTTTTATCTTGTTCTTCTTTCAGAAATCTGCAGTTCATTCTTGAAAATTATCATCATAGGTCATAGTTGTTCGATTTTTTTAATCCAATATTTTGCCCCTTCTATCTTCTTAAAGAAGTAGAATTAATTCTACGGTAAAATGGATAGCAGCCATCCGAATTCATCATCAATTTGATTTTCCTAGTGCTTTCAAATTTGAATTTAAATTTCTTCTATTTTCAGTCATGGTGGCAGGCAACCGGTTAGATTGTGCTGTCGTAGTAATTGGCTATGAGATTTCTGGTATCCCATGAACAATCTCCTGAATTTGAGTTTTCTTGCATCAGAGATTCAGAAACAAACACCTTGGCTGAAACACATAATTGAAAAAAAAAAATAAAAAAATTAGGGAGGCACATGAATTTGAATGTTCGATCAGCCTTCTTCTTTATCCCTTCATCCACTGCACAGAACCAGAAACTCGAGTTCATCTCACGAGCAAGCTGACTTCAAAACCGTTTGCCAAATAACTTCCAATATGCCTGTCAACACCATGAGATCTGATCGTTGTCCCTAACACCAATTTCATGATCACTTCATCTATGGAATTTCAGAATTTTGCTTTTGCATGTAGCATGGCAGAAATTGATGCAGACATCAAATATCAAGGCATTGTTAGGATATCAGCATGCGCAATTTCATATCCAACTCTAAATCAGATTTCCTGGAATTGCAGATATGGAGGAAAAGGTGAAAGAAGTTCTTAAACTCATTGAAGAGGATGGAGACTCCTTTGCCAAGAGAGCAGAGATGTACTACAAGAAGAGGCCAGAACTGATAAGCTTTGTAGAAGAATCATACCGAGCATATAGAGCCTTAGCCGAACGGTATGACCACATTTCAACAGAGCTACAAAATGCTAACACCACCATTGCTTCTGTTTTCCCAGAACAAGTCCAGTTTGCAATGGATGAGGAAGATGAAGCTGGATCACCAAAAATTCAAAAGAAGTCTCATGACGGCCCAAAATCAAATGTCCCAAAGGTTCCAAACATTCCAACCAAAGATCTAAAAGGTCTCTTAACATTATCTATGAAGAGAATGAAACCGAAGAGGGGAACAAAAGTAGGAACCACTACTGCTGCCAAGTCCGGTTTGAGCAAAACAGAGGCACTCAAAGAGATTGACGCGCTTCAGAAAGGAATTTTGGCCCTGCAAACTGAGAAGGAATTTGTGAAGGTATCTTCTGAAAGTAGCATTGCCAAATACTGGGAAATTGAGAAACAGATTGCAGAAATGCAGGAGAAAATTTGCAAATTACAAGATGAATTCAGCATTGGTGCTGTCATTGAGGATGACGAGGCCCGTAATTTGATGGCAGCAGCAGCTCTAAAATCATGCCAAGAGACCTTGGCTCAGTTGCAGGAGAGACAAGAGGGATCGACCGAGGAAGCAAGAGTAGAGCACCAAAGGATTAAGGATGCTCGAGGGAAGTTGGAGATCCTTAAGGATAAGTTTCTTCAGAACCAAACCGATCAAGAAAATCCATTTGACAAATATGAATCCGGGGAAGAGGGTGGAAAACCAAATAGCTTAAACAAAGAAGTGGACCCTGCAGTGCAAGAGAGGGAGCTGTCGTCATTGAGAGAGAAGATTAAGGAACAATTTGAGGTTGGCTCCAGTACATCCCTTACTGTGGCAGAAATGGCAGACAAGGTTGATGAGCTCGTGACCAAGGTCGTTAGCTTAGAAACTGCTGTTTCATCTCAGACTGCTCTTATAAGGAGATTAAGAACAGAAACTGATGATCTTCAAGAACAAATTCGGAGCTTGGAAGATGAAAGGGCAACTCTCATTTATGGTAAAAATGATTTGAGCAGTAAACTGAGGGAAATGAAGGAAAAATTGCACGGAATTCAAGACCTGAACCAAAATATTAAAGATCAAAACAACAACCTCCAAACACATTTTACTCAAGCACATTGTAATCTTGATCACCTGACAAATAAACTGCATAGCGTGATGCCAGATGAGAAGCTTGAGGTTAAATATTTGTTACAAAAAGGAGGATTGGCAATGGAAATTAAATCTCAAAATGCGACTGAACTGGGAGATGCAGCTAATTCTAGTGATGGTTGTGTCAAGCCGCAGACTGCAAGGACTGATAAGGAGTTTGAGGTTACCAAGTCAATGCAAAAAAACAAAGGATCTCTACCTGAAATCAGGGTACAAAAAGAGTTTAAAGAACAAGAGAATGAACTGAATCTCGGGAATGATTTCAGCAGAGCTAAAAATGCAGAAACAGAAGTTGGAGAGGATAAGAAAGAGAAAGCCTCCAGTGGTTCAGTTAAAGAACAAGCAGAAGAAGATAAGCCAAACTGGGATAAGGGAGATTCGTCCCAGACAATTGACAATCATCTCATTGCTGAACTACACAAACTTGAAACAGACCAAGAAGATGAGCCAAACTGGCAGCAGTTGTTCTCGAATGGAATGGAAGATCGAGAAAAAATTCTAGTGGAGAAGTATGCTAAAGTCCTTCAAAATTTTCAAGAAATCAAGAAGAAACTCAGTGAATCGGAAAAGAAAAATGGGGACAGCCACTTTGAAACAAATGTGCATCTAAGAGAACTGGAGAGTGCTAATGCCAAGAAGGATGAAGAAATTCAATCTTTACATCAGAAACTGACAGTACTGCAAGCCAGTTTGGTTAAAAATAAGAACCTGAAAGAAAATATAGATTTTGACAACCAGCAGTCCTCTAATTTGTTAGATGATCAAACTGTTGAACAAATCGAAAGACCTGAGGCGCCTACAGTAAGGAAAGAGGAATCAACTGTAACCGAACCCCCAAATTCTAAACCAATAGAGGAAGACGATGAAGGTGATGTCAAGGTAATTCTAATTGACCAAGCACATGCCGCTTCTGCAATTGAAGAAAAGTTCCGGATGAGCATTGATGAACTCCTCGAACAGAACCTGGATTTCTGGTTAAGATTCAGCACTTCATTCCATCAGATACAGAAATTTCAAACTGGGATTCAAGATTTACAAGCTGAAATATCTAAGATTAATGAAAAAATTGAGGAGAAGGATGAAGGAAGTAGTAGCCCAGAACCTTCTCTGAAGTCAGATGCTCGGCCAATATACAAACACCTGAGAGAGATACAGACTGAGCTAGCAGTCTGGGTGGAACAAAGTGTGGTATTGAAAGATGAATTGCAGTGCAGATTTTCCTCTCTGTGCAACATTCAGGAAGAAATAACAAAAGCTTTAAAGGCAGGTTCTGAAGACGAAGGCAACAAGTTTACGAGTTACCAAGCTGCAAAGTTTCAAGGTGAAGTTTTGAACATGCAACAAGAGAATAACAAGGTAGCAGATGAGCTGCAAGCAGGTTTAGATCATGTAACAGGACTGCAACTTGAAATTGAGAAGACTTTGGCAAAGTTGAATGAGGAATTCAAACTTTCTGGATCAAAGAACCATAGTCATTCCCCACTGAGGCACTCAACAAGTCGTACTCGAGTTCCCTTGCGATCATTTATCTTTGGGACTAAACCAAAGAAGCAGAAGCCATCACTATTCGCCTGCATGAATCCTGCTCTGAACAGAAAATACAACAATCTGAGAGCCGGACTTCCAACGTAAATTTTCTTAATTCATTCAATTTCTTCCGGATTGTTTATTTACTTTTGTTGTCCTTTCTGCTTTCTGGAGGATCTAATAATTCTGTCATCCTTGCATTGAATTTGAAATGGAACATGTGACAAGCTACATATGTTTCAAGATTGTGACTACAAATCAGTATCCTTTGCCACATGTTCTTAGTTCAAATATGTTACCAAATTGGGAAAATCATTGACATTTTTCCCAGCTTGTATAGATAGCAATGAAGAATTAGAAACAAAAAATAACCCTCAAGATATATCTGCCCCAACCCCCTAAAATTCAATCTGTAAATTAAAATTTTAATGGTGTCAACAGGTCTTTGAAATCTAGCAGCCGGAGAAGGAATTCATAGTTAGGCACACAGTTTGGGGAAGAAGAAAACTAAATCTCTTTCCATGTTACAACTAGGAGCAAATAAAGGGCAACTGGTCTTCTCTAAGTTCAAATGCAAATGAGCATGGGACTCAACCGCATGTCTGATCAAGACCTAACACCTCTCATGTACCAAGCTGCTGATGCAACAAGACATGTACCAACTCATGGAGGTCAGATCCTTCTACTAATCCTTAACAAAGAAAAATGTAATCAAAAAATATGTCAGGCTACTGGAAAAGATGATCAGTTTATTATTCCTTTGTTGCTCATGCTCTGTTATAATGTCAATATGTAAATGATCCTTCTACTAACTCCTATTAGCATGGTTAATTATTTTTTGATGTGTTTGTTTGTGTGAGAGTCATGGGACTTCAACTATCCGATGCATACACTTTTACCAGAAGACTAGTTTTGTCCTAGAAAGTAGATCCCACTAGTGAGAGGTTAGACTCATCAAGCCGATCTTCATTCCATGAGCAAGAAAAGTGTCTTCATGTCCTGCACATTCCTTTCTGATAGATTATGAGTTTTTAACATGCTGACAGCAATGAATGGCCTAATTTTCTCAGAAGACCTACTAGAGATTCCAAAGGTGAGAGCAAGCTTTCCAAGGTTTTGCAGCATCTTGTTATTCACAAAATGCATTGGTCTTTCGTTTGCTCTGGTAATCATTATGGATATACTCACATTCATCATGTTCTGGTCAAAATTATATCTACAGCCTACTAGCCTAATCTTCAGATAGTGGCAACCAGCAATTCTAGCAATACACATGAAAAAATAGCATATTGATTCCGTAATTTGGTGAATTGCCAATTTTTCAGTAAATTTACGCAACATGATAACTTTAACCACTATGAAAATTCCAGAAAGGCAATTCAAACACAAGTTTGATCTGTACATTTATTATATTTCATCTGCATATTTCACACAACTAACAAATAGGAAACCACGTAACATATTCTATAACGTATTCTATAACTGCAGGGGTGATCCATGCACACCAGCTGCACAGACACGCCTAAGCAGGATCATGCCTCCAGCATGCCAAATGATACTTCTGATGCTACCTTGGCCCCTCTTCCCTTGGCCATATAAAGGCCTATGTGATGCATCAGTTCCTGTTACAGAAAACATGGAATGTTATGGAATTTTTTAAAAATGTTTATTTTTCAATAACAAAAAACTAGCAAGAGTATTTTGCAAGAGAATGTTGATTTAGTAACATGGTTTGTTATGCCACATGCTCATTACTTTGCCATGCATATGTATAGATTCGGAAAATAATGCCTCGTAGAATGTGAAAAAGAGGCAGGGCAAGTACTAGATGCAAATGGGCTCCTCTCACAAATAAAATGAAAAAAAAAAGAAAACAAAAAAAACAAAAGGAAAGCACAAGGTTTGCCAGCTGCCACTGCGATGGGATGGGTATACAGAGCAGGCAGCCCACTGTATTAGGCTTTTTAATTTTTAAGATAAGCAACTTGAACATAATAGGCCGCTTGTGCATACTCATGAGCTAGCCATTTGCCAATGCATGCCCAAAATCACAAGTAATCCGGGGTCTAAGACTTATCCAATGTTTGAAGAGGCCTTGGATTTGGATTCGTATTAGATTTGAATAAGATGTAATATCAAATTATATTGAAATTTGTCCAAATTCCCTCAAATCTAAATCCAAAGTCCAAAATTCATGTTCTCAAGCACAGCATTAAAGTTATGCTAACATTCACCTAATACCACACTTCTTTTCTATCTTGATCCAAATACAACGCAACGTACTAGATATTCCAGCTGGAAACATATATCCTCTTCCTTCATTTCCCAAATCATTGTAATACTAGTGCAAAAGCAAGAAATAAGAAATTGTAGCACAATTTGAAATTTGCTAATAACATCTCTCTTCCCCTACCCCAACTCTGTTTTTATCCCTTCCTTTCAATGTGAAACTTCTACATGAAACTAACAAAAGCTTCTTCAGCAAATTTGTGTTATCATTTATAACAAGGTGTTCCTTTTTATCTACCACCATAAAATGACCATTACCTTCATAAAGCCATATATTTTCTCCATATCAAACAAATAAACTTAATAAGAATCTTTTCAAAACATAAAACATCAATTGAGCAAAGTTTTTTTTTCATTGAATATATTGAATGATTTAAAAATTCAAACACACTTTATTGCTCATGTAAATCCTCCCCATGCCTAGTACATAGGCTGGCATAATGTCATCCCAATATGGTCAGATGTACTTGCAAAAGTCATCAAATAGTTTTTGTATGCGGATATGCTACTTTTCATCATAATCTTATTCCTGCTGACATATTGTAAGAATGCTATAATACAAATTCCCAGTTCAACTCAAACTTTGAGAATTACTAGCTTTAAAAGATTTTGCATGCTAACAACTTCAGCCATGCCCAAACACTATTTATGATCAGACATCAAAATACCTGTGGATGAGCTATAACATCTTTGTTGGCTCTAGCAACATCAGCTGGAATATCATAAGTAGCACAACCACGAGAGTACACAATCACATCCTCTAGAGGCGCAAGGAAACCGCGATTCCTTGCAGACAACGCAGAGCACACAAAGTCCAGCACACATATATCAGTGCATATTCCTACCACCAATATCTACAATAACAAATTGTTCACCAAATTACATGGGCACACCCTTCATTAGTTAAATATTGAATATCGAAATCAACACAACAGGAAACATTCAGAAATGGGCAGTACTTTAAAGGTAATGTGTAATACTTACAGCTTTGATCTGGTTGGTTTTCACCCAATTTACAAACACATTGGAACCATCTTTCTCAATTGCACCAAGAAAACCATCAATACAATCTTTGCACCTAAGTGTAGCATTCGGCTCATTCTCCAACCATTGCAGTGCTGGCAGTGGGCAAGAAGGAAGTGAATATTAAGATGTGTATACTAAGGAAGTTTCTGTTGGCGTATTTGGATTCCAAGTATATTTGAGGTAAATTACCAGGAATCAATTTGCACTCATCTGTGCCAACTATGCAATGAGGAGGGTAGGGGTGCTCAGGAATATTAGGATGGTGAGTATCAAGAAAAGCGAAGACTGGCCATTTCTTCTCACAGAACACTTTAGCAAGCCTCACTGTCTCCTCAACCATTCCAGAAATTTGGTTGTTAGGCTCTCTTGGGGCCTGTGTATGAATTAATAAGACCACTAATAAACAAAGAACCAACACTCACCAACACAAGCAAAATCAAAACTTATAGCCAAACAGAGAATTGATAAAAATCAATGATTATGAAGAATGATTCATCAGTTCAATGATTAAACCATTTTGCATAGTTGAACTTAGATCTAAATGGAATTAATAATAGTTGTATGCAACCCATGAAGCCATGACACTAGAGATAACATTAAATTAATGAGCTTAGGCTGATGGGAGGTTTTTGCTTTCTCTTGTCCCATTTACTAGAGAGTGCATTTGTTTCAGCAACTTGGTTAGGCTAGAACAAAGTCAAAATGTAATATGTGCTTATGTAGCTATTGGTTAAAAAGCATCTTTTGTGGCTCAGGTAGTGACTACTTTCTAGGAAAAGGGAATGATGGAATACACTATTGTGGAAGCCGAAACGGTGACTTCTCCTGCTACATTACAATACCTCACCATCCTTACACAGGAGCAGCTATGGCTGAATATTTTATGTACTGCGAATGACTAAAACACCATTATTCTGTGTTTGGTGCAACAAGTGTATGGCTAAGACTACCCTTTGTTCGCTAAGTTGTTCTTCATATTAAGGATACTTTGATCTTTTAAACAACTTGTCTATCCTTTATAGAAGGCAATTCAAATCCTATCAAGTATTAAGTCCAATCCAGTCCAGTAAACTTTAGCAACCCAAAGAAAACATCCAACATGTCTACAATTCTAATTTCTAACATACTTTCTACTTTTTCAAACTTTTCTTTGGAACCAAGCAGAAGGTAGGGTTCTTTTATCCTCATTCTCCCTCTACAAATCTAATTTGTTTTTATTATATTAAAGCAGAAGGAATAATGGGAAAAACTCAAAAAGCCATGTGTCACGGTCATAGAATCTTGAAACTATGACACATGGTTTTGTTGTGTTATTCTGATTTGGTGAAAACTTGTTAACACAGATCTCACTATGGTGATGTCATGGGGATGGATTTGGTATGTCTCTGTGACATTGTAGTTGGTTCAGATAGTACTTATGGTAGATTTCTCAATGAAGATGTATTGTCATTAGATTCCTAGTGGTTGCTCATATCAAAACAAGAATGCTTTGGAGACAGTACTTTGGGAGCAACACCAGGTGAGTGGCCTACCTCCTCCGATATCTTATTAGGTACTAAGTGAACACCTTGAGGAGCACAAATGGGGTGAGCTCCTAACGTCCTCAAGGGGTGCCTTTGGCTTCCATGTGGGATTGGGAGCCCCATGGATGATCCATTTGAGAATGAGGTTGCATGGTACTCAGCCTGGAGAAAGGGGTGTCCGTCCTTCTTGGTCGTCAGCTATACTATTGAGCAGTGTCATCCTAGATCCGATTGGACTATCAAGGGATGTTAATCTTTCAAGTGTTTTGATTGAGCAGCTCATGGTGTCAATTCCCTTAACTCCGGCTATTGGGTGGGTCAGTAAGTGATAGGTACTTTGAAACTAGAATTGTATAGTGGAGATGAGAGTTACACTCAGTGTTGGTAGATTGCAAGTTTACTTCCTTATATTCGAGTTATGGTTCCTATGTGACAACCTCATTAAAATCAAGGGCTTTCGACCCATTAGACTCGATAATTAGGTTAGATATTTGATTGTTTCCATGAATGAGGGTAAGTACAACTGGGCAGGGCTCAGTTTTGTGTTGTCGCTGCACAAGCAAGATTCTGTCACACTTTAGGCAGATGAAGGTGAGGATGATTCCTTTTCTTTGCCCTTGGAAATCTGCATGTCCCTGACACCATGCTCCATTTTGTTGCTAAGAAATATTAGGAATGAAAACAAATAAAAAAGGGGGGGGGGGGGTGACACGCCATTGATTTATTGCTCTCTCATTGGGATCAAGCGAACAAAAACCCTCCTACGATCTAATACTAATCAACCAAGCCTAATCCATATGGCTAAGTTTAGGTGATAAAGCACACTCAAGATCATATTTTCCCTTTCACCCAAAAACCAAAAATCATTTTTTTTCGTATATTGTCAGCCTAGTTCACGTACTAGGCATAGTTGAGGTGAGTTTCTCTTATAATCTTTTCGTCACTGTTTCCTCGGCAAACAGAGTCAGAGGATCAAGAACAAAATTTTACAAACAATAATTATAATAATTGCGGGGTATGAGAAATAAGAAAGGAAGAAACAGAGCATAGATATCAGGAATACCAAGTTGCCGGCGCCGACGGTGCAGAAGCCATTGACGACGTCAACGATGACAAGGCCAGTTGGGACGTCCCCTGATAGAAGCAGAGACTCCTGATCGATCCCAATCTCTTCCTTCAACAGATCAACTCTCCCACACCCAGAAATCATCTTCAAATTCTCTTCTCAAAACCCACCAAGATTGAAAAACCCCCAGCGCCGGTACGCAGTCTTCCTCGGATAACTAGAGAAAATGAGAGAGAGAGAGAGAGAGAGAGAGAGAGAGTGAGAAACAGAGTGTGCATTCAAGAGAAAAGAGAGGGAGACTAATAGCCAATGGTGATTGGTGAGGCTTGTGAGAGGTGGATCCATTGCCGAATGACGAATTGATGAATGGTACAGGGTGACGTCGTCAATGGGAAATCCTTGAGGAGATCCCCCCAACGCTGACTTTTTGCCATTCATATTTCATATCCTTATTGGCTATTTCTTTTGTGAAGGCCATTTTCGTTCCTACCTTCTTCTTCTTTTTCCTTTTTTTGGATTACGAGTTTCCACGTGTCTATTTTACGATCTATGTGACTAATCTCGCGCTCCTTGAAACCGATCCTATGACTCAAAAAGGAGGTAATTTTTAGAAATTCAGGAGCGAAAACGAACCTAAGAAGGTTTGAATACCTGATCTCATGAGAGGCACTCCCATAACTCACACTACCACCTGAACCACACCCTGAGGGTTTCCTACCTTCCTTCTTTTTTTGACAGGAAAGGTCGTAGGTGCATTGCCACGTTTGAAAGTACAAAGGAAAATAAAATTAAAAAAAATTAAAATATATTAAATTTATAAATAAAAATGAATTATATATATTATATATTTTTTCTACAAAAAATTAGTCATATTTAAATAATTTTTGTATTTTTTTATAGTATTTAATTGAAAAGGAAAAATAAGTTCCCTCTTTAATTTTTTTTCTTTTCTTTTTTTACATAATTTTCTTTCATCCAAAGGGATCTTAAAAAGTTCCATCAAATATAAAATAATTTATTTCGCATTTTACACTGCATTCAAATAATAAAATTCTTACAAGAATTAACTATGAGATATCTCATAAGAAAAATAAATTGTAAAAGTGCAGCAATATCATTTATTTGGTCAATTTTACTATTTAAGTATATATCACAGTTAAAAAGATAGTGATGATACGTCCAACACATGAGTCGAATAAAAAAATTTAGTAGGATAAAATTTTATGGTAAAACTCAGTTGTTAACTCAAACAAGATGGGCATCATTAAATTATTTCTACAATTTTTATTTTCGAAATTGATAAGAGGAAACTCAGAGATTATAAAAATTAAAAATAAAAGAAAGAAGAAAAAGATTTGTTGTCGCCATTTTTTATTTTTTATTTTTTGAAATACGCACCAGGTATCCACGCGTCCGTTTTACGGTCCACGTGACTAATCCTGCGCCCCTTGAAGTTGACTCCACAACTCCAAAGAGAGGGTAAATTTAGGAGTCCAGGAACGAAAACGAGCCCGGAACATCTACCTTTGCAGTTGCCATGTGTGTGACATCATTTGAGTAAGAGTTAAATATCCCTCGAGTAACAAGATGGAAAGAAGATGCCACTTGAGTTTTCTTATCCGTCACCCACTCCAAAAGGGAAAAAATTCTTTGCGCTTGTAGACAAAACTCCTTTTTGACCATATAGCTTGCTTTCACAGGTAAAATGTCTAATGAACAATCGAAAATAGTTGTCCCAACTTTAATGATTCTCACCTCCACAAAGAAACATTACTTATATGATGTGGCTTTTGATTCTTGTAGAATTTTTTGCAGGGTCTAATTTTTTCCTACTTTTTTCTTGCATTATTTGTATCTCATTCAAATGAAGAATTTGTTATGCTCTTGCAAAGTAAACTTTTACTTCTCTTCTTTGGATCAAAGCTCTAACATTTTTGGGCCTTTCTTTTTCATTGTCATTGATATTTTGCCAAGTTCTTCTTTTCCTCCTTGTTCTATTGTTCTGCTTAAATCAAAATGCAACTTGATTCATTGCTTTCTAAAAACTAGAGTCTACAGTTCATAGTAAAACCATTTCTGCAAGAGAAGCGGCAGATTTTAGTTTTTTTAGGAGACAGGCA
Source organism: Malania oleifera (assembly GCF_029873635.1). NCBI lineage: Eukaryota > Viridiplantae > Streptophyta > Magnoliopsida > Santalales > Ximeniaceae > Malania > Malania oleifera. The sequence continues at coordinate 2,147,830 of NC_080417.1, forward strand.
AAAGAATTATGCATAGAGAATATTTCATCATATATTAACAAATGAGATTTGCCTAGATTAGCGCCCACAAAGAAATGATCTGACATTCATGATCAACGTAATGCCACCTATTGTTTGATCAATGAGGTTGTTCTACTTAATGGAAAAAGAAAAGCCAACAATCACACATTGCACCTTGTGCTGCTGTGCTTTGAAACAATGCAACTTTCCATAAGTTACCTTAAAGCACTCAAGTGCAACTCACAAGGTAAGCATTTCAGAATATGAATTTTTCAAATCTTAAATTTAATTTGTATGAATTTAGATAATATATATAACACATGATTATACATTTTTTTTTTTAAATTCTACAAATTCAAATTCAAGTCACAAAATCCCTGATTCCAAACACTACCTTAGGTTCATAAGAAAACAAACCAACTGACAGATTGATATAGCAAGTTTAATTTTTTAACTTAAACTGATATTCTTCATCACCTACATTAGACTTGTCATTTTTCTTTATAGTCAGGGTTGGTGAGATGTCAAAACTTTCTGCTAATCCCAAACTTGTAATACTATCTCTCTTCCTTTTCTTTGTCTGCTCTGCAAATCCTCTTCCCCCCTTTCTTCTCCTCTTCCTGCAGTTTACTACTTCTACTTAGCACCTACATCCTCCTCTTCTCCCCTTGTTTGGTTTAAGAGGGGGGTGACTTGCACTCTTCATGATTTCTCTTTCCAATCTTCCCATCCTCATCTGCATTCATTAAAAGAATTTTCTTACAAACAAAGACTGCAAATATGAGACATTTTAACAAAATTTTCTTCTTTTTATAGTAAGTAGGCTACCAACAGCACTCCCTCCTTACCAAATAGAGTGGGTGCTAACATTAAATTTGATTCACAAAATAGAAAAGAAATTGAGACTTGAATAGCAATTATGTATAAAACAGATCCAAATATTTTGCCCAAAAAAGGTGGTATTTACTAAAGACAATAAAGTAAGTAAAATTTGATATTATTCCTACTAGTATAAAACAGAGAGGAATGTTACTCTCAAATCTCATCATGAGAATGTGTGCTATTCATTCTCCATTCCATGTTGTTTTGTGGTATGAAATAACTACATTTTCATGATCTTTTATCTTTAGAATAATACTTTTTTTTAAACTATTATATTCCTACGCAATAGCTATTTTATTCCAACCATATTTTTAGATCTGACAAATTGGGTAATCCATGACAAATTATTAGATGAAAAAATTACAATTTATATTCGACTCAATTAAATGATGAATTTATGGCAGTTTAGATTAGGTCATCAGTGGCGAGTAATCCATCATTTTCATCTCAAATATAAAATTTTTTTTACCATTGAACAATTTTTTGTGTAGCATAATAATTAATTTATTTTTGAAATTATAATTTGATAAAGTGTTAAACTAATGAACAATCACAAAAGAAAAAATCTATATTACCAAGTGATTATGGTAAATTACAAAATATTTAATAACCAATCACAAAATTATATTATTATTTTTATAAATCATGAATTTAAAACTTTTGTTTTGATCACAATAATCGAGCAATTGAACTAGAGTTACGGTGGAGACATGGGCAGACACAAAGGAACAAATAATAGTGCAAGTGTTGCAAGTGTAGTTCTAAACTTTCACTAAATAGGCTCATGTTGACTAAGTTAATGCCTTGTAAACATGGGCATATAGAATTGCTTATGGAACTTGGGGCAATTAAGTGCATGTAAACCAGATAAAATTTTGAAACCATATCCAACTCATTTAACATGCAGATCAGTTATGAATTGATTTAAGCTAGTCAAATTCGATTCCAATTAACAATTTTTTATCCATTTTGCTAAGCCTACATATTTTATTGCCTGAGCCACAGATAACAAGAACCTCATGCTACCAATCTATTTCTTCCCTATATTTTTCAAAATGTTTGAAAAATAAAGACATAGGAGAGTTTGTAGGATACAGCGTTCGCTTGTAAGAAATAGGAAAAACCATCTGTATTATTAGTGCAGGATTAAATTTAGTAATTGTTTATTAATCAAAAATAAATTATTCTTTCTGTTAAAAAAGAGTATAAGCATGCATTTCCCAAAAGCTTGGAAAATCTTTTGAGCAAATTTAATTGGATGATACATCTTCAAGGCACAACATAATAGCTATGGTCAACACTAGCTTCTTTGCTGAGGATTAATATGATGAAAGAGATAATGCATGCTTAATTACTTTTAAGACTGAAGTAGATGGTCAGGTAAGGGTAATATTAAGACTTCACCATCTTCATTGTGTGTTATGACCTCACAAAGATATCTTGAATGATTGGCATTCTCAGATGGGGTTGAAGCATTTGGTTGATAAAAAGGAGCAAGCTATTTTTCCAAGCGGATTTAACAATTTCATACTGAACAAGGCATCTATATTGCAGTCAGCAAAACATGTATACACTGCCCTAATGAGTGCTGATATGTACAATCTCAACAGTAAGAAGGATTACCTCACAAAATTATGGAACCATGATCATTTGTCCTTGCTGGCGTCTTGCGGTAGCTGTATACCCATGAGTCCCAGCAAATTGGAAGCAGGACCAGGAAGTCCTTTTTGAGAAGAAAAGGATTCAAGAAAGCTTTTCACAAGGTTTACATCCACATCTACAGGAGTAAAGTCCTCACCCATGTCTTGGGTGGCGTTCGATGATCCCTGCATTTGTAAATTTCATGGGAACCCTGTTAATTATATAACAAGCATGTGCTGCAAGCGAAGTTTCACAGGCATGCTTGTAAAGAAGTGAATTAGAGAACCTATTACAGATGCATGGCACACAAAATTCAAGCCAAGAATTAGGTGCACTCGCAATAAGGCAATATAGGTAGCACAGAGCGATAATTCAATTAACACGCCGCCAAAACATATTTCAAGATTCAAAATTTTCTCTCCTTTTCTAAACCCCAAAGGAATTGTGTGTGTGTGCGCCCATGCATGTACATGTACATACATGTATTTACATATATATATACATACATGTATTTACATATATATATATATATATATATGTATGTATGTATGTATGTACACACACACACACACAAACACAGATATATCCCCAGGTAAGTAAAAGAAAAATGTGAAAAACAAAAAGATCACTATTGTAATTTAAAAGAAAACAGGAACTGAAAAAAATTTAAACTTCGCTAAGTCCCCATTTGGGAGCACTTAAAAAAAAATTGCTTATAGCACTTATCACTTAAAATAAGCACTTGAATTAAAAAGTGGTGTTTAGTTTAAATTATAGTAAGTGTTTATTGCTAAAAAGGGGGAGAAAATTACTTGAACATCAGCTGTAGTTGGACATAATACTTGTAGTTTTTCAATATGCTGATTCTACAACATGATGACAACTCATGAACTCCAATTAAGTTGTTCATTAAACATAAGCACAGATCTGTCTGTCCGATAATCAATTCTTCCAAACAAACGTAGTTCCATCTTTTAGTTCACTTTTTTTTTGGGGGGGGGGGGGGGAAGAGGATAAAAAAACAGGTCATTTCCTCATCTGCCGTATTCTCAAACAGTGAAAATAGCTTAAGAAGTTTTGGGTGCTCACATAAATAATACAATTCAAAACGAAGCTCATATTCTTATTGAGTATTGAAGCATGCACTCCTGATCACTAGGAATCCACACACACATGCAGCAATGCATGCATGAGAGAGAGAGAGAGAGAGGGTTTGGCAGGGGGGGTGAATCCACTGGGAAAAAATTTCAACAACAATAAGAAAAGGTTAATGAATAGGAAAAGGTAAACTCCAAGAATTTAAAGACACTATACAGGACCAAGAAAAGGGAATGGCAAGATAACAGTCATCAACTCTCATTTTCAAATTGAGCAGAAATGGCATCATTTTATCACATGGCCAGGCAAATGTTAGAACTAGGAGGTAAGGTTGCAAGTTAGGATATAATCAATCCAAAGTGTAGAATGCCACTGGGCAAAAGCTTAGTTTATAAACTTCAGCCAATTCAACCTACAGTGTGTAACTGTGTATATCAAGAAAAGTTCAAATTACTTCAAAGCTAACAGCCTCATGGAATAAATGTTCATATAACAAAATGCATTGTGCAATCAAACATGTAATTGGACAAACAACCTTATAAGATATGGACATAGGCTTGGACACAACCTTGCAGCAGTATACTGAACAACTAGCTAACCAACTCTAATCATGTGATTGCAAAACAGCAGAATCTGCTTAATAGCATGAACAACTTGGATAGTCATATTTGATTGAACTTTATGCCAGGCATGTTTTAAGCTAAACCAAAGCCAACCTTGCCTTAATTCAAATTCAAAATCAAGCGCAGAATCTCGGCCCAAGCTCAAGCTGACCCCATCCCTATTCCACCTTGAAGAGACCCATCTATTTCCAGCCCTCATAAGTATTAGATATCCTCACGAACGCTGCCCTATGTGCTGCCAAAAGGCTAACTTCTTGGCATGTTAATCTATTTCATCCATCTTGTTTCTACTCTGATATACATCCATTTAAGAAGTCATCACTCTATGTAACCAGTGCAATGTGTGCTCGTCAGTTTGAATTTGAAAAACAATCAACATTGCATCAGTAATGTCCCATTCGAAGTCTTAAAACATATCCCAAGGCATTCATAAACAAACATGAGATATGATGGATTAAAGTGACATCATTAAGTTGGGTATAAGCCATGGTAAGTTTATTTTTTATCATCCTTTGCTCACACATATGCAGTAAGCGTATGTGTCCATTACTTCTTTCTTGCATTTGCAATAAATTGTCCCAGAAATTAAAGCGCATGAATTTGAAACTTCAAATAACACATTCTCTGTGGCTTGAAAATTTTGAATTTGGCCCACATTCATTATAGTATTGCGTATTTCCTCCTACAGAACAACAAAGCAATGAAGCAAAGTATGCATATACCCAGCGGTCTGTATGTGTCACTCAACTAAGATCTGTGAAGTCAAAGATATAATCAAAATGATTTAAAACATCTAACTCACTGTGTTTATAACAAAACATATCCAAAGAAAATAAATTATTCAACTTCAAGGGGTCCTTCAAACATTTTTAATGAGTGATATACCCTCCAATACATATGCATATGGATACTGTACAATCACTTTTTAAAGTGGATTTTAAGTGAATTTGGGGAAGCTATCTCAGTTGCTTTTTCCCACTTAGAAGTGGGTACTGTAAAGAGGTGGTGGCATGGCTCTAAATTATGACAATTTAATTTACTCTCTTCTTTCTCCCAGTCTTTCTCGATCACTCGTGCTCTCCCTCTTTTGCTCTCTGCTACAGCAACACCGCTCCACCATTACTGCACTTGTAGCTCTGCCATTGGCTTGGAACCCAAAAATACATCCAAATGGTTGTCCGCAAGGTTTGATTTGTAAGGGTTGTCACAAGTTAGCCGAACATGGAGGAAAGTTCAGGGATTTGTTCGGGGAGGGGGTTTCATTTGCAGAAAGGGGAGGAGGAGGGCATTTCTTTTGATTTTCAGATTAGAGATTGGGGGAGGGGGGGAAAGCCCCTTTTTCTCAAAGCATGAATTTTAACTATTAAAAAATATGAAACTAATAATATTATAAATATAAATTACTAATAATATATTACTGTTAATCAAAAAATAAAAATGATGAATTATATTAATTAGGAAAATGCTAAATAAAAATATTAATTTAATTAATAATATTATCATTAAAATAAACCAAAAATTATATATTATTTATTACGTATAATTAATATATGCATATTGAATTATACTAAGAACTTACAATAATATTAATAATATAGATATATATTGCACTTAAAATAAAAGTGATTATCCAAACACCACTTATTCATCAGCACTTATAATCAGCACTTATTTTTAAACGCAATCAAACACTACTTATGATTTTCAGCACTTTTTCAATTCAGCACTTTTTTTCTGAAAAGTACTTCAACATAAGTGATTCCAAAAGATAGCAGATGTCTTATTCTCCATTCTTAATTTATTAATGGTATTCTTCTTTTAGAAATAAAAAGAGAACAGAAATTAAACTAACAAAGTCAACCAATCACCTATGTGGAAGCCAAAAAAACATTCTGTCCTTAATAGAAAATAAATTACCCTTCACAGAAATTCAGTATCCAAGAAACCTAAACAAACTTGGTATTATCCTAAAACGGCATGAGATGAATTTCATATTAAATAAGGCAGCATATTTATATCTGACCAAAGTTTAGCACAAAAAGATGAAAACATAACCTCATTCCCCTTGGCGGGTTGCTCATTGGCACGAACAAAACTTTTCTTTAGGGTGGTGGCCTTCAATTCGTCATTTAAAGCATCAGAATAGGAATGCATGAAAGCATCCTCTCCATCCCCATTATGATCAGAAGGCTCTGCAAAATCACTCCCATCTTCGGACCCATCTGCAGATAGTTAAGCTGTTTAGTAATTTGCTAGAACAAAAGAAACTTCGATACAGTCAAATACCTTCTCCATGCACTAGATCTAGAATATCAATTGCAACTTGTACTGAATAGATGAAATTATTTCTGACACTAAATTATTCTGAACAATGTGATAAATATAGTTCCGTAGCAGGCACATATATCTTGCTGAAAAAGAAAGAATGCCAACTTTAGCTCATAACTCTAATCATCATCCAGTGATCCAACCGAATTATCCTAACTCAATTTTGTTTACTGGGAATCAAATATTTCCATCTGAAGCATGCTAAGTGGAAAGCAAGCACATCAAAAAGCAGGAGCAAAGGAGCATCATGCAAACACTGCCACAAATATTACAGGTTTGGGAGCATAGGAAAAAAAATTGGATTTATATATATTAGGATGAAACTTGATGAAGGAGAGCTTCAGCACAACGGTAAGGTTGTCGCCTTGTGACTTGGAGGTCACAGGTTCGACGCGTGGAAACAGCCTCTTGCAAAAATGCAAGGCAATTTAGGTCCAATCCTTCCCCGGACCCTGCATACGCGGGAGCTTTGTGTACTGGGAAGCCTTTTTTTTTAAAAAAAAAAGGATGAAACTTGATATATAATTTAATTTTACATTAGTCAAAAATCCAAATCTATATGAATCCAAGTTTAAACTTCAAAATATAAGCTCCCAAAAATTGGGTTAGTGATGCCCGTTTAAACCATCTCTTAGGGTCCGTTTGGATCAAGGATTTTGGTGGGGAAAGGAAAGAAAAGAAAAATGAGAAGGAAACTTATTTTCCATTTTATTTTTCTCTTTATATCAAATACTACTAAAAATAAAAAGTTTGTTCTAATATTGTTAAAATTAAAGAAAATTAAATGTGAATGTGTATAAAATCAATTTTTTGTTCATTGATTTGAAATATTTTTTTTATTTTTTATTTTTTTGCAATTCCCTTGATAACCAAACATGATAAATTGGATTTCTTTATGTTTTCCTTTCTTTTCCTTCATATTTTCCAAGTTAACCTTCTAGATACAATACAATCAAATGACATTAAAAGAAAAAAAAAAACAGAGCTGAATTACCCTAATTGGATTCATTCATGCACTATAAACAAGGAAACAATATCTAGAGACCAATAGCTGCTCCCATGCAATCCTTGTATCCTTCAGGTCACAGTAACAAGGGCAGCTAGAAAATAGTGAAAAAAAATACCTGCACACTCAGAGAATTTATATTTTAACTAAGTTTTTTGGGTTTTGTTTGTCTGTATGGTGAGGTTGAATTGGGTGATGAATGGTGGGGTAGAAATTTAAAATTATTAAATAAAAAAAGAAAAAAGACGAACAAGAAGGCAGCAAGATCACAGCAAAAAACTTATCAATAGCTACAGCACTAATGCTTCCATACCCAAATGCGTCCCCAAACTCTATCCCCCCCCCCCCCAAGAAAAACCAAAAAACAGAAAATAACCCAAAAAAAAAAAGAAACCTTTCCACAGAGAACAAATTATAAATGTGAATGGTGTTTTGCAAAACCATATACAAGCACACACAACATATACATGTGTGTATGTGTATCTTTTGAAAGCCAAAAACCATGAAATAGAAAATGATCTGAATGATATTACTTAATCAAATCAATATCCAGGCTCCAGATCAAAGCACAAAAAAATAAAAATAAAAATAAAAATAAAATTCATGAGTTACACAAAAACAACAAAAAAGAAGAGAATAACGACAAATAGGCCAAGCAGCAGAATGACCAATATATCAACAACTCATGTCATTTGGGGAAAAAAAAAATGGTGCAAAAAAATTAATAATGCTAATGGGACATGGCAAAGTTAACAGAAAAGAATCACTAGTTTCTTATAAATTTTTAAACTCAAAAAGAATTCATGGATGGAAAACATAACAACTGATACATAAATCCTGGTGCAGAAATTACCAAAATCCATGTCAGATGAAGATCCTTCTTCGATATCAGCAGCACTCCCAGTTTCTTCACAGCCTGGATGCCCCACTACCGATTCAATGTCTTTCATAAAACGGTCCATATCAAAGTCCACCCCTTTTGGGTTCCTTCAAAATTGTCAGGCCCAAAATATATCAACTTTTGAGACCAGAAATACTAAAGATAGCTGAAAGTAAGATGAAAATTATTTCAGATTTATTTTTTCTTTTTTCTTTTTGGTGTGTTCAATCAAAAAATGTTCTTTGGTTTCAAGATGTTTCACCAAAGGTGCAGAAGCACACTATAAATGGATCCTTAGTGATGCAATCAGGGAAAAGAAGCAAAAAGAAAAGGCAAATTTCGTTGACTAAGGCTTAGTTTGGCCCCTTGCGGCTTTTAAAAAGGAACTTCTACAAAGGAATTGATGAAAGGAGCTGATTGGGATTGTTGTAAAAATTGTTTGGCCCCCTTGTGGAAAGGAAGCTGCTAAAAAAAAGTTCTCTATAAGTGTTTTATGAAAAAGTTATAAGGTGCCTAAAAGCATTTAAAATAATTAAATTAGATAAATATTTTTAAGAAATTTTAATTATTGTGTTGATAATTTTGCAATATTTGGAAAACCCCAAGGATAACATTGGAATATAGTAAGTTTTCAGGAAAAAAGTTAGCTTTTCAAATCCACAACTTTTTTCTAAAAGTTCCCTGGAAAAGCTAAAAGCTGGATTTTTAAAAGCTGAAAAAGTCGTTTACCAAATATGTTATACCCAGCTTTTACATTTAAAAATGAGAAGTCGAGGCAAAAAAAGGGGGGCCATACTCATACTAAAAGACTTGATTTGGAAGGATGATGCTAAAGGAGGATTGGTTGATGAGTTCACTTGAATTTTTGGTGCGCACTGTAACATCACCGTTCACAGTAACTGTAATACAAATACTGTTCACATTTACAAACATCATAGCAGGATGGTCAACAATTTCATGCGGGTTATTTAGTTCTGCTGTGGTCTTATGTGAGGGACATTTGGTTATTTATTCTCACTCATTTCGAGTCCTTCTTTTATTTGGAGAGTCATATAAGTTTAGCTTCGATGGCCGAGACAGATTGTTTTATGAGTCGAGCTAGCGAGAATCCTACACTCTTTTGATTTTCTTAGCAGCATTGAAGGAAGAATATCTAGGTTTGCCGCAAACTACTCTCCTAAGCCCTAAAAGTGTGATGCTTTCTTCTTTCCCTAAAATGATTCCTAGGACCTACTAGCATAATAGTTTTATGCCTTCTTAGCTTTGTCATTTCAATTAATTGTCACCAAATCATATATTAATCCCTTCATTTTTAGCCCTAACCAAATTCAGGATCCTTAAACTTAAATCAGTTTCCAAAATTTTCCATCATCATCATGCATCAATTAGGTACAAAAGCAGGTTCTGCCATGATCTCATATAATGGGAAACCCTGCACGCCTACAACATGTTGGGAGAAGTTGGAGATGTATACAATGACGCAGCCTTAAGTCCCACAAAGCAGGGTTGGATAGATGAATCCTTTACTGTCATTCTGCACAATCTAGGGAAATAGCCTCTAATAAATGGGGTGCTGTCAAATCCTCACTCACTATCTCAGTTAAAGTTATTATAGGGCTAGACCTACCCCTCCTACTGCCACTGACAGAACTAGCTCCCCCTTTTTTTCTAGAACCCACCATAGAAATGTCCCTAGATACCCTATCACAGGCTTGCTCTAGGCTGATAAGAATTATATGCAAGCTCTTATTCCTTTTCCTTGATTTTCCAATGATCTTCTCAATATATACAAAGCTACAATAGTCAATCTCCAATTCATAAAACTAAACTAATCATCCCAAACCCTAGTTTCACCATAGTCTTTGTTCAAGTACTCTTTCCCAAAGTTTCTTTATATGACACACATAAGTTTAATTTCCCAATAACTATTACAATATTAAATATCTCTATTTTTTCATTTTGCAAAAAATCTATCTTTCCAATTCCATTCTATCATTTGGAAGGCCGGAGTCCCTCTAAGATTAAGGTTTTTTTTTACTTGGTTAGTCGTTCTTAATAAAATTAAAACTAACAATATGTTGCAGAATAGGAAGCCTTTTAAGGCTCTATCTCCGAATGTTTGCTCACTATGCTTCATAAGTTCCGTATGACACACCCCAACCTGGTGGACCCACTCTAAGCATCTTACACTTGAAGGATCAACAGTGCTTGAAAAATCTATAGCCACCTAATTGTCGACCCACTCAAAGAGAGTGCTCAAAAGATCCCTTATCCCTAGCATGAGACGGTAACCCTTAATAAATGCATGAACCAATAAACCTACTGTATGCATCTGCACCTACATCTCCTCCTACAATACCCCTATTTTACCTAAATTTCTGCATACAATAGATTTATTGACCCATGCATTTGTTTCAATTGCTGTTAGGGGTTACCCTCATGCTAGGGATAAGGGATCTTCTGAGCACTCTTTTGAGCAGGTCCACAATTAGGTGGCTACAGACTTTTCAAGCATTGTAGATCATATAGTGTAATATGATGGTTAGAGTTGGGTATACTGGGTCAGGGTGTGACATAGAATCTGCTTCTCACTTGTTCCTTCGTTGTTCATTTTCTTCGAAAATTTAGAACAATCTGTGTGGATTATTTGGAGGGAGTTGGGTTTGCCTTAAATCAGTGAAGGATTTGTGGAGATGGATCAGACCTGTTGAGGTGTGGACTGTTTGCTGTCTCTTGGAGTATGTGGTCTGGAGAGGAATGCTTGTATTTTCACAGGAAAATATGTCTTGCTCCATACTTTGGGATATAATACAGCACATGGCATCATTGTGGGCTTCTTGTTGTAAAGGTTCATCTTTCTCAGATCTTCAGCGTAACCAGATGGCAGTTTTTTTTTATGTTTTCTCTATTTTCCCTTTCTTGTTCTCTTCCCTTATAAGGAAAATTTCTTATGCTTTTTTCCGTATATTTTCTATTTTGCAATAAAATCTCTTCTTTTTCGACAAAAGAAAATAATTGTATTAAATAATTAGTTAATCATATAATCTCCATCCAGTCTTCCACTCCATTTCAACCAATTTTGCTTCCACTATCATGGTCCCAATAATATAACCAATCCTAGCCAATATTAAGCCCATAACACGATGAGCAGTAAACAACATATGAGTGGTCTCTCCCCAAGGCTCTCAGAGGATGACCCAGAGTGTAAATAGCAGAGATGCAGCAATTGGTTGGAGTTGAAGGGAAGAAGGGGCATCCAAATTCGTAAAGTTGTGAGCTTTTCTCCCTACAAGGAAGTTGAGCAACGTGACAGATTTTGGTTGCATTTACTCTTTCAAGAATTCCTGGATGAGGGCTCGTGATCAACTACAAGTTACCAGTCTTCCAAACATAACACTGATTGAGACAAGTTAGTAGTTGCAGTGGCAGCAATGACACTTTTGTTGGCTTCATTTTTGCTGGAAGCCATCAAATCTGAGATCATTGATATGAACACATGATACAATGAGAGAAAAATGGGAGGTAAAGAGGCTCTACAAGGCTAGCTAGAAATTTTTTCACACAAATATTGAATCTGATAAGAAAATAATGAAATTGTATGTCAAAAATTTAATTCAATCTGTGCGTATGTTACAAAACCTCAGTTTATGTATTCTTCACAAATGAAACAAATCCTCTAATTCAATCTCCTAGAGAGTACTTCAATTGAGGGTACTTCAATTGAGGGCCAGTGGCAAAGTCCCATCAAAGAATCATAGCAGCACTCAACAAAATTTGAAAGTTGTTGGAGGTGCAATAATGATCCTCATGGGGGATTGGCTTGATCATGACGAGCACATTGGATTTGGTTGATGAGTGATACCAATCGAATTTTGAACTAAGAGACACACAAGCTTTAAGTAGTAAAAGAAAACTACAATTTCATAGCTTCTCCTATGAATGTCTTTTTGCAGCATGAATCCTGTAGAGCATTGCTGCTTCTATGATTCTTCCTGAAATCCTAGACGGTACCTGATGCAATATGAGATTCAAGGGCTGACATGGGAATGTTTAGCATTCTTAAGATTTTCCCAATTTTATAGTAGGATTTATAAGCCAATAAACTAGTAGATTATCCAGTAACTTTATGATTATCTAAGAGTTTGTGATTTAAATATTTTACATCTATGTGTTGTTTTAATTTTTAGGTTTTGATTTTATGCTTCATTAATTAGGATTTGATATTAATTCCTAGAGATTATTTAATTATTTAGTACTAGGAGAAAGGATATATATATATATATATATATATATATATATATAAAGGCTCATGCGTAACCATGAGTGGCATTGGAATATTGAGCACTCATCCCTGCTGAGTTTGTCTTCGTTTTTTAGTTTCTCTTCCAATTTCCTGTTTAATTTCTCATTGTTGTCCATATTTTCCTGCATCCATCCCCTCTCCCAATTAGTCCTACATCAGCGTCTCTACTTATAGAGGCATAAGAGGAGAGTCTTACTTCGGTTAGACCACCTCAAAAGATGTGACCCACTCTCATTGAAGAGTACGAAACAAGACAGAATATATTATTGTAATTTTAATCATGTTACAAATGAATATTGGATAAATGAATAAACTTGATGATCAAGAAATTAATAGCGTTGGTGTTCTTGGATCTATTATACAAGATGGCAAAATTAGAGACGATGTAATGCATAGAGTTAAAGCAGGTTGGGTAAAACGTGAAGAGTTTGGGTATATTGTCTAATTATTGAATACCCTTAAAATTAAAAGAAAAGTTTAACGGGACAGGCAAGACCAGCTATGCTACATTGATCAAAATGTTGGGCAACTAAGAAACATTCAAAAATTAGAAGTTGCCAAAATGAAGATGCCAAGATCGTCGAATGGTGTAATTCTAAAAGATAAATTAGGAACAAATGCATTTTTGGTAAGTTACGCATAGCACTTGTAGAAGAAAAGATAAAGGAGAGGGTTAACATAGGCTGATAACACACTAGTTAGGAGAAGAGAACCACTTAATGTCAGTGGAACATGTCCTTTGCTGAGTCCTCAAATGTGCTAGAAGCCCATGAGGAAGAATCAATTCCTCTCAAACTGCCACCAATCCAAGACCCAAACCCTGCCCTAAGGCTCTCGAAGATCAATCAAAACCCCAAAGGGAGGTGTTGGAGGAGATAGTTGCATCAAAATATGTTCGATTTCACATACCTCTTTTCACAAGGAACTATTAAAGGTGCAGTGTACCAAGCTTATTGAGCTTCTTTAGGAGTATCAAGATGTCTTACCATGGACTTATGAGGATATGTCCGTCTTAGGCGAGAAGCTAGGGATGCATAGATTGGAAGTCACTTTGAGGAGACCAGTCAGGCAGTCCCAATGGATTTTTCAACTTGCTGTGGAAATTTAGATTAAGGTGGAGGTTGAGAAGCACCTTAAAGCCAAATTCAAACCAATCCAGCACCCATTGAGGTTGACAAACATAGTAGCGTCAACAAGAAGAATAGCCAAATTTGTGTGTGTGGACTTTAGAGATGTCAACCAGTCTCATCCTAAAGATGATTTCTCTATTTTTAATACTGCTACCATGGTAGATGCAACAGCAATACATGCAATGTTATCAAGGGTTTTTTTGGGTTAAAAATCAAATTATGAAGGCTCTAAATAATGCAAAGATGAAAACATTTAGAACACTAGGTGGGAATCTCTATTACACAGTTAAGCCTTTTGGGATTAAGAATGCAGGAGCAACATATGAGCAGCTTATGACTACTCTCTTCCATGACAGAGTGCATGATATTATGGAAGACTATGTGGATGTATTATAATGAAATCTGAGGAAGATCACCTAATGCAACTAGGGTGTTTGATATATGTCACCAATTTAAGCTATGAATGAACCCTCTCAAGTATGTTTTACAGGATATGTACCCATCTTAACCCCTCCTACGAGAAGGCAATCTGAGAGATGCCTCCATAAACCAACTACAAACAGCTAAAGAGATCATTGATAAGGTGTCACAAATAACGAGATTCACACCAGACTTCCCTATTAAGCCGTCTTAAATTTTATTGAGGAAAGATGTATGTTAGAGTACTACTTTACCTAAAATCTTAAGCTCTTAGGTTGTGAGCTAACAATGTATATCAAACTTTAACACACAACCACAAGTGCAGCCCGACAGCACATGGAAAGATAACACAATAAAATAACACCATTATAGGGAATAAATAAACGCAGGCAAAGAGACTAAAACCCAGGACCTCCTGGTAACCAGCTCAGATACCATGTTAGATTACTATTTTACATAAAACTTTAAACTCTTAGGCTGTGGGCCAACAATGTAAATCAAGCTTTAACGATGTTTCATTCAAGTGGGAAGACAAGTAACAAGAAGCCTTTCTATTCTTTGCATTTTATGTTCTTGTTTCTATAAAGCAAAGAAGTAGATTATGAAAATACGTTTGTTTATGTTGGCCAATTTTCTATTTCTATTACTAGTTTTTAACTGTTTTTGAAGAAGTAGAAAACCAAATTATATGACTCAGTTTTTTTTTTTTGGCAACTCAAAATACTAGAATATGCAAAATTAAATTTTGTCACTTAAATCATTAAAAATTAAAACAAAATGATTGTGTGAATCTAAAATATATATAAAATAAAAATACCCATAAATTTTCTAAAATTTTGAAAAAAAAAAACGAAAAGTCATTTAAAACATATTTTCACTATTTTTCAAATTTTATGTACAATAAGATTGTTCTTGTAGCACTAAAAAATTGAACTTTAAAATATAATAATTAAGTAAAATAATTATAATAATTTCTATTTTTATAATAATTTTTATTTTTAATTTTTTTTTGTATTCTATTATTTTATCATATTTTTTAATTGTTATTTACTTCAAGGATAACAATGAATGTTCAATCTAGACTAATTTACAAAGTTTGTTCCAAAAGACTTAATTTTCCTTCGCTAACATGAACACATAGGTAGGAGATAGAGGCAATCCAAACTACATCACCAAAAAAGTGAAACCATTAGCCAACATTGGTCTTAGTTAAGTCATTGGTGAGGTGCTGATGGTCGTTGGCCTTAGCTTAATCCAAATTCTAACCATTTGAAACCAATGCAATGTTAGGTACGATTGAATGTTAAGGATTGAAAGTGGAATGGAATGAAAATTTACATCGCGAACATGTAAACATATAACAAATTCCATTTGTTCTTGTGTACCGAACAACTCATAAGCTTAATGTGTTAAATCATGTAGTAAATTACAGTGCTTTTATCATATGAGAATTAAATTATCTTAGTAGATAAACTTTGATTTTCTACATTTAAGGTTGTGAGAGAACATAATCATTTAAAATTTAAGAATAAAAAAAATAATAGCTGAACTATCATAGTAGCTAAACTTTAATTTTTTTACATTAAGATCCCAAGAGATATCCAATCATGATAGTTATTTTTTTTAAAAAAAATAAAAACATTGACGTTTATTAATAATTCAAGTTCCAATAGATATAATAGAGTAAGTTCAAAATTTTCAACATTTGAAATAATCAATTAAAATTTAAAAAGAAAAAAACTAACAGCTAAACTATCATAGTAGCTAAACTTTAATTTTTATTTATTTTTATTTTTTGCATTAAGATCCCAAGAGATATGCAATCATGATATTAAAATAAAAACATTGACGTTTATTAACAATTCAAGCTCCAATACATAAAAAGGAGTGAGTTCAAGTTCAAGGGTTTATTGATAACTGAGCTTTGTGAATAATCAATCTCAATTATGGAAGAAATAGGTAAATAACTTCACCATTGATTATGATGCACATAAGGGTAAACTAACCTGTTCTCAGGAACTTCTGCTCCCTCGTAGCTTGATATCTTGTGTACAAATGATTGCATGCTCTTTGCTATATCACCAAGATCAAAATCATCCAGATTTGTGCCAGAAGAATTCTTAGGATCCTGCTGCTCTTCTGATTTCTGTTTCTTTTTATGTTTCAATTCATAATGTTCCATCTCTTTTTGCCTCTCGAGAAGAGCAGAATTCAACTCATCTTCCCCACCATAAAGCCAAGAATCATCATCTGAAGGAGGAAGCTCCTTAGGCCTAAAATCATTGGACGAATAGGGTAGAGCAAGAATCTCATCTATGCGCCTCACCGGAGCACTCATCATTTCACTGCAACAATTGTATCATCTCAAATAAATGTTGACAGATACATAGAGTAGAAAGTTGAGCTATCATCAACAAAACCTGATAAGCATATATGATACTAATCCAAGGACTTCACATGGAGTTAAATTTTTTTATGAAGTGTGCAGAAAAAAGGATATTGAGTTCCACTGCAACAATTGTATCATCTCAGTAAAGAGTTGACGAAAGCATGGCAGAGAAAGCTGCTTAACTATCTAGAAAATCTGATAACATACTTGAACTTAGTCCACAAACTTCAAATAGACGCTAAATTTGGTTACCAACCAGGTAGATAATAGGGTTTTGAGCTTTAATATTGTCCAGCTGACAAAGTTACAAAAGAGAAAAGCCAAAATCTTGATCAACAGATGGGGTAATGGAATGAATCCAACCCTCATTTCATTTATAAAATGGCATAACAATCAATGCAAAAAAATAATGACGATGAAAACGATGATGATGATGAGGCACCATTTAGAGGATCCCACTCAAACAATCACACAACCTTACTATGTCCAACCGTCCATGTATCAATTTGGGTGGTTAAACAGGTGTTGCTGCACATGGGGAAAGAGGGGTGAGGACTGAATAATCATGCCAGGTGTTCAATATCATGAACTGAATCCATACCCCAACAGCCTTGATATTGATAAGTGCATTAAATTCAGCCCTTCAATCATAAACTATATCGTTGGTGTACTTAATCGATTCTCCATTAGTACAGACAGCAATGACAGTATACACCAACACTTTACAAGAATCTTACTTGACAAAAATAGCCGGACAAAAGGGCAGATAGCCTCGTCAATTTTAATAGCTTACATTATCACCTAGTGAACTCAAGCCTTGAAACATCCCCCTTCCCCCCTCCCCTCCAACACACACGCACACACGCAATTCTCTTCTGCAGGAAATACGCAACAGCACACACAAACATCAAAAATAATATCCACAATCTTGATACATGAAAATATCCAAAAGGTATTTCAAAAATGAATTCCAAAATCCATACATGAAAATATCAAAAAGGCTTTCTATCAATGCAAAAAAACAAATACCTGGATCTAGAAAATAAAGAACTGTTTCTGTAGTACTCTTCCGCATTCTCCATCAATCTCTTATACTCTTTTGATCCAGGTAGTAGCCCCCCGAAATACCCACTCTTCTCCAAACTCTCTCTGAACGCATCCCAAGCACTCCCCTTCCCCTCCAACCCCTCCTGCCGCCGCTGCTGATACATCATCTCAAACCCACATGCTATTTTCATTCCCAGTTCAGCCTCCACATAAGCAGCGCCATCACTCCTTGCTGGCATCGGATAACATTTGGGCGCCTGAAATGTCTGTTGCACTAATTGTGCATACATAGCCCTCGACATCCTTACTGAAACTTGAACCAGCTCTTCCCCACTGCCACCACTCAAAAACCTCTCCATTTTTGCAGCATACTTCATTGTATCAATATCACGGTCATAAAAACCCTCAACAGCAAGTGAAATTAAGCACGGTTCATGCTTCAATACATGAGCAACCGACACAGGAACCCTAACCCTAACTCGATGCACATTCCTCTTAGCTCTATCTGGATGCTCTGATATCCGATTCTTCACCGCCAACTGAACCGAATCAGAGGCTCTCGCTTCAGCACCAGAATTCACCAAAAATGACAGCGAATCCAGCAAGCTTGGGTTTAAAATGCGAGTTTTTGGAACAATATGAAGATCCCCGCACCTTATAAAAACCCTATTGGAACTGTTATCGGGATTGACCCAGCGAGGAAGATGATAGGCTGCTTCAATGAGTAAGAACTCGCCGTCGGTGTCCCAAACTTTGATGGAGAGAGATGGGAAAGCGCGGGAGATTTGGAAAAGGAGAAAGACGAGGAACCACTCGTCCTCGAGGTTGTCTCCGAAACGGAGCTTTCCGTGGAAGTGGGGGATGGGAGCGGAGCAGAAGCAGGAGGATTGGGGGTGGGAGGAAAGGTAAAGAGTGAAGGGTTCGTGCTGCCATATGTAGGAGGTGGTGTAGGGGGAGACTGCCTGGAGGATTTGGAGGTGCAGAGACTGGAGGAGGGAGGACAGTTGAGAGGCGTCGGCAGCGGAATTAGGGAGGGAGAAGTCGGGGAATATGGAGAAGAAAACGGTGTCGTCGGGGAGTCGGGAGTTTTTCAAGGAGAAGATGGATGAGGAGGAGTCGGTGGCATCCATAGCCAAATCAAAACAAAGAAAATGAAAACCAGAAACCAATAGAGAGCTAGAAGTGAAATGGAGAACTTATCTGCAGAGGATGAAGATGAAGATGAAGATGAAGATGAAGATGAAGTTGAGATGTGGACATGGACGCCCCTTAAGCAGCGTCGGAGGGAGAAGCCTGCAAGCGCCCCAGAGCAGAGCCGTTCGTGAATTTTTCTCGAACTCTCTGCTGGATGTTCTAGCATATGGAGAGGACGGAGGGAAGAGTAGGGGTGGCAAAACGGGTTCACGGCTGAGTTCGGGCGGATTAGAAACGGATCGGATCATAAACGAGTCGAGTTACTAACGGGTTGATCTTAAACGAGTCCGTCCGTTTATTACGGGTTACCCATTTAAAAATAATTATATATTTTAATTTTTTAAAATTATTTTTTTAAAAAAGTACCCCTTAATTTATTTATTAAATCTTAAAAAAAAAAACATAAAATGTAAAAATAAAAAATATAGATGGAGTCACGGAGACAGACAGAGAGAACCGAGACTCATTGTGGGGAATCTGAAGCTTTGATGAAAGCACAGCATCAGAAGATCCACTGATTAGTTCAAGAATCTGAAGAAATGAAGGGGCTCGAAGAACTCACTTGGGGCCAGAGCGGAGGGTGGAGGCCATGAAGAACTTGGGAGATTTGAGGCCAGCCATTGGCGGGAGAGCGAAGGAAGTCAGCTTCTGAGATGGGAAGGTGACTGGGTAAAGCTTCAGAGCCATTGTGTTTGTTCTCCCTCGCTTTCTCTTTCTCTCTGCTCGCTGGTGGGTTCAGGAGACATGGGCTATTTACTGTTTTCGAGGCATTGGAGAGCCGGGAGAGGGAGATTGAGATTGAGATTTGAGATTTGACATCTGAGTCTCTAAGAGTGAGCCGAACCGGGAGAGGGAGATTGCGGCGGCGGCGTGGGTGTGCTGGTGCTGGGTTGCCTGGGCTGCCGCTGCTGGATGAGGAATTGAGGAGGATCGGATATGAAATCTTGGCCTGGGGTGCGGGCGGCGTGCAGGGACTATGCTGGGCAGAGCCGCAGCAGGTTGATCTCCACAGGGTACTATCAAGGACCTCCGGTGCTGGCGCCTCCACAGTATGGCTATGCTGCTCCGCCGTCTCAGAGAAGCCCTGGTTCCCTCTGGGGGTGGTAATAATTCTTCTCCAATTCTTCTGAATAGTATAAAAATTCAACACCCTTTTTGTCTGCAATCCACGTGTCTCCCTGATTTCCCGAGACATCCTTCATCAGGATGCATCGGCGTTCACCCTACCTATTGGTTACATTCAAATATGATTGGAGAAGTGAGCTCGAAATTTTGGAAGTAGTTGCAGAGTGAGAGGCTCTTAGGGGGGGTCTTGAAGTCGAAATCCATAGAGCGATAAGTTTGTTGTTAATGTTACATGCATGTATATGTTTATAATTTGATTTTAATTTGATCCTTAATTTGTATATTTACATATTTAAAACATTGATTACTTAAAAATGATTAAATAACAATGAGACGTGTATAGGTACACATACATGTTATGTCAATGGTGCAAATTATTTTTTTTAATATTTGAATTCACATATTTTTTTCAACATAAGAATGAATTAATATGAATTTATGGCAAATATCATATCGGAATGTAATTAATAATTTTAAAAAAATTTGCTCATGCAATAAATTTATATATTTCAGCTAACATTAAATAAGATAGAAATATTGAAATAAACGTTTGTATATGAAATTTTAAAGTAATCATTCTCTTTGTAGTTTATATTTTAAGTAATAAATTACTAATTAATTTTATGATGATAATATATAAATTTTTTATAGCTTATCAAATCGTATATTTAATCATTCTATTATTACTGAGAAGTGTCTCATCCCAAATTATATGAACATTTTAGGAACCCCTGATAGGAGAGCAGATAAAGCTCCGCTAAGATAGATACAACTAATCTGCCCTTTCTAGAGGGTAAGTGTTTTGATAAGGTCAGTTGGGTTTTGTGAGAATTGACCCTAAGTGCCTTTTGGGGTTGTATATATATACACACACTCATTAAGTGGATGTAGTAACTTTGGTATTGTGATGGATGGTATTATGTGTATGGTATTGTGAGTTGTATATGATTTCATGTTTCCTACTATTTAGGCTTCTGTACTGTACTTCTGATGTATCTCTGGTACTCACGGGTTCAGGTTGATTATGATCTGCTGGGATTTGTTGTAATTGTTATATTACATGGAAAAAAAATATATGGAAATTAAGCAAGTCGTTACAGTTTGGTATCAGAGTCTAGGTTGTTAGGTTCTGTAGACTATAGAGTGCAGCGAAAATGACACTAGAGTATAGGAAAGTGATTTAAGGTTTTGTTCTACAGTCTAGAAGCAGAACTTTCGTTATGGTTTCTGTGTTTTTCCTAAGGTGACGATTTCAAGAAAATCATAGTAAACTATTATAGTGTTATGTTCCTAGAATGTAGGACCGGGGTTAGAGATAAGTTGAAAATGTTGAGATAAGAGGCTAGGTTAGGTAGGTAAATTATAAAAATAGGGTTCTTAAGTTACATTTATTGTTTTTCCAAGATGGATGCAGGAGGAGATAGTGCCCATACGAGTGGCAGTGATGGAGCAGGGCCCTCGAGCGCAGTCAGGATAGACTCTGACGCAGTACTACGCAACGTGACTTAGCAGGTTATGCCTGAGATCGCCAGGAGTTTCAGAGAGCAAGAAGGTTCGTCAGTAGGTCATAGGTGTACTATAGAGAAGTTTACAAAAATGAATCCTCTGGAATTTTCAGGAGGAGTCGATCCTACAGCCGCTGAGAACTGGATGTAGGAAATCGAGGAAGTTTTAGTCGTGCTGCAATGTACGAAAGAACAGAGAGTCATCTTCGCCACCTATAAACTGACAGAAGAGGCTAAGAGGTAGTGGATTGTTGTGAGACTTTTGGAGTAGCAGAGGACGACGTTGATAGCCATGACTTGCGATCGGTTTAAAGAATTGTTCTTCAATAAATACTTTTCAGCTACTCTTAAAGAGGCTAAAGTGGAAGAGTTCCTAAGTCTGAAGTAAGGACAATTATCAGTCCAACAGTATGCGGCACGTTTTATTGAACTCTCTCACCTTGCTCCGTATATTGTTCCTAATGAAGTAAAGAAAGTAAGACAGTTTGAAAGAGATTTGAGGCAAAGTATATACAAGTAGGTGGTGGTACTAAAGATTCAGGATTTTACTGAGTTAGTCGACAGAGCAGCCTTGGCAGAGGTTAGTGAGCGTATGAATGCAGAGGACCAGGGACAGAGGAAGAGATCTGCATCTTCGGGCTACCAGCAGGGTCCTAGACACGATCAGTGGAGGAGAGGAAATCATGGCAGAGGACGGAGGCAGGAGACTAGAGGACGCGAAATTCAGGCAATGTAAGGTTCTCATGTCTGTCAGACTTGTGGGAGGAGACAATGGGGAGAGTGTCGAGTAGGTGGACTTGTCTACTATCACTGCGGTAGATAGGGGCATATGATGCGAGACTGTCCTATACTACCAGATGCAGTTCCTGCTCCTAAATAGTACCAGGGAGGTTATCAGGCCCCACGTGGATCCTAGTAGGGGAATATGGATCCAGCCAGAGTGTTCGCTCTGACGCCGGGTGATGCTGAGACGGCAGGTGACGTGGTGACAAGTATGTTTAGTATGCTTTCTTTTAAAGTTATTGCGTTATTTGATTCAGGAGCCACGCACTCGTTTGTGTCTTTGGAGTGCATTTGACTATGTGGGGCAGAAACACAGTTGTTAGACACTGAGTTGTTGGTATCTACACCGACTGGGTCAGCAATGAGATGTAGTAAGGTGCTCCGAGGGTGTTCACTTGATATTCAAAGGAAAATCTTGCCTGCCAATTTAATAGTGCTAGATATGCATGGATTCAATGTAATTTTCGATATGGATTGGCTAGCAGCTAATTTTGCCAACATAGATTGTCATTCACGAGAAGTGATATTCAGACCTCCAGGAAGAATAGAATTCAGGTTCGTAGGGTCGCGAGTGCAATCTTCACCCCAATTAGTTTCAGCTATTCAGGCGAGGAGACTACTGTTGAGTGGTTGTTAGGGGTTTGTGGCTTTTATGAAGAAAGTGTCAGGAAATGAATTGAAACTCACTAGTATGCCAATAGTCAAGGAGTTTATGGATGTTTTTTCTAGAAGAGTTATTAGGCTTGCCACCTTATCATGAGGTAGATTTTCCTATTGATCTGCTTCTAGGTACAACGTCGATTTCTAAAGTACCTTACCAAATGGCACCAGCGGAGTTGGCAAAATTGAAGAATCAGCTGCAAGATTTGCTTGATAAGGGCTTTATACGACCTAGTGTATCTCCGTGGGGAGTTTCAGTATTATTTATGAAGAAGAAAGACGGGTTTATAAGGATGTGCATAGATTATAGGGAAATTAATAAAGTAATAATCAAGAACAAATATCCTCTACCCCGTATAGATGATTTATTTGACCGGTTCCAAGGTACGTGGGTGAATTCGAAGATTGATCTTTGATCCGGCTATCACCAAGTGAAAGTGAAAGTAGAAGACATCTCGAAGACAGCCTTTAGGACTAGGTAAAGCATTACGAATTTCTTGTTATGTCGTTTGGTTTGACAAATGCCCCTGCAGTATTTATGGACTTGATGAATAGAATTTTTCACCAATATTTAGATTAGTTTGTTGTTGTTTTTATTGATAATGTACTGGTCTATTCGAGGAGCATGAGACGCATTTAAGGCAGATTCTGCAGACGCTTCGGGAAAAGAAGTTGTACGCTAAGTTTAGTAAATGTGAATTTTGGCTTGAGAATGTTGTGTTTTTGGGGCATGTCATTTCAGGAGATGGTATTTCTATGGATCCTAGTAAGATTGAGGCGGTAGTGAATTGGGCTAGGACGAGGAACATCCAGGAAATTAGGAGTTTCATGAGGTTAGCTAGGTATTACCGTCGTTTTTCCGAAGGATTCTCAGCGTTATCAATACCTTTGACACAACTAATTAGGAAGAACACTAGATTTGAATGGGATGATAGCTGTGAGTAGAGTTTTCAAGAATTGACGCAGAGACTTGCTACAGTGCCAGTGCTGATCATCTCGTCAGGGGGTGAGAGTTATGTCATTTACAGTGATGCATCTTTGAAAGGACTTGACTATGTATTGATGCAGCATGACAGGGTGGTAACGTATGCTTCTAGACAGTTGAAAGAATATAAAAAGAACTATTCTACCCATAATCTTGAATTAGCTGCAGTAATACATGCATTGAAGATTTGGAGGCATTATCTATATGGCAAGCGGTGTAAGATCTTCTCCGACCATAAAAGTTTAAAATACTTTTTCACTCAAAATGAATTGAACATGAGGCAAAGAAGGTGGTTGAAGCTATTTAAGGATTTCGATTATATCATCAATTATCACCCAGGGAAAGCAAACGTGGTAGTTGATGCGTTGAGCAAGAAGTCTAGGGAATCAGTGTTGGCGGCTATGGAGATCCAGTATCCAATCATGATGGATCTGGAGAGACTCGACATCGAATTAGTTGAGAGTGATTCTCAAGTATGTATCACCAGTTTAGTAGTGCAACCTACTCTGCAGGAAAGGATTAAAGTTGCTCAGAAGAAAAACCCAGAATTGGCTGAGGTGATGATCAGAGTGCAAAGTGGTCAAGGGGAGGAATTCAATATTGCAGATGATGGAGCTTTGCAGTTTCGTTCCAAATTATGTGTTCTTGCCGATGTGGATATCAAGAGAATCATTCTAGAGGAGACTCACAGATCTTTATACACAGTTCATCCTGATAGTACGAAAATGTATAGGGATCTGCGAGAGATGTACTGGTGGAGTGGTATGAAGAAAGAGATTTTTGAGTATATAGCCTAGTATTTGACGTGTCAACGGGTAAAAGCTGAGCACTAGAGGCCGGTAGGACAGTTGCAGCCGTTATTTATCTCAAAGTGGAAATGCGATCATATATCTATGGATTTTGTGTCAAGACTGCCGACAGCGTTGCACGACTAGAATTGGGTGATTATTAACCGGTTGATTAAGACCGTTCATTTCTTACTTATCAATATCAGCTACTCCCTCAATCCTTTGGCAGAGTTTTATATTCAAGAGATAGTTCGTTCTCATGGGGTGCCAGTATCTATTGTGTCAGATCGAGACCCACGCTTTATGTCACGTTTTTGGAGGAGCTTGCAGGAAGCCTTAGGATCTCAGTTATCGTTTAGCACGACATTCCATCCTCAGTCAGATGGGCAAACTGAGAGGGCGATACAGATACTAGAAGATATGCTCCGAGCATGTGTGTTAGATTTTGGGGGTAGTTGGACTCAATTCATGCCGCTGGTGGAATTTGCGTATAATAACAGTTATCAAACTAGTATTGGCATGGCACCATTTGAGGCACTGTATGATAGGAAATGTCGTTCTCCGTTATATTGGAACGAGATGGGTGAGCGGCAAGTTGTGGGACCAGAGCTTGTGCAGTAGGTGTACGATAAAGTTTGGCTCATCGGAGATAGGATTAGTGCAACTCAAAGCCGACAGAAGAGTTATGCTGATAACCGTCGTAGGAAGTTGGAGTTTGATGTTGGTGACCATATATTTTTGAAAATATTTTTGTTAAAAGGGGTTATGCGATTTGGGAAAAAGGGTGAACTTAGTCCTAGGTTTATTGGTCCATTTGAGATTCTAGAGAAAATGTGGTTGATTGTCTACAGGCTAGCTTTGCCACCTGTGTTGTCCAGAATCCACAACGTATTCCACGTTTCCATGTTGAGGAAATACATCCCAGACCCTTCTCACGTGATCAATTATGGTGAATTAGAGCTCAGCGATTCATTGGTTTATGAGGAGATGCCAATACAAATTTTGGATAGGAAAGTATAAGAATTACGTAATAAGAAGATTCCTCTAATAAAAGTTTTGTGGAGAAATCACACGATAGAAGAGACTTTTTGAGAATCCAAGGAACAGATAAGACAAAAGTATCCACAATTATTCCAGGAAGTTTAACCGAGTAAATGTAAGTAGTTAGGTAGTATTTCTTTTGTAGGTACATGTAATAGTTTAGTTAGTAAGTTGTATTTTAGTTTTGGGGTAATTTTCTTTTGTATATGTAATTTCCCAGAACTCGGAATGTAACCACAGTATTCCTCCGCCATAAGTAAGGGTAAGCAATAAAATAAGTAAACTGTTTTGTTTTTAAGGATGATGAATCATATGAATAGCAAATTTCGAGGACAAAATTTATAAGGAAGGGAAAATGTAGTGACTCGGAGAAATTATAATATTTAAACAATAAAAAGGGAGAAAAAAGGAAATTAAAAGGGGACACAGCAGGTCCTCGCGTTCGTCGACGACGTGACATATGGGGCTCGTCAACGAGGGTGCGATTTGTCGACGAGAAGATACCGAGAGACTTTTTCCCATCTCTGAATTTCATCGACGAAAAGTAGATGTTCGTCGACGAACGTCCTTTTTGACCTCGTCGACGAGGTGACGTGGCTCGTCGATGAAGGTCATTGTGTAAATAGGTTAAACCTCATTTTTAAGCTGAAATTCAACGCCAAACTCTCTCTCTCACCTCCCTTCGTCCCTCCACCCTTCTCTCTTAATTTTTGGGCCCATTTGTCGCCGGATCGATGATCCGAAGCCACCACGATACTCTTGGAGAAGTTCTCTGCATATCTGTTGGAGTGGATCGTTAAAGGGACGAGTTTGAAATTCATCCAAAATCTAGGGTAAGGTTTTTTATTCAATATTTGGCTTTACTATAATTGTAAGAAATGTTATATACGATGAAATACTGAAGTTTACTTTTGGGAGATGCTGTTTTCAGGGTGTTGACTAGGAAACCCAACGGGTTTTGAGTTGATTGTTTTATGGGCTTTTTCAGGAATCATGTAAAGGAATAAACTAAGCTAAATGTTTTATGAAAATTATAAGTGAAATTTTATAACATTTGAATATATATATATATATATATATATATATTTTATGTTGGGAAATACTGCTGAAAATGATGATATGTTCTGAATATACATATTACCCATTTTGTATGGCATGAGTAGAAATTATGATTTATTACTGCTTTCTGGGAACATGATAATATTATGGATTTTTATAATGAAAAACCGACGTACGAGCTGAGAATTTTATATGATTTGCCAGCGTACGGGTCGAGCTATGGATATGTTTTGCCGGCGTACGGGTCGAGCCATGGATATGTTTTGTCGACGTACGGACTGAACTATAGATATGATTTACCAGCGTACGGGTCGAGTTATGGTAAAAATATGAAATATTGGCATACGGGCCGATGATTTTCATGATGTATATACATGTAAAATGATGTGATGATATTAACTTGACAAAATATTAGTATGAAATATTCATGTATCACAGTTTGATTATGTGTTATATGTTGTTAGAACCTGATTGGCTTGGTTTATGCTAACACTTGCACGGTACCGCTGCTATGTGTTCATGATCATCATGATACTGTGTTAACGCTGCCGTACGGGGTTAGCGTAAGGACGGATAATCGATGTGGTTTTAATAAGTGTGGATGCCCCTGGTGTCTGGACCAGGTCTGGAAGACCCATCGGATTTACAGACTGTACATTTGACTTGACAGTGGTCGATCAACCATTGTCAGGTCTCGCTTTCAGGTCACACAACCCAGACATGTGAGGGTAATACATGACAACAACCAGTGATTACGCGCTTAAATTGCGTAATTAGGTGCTTTAATTCATGCATTATGACTTATATTTTTAATTAAATGCCTAATTACTCTAAATATTTTAATAAGGTGATCTATTTATAATATTTGGGCTTTATTGTGTAATTTACGAATTTTTGATAATTTTTTATCGCAGGAAAAGTCCTGGGAACCAAAACCTATACCTATTCGTATTTCATGAATAAATTTTCCGTTCGAGCTCCAATCGAGACAATTCAAATTTCTAGAGAAAGAGGAAAGGATTATCTACAACTTTCATGTTTTGAGTTTTGAGAGATACGGACGTTTACTAGGTCAAAATTGGTTTTGAAAGTTCAGAATGGATTAGGTGTTAACAAAAAGAAGAAAGAAGAAAGAAAAAATAAATAAATGAGTTGATTTGACTTGGCCATGCAGCCAGGTCATTCTTTTGAGTGCTAGGTGTGTGGGGGAGTTTGTGTTGTTTCTTTTTTTTGCTTTAAAAAGTCAAAGAAAGGGGTTAGAAAGGAAAAAAGAAAGTAACTAGTTTTGTAGGGTTTTTTTTAGAGGTCTTCAAGGGGCCGTAAGAGTGTAGCTGGGGGCGGCGTGGGTCTGCTGTGCGCACTGCTACAAGAGGAAGAACAGCAGCCATAGCTACTGTGTTGAACTCCTCACTGTCTCCTCCTCCTCCTCTCTCTTTCTTTATCTCTCTCTCTTTTAATATTTTTTTTTATGGCTGTTACAATACATTTTTTTGTCTAGTTCAATATTAGATTAAATTTTTTTTTTCTCTTCACTTTATTATTCGCGTAGTCCATGGATGAATTAAATTCTTGTTCTTTTGAATGCTTTCAAGGTTGAGTTAATTTGTTATTTTAGTTCAGTATACATTTTGTCTAATGATTGGAATGATTTTAGGTTAGATTAATTAGTTCTTTAGTTTTATTATACATCTAGTTTATTGTTCTTTTAAGTTGTTGTTTTTTTTTTTTCTATTTTATTATTGTAATGATCTATTGTGGAATTTGCTTGACTCGAAAATTGCAGATTGCAAGCATGAGTGGCTAGGTTTTATAACTTGGGTTGTGGGTCGATGTCGTTTACTTTCCATGGTTTATTAGTTCTCCTAAGAAATTATTAATAAACTTTTATTTGGTTGAAACCGAAAATTTAAGGCATCGTTGATAAATCACTGGCTCTTATTTCTTGTTTTGTTGTTGATGTTAGGCACATCAAAACCTTGATTTAATCTAGGATTTTCATCAACTAATTTACATGAAATTCGGTTGATGCATAATGAGAGTTTTTATTTTTTTCCGTTTGGATGTGGCCAATTTACTTAAGCTTTAGTAATAAAATTTCATCTTATTAATGCCTTGATTGGATTAACAAAAAGAGAAGTAAGGCCTAGGGAATTAGTAAACGGTGGAAGTAAACAGACATTAAACCCATAACCCGAGTGTTTGGTAAAATTGTTTCAGTTAATTTGTTTAGCTTTGGTTGTGTTTTTTTAGATTTACATTTTGGAAAATTGATAAAATTTCAATCTCATTTTGATAGTTTACTCAAGCTTCTCTCACTTTGTTTACAATTTTCAAAATCGTAAAAGACCAAAAAGATTTTCAAACCCCATTTTTCAGCAACAGGATTTCACTAAACTTTCAGAAATATTTTGATACTTAGTGGTCCCTGTGGAATACGATCCTGGACTCATCCTTGATACAACTTGACACTTCTGCATTTGGAAGCACAACTCAGAACGAGTCAAGTTTTTGGCGCCGTTGTCGGGGATTAATTGGTGTCATCAAAGTGTTTCTCAAATTTCAGAGAGGGTATTTATAGAGCTGTGAATGTCTTCACAGTCTGGGTGATATCTACTCCCTCTCCTTTAACCTGTTTGCTTTTATTTTTGTTTTATTTCGTTTATACTGATTTTGTATGTCTGGTTGGACTAGAGATAACACATTTAGACTGATTAGGACAGACTCATCCATCTCATCATCGAGTGCACCTATTTCACTTGAATCACTTGAATCATCATCTGACACTCATAGCATCATGACTGAGAATGAACATCATGATAGGGATAACCTTAATAGGACACTCAGAGAATATTTGCAACTTGTTAGGACCAGCACCCCATCCTGCATTATTCTACCTTTGAATGCAAATGCTTTTAATTTTAAACCTAGGATGATTCCATTGTTACCTCATTTTCATGGCATTGAATCTGAAAACCTATATTTGCATATTAAAGAGTTTGAAGAAGTGTGTTCCACATTCATGGACAGAACATGCACTGAGGAGGTAATAAGACTAAAATTGTTTCCATTTTCTTTAAAAGACAAAGCAAAAACCTGGTTAAATTTCTTAAGACCAAGATCCATTGGGACTTGGCAAGAAATACAAACTGAGTTTTTAAAGAAATTTTTTCCCATGCAAAGAACTAATACTTTAAAAAGACAAATCATGAACTTTTGCCAAAAGGATGTGGAAACATTTTATCAGTGTTGGGAACGTTTCAAAGATCTCTTAAATACATGTCCTCACCATGGGTATGAGAATTGGAGGGTCATCAGTTTTTTCTATGAGGGGTTGCAACCAAAGATGAGGCAATTTGTAGAAACAATGTGCAATGGTGAGTTTTTCAATAAAGAGCCCGAAGAAGCTTTTGACTATTTTGATTATTTGGCAGAAAACGCCCAATCTTGGGATGTCTCTGATGTGTATGATAGATCTGAAAAATAAAAATGTATTAGTGGGGGTGGTAAGTATCAATTGAAAGAAGTTGATGATTTGAATGCTAGGCTTGCATTGATGTCTAAAAGGTTAGATTCCATTGAGCTTAAGAAGGTAAATGAAATGCATGTTTTACCATCATCTTTTGAAAAATGAAGCATATGTGAGGACCCAGGGCATGTGATTGATGCATGTTCAACTATTCCTGCTTTTAAGGAAGTTTTGCTTGATCAATCTAACCCAGTGCATATGGTTTCTAAGAATTCTTCTGGACCTTATTCTAATACTTATAATGTAGGTTGGAGAAATCATCCAAATCTCAGTTGGAAAAATGACCAAGTGGGGCCATCTACGCAGGGACCAAGTCAATATAATCCTTATGCAGCTGCTGTCCACGGCTTGGGACCACCTCATTTTCCAAATCAGCCGCCCTCAATGCAGAGAAGAGGAATGGAAGACTCCATACAGCAGCTAACTGTTAGCTTGCAACAGTTTATGCAGAGTCAGAGCATGATCAACAACCAGAACTCCCAGACCATCAATGACATCAGAGGGACTCTAACTAGAGTAACCACCACTTTGAGTAACCAGGAGAAAGGAAAATTTCGAGCTCAACCCCAACCCAATCCACAAGGGCACAGTCAATCATCTCAAAATACTGGTGAAGGAAGCAATGTGAAATCAGTCAAAGCTATTACAACTTTGAGGAATGGTAAGGTTTTGGGTGACCCTGTCCATGGTGCAGAAAGTTCAGGTAAAAATGCTAACCCTCCTCTTGATAGTGGTGAGTCAAGCACTTTAATTTCAAATAATGATGCATATCTCATACTTGCACCGTTTCCACAACGTTTTCTTTCTTTGCACAAGGATAAACAACATGCTGAAATCCTAGAAATTTTTAAGCAAGTTAGGATTAACATTTTACTTCTAGATGCTATAAAACAAATTCCTGCTTATGCTAAATTTCTAAAGGATTTATGTACTGTAAAACGCAAACTGAATGTGTAGAAAAAGGCCTTCCTCACTGAGCAAGTCAGTGCCATTATTCAAAATCACACACCACCTAAGTATAAGGATCCCGGGTCACCTACTATTTCATGTGTCATTGGAAACTCAAAGATAGGGCAGGCCTTGCTAGACTTAGGTGCGGGGGTTAATTTGCTACCTTATAGTGTGTATGAACAATTGGGGCTAGGGGAATTGAAAACCAAATCCATTATTTTGCAGCTTGCCGATAGATCCATAAAAATTCGTAAAGGTATTGTTGAGGACGTCTTGGTCCAAGTGGATAAATTTTATTACCCTGTGGATTTTGTGGTCTTGGATATGAAAGTGTCATCCCACGCAAATTCTTCACCACCTGTGATAATGGGAAGACCATTTTTAGCAACCTCTAATGCCCTAATCAATTGTAGGAGTGGTGTTTTAAAATTGAGTTTTGGAAATATGACTTTAGAACTGAATATCTTCAATTTGCGCAGGCAACCTCAAGAACATGAAGACATTCAAGAAGTCAATTCATTGGAATCCTTAATTGCAGATACTCCTTGGTTAAATTATGATTGTGATGAGCAATGGGAGGATTTAGAAGACTCCCTTGATTTAACTGAGTCCACTGATCATTTTTCTTCTCTTTGTGCTGCAGGTGATTCAACTGAGATGCAATGGAAGCTCAAATTTGAACCACTACCGGCAATACAAACCCCAATACAACCATCCAATGAGAAGACACCAGTGTTAGAAATAAAGCCACTACCGCCGGAGCTAAAATATGCCTACCTTGGACTAGAGAATTCATTCCCAGTGGTAATTTCTGCATTGTTGACCCTTGACCAAGAAAGTAAGTTGTTGAGAATTTTGACACAACACAAGTCAGCCATTGGCTGATCCATTGCCGACATTAAAGGTATAAGTCCTTCATTTGTACACATAGGATATATTTGGAAGAGGATTCAAAACCCTCTAGAGAGATGCAAAGGAGACTAAACCCCACAATGAAGGAAGTGGTAAAAAAGGAAGTCTTGAAATTGTTAGACATAGGCATCATATATCCAATTGCTGATAGTAAATGGGTTAGTCCAATACAAGTTGTTCCAAAAAAATCTGGTACAACTGTTGTAGAAAATGATAAGGGAGAATTGATGCCTACTAGAGAGACCACAGGCTGGAGGATGTGTGTAGATTATAGGAAATTGAATGCTGCCTCTAGGAAGGATCATTTTCCTTTGCCTTTCCTTGACCAGGTTTTAGAAAAAGTGGCAGGGCATGAATATTACTGTTTTTTAGATGGATTCTCCGGTTATTATCAAATAGAAATAGCTCCAGAGGACCAAGAGAAGACTACCTTCATTTGTCCCTTTGGAACTTTTGCCTTCAGGAGAATGCCATTTGGGCTATGCAATGCCCCGGCTACTTTTCAAAGATGCATGTTAAGTATTTTTAGTAACTTGATTGAGGACAGTGTAAAGGTATTCATGGATGACTTTTCAGTTTTTGGAAAAACATTTGATGCATGTTTGTCTAATTTGCAGGTTGTTAAAAAAATATGTGAAGAAAAGCAATTGTTGTTAAATTGGGAAAAATGTCACTTTATGGTCCAACAAGGAATAGTTTTGGGGCACATTGTATCCTCTCGAGGCATAGAGGTAGATAAAGCTAAAATAGACTTGATTTCAAATTTGCCTGCACCTAAAAATGTGAAAGATGTTAGATCATTTTTAGGGCATGCCGGTTTTTATAGAAGATTCATAAGGAATTTTAGCTTTATCTCTAAACCTCTTTGCAAACTTTTGATGCATGATGTTAAATTTGAATGGACCCAAGAGTGTCAAAATGGTTTTGATGAACTGAAAACATGCCTCACCACTGCACCTATCATTCGATCTCCTGACTAGTCACTTCCTTTTGAATTAATGTGTGATGCAAGTGACTTTGCTGTGAGAGCTGTTCTTGGACAACAAAGAGATAAACTGCCATATGTTATATACTATGCTAGTAAGACTTTAAATGCTGCGCAAAAGAACTATTCCACCACAGAAAAAGAACTACTAGTTATAGTATTTGCATTGGATAAGTTTAGATCTTATCTTCTTGGTTCTCCTGTCATAATATTCACTGACCATGCAACTTTAAAATTTCTATTGTCAAAAAAAGACACTAAGCCAAGACTGGTAAGGTGGATACTTCTGCTTTAGGAATTTGATCTCACAATAAAAGATAAAAAGGGAGTGGAAAATGTGGTGGCGGATCACCTTTCTCGGCTTCAACCAGAAGTTTCTGAGAAGTTTTCTTTAATTTCTGATTATTTTCCTGATGAACAATTATTTGCAGTTGAATCTTTACCATGGTACGCTAATATTGTGAATTTCTTGGTCACAGGGAAAACTCCACCTCGTTGGAATGCTCAGGACATCAGAAGGTTGAAGGCTGAAGCTAAGAATTTCTTTTATGATGATCCTTATCTCTTTAAATATTGTTCAGATCAGATCATTAGGAAGTGTGTGCCTAACAATGAAATTTCTGGTGTTTTAAATTTTTGCCACATAGAAGCTTGTGGTGGGCATTTTTGTACTCACAAAACAGTGGCTAAAATTCTTCAAAGTGGGTTTTATTGGCCAAGTATGTTTAAAGATGCTTTGAGTTTCTGTAAAACTTGTGAACCTTGTCAAAAATTAGGGAGAATAACTAGGAGAAACATGATGCCTTTGCAACCTATACTAGTGATTGAAATTTTTGATTGTTGGGGTATAGATTTCATGGGACCATTTCCTTCTTCTTATGGCTATTTATACATTTTACTTGCAGTTGATTATGTTTCTAAGTGGGTTAAGGCAGTACCTTGTAGAACTAATGACCATCAAATGGTTATAAATTTTTTGAAAGAAAACATTTTTGCAAGGTTTGGCATGCCTAAAGCCATAATCAGTGATCAAGGCACGCACTTTTGCAACAAACATGTTTCAGCCTTATTGAAGAAGTATGGTATCCATCACAAAATCTCTACTGCTTACCATCCTCAAACCAATGAACAAGCTGAATTAGCAAATAGGGAAATTCAAAACATCATTGAGAAAACTGTTAACCCAAATAAGAAGGATTGGTCTTTAAGATTGTCTGATAGCTTGTGGGCCTATAGAACAACTTTTAAAACCATTTTGGGCATGTCTCCATACAGATTAGTGTATGGTAAGGCTTGTCATTTGTCTGTAGAGCTGGAACATAGGGCGTATTGGGCTATTAAACAATGTAATTTTAACACTGATGACGCTGGTTGTGTGAGAATATTGCAGTTATCTAAATTGGATGAGCTAAGGATGGATGCTTACAACAATTCTAAATTGTCCAAGGAAAGAATGAAGAACTTTCATGATAAACACATTTAGCGTAAGACTTTTGAGCCCGACCAACAGGTGTAATTGTACAACTTTCGACTGCACTTGTTTCCTGGCAAGTTAAGGTCTCGGTGGAGTGGACCTTTTGTGGTGAAGACTGTTTTTCCTCATGGTGCTGTAGAGATTCTGAATCCTCAAAATGGTAATGTTTTTAAGGTTAATGGTCAAAGGCTGAAGCCTTTTATTTCTAACTTTGCACATGAGGAATCTACTCTACATTTGCTTGATCCCACTTAGTATAGTTCATTTTCTTTTCTATTTTTTTTTCATTTATATTTTTATTATTCTCATTGTTTTCCTTTGTTCTTTAGTTGTTATTTCTTATTCCCTAGGATTGTGTTCTTTTCAAAGTGGTTCAGGTATTTCTTCTTTTTCCTCTATCTTGTAATTTTTCCTTTATTTCCTTGTTCGTCTTACAATTGTTTTGCTTTATGTTTAACTGCTCTCTTAGATAAACTCTTTCATTTCTCCTGCATCATTGAGGACAATGTTGCATTTTAGTTGGGGGGAGAGCATTTGCATGTGATATTGTGTGTTGTCATGTGAAAGAGCTTTAATGTGATACTTGCAATTGTTATGGAGCTCAAAGCATGCTAAATTCCTCATTTGTGAACGTTACATGCCAGCTAACCTACGAGAGTTGTTTTCGTATTATTATTATATGAGATGGATTATGTTATGAAAATCCAGTATGTTCTTCCATGTTATGATTATGTATGCTTTTCTCAGAAATGATACAAACATATTTACAGGATATGCTTATATATGCTTTTATGTATAGTGCGGATAAACTCATGTTGCCATACACTAGTATTAGTTTACTTCCCTTACTGAGAGGTGTCTCACTCCAAATTATATGATCATTTTAGGAGCCCCTGATAGGAGAACAGATAAAGCTCCGTTGAGATAGATACAACTGATCTGCCCTTTCTAGAGGGTAAGTGTTTTGATAGGGTCAGTTGGGTTTTGTGGGAACTGACCCTAGGTGCCTTTTGGGATTGTATATATATATATACATTAAGTGGATGTAGTAACTCTGATATTGTGTTGGATGATATTGTGTATATGGTATTATGAGTTGTATATGATTTCATGTTTCCTGCTGCTTAGGCTTACGTATTGTACTTCTGATGTATCCTTGGTACCCACAGGTTTAGATTGATTATGATTTGTTGGGGTTTGTTATAATGGTTATATTACATGGAAAAAATATATATATGGAAATTAAGCAGGTGGTTACATATTCCCCTACCTAGCTTACTGAGATGCCCACATAGTTCAATCCTGAGCCCGTGGTATTTCCAATTCAAAACCTACAATTTTCATTTCCCCAAAACATTCAACAGAATTCCAACATAATTTTCATAAAACATTTTTTTGACTCCCAATAATCTAAATAAATTATTAAATTCCAAAATAATCAAATTACCTTGGTGTTCCTGAACTATACCTGTAGGATCCCGAAATTACACCCGCGACGCTTACTTGAACCCTGAATTCAATGACCCTAATCCAACCTTAGAATGCCCAATATTTAACATTTCCAAATCTACAATAATTAATTAACAATTATCCCCTTAATAACTCCCCTGCCTAATTTTGGGGTTATGCCTACGACGACCTCACAAGAAATCCGCTCCCTAGACTTATAGAGAATCATCCCTAGATTCTCGTGGTAGTGTCCGATCATCAATTAGGTTTAAGATTTGCAAGAAATTGAGATAAAAATGAGAATTGAGCTTACCCCAGGAGATATGTCTACGCCACTCCCATGACAAATCCACTCAAGTAGAAATGACGATGAAGGAAAATAGAGTCCAACGCTATTTTTTTATTTCCGATCGGGTGAAAATCAGTCGAGAAATTAATGAGAGTAGGAGAGAAAGACGGAGGAGACGAGACGAACACTTAGGGGGGGGGGTGCTGCCTGCTCTTTGCCAACGTTCAAAATTTGAAATCCTAAAGCTTCAAAGAAACTTCATATATACTTAAAATATTATAATAATAATAACTTTTAACCTTTATAATAATAATAATAATAATAACTTTTAACATATATATATTATATTACTTAATTCATAATTCTTATTATTTAATTAATTAATTTATTATTTAATTTAATTTTAAACCTTAATTAATTAATTAATTTATTATCTATTTTATTTTATTATTTATTTATTTATTTACATTTCCAAACATATCATTTTCTGGGGCATTACACATGGGGTGTTGTTGGATTTTACCCATTGCAAAAAAAGTCTTTTGACGGCATGTTTGTGTTTTTTTTACCAAACTTAATGGGAGGTCTATGTCTTTTTTGAAATCTCAAATAAGGTCAATGAAATTTTTTAAAATTTTTGAGAGGTTCAAATTTTTTTGTGAAATCTTAGGGGAGGTGAGTTTCTTTTGCCCTAAACATAAATTTACCCTTAATTATATAAACATACAATCTAATTTATTTGTAAGAATAGGAGGATCCAGACTATAGTGAATGTAACGTGAGCTATAGTTCCTACAACAGACAATTAACTAAAAATTCACATACATAAATATATAGTGTGTGTTTTAAAATAAATGTATCTACCGAGTTGCCTTTATGGGTAGGCTAACAAAAGAATTGTGCTATTAACATGCTTTTTATGAGTTCGACTTGATAAAAACTTTGCTCAGACTCATTCATTATATAAATAAATGACTTTCAAGTCCAATTTCAAGGCATGTTTAATAATGAAATTTAAACTAAACATAAATGGAGTCAACTCATTTCAACTTATGTGTGAAGTGTTGAGAGCCACAAAGTAAGAATTGTTTGTGTATGAGTTTGTTCGGTTCAAACTCCATAACCTATAATTAGTGATAAGGTCAATGTCATAGGTCATTATGTTGGTTTGGTGGGAACACATAAGCTTTAGGTGGGATTAGTTTTATTCAATTTTAACATTTTTTTTGTTAGACAAAACTTAAATGCTTATAACCTCACATAACGAGAAATTTTAAAAAGAATCAAGCTGCTTATGAGCATTTCAATAGTTCAGTTCATTAGTTTGTTTATTTGCATCTTTAATAAGTTTATAAACAAGTATACTAAAGTTTGATTTAAACTTGACTCAAGTTCTAGTATAGGTAAAAAATTTAGTAAACAAGTTTGACCACTGCAAAACTTGCTTTATTTGACTAGTTTACATTATAAGGGTGTTCATTGTTTAGTTACCCAAAACGAACCTCTAGAAACTGAGCTAAAAGTTTTAATTCGATATTTTTATGAATCAAAACAGATTGGAATCCTTTGATTAGCCAATCGTCCAATTAACTAACGACTCATTTCATTTATCTAATTTGAACTAATTTTCAAATCATTATAACTTAAAAAAAAATATTTTACTTGATTTTTTATATACATTTATACTTTATTTATATAAATTAATCAATT
The DNA here is from genome assembly GCF_029873635.1 of Malania oleifera. Lineage (NCBI taxonomy): Eukaryota > Viridiplantae > Streptophyta > Magnoliopsida > Santalales > Ximeniaceae > Malania > Malania oleifera. The sequence goes on from NC_080417.1 coordinate 2,186,013, forward strand.
CAAAAATATTTATGCATACTATTTTATAACTTTACGATACATTATATATATATATATTATTATATAACATAATGTATATATAATGTTAATAAATACTCATATAAACTCAAGTAACTATTGATTCAATAACATAAAAATTGAAACCAAATCAATAACTAAAAATTATAAAAAAAAAACATAAAAATAAAATTGAGCCTAATAAATTGGTTAACTGAAATTCGATTCGGTTTGGATCACATTTTCGAATCGGATCAATTGTCAAATATTTTTTAACATCCCTATTTTGCAACCCTATCAATGGGAATTTCAACTCAAATTCATTAAAAAAAACACATTATTTTGAATATTAGTTAAAAAAAAAATGTACGAGCTTAAATATTAAAAATTACAAATATCATCTATTGGCTTTCATCCATCTATTGCCCTCGAGGGGAGAGCAACCCCTCTCTCTCTCTCTCTCTCTCTTGAGTTTTTTCCCATTTTATTATTAAAGATAAATAAAATATTAAATAATACTCTGAATGGGAAAAAAATTCTCAAACTAATGCTTACGTAATCTCGCAGCTTGATGTTGCGAGATTTAAATTGATGGGGCACTGAAAAGACGACGCGTGGCAAGGAGAGAACCAAATCTCGCAGCTTCAAGCTGTGAGATTTAAAGAAAGCAGTCACTGGAAAGCTGACACGTGGCAGGGCGGACCAAATCTCCCAGCTCTGTGGCACAAATTTCGTCGGCCATGGACTCGAAGATCTGCGCGCTGGACGACTGCAATCCCACCAATGGCAACGTAGGCTGCCCACCGAACGGCTCCGCCACCGCAATGCACAGCTCCGTAGCGCCCTCCGTCGTTGCGTCCTTCGATGCCACCCTCGGGCGCCACCTCGTCGAAATCGGCGTCAACGACGTCTTCTCCGTCCCCGGCCACTTCAACCTCACCCTCTTCGACCACCTCATCGCCGAGCCCGACCTCAACCTCGTCGGCTGTTGCAATGAGCTCAACGCCGGGTACACCACTGACGGCTACGCCCGCTGCCGCGGAGTCGGAGCCTGCGCCGTCACTTTCACTGTCGGCGGTCTCAGCATTCTCAATGCGATTTCCGGAGCCTACAGCGAGAACCTTCCCCTTATTTGCATCGTTGGTGGTTCGAACTCCAATGATTACGGGACCAACAGGATTCCTCACCCCACTTTCAGCATCAGCTGTAATCTACTTGGAATTCCTCACCCCACTTTCAGTCGCGACCCTGTTCCCTTCACAATTTCCCCAACGTAATATCCGAGCTATTTTGTATAAGAATTAAATATCTATCTTTAAGGTGTTATCGTATTTGAATTTGAATTTGCTAGATTCTTCTTCTTCTACTTCCTTCTTTTTGAAATTCGTTCTCAAAATCTGATTTTGGGGATGTAGATTGAGTAATCAAATGGGTCTAGAGGCAGCAGTAGAGGCAACAGTAGAGTTCTTAAGCAAAGCAGTGAAACCAGTTCTGGTTGGCGGGCTTAAATTGCGGGTGGCCAAGGCGGCCGATGCTTTCGTTGAACTGGTGGATGCTTGTGGCTACGCCCTTGCGGTGATGCCGTCGGCGAAAGGGCTTGTGCCTGAATTTTAGTATTTCAAGTATTATTACAACAAATCTCGTAGCATGGTGCCGCGAGATTTGTGCCACGTGTCATCTTCCGCTGGCTTTTTCCTTTAAATCTCGCAGCTTGGAGCTGCGAGATTTTTTCTCCTCTGTGCCACGTGTCACCTTCCATCCTGCCATGCATCAGCTTTCCAGTGGCTGTAAGGAGATTTTTTCTCCTCCGTGTCACATGTCACCTTCCATCCTGCCATGCATCAGCTTTCCAGTGGCTGCAAGATTTAGTTATCTCCTTACCACGCGTCGTTTTTTTAGTAGCTTAAAGTTGCGAGATTACGTAAGCATTAGTTTGAGAATTTTTTTTCCAGAGTATTATTTAATATTTTATTTATCTTTAATAATAAAATGGGAAAAAACTCCCCCCCCCCTCTCTCTCTCTCTCTCTCTCTCTCTTGTTGTGCAGCATCTCCGAGCTCCCTCGACCGCAGGATGTGTTACCACCACCACTTGCAAACGTCCTGGAACGGCGAACAATCGCCGCCGAGAGCCGCCAGAGCGGCGGAGAGCGACGCCGTGGTCGAGGATCTGCGAGCTCGATTGGCGGAGACGGAGGCACGCCTTGAAGGAGCCAGGGCTCGGGAGGCCGAGCTCAGTCGTCAGCTTGAAGAGATGAAGCGCTTCGTTTCTGTCATGGAGATCCTCGAGAACTATCTGAAAGTACGGTTCCAGGAGCAGAAAGAGCACGTTACTCGCCTCTTCTCTCGGGTTCCCAAATAGTACAATTCCACCTCTTCGTTTTTGATTCCACATATAACGCTTGTCTATAGACTCCTCCGCGCATTTTTTTCTCTTACAATATAACTCTCACTGTTGATGGCTAGATGCTAATTTTGTTCTCTTGTTTCACAATGATAAGAAGATTTAGGGTTTCATTTCCCTTTTGTTGTTGCAGAGCATTGTAGGAGTAGTGGAGTACATGAGTTGAATTATAAAAGCTAAAGAGTGGATATCAGTGGGAAAAATAATCTGTTTCAATCTTTTGAATATCGCTAGAATTCCTCTAATGGAAGCTTATCACGACTAAATAAAGTCCCTAGGATCAATCATTACTCATTGGTTGTTGGTATCGCTCGCTATAGTGTGTAATTCTTAGCTAGAACTGCCTAGAATTGTTTAGAATTAGAATATCTTGAGGGGATCATGGTTACTGGAATGTATGGGTTATGGATTGAATCTTATATGATGGGTTTGTAGGTCAATGCAATTTTGTAATCTTGTGGTGGTGGGTCTGTTAGTCAATGCAATTATATGTTGTATTTTGTCCAAATTCTACACAAATCCAAATCGAAAGTGTGAAGTTGAAGCACCCCAACATAGGATTAGTGAATGGAAACCAGAGTTCAATGCAAGTTGAGAGAATAGAACATCAAATAGGAAACGTTTTCTGTTACTTTGGTTTGGGTTTACAAGTGACATATTGAAGAGCATTTGATCTCAGGTCTTAACTAAGGTTGTGTTTGGTATCATTTTCTTTACTGGTTTGTTGTTTCCATTTTTTTCTCAAATGCTAAAATTAAACTAAAGTCATGTTTCGTTGTGTGTGCTGGAAAACGATTTCCCTTGTGCTTTATTTCTTTAAAAAACAGTGACCACTTTTAGGGGTTTTCATTTAGCTGCGACAGAGGTGAAGTGGGGGACTCTCCTATTTTTAAAAATGTGAGTGTGGGATTCAGTGTTCGATTTTCTTTATTTTTTCCCTATTATTTGAGCCCATCTCCATAGCATTCGAGTAATCAAGCTGCTCCCCGTCTCCCATCTTGCTGAGTCCCCATTCTAGCTACTCTCCTTCCCATGTTTTTGCATCTGCATTCTTTCAAATCCCCTCTCTTAAGTCTTACTTCCTCTCTCTCTCTCTCTCTCGGCTATTATTTTTTTGTTTTTATTTTTTGGTGTTTGTTTTTGCTGAAGTGTGTATTGATGCGTCCTCTTCTCCAGCAACGATCAGCATAGCACCAGCTGTTTTCTCAAAAAACAATTTCAGGCCACCATCTTCCAAAATTCTATCATTGAAGAGTTTTATTTAAAGAAAAATCCTTTGATTCTGCCATTGAAGAGTCTGAGCATTCTTTAAAAGCTTTGTGCGAGCGTTAGGGAATTATGAGAGTGAAGAGTGGGTAAAACTCCAGTCATTATTGATTTATACATTTGTTTTTCTAATTCTTACAGCCATTTTAATCATTTTATTATATTATAATTATATTTTAATTTTTTCAAGCCATTGTTATAATTAAAGAAAAAAATTGAAAACAAATAACCAAATAGGTTTTTAGTTTTTGTTTTTAGTTTTAGGGAGTAGGTTGACAATTTTTAGTTATATATTTTTTTCTTATTTTTAGATTTCGATCTGTGTTTTCATTTTCAAAATTTTTCATAGTGATACCAAACGGTCCCTCAGTAGCCAACTTGCCTTCAGAATTAGAGTGGAGTGGATGAAATGTAGGCATGCTGTCAAATAATACATGATGGTTGTATTCATGTCAAAGTCATGCAAGGGTGAGTAGAAAAAAGAGGGGGGGGGGGGGGGGGTGCGCTTTGAGGAGAGGTGTTGGGGATGATCTTGGAGAGCTCTTACTCCACGAGTTTGTTCCTTGATCAAACAAAAAACTGATTCTAGACATTCCTCGGTAAGCAGATACAATCCTGAGGAGCTTGCAATGAACACAAAGGAAAGGAGGTGTGAATAGCTCAGATGAAAGATCTTTTTGGTTCTTCATTTGGAAGATAAATGCAAAATAATAATAAAAATAAATAAATAAAAAATAAACATTTTGTATGAAAATATGATGGAATTATATCGGTTGTTAATAATGTCTAGGCAGGGTCTTTGTTGGGGTGAGGCGGCTCATTCACGGGACAGGTGCCTGGATAAAATGTCTAATGGACCGTGAAGAAAAAGAAGAATGAGGGTTAAAAAAGAAAATGTGAACTTTTCTCCCTCCCTTGCGTCATTTAAAATATGATACCCTAGCATATCTCGAATCAAATTTGGGGTGTAATATAAGATGTCATTTGTTTTTTTCTTTTTTCGTTACAGGAGGCTCATTAGGTCCAAGCTACACAAATGGGGGCACCCCATCTCCTATCCTTCAGACCTTCAACATAAAGTCTGATGCATGATCTCATGTTTTCTTAAATCTTCTCAATTATTGATCAATAATGTGCAGTGTAGTATCCTGGAGAAATAATGACTAAAAACCACACCAAGGTAGAATATGACCACTCAAGTCATTATTCCTGATCACCAGAAGATTGAAATCCCCAAATTTGGTATGTTGTGTTACTCAACAGATGGTGTGAAACAATCTTTTTGGGAGTGAATGAAACAACTGGAATATTCACTCATGTTCGTCTGTTGGTAGTTTGACAAATTAAATGAGAGCTGCCCAAGAATTTGCCATGTTTTGTTTTGTTTGCATTGAATGGTTGAACTTGCAAACAGGCTTTTGGCCTTTTTCAACCTTGGGAGCAGGAAATAGCTTGCAAAACCCTATTGCAGTATGCATTCACGTATGGAAAGTATTTTATTTGAAGGATATGAAATTTTAGCTTATCTAAGGGTGATACCTCCTAGCAAGGGTTTGGTTATAAGAATGCAGATGTTCAATTATATGCTAGCAGACTAGCAATTACACACCAACAATGTGTGTGTGAATTGTCAATAAAGCACAAAGGCGCAAGGGTTATCAGCTCACTCAACAAGGAGATTTTTGGGGCAAGCTATCGAATGTTTGAAATTCTACTTTTCTTTTTGTGGAATCAAACAATAGGTTATTGATTAAATGCATATGCTGAGGGTGGTTGTGCTAAGCATCGTGAACGTATAATCGAAGACAAACGCAAAGGCTCACACGCCCACTAACAGAGCACGCCCGTGCAAACACACCATTAACAGGAAAAAAAAGAAAAAAATCTGACATTTTGTGAACAATGGAATCTAAGGTAAGAAGTAACTTTTTATTATTTTTTTTTTTTAAAATTTGTACTTTCATTTATTTTCTTTATCATATCATGGATGTTTGTGGGTGAGCTGCTAACAGGGATGGATTGTTAAATAAGAAATCACAATCCCATCAAATTATTACACACACTTGTGCAAGGAGACATTGAAATGGTAACTTGAGAAGCTGTCAAAATCCATTTGTGCTGTGATGAGCAAGCTTCCTCTTTACAAATTGCATAACCATCAGCATCAAGGGTGGTTGATTTTTCCTCACTGAAGTTGGCACCTAATTTGTCTACTCATTTTTGCTGCTCAATTGATTTTCTAGCATTGTGACCAAGTCTGTTGGTTAAGCATTATTCTTGCACAACTCCTTACCCAATTTAAATGAGTGCAAATTTCAAGATAGGAAGGAAGGGGGAAAAAGTAGTGGTGCTTCTTTTAAATAGAAATGAACTAGTTAAGTACTCATTTTGTACTAAGCATGGAATGGAATCGACGTAAAATAAAGTTGAGTGTTTTTTCATATTCTCTAGTCAAATTTTCAATACATTTCATTCCTTTAACTTAAAACGCCTTGAACTCGAAAGTGGGGTTTGAAGTGTTATTTAAAAATAATAAATCTCTGATACCAAATAATTATACAGCGGAACATCTCAATATTTATATACTAGAGTACTAAAAATTTTTTATTAGAAGAATATCTCCAATAACAAATTTAAATACAATCTTAGAAATTCTAAGATAAATCATAAATAACAAATTTAATTATTAATCTAAACTACTATTTCTAGCCTCACTCACGCTTTTGTTGCGCTACTCTGATTCCTGTCTCTCGTAATAGGGCATTTGAAAAATATTTAATAATGATGGGGTGAGACACTTCTTAATAAGTATAGAATAAATTATCATAAGTGTGTTGGCAATGAGTTTAGTGTGTACATAAAATAATCATTTGTTAATAAACAACAACAACTGCTAATACTTTTATAGACTATACTCATACATACACCATTATTTATAAACGAGAGTTCCTGAGAATTGGGGAGATTACAAGCTCATAACATGTAGCGCCCCTTTATTCTAATACTTTATATAACTTTGTCCATTAAACTTGGGTGTGGCTACAAGACACTTACCTTACTTAGCAAACCCTCGGGCGGAGAGTTTACCTCGCTCCAATCACATGTAATGCCACAGTATAAAATACATTTAATATTTTACTATAAATAACTTTTACATGCAAACTATAACTCACACCTATATAAATATTATAAACTGTAAGCTATTAATACTTTTACAACTATAAGTTGTGTACTGTAAATATTTTGTAACTATACTCTGTGAATTGTAATATCTAAAATATTCTGTTCTGTTATACTTTGTTAAATATGGTCTGTTTTCATATACTCTACTCTGTTATACTATGGTTAAATTTACAAATATGAATATAAGAACTCTCCTCGAATGAATAAACGACATGCTTCCCCCCATGACGGGTTGTGTGGCCCATAGGTTGGACTTAACCGTGGTTGGCCTGCCACCAAGTTAAGTCAACTATACTCCATCTCTACTAGTACGACTGGCCTTCCTATGCTAGTCTAGACTTCAGGGGAAGCTCTACACTTCATTGGCCTAATTGACTATTTAATACCAACACTCTTCTCGAAACGTGTGGTTGCACTAACTCTTCATTACTGTAGCTACGGTACCAAGCGATCTATGGTCCATTGGAGTTCTTAAACCATACTTTGCATTTTGATAAAACTATCCGTGGTCTATATGTCATTATAACTATTTACTATACATGCATTCTTTTCAACCATTCCAGAAATTAATATATATATATATAAACACATTTCCAGTATTTCCATCAAATAGTTCAAATCACATTTTCATGATAATACCACAAAAATACACAGATTCAATTATGTAGTAAAATATAATTAAATCTCATGCTACACAATTTATTCAATAATTATAATTATATAAACTACTGGAAAATAGGAAATTTTATACCCGATATCTATTTTACTAGAAAATACTGGTATAATTATTTCTACCATTTATTTAACTCAAAATATATATTTAAAAGAAAAACAGAGATAACCAACCCTACTCACTTTAATCCTTAACCAACACATGTTTAACAACTCGAACTAATAATTTCAACTGGTCAGATTATTCATAAAATCTATTACAATAATCCAAAAATCAAATACTTTACTTCAATTGGTTCAACTTTAAATAACAATTATTATAAAATCTCTAAGCTTACAAACATCCATTTAATTAACTAATAATAATAATAATAATAATTCAAAATCTAATTTTCATATACCAAAATACTTAGAAAAACGTGTATAATTCCTGTAATTTCATATTACAATTTAATTGGTTAAATTATAAATATTCCTGACATAATTCATTCCTCGTACCTTTTCTCAGGAGTGGTATCTAAGATTCCCAAATCACGAATATGCTCCGATTAACTTGCTAAGGTTCGAAACTGGGACCCTGTGATGGTGTCCGATCTTCAATTTGGTTAAATATTGAGAAGAAATTGAAGAGAGAGTGTGAGTTTGCCTTATCCCAAGAGTGGTGCCTACGACGTCCTAATCACAAACCCGCTCTGGTTAAAATGTTGGTGGTCGAGATAGGAACCCAGTGGTATTTTCCGTTCTTCAATCGGCACACGATTTGCCAAAGAAATTGATGAGAGAGAAAGAACTTGAGGAGAGTGACAGAGAGAGAATTTGATGAGAGAGAGATTGGCGTGAGAAATGAGGGGGGGGGGGGGTCTGCATTTTTTTTTCAATTGAATCCTATAGGAGTTAAAGGATCCTTCAGGTAACTTATATATTATTATAATATTATAATATTATATTATAATAATTTATTTATTTATTTATTTTATTTTTTTGGATCACACTTACTCACATATTATTTTTAAAGTCGTTACATAACTCATTTCATTCCGATAATCAAATGCAGCGGGAGGTTTTAAATTCATTTTTCAAAGTTCAAAAAGTTAGTAGTGATGTTTACATGTATATATTGCAAACTAATCATACCATGATAGTTCGAAAATTCTCCATTTAGTGATTTATAAATTTTTAGTCCCATTATATATATTCTTTTGAGAATGCTACAATATTAAACTCATCTACATAATTCAATCTAGTTGCGTTAATTGGTCCATGCACAAGAGTGCAATTTCAAGTAATAGGAAGAATTATGAATTCTTAAGTCGGTCGAGGAAAACGCTCTTAAATCTGTGAGTCAATGGGACTTAAAATTTGATTTGTTGTTGTTGTCATTATTTTTGTAAGAATTATGGTGGCATTTCGATCCTGCTACATATTCCTTAACATCTTGACTTTTGGGAGAAAGGAGATGCTGGTTGCTCGCCAATTAATTGATTCATCCAAACCCTATGATGAGAGTTTAAAGCCTTCAAATTTTATCAAAGTATATCTTTTAACCCTTCATTCCCTATTTGAGAAAAGTTATGTTAAAGAATACCCATTTTGAGTGGAGCTTTACGGAGCCAATGTGGAGGAGACGCACTCTCCTATGATTTCTCCAAAGAGTTGCTAAACTAAGGAACCTATAAGTTTTTTTATATGACACACGAGCACAAATTTCTCACGAGCCCCATAACTAGGGTCTTAGGGTGGGTGATCAAAGACAAACATAAATACTTTGAATGTAAACACATTCAATTCTCACAACACCACAAGACACGCCATAAATCTTTATTATATGTTGGCCTTGTGAATTTCTCACAAATGTACAGTGTTGTATATGTTCATTGTATTGAAAGTTTAGCACTAGGCTATAGGGTGAAAGCCCATAAAATAGAAGAAAAAGTGAGAAGTACATTTTTAAAACAAAATGTATTTCTTACATCATTATCTCCTATTGATGTTTGTCTCTTTTCTTATTCTTTCTTTTAGCTACACAACTTTACAAAAAGAGATTGACGAAGATGTGTAACAACGTTGACTATGGTATAGTTTTTAATTTGATAAGTGAAAATTCGATAACAACCACAATTCCTATTATTTGTATAATATTAATATCTTTTGACTTTATTAAGTTGGAAGTGATTTGAGTGGCAATATTAAGTGATGGGGTTTCAGTCTTTTTACTCGAAATTAGTTTTGCACGAATAACATTAAGTAAAATGAATAGACCTATTTACCGTATGGCATGACACGTGAAGGGATTGATCTTCTCTATAATTTCAAAACATGAGTGTATTTGAGTCAAATTGATATGAGACTTTTTTGTTATTCAAATTTGACTTTGATACAAAAATTTTAAGCTAGAAACTCGACTTGACCTCGATCAATCTAAAATTGTTAAATTTAAATTTAATTGGATTACAAGTCCTTAAAATTCAAGCTTAATTTAATAAGACTCAATTCAGCTTAAATCAGAATAACATTATATATGTAAATAATTCTAAACATGTTATATTATATACATATATAAAATCTACAATATCACTTCCATAATATACAAATAATAAAATTATGATAAGCAATTAATTAACCTCAACTAGACACAATAATATTAACCCAAAAAAATAAAAAAAAAACACGTATTTTGACACATTAAATTATTCAAGCCCCTCAAATTCGACATTAACTTTAATAAAATTGAGTCAAGTTTAAATAACTAAGTTAATTTACTTTTTACAGATTTTTATAGCTATCAAAAACTCATAACATCGCGTTTAGAAGCATGTATTTTAGATCTTACATTTGAATTTAGATGAATTTAGAAAAATTTTAATACAATTTTTTATGCATCTTATCTAAATTCAAGATCTATCAAAAAATATGAATAATTTAAATCAATTCATGAATAGATACTTACATAAATATCTTAATAAAGCAATAATTGATGAGAAGAACTAAACATGTTCATTAAGTATAAACCCTAGAGTCATTGGGTGCCATCATTTATCAACCACTTCTAAGCAATAATGTTATTTTATTTTCTTTCTTTTGGGTTTAAAATGATCAATGAGAATCAATAGATTCATTGATTCAATTTCATCATCACCCACAAAACCCTATCTTCATTGCAGCAGTCTATGAGTAATAATTAATTTGTCTCAACCCATCCACCAGCTTGGATCTTTTATAAGCATACAAAATCAAATTGTAGCCAAAAAGTCCAAATGAATATGATGGAAATGAACCTTTCTCTGCTTTACGTTTTCTCTGAATCAATGTGTTCATACATTTTTGGATCCTTTTGAGTTTTGGTTGTGGTTTTCTTCACTGGCATTATCATGATGATTCATGAATCGCTGAGTCGACTCACTGAGTTTCTGGGTCTGTCGGTCGGATAAACTCAAAAATCAATCAAGTGTTTATGCAGTTTTGGACCCTTTTCTCCACTTGCCATTAATTCCCGAGTCGCCGAGTCAACTCAGTGGGTTTCTGGGTCTGTCGGTCGGATGAACTCATAAACCATTAAACCCTCTCCGGAATCGGAATTCTAATTATCCAAAAAAGAACACTGTGATCTCAACGGTCCGAAGGGGGGCGTTTTGGTAATTGAATACCTGAAAACGCCAACTGATGGGCAGCTGGTGACCTGTTGAAGACAAGAGCTCGCTAGCTAACTCCCCCACTCGTCAGTCGCCATTAACAAGTGATGCTCTTCCCTCCTCATTGACGCCTTTTCCTACTCATTTCTCTCTTCCTTTCTTTGCTTCTACTCTCTCTTTCTCTCAGTGGCTGTCCGACTCTTCTTTTCCGCTTCTTTTTCTTGTTTTGGGCTTAAAAGCAGAAAGAGGAATTGATTCTCTCTTTCATGTAATTCTGGGTGATATTTTCCTGGAAAAATCAATACCCATCTGGGAAAATTCTTCAATGGCAACTGGGTCGAGCTCGGGAACTTCTAAGAAGGCCGAAACGCAGAAGGGCAACACTAAACTTGAGCCGGCGATTCCCAACATCGAGCCATTTGTGCCAAGAAGAGATCACAATCCGAAAGAACTGAAATCTTGGGCCAAGAGGACGGGTTTTGTATCAGTTTTCTCGGGAGAAGTTGCTACTAGTGCTAGCGAGAGGGATCGGAATGAGAAGAACGAGAGTGCTAGGTTTGATTTGGAGAAGGGTATTGATCAGAGAAACGGGTCGTCTTCGCCGAAAATTGAGATCGATCCTGTCCTGGGACTGACAAGAAATAGGGGAATCGAAATTGAATCGGAATCTGGGCCTGGGCGTGTTTTGCCCAAGAGTAAAACTGACGGCGTTTTGAGGTTGAGGGATGGACAGGGGGCAGCTCAGAATCAGGGTGGGAGAATTGGGAATGAGCCAATTTTGTCTGAGGATGACGACAAGAAAGTTAGTTTGAATGTGCAGGAGAATGGGATTGTGAAGGGAAATGGGCGTGAAGTTGCACAAGTCACTCCGGTTGCTGAGCCCAAGAAAGAAGATGACAAAGTTGAAGATGAAGTGGGAATCACTGTGTATCCGGACGGTGAAGAACCTCCTCCCGGAGGATGGCGAAGATCGTTGCGAATGAGATGCGGGTTGAGAGACAATCCTGGTTTTGGTTAGTTTACTTCCGTTATTTTCTGGATTTAATGATTTTATTTGCTTATTATGAGGTTCGATTTGTCTTGTAATGATTATGTTGTTTTAACTAGCATTTATGCATTAAAGAAGTAAGCAGAAATTTGACTGCTTAGGTTAGATAAGGAAATCTATGTAACATGCACAGCCAGGCACATTAGGAGTTTTTACGAATGAAAAATGTATGACTTTATCGTCAGAAAGAAAAGGTTCTTTTACGGGCAAACCACAAAAACTAAAAATTGGATGAAAATGGGGATTGTCAAAGCTGAATGCCTTTTTTTTTTTTTCTTTTTTTTCCTTTTTATATAGGCTAACTACTAATTGTGAACAAGGAACAGATATACCATGTGCATGCGGGGTTCAATTTGTGAGCTTGATCCTCAACGTAGTTGGATTTATAATTGTTTATACCATGGAATTACACAACCCCACAAAGTTTTTGCCCAAAAACTTAGAATTCTCTTTGCTGGATTGTATCAGTGGTACTCACTAGGACCATGGTAAGCATTCTTAACAAAAGGAGAATGATGCTGGATCAATCAGACTTAAAAGAAAAAATAGTGGCCACTCACTAGGACCATGGTAAGCATTCTTAACGAAAAGAGTATGATGCTGGATCAATCAGACTTCAAAGAAAAAAATTATTAAAATTACAAATAAAACCCTAAAATCAAGTTCTTCAATTATGACTCTGCTCTTCAATTATGACTCTGCTAGAGTACATGTTTTCTCTCTTGGCCCTGACATTTCTCTATGGTCAAAGAGAATCCGCCTGTAGCTGGGTACAATGGAGTTACTGTTCCAAAAGGTCTAGGTCAAAACAGAGTGACTTGCATGCAGGAATCCATGTGACCTTAGAGATGGAATAATCCCATCACTTCTAGGGACCAAAAGAGAAGTAGTAGGATAGTCTGTGTAACTTCATTACTTTATTTGGATCTTGTTGTCTTCAATTTATTATTTAACTTTTTTTTTTTTGCTGGAAGCCTATACATTGGCTTGATAATATAATTTCTGGACACCCTTGTGTGAACGCGAATTGAAAAAACCAAATTGTGCTTCCTCGTTTTAGTTTCATTTTGGTTTCAAAATTTTTGGCTAATGATTTTAGTATTTTCTTACCAATTTTATCCTACATTAATTGGTATTAAAGTCTATACCCAATATGTGAGACCCCTATAGAACATGGATAGACAGCACAATGCCTACACAAGGGCACAACAAATTCTAGAAACATATAATATAACACAGCACAAGGACATGAAAATTATGTTTGTATTTGTTTCTAGACACACAATTTATGTGCTTGGACGAAGCGTAAATATTGTTAAAACAACAACAACAAACCAAACCTTAAGTTCCACTATGTTGGGGGGGGGGGGTCAGTTACATGAATCTTTTTTTATCAATTTGCATGATCTTGGATAATTTTCTCTGACAATTAAAATGCTATTAAATCCTTACACACTATCTCATTGCAAGTTATTTTAGGTCTATCCTTACCCCTTGTATTGCCACTAACAATAACTAGCTCATTGCTCCTTATGGGTGCATTATTTGGCATATGTTGCAAATGCCCAAACAATCTAAGCAGCCCCTCCATTTTCTTACCTTCAGCAAGTGTTGTGCCTAACTTACCCTGAATGTGTTCATTCCTTAATTTATCTTTTAATGTTTTACCGCTCATCCACCTTACCATTCTCATTTTGAAAACTTTTACTTTGGATATGTTGTTTCTTAGTTGCCATAATAGCTGGTCTTATGGCATCTGAAAAACAACATATCCTGGTGTAGAAATTTCTAAGATGAGAATGCTAAGGTAACAATATAGCATAGACGATCTTATGAAAGTTATGACCATCTTATAAAACTTTCCTTTTAATTTTAAGGATATTTCACAATCACGCCATATACCTGAAGCACTTCTCCATTTTACCTAGCTTACTTTAACTATATGTATAGCATCTTCTTTGATTTCTCCTTCAACTTGATTAATAGATCCAAAGTATCTAAATCTAGTTGTGCAATTAATTTTTAGACCAAGTTTAATCTTTTCTCCAATATTCTTCCTACCATGACTAAAATTACATTTCATATATTTTGTCTTGTTTTTATTTATCCTACAACAACAACAATAACAAAACCAGGCCTTAAGTTTCACTAGGTGGGGTCGGCTATATGTTTCCTTTTTCGCCAATTTATGTGATCATGAATCATTTCTTTTGACAGATTCAAGGCTATTAAATCCTTACTCACTATCTCCTTCCAAGTTATTTTAGGTTTACCCCTACCCCTTCTACTGCCCTCCACAATAACTAACTCACTCTTCCTCACTGGTGCACTATGTGGCCTACGTTGCAAGTGTCCATACCATCTGAGTCGTCCTTCCCTTATCTTATCTTTTATAGGAGTATCACCTAACTTACCATGAATATGTTCATTTCTTAATTTATCTTTCGGTGTTATACCACTCATTCATTCAAGCATTCTCATCTCGGTCACTTTTACTTTTTGGATATTTTGTTTCTTCGTTGCCCAACATTATGATCTATATAGCATAGCTGGTCTTATAGTCATCCTATAAAACTCCCCTTTTAATTTTAAGGGTATTCTACGATTATGAAGCACACTTGAAGCACTTCTCCATTTTACCCAACTTGCTTTAACTATATGCATTACATCATCTTCAATTTCTCCTTCAACTTGTATAATAGATCCAAGGTATCTAAATCTATAAGTGCTATTTATTTCTTTATCATTAAGTTTAACTTTGTCTCCAATATTCCTACCATTTCTAAAATTATATTTAATATATTCTACTCTACTTATCCTAAAGTCTCTAGATTCCAAAGTTTCTCTCCATAACTCAGCCTCTACTCCGTCCATAGTTTCATCAATTAATACAATATCATCTGCAAACAACATACACCATGGAATCTCTTTTTGAATACTCGTAGTCAGTTAGTCCATCACTAAAACAAAAAGATAAGGGCTCAAAGCATATCCTTGATGTACACCTATGGTGATTGGAAATTCTCTAGTTTCTCCATCCATAGTCCTTACACTAGTCATTATTCCATCGTACTTATTCTTAATGACATCAGTATAGCTACTATATACACCATTTTTTTTTAAAACCCACCATAGAACTTCCTTAGGTATCCTATCATATGCTTTCTCTAGGTCAATAAATATCATATGTAAGTCCCTTTTCTTTTCCCTAAATTTTTTCATTAATCTTCTTAAAATATATATAGCTTCTGTGGTAGATCTCCCAGGCATAAAACCAAAGTGATTTTCTGAAACCTTCGTTTTTGACCTTAATCTTTCTTCAACTACCCTTTCCCATAGTTTTATCGTATGATTCATAAGTTTAATTCCACGATAGCTATTACAATTTTGAATATCTCTTTTATTTTTGTATATAAGTATTAAAGTGTTTTTCCTCCATTCATTATGGAATTTTCTTAGTTTTTATAATTGTGTTAACCATATAATTCCGTTATTACCTAAGCATTTCCAAATTTCAATTGTGATGTTTTCCGGTCCTATAGTTTTCTCATTTTTCATCTTTTTTAGTGCAAACTTAACTTCGTTAACTCTAATTTTGCGAATAAATCTCTTATTTTTAGTCTTTTCCTCATTTGTCAAATCTAAGTTTAAGCCTTCTATTTGGTTTTCATTAAACAACTTAATAAAGTAACTTCGTCATCTTTCTTTAATTACTTCGTCCTTAACCAAGACAATATCATTCTCAGTTTTTATACATTTTACATTTCCTAAGTCCTTACGCTTCCTTTCTCTTTCCCCTTCTTTTGTATATAATCTATCATACAAATTGTTAAATGACCTGTATTTAACTTCACTAACGGTCTTTTTTGCATCTTTTCTTGCCTCCTTATACTTTTCAAAGTTATTCATGTTTCTACATTTTTACCACATTTTATACCAAATTCTTTTTGTCTTTGCAATTTTTTGGACATCTTTATCCCACTACCAACTTTCTTTGCAATTTGAGAATCTTTCCCTTGATGCACCTATAATCTCTTTTGCTATATTTTTTTTAATAGAACTAGCTAGTCTACTCCAAAGAGTATTTGTATCTATCCCATCCTCTATAGTCCAATCCCATTCTTTGATCATTTTATCTTTAAATTTTATTATATTTTCTCCTTTTAGGTTCCACCACTTAGTTCTCTTACATTGGTTTATTGACTCACTTCTAAAAATGAGTAGCACTAGGGCTATCCCAAGTATAGGAATTACATCGTGTAATAATTAACCCAAATAGGCCAGATCGTCTCCACGGGAAATGTAGATTAATTCTAAACTAGCGCGAAATAGACAAAGAAAATAAGAAAACATATTTTACTGAACATGGTTCAGATTTGAAATCTTAGGATTTTTTGAAAGTTTGTGGCAAAATTAAAACATATTAAACCTAAAACAAGAACATAACGTAAACTACTAAGCTAACCTAGTACAATCCATTCAACTATCCAAATAAACGATAACCAAATCAAACAAGCAAAATGACCAACTCCTCAAACATTAATCTCATGAAGGCATTCAACAATTAAATGAACCTAAACAAGGGCCTAAACAAAAATGAATTAAACTTAAACAAAGACCTAACAAGGATAAACTATACCTAAAAAACACGAAAATGAATTCAACTTAAACAAAAGCCTAACAAGGATAAACTATACCTAAAAGACACGAAAATGAATTCAACCTAAATAAAATCTTAAACAAAAATGAACCACACTTAAACAAAACCTAACACTTACTCAAGTACTTAAACAGATTAAATCCACATTAACTAAGCTTAAACAAAGCAAAATTAACCTAACAATATTAAGTTCCATTAAATACTAAAATGACATTGAAGTCTAAGCAACTAATTAGTTAACGTAACAAGAGAACTAGAGATGGAGTGAAACAGTAAAATAACTCAACTTAACAATGAAACCAAGATAAAAATAGATTCTGGATTTGACAATAAAAATAAACTCAGCTGAATTTTTAAACTAAATTTAACAATAAGTTAACTCAAGATGAAATTGGAGTAAATTAATAAACAACAAGTTCCAACAAAGTAATTTAAAATGACATTAAACCAAAATACTACAACTAGATGACAATAAGAAATTTAAAATAACATCAAAATAATATAATACAAGTAAATAAATATAAGGACAAGAGAGAGAATGAGAGAGGGAGAGAGAAGAGAGTTGGAATGGAGATGGAAGGCCGCGAGGAGCTTCAGCACACCAGCTATGCTGCTGTGTTTCTTCTTTGCTGCAGCGTGCAGACGAGAGCTCTCCCAAAAAACCCTAGCCTCTATCCTCCTCTTTTTTTTTTTTTTTATATTTCCCCTTTCTTTTGGCTTTTTCCCTTTTTTGTTCTGCCACACTGCCAGCCTTCACTCCCCTTCACGTGCCCACTGCCAGCACCTCCTTTCCAGCATGCCAAGCCAACAAAAACCCACACACATACACGTGTAAGCTTTTATTTGTTTCTTTCATTTTAAGTTTCTGTCCCCCAGCGAACAAGTCCGATTTCGATCATACTAAAGTCTGTATCTCTCAAAACTCAAAACTCAAAACTCAAAAGTTGTAGATCTCTTTCTCAGCTTTTCCCAGAATTTTGAATTGTCTCGATCGGAGCTCGGACGAAAAAGTTACACCCAGATTACGTAGTACCATCGGTTTTTAGCTTCCAATAATCGCCCTATGATAAAAAAATACCAAAAATTCATAATTTACTCAATAAAACCCAAATGTTATAAACATGACACTATTAATTTATTGAGATTAATTAGGCATTTAATTAAAAATATAATTCGTAATGCATGAATTAAAACACCTAATTATACAATTTAAGCGCGTAATCATTTTTCTTCCATTTTTTAATACATATATCTAACACTAAGATTCTATGTTGTGTGGTTAGAATTTCACTTGGAATAACTTTACAATCCTTGCATGATAAATTATCTACCCTCCTAGTTAAAAAAAAACTATTTGACTTCTATTTTGTCCACATTTTAAGATTGTTAAGTGTTTTTCTCTCTTCTTAAAGCAAGTATTCATTATACTAAAATCATATGACGTAGCAAAGTCTAAGATCATCTCCCCAAGCTTATTTTTGTCTCCATATCCATATCCTCTATGTATCCTCTCATAACTTTTATTATCTGTTCCAATGTGTCCATTCAGATCTCCTCCTATAAATATTTTCTCAGTCCCTAGTATGCTTTATATAATACTATCCATATCTTTCCAAAATTTATTATCTTTTTTTTTTATTTGGATCACGCACCGAACATCCACGTGTCCGTTTTACGGTCCACGTGACTAATCCTGCGCTCCTTGAAGTTGATCCCACAATTCCAAAGGGAGGGTAAATTTAGGAGTCCAGGGGCAGAAACGAACCTGGGAGGGTTTGAACACCTAACCTCATGAGAGGCACGCCCATAGCCCGCACTACCACCTAAACCACACCCTGAGGGTGATATTTATTAACTCTTGGCCTAATACCATCTTGATTTTTATAATTCTATCCCCTACTCTGTTTACATCAACAATGCTATCTTTTAAGTTTCTGTTTGCAATTATTCCTACTCCATTCTTATGTTTTTATTTTCTAGTGTTCCAAAATTTAAAAATCCTGATTGATCGATTTCTTTAGCTTTCTCCCCCACCCACTTAGTTTTTTAAGGCAACTTATATTAATTCTTCTTCAAATCATTGTGTTCACAATTTCCATGTTTTCACCCGTAAGTGTCCTTATATTCCAAGTTGCTAACCTAAACCTAGTTTCTTGAACTAATTTCTTTACCTTCCCACATCTAGAATGATGCAGGAACCCTCGCATGTTTGACACTGTACCCATCGCTTCAGGGTGACGACCTAGCACACCCTTGCCCACTTTTCACTACACCTGGGTTGTACAAGTGCAACACGTTACTTGTAGGGGACGCCCCAACAAATATTCGGTAAGGATTTATATCATAGTGATTTGACAAATTTTACGCTGGCTGTCAGCTACCACGCAACCCTCCTCCTTTACTCGGGCTTGGGATTGGCTGTGGCTTGGGATTGGCTGTGTGTGAAAAAAATTAGGACATTAAATACATCACAGGCGGAATTGTTTTTATTTATCCTAAAACCTTTAAATTCTAAAGCTGATCTCCATAATTCTATCTTGATTCTACTTCACCTCTAGTTTTATCAATCAAGATAATATCATTTGGAAACAACATATACCATGGAACATTCATATAACCAAGTTTATTATGATTTCAAATAAATCATTGTTATTGTTATAGTTATAGTTATTAACAAAAATAAGACTTAAAATGGAATGAACCATTTATTGTGTTTAAGTGATCACTCAACTTGTGCAAATAGTGGACTAGATCACTGTTACTGTAGCCAACCCACTGCCTTCACGACACTACCTTCACTCACACCTCATCTTTGGATTTGTTTTTTTATGGGGAGGGGGTGGGGCGGGGTGGCCTTTCTGTTGGGAATGTCTTAATTAAATCTTGGCTTCATGCACCTCTTAGAAGTCTTTGCAAATTCAGTTAATTGTTAAGAATCAGTAGTTTTTCTTGACTCTTCTCTGATTTTTTACATCTGCAGTGCCACTTATTTGTTATGGCGTGCAACACTATTTATCGTTGGCTGGTTCTCTTATTTTCATCCCTTTAATCCTTGTCCCAGCCATGGGTGGAACTGATGTAAGCTTCTCTTTGTAGTGATTCTTTGATCTCTACTGCAATTTAAGAAATAAGAAAAGATTACTTATCTGTTTAATCTAATTTATATTATTTTATAAACAAGGACAGAAGGATACAGCCACCGTGATCTCCACAATGCTGCTGGTTACTGGCATTACGACGATACTGCACTCTTTCTTTGGTACTCGGCTTCCTTTAGTTCAGGGGAGCTCATTTGTATATTTAGCACCAGGATTAGTTATTATGAATTCTCGGGATTTTCGAAATCTTACAGAACATGTAAGTATATTCAATTAAAAAAATGTGACTTGGATGAGGTATAGTTATTTTCACTTTGTCCTGAATACCGAGAATTTTCCAAATTCACAGTAATTTTTTATCATTTTAAATATGTAATAACCTTTGCTACAACATTCAGGACTTCACAAATTTGCACAAGACTTTACATGATGAACTTTTATGCAAAATTGATTTGAACAGTGTGTACGATAGCTATCCCCTTGTTTTGTGTTTAATTTTAAATTTCAATTAATCATTGAAAAGCTTTCTCAATTTGGTGGGTGGCTGAGCTTGCTCTTTTGCACGTTAAAAGGCATTGTGGTCATAAATGACGTATAAATTGTTGCCTGCAGATAGTATTTTCCTCTTTATTTTTATAAAAATTTCACTGACAACTATTAACGTGTTCTTGATTACCTGCAGAAATTTAGGCACATAATGAGGGAATTACAAGGGGCTATAATTATTGGTTCAATTTTTCAAAGTATTTTAGGATTCAGTGGTTTGATGTCTCTTTTATTAAGGTAATTCAATGTTTCCCTGTAATTTCTTCTTGTGCAAAGTTAATTAGTTGGTTTATTTATTGAAAGAACTTAGCGTGCTGCTTTTTGATTTAAAGAGTTGCTTTGTATCTTTCTAAATGTGGAAAAGCCAGTTATTGTAAATACTTAAGCTCGTAGAGGAAAGTACTTATCATGCTGCTCTTTGATTTAAAGAGTTGCTTTGCATTATATTTCTCATGTAAAGTTACCAGAAAAATCTGTATCGCTTCTTTTAGTCTCTGCTCTGTAATTATGATTCTTTTCTGTGTTTCTTTTGTGAAACAGCCAGTTAGTGTAAATGCTTAAGCTCATAAAGAAGATCGGATTTATTTCAACTATATAATATCACACACTCCACCTGATATGTGGTCCCTCTTTGAGTTGGCCAAACATGTTGATGTTTAATACTACTTTTGGGGGTGTGGTGGTTCGAAGTTTGAATACAGGACCTTCTGCTCTGGTACCATGTGGAATAACCAGCTACTCTAAAATATCAAGCAATCTAAGCAAGCCTGTAGATTGCTTGCTTGCTTGCATGTGTGTGTGTGTGTTTGTGTGTATTCCCACAATCTTTGATGATAACAGTTTAATAGATCAAAAATTATTTGATCACAGTAATAGATTTCTGATTTTTCTAAAGATCCATATGCTGCATTGAGTCTGTAGCAAGTAGAAGGTTCTAGAAGCAAAAAGATTACTACATGCGTTCTTATGTGTGTTATGCATATAGCTTCTCACATAATTCATTGTCACAAGTCTCAAGAAAAATGTCTTCACTGGTGGTCAAAGTTTTTTTTTTTGTTTTTTTCAAGTTTAAGCAGAATGAAGTTCATTATTTATAATGATATTGTGTTGCAGGCTGATAAACCCGGTTGTTGTTGCACCAACAGTTGCTGCAGTAGGTTTAGCATTTTTTAGCTATGGTTTTTCTCAAGCTGGTAGTTGTGTGGAAATCAGCATTCCTCAGATTCTATTGGTTCTTTTATTTACCCTGGTAAGGGAATCAACAAGCAACTTAATTGTTTTATGTATTAAAATATTTAATCCCAAATTGACAAAACATATCTTGGATGTTGTTCCCTTTCCATTATGTTAAAGAATTTTTAGTGTTTTATCTACTCAATTTGTGCATATCTTTTGAAAATATGTTCAAAACACTGACTGTTATATTTACAATTCCCTTTTTAGTATCTACGTGGGGTATCCATCTTTGGACATCGAGTATTCCGAATTTATGCGGTATGTATTTTCTTATTATTATTAAATTTAATCATTTTCAAATTCTTCTTTGGGTTCACAGGGTTACAATAATACCATTGGACCTTACCCCATCCATAAGTGAGCGTCAGTGAAAAATTAAAGTTAAGGATCTTACCCCAATCATAAGTGAGCATTTGTGAAAAATTAAAGTTAATTATTTATTTATTTTGATAGAACATTTTTTTATGCCAAGAGGATGATATCAAGGTTAATATTTATTTATTTATTTATTTTTAAATTTACCCCACTCCCAGTCATAGCCATGTCCCCAGTTGACACACAGAATTCAACTATTTTTATTTCTCAATCTTTTATGCCACTGGCCTTATTACCCCATCTTTTTAGGGCCATCAACTTACCCCAGCTCAGATGCTGGTTGACATGTTACCCAAATAACCTCACTTCTCTTGGATTTGGCATGCAACTCTTTGAGATTCCTTTTGTCAGCTCATGCCTCTACAACGTTCTTATCTTTATGGGCTTAGCTGAATGGATCTTCTTTGTACGTCATATTTCGTCTTCTAGAACAGATCAATTTAACTATTAGAATCAGACTGCAGTCTAGACTTCAGAATATTGCATCAAGGAATCAAACTAAGCTTGATAAACCTAATAGATTGTTTCTTTGGATAGTTGCATCAATCCCCGATTGCTTTTTTTGCAGTTTCTTTTTTCATCAGGGTTGGGAAAGGAGGGGGGGGTAGATCCATAGATTTAGATTATAATCTAATAATCTTGCAACATTATCAACTTTTGCAGGTTCCCTTGAGTGTCATTATTATATGGGCATATGCTTTCTTTTTGACAGCTGGTGGGGCCTATGACTACAAAGGTTGCAGTCCTAATATACCTAGTTCAAACATTTTAGCTGATGCATGCAGAAAGCATGCATACACCATGAAGCACTGTCGGACAGATGTTTCCAATGCATGGAGAACTGCTGACTGGGTCAGAATTCCTTACCCTTTACAGTGGGGTATGCCCATCTTCCATACGAGGACAACCATCATTATGATCATTGCGTCACTTATTGCATCAGTGGATTCGGTTAGTATCTCATAATTCAAAATATAACCACCTTCGAATAACTATTTCCCCACCCTGAGAGAGAGAGAGAGAGAGAGAGAGAGAGTCTGCAAATGCACTGTTCTAAAAAAAATATTCCTGCTGGAAAAATCAGCTCAACAGGAAATTAATTTTTTCACTTTAAAAAACCATAACTGAAGTGCTCCTCTCATCCCATGACGTTGTGGAAGCTTCTTTTGTAATGTGATGCGGCTGCTGCAGTTGATTATGGAAGTTACAATTGCCATGACTCATTTGTTTGTTTGTTTTTGATAGATGCTCAGTTGTTCAGAAAAAAATACTCTTGTTGAAAATTCAGCTCAAAATTGAGAAGCGTGAATAACTACACTAAAAATGTGTTTCTTTCATCCCTTGGCATTATAGAAGCATCTTTTGTAACATGATGTGGCTGCTACTGTGATGATGGAGATATGATTTCTTATACTCTGGGTTTGTTTGTTCTTCTTCTTTTTTTTCTTTTTTTTTTCTTTTGTCTTTCTTTTTTTTAAGTGATAGGAGAGGAAATAACCCTTCTTTGCAAGTTGAGATGGCTTTCACTCCTAATATGATTATTTATGGAGTCTTATTGCAGTGTGGAATGTGTTTATTTTATTTCTAATGCTAGCAAATGCTACCACTTGCCCAGGTTGGAATATATCACCTGGCATCCTTGCGAGTTAATATAAAGCCCCCAACCCCAGGAATCGTGAGCAGGGGGATTGGGTTGGAAGGTTTTTGTAGTGTGCTTGCTGGCTTTTGGGGCACTGGTACCGGCTCTACAACCTTGACAGAAAATGTCCACACTATTGACATAACGAAAGTGGCAAGTAGAAGGGCCATTCAGTTTGGAGCTGTTCTCATGATCCTCTTTTCATTTATAGGTAAGTAAGGATAAACCCATTGATGCAGATTAACAAGATTCAGATGCTTGCTCAAGTATACATTAGTGCAATGTGGTTTGAGTCCAGAATGTATGTAGGAACTATAATTCTTAAAAGATCCTACCAATTTTGACAGATTTTGAAATACTATATTGGATTGGAATGTTTAGTTGACAGATTTGGACTTTTCCTTTAATATATATCTAAAAAAGGTTAGGAAAATCTGCAGGAGTGATTTGGATTCAAGCATGTTTTGTTTGTCTAGTATGCACACATGCACACCACCACCTGCTGCAATCTCTCGCTTGAATTATATTGATATTAGAAGCGGTGTCGTTGTTACAATTGTACTAACCTTTTGGCTTGTATTTGATAGGAAAAGTGGGTGCCATTCTTGCTTCTATACCACAAGCCTTGGCTGCATCCATACTGTGCTTCATGTGGGCTTTAATTGTGGCATTGGGTCTCTCAACTTTGCAGTACAGTCAAACTGCTAGTTTCAGAAATATAATAATAGTTGGTGTTTCGCTGTTCCTCGGTTTATCTATTCCAGCATATTTTCAACAGTATCAAGCCATTTCCAGTTTAGTGCTGCCAAGTTATTTGATTCCTTATTCGGCAGCTTCAGATGGACCAGTCCATTCTGGCAGTAAGCAAGTAAGGCATTGAGTCCATATATTATGTTATACAATATATTTTTTTTTTGTTGTTTCTTTTAAAGAATCCATTTCCCCATTCTTATAAAGAAGGGCTGACCTATTATCATAACTTTGGTTTGATTTTTAACAGCTTGATTTTGCAATCAACGCGCTCTTATCAATGAACATGGTGGTAACACTTTTGGTGGCAATTGTCCTGGACAACACTGCTCCAGGCAGCCGGCAAGAGAGAGGGGTATACATATGGTCAAGGGCTGAAGACATGGCAGCAGATCCATCTTTGCTGGCAGATTATTCCTTGCCGAGGAAAGTTGCTAGGTATTTTGGATGGGCAAAATGTTTATGCTCATGATACTTAGCAGATGGCCACTTCAGTGAATGTGTGTTCGAGCTGGTGTCAATTGCATTGTTAGAAGGCCACTTCCGCTGTGGGAACTGCGAAACTTGGATGGAAGATGGAACGTACAGCTCAAATGAGGAAAGGTGAATATATACATAACACAGTTAATCTCTCTCCTTGTACAGAATTTCATATATTGTCACACTGCCGGATATTGATTTGTAAGAAACCCAGCGTGTATATTCCCCGGAACAATTATAGTAGCAGTCAATGCATTCTTTCAAAGAAGGATATTTCTTCATGTTTATTCTTTTGTGTTCTGTATGGGGAATTAATATGTGCTGCTGCTTGGCCATATTAATGGGGGAGAAATGGGGAAAGTGTGCAGTAGGGGTTCTGTTCTGTTTCAATTGTTTTGCAACTGCCTTTGTCATGTTAATAAAAGTGTTTTGCCATGAAGATGAAGAGAGCCATTCATATTTTCTGGTGCTTCAAAGAGGCTAAGAGCATGTCAAGGCTTAGAACCTCAACTTTCCCTCGTTATTTTTGATAACTAATTGATAAAATGTTATTAATTGTCATCACACACAATTCCTTGCATCTCTCTCTCTCTCTCTCTCTCTCTCTCTCTCTCTCTCTCTCTCTCTCTCTCTCTCTATGGTGTCATTGGTTCCTTGAAGGGTAAAATCAATATATATAAATCATTATTTATTAATTTTTTATAGTAATTGAACAACCAAATTCAACATGCAAAATTGGAACCATATTAGTAGAATACTCTTCCTCCTTTTATATCTATTGTTCTATTTTTTTTAATGAAGGGGGGAGGGTGGGCCTTGGGCGCAATGGTAGAAGATCACGGGTTTGAGTAGAGAGAGTCTCTTGCAAAAATGCAAGGTAAGGCTGCATGCTATTAACCCATTGTGGTCCATCCCTTCCTCAAGACCCCACATATAAAGGAGCTTTGTGCCCACCCCCACCCCCACCCCCACGCCCACCTCCCTTTTTTTAAGAGCTGTGTCAATTGAACAAAGAATGAAGTACCAGAAAAATCCCAAAAAATAATTTTCAGTTTGTCACCAACTAATCCATGTTAGGAGACAGAAAATTGAACGCTTTATTTAATCTGTCATTCAATAGGTGCATTGTTGAACATTACTGGCAGACCAGGAAACAAATGGGCTTGGGGATCTTCATGCGCTTGAACCTGCATGCTGTACGCTCGGCCCTGATCTCGTTGTCTTGAACTGAACTATGATCCACCAGCTCACTATAGTTATACATAAAAATGAACCTGTATCCTCCATAATATAAAAAAAAATGAACAGAACTACTCCGAGTATGGAGATCTTTTGTTAAGCCAGTTCTGAATTAGGGAACGAAGGGTGTGATTAGGGGTGAGATGGGTGTGCTTTAGCTTTAAGTTTGTCATTGGAGACGTCTTGTTCCCCTTCACCAACCACTCCTGTATGGCCTCTAGCTCGTAAGAAAATCCATCAGCCGCCACATGCGGGTTCCTCATTACTTCTTGGAGTATTGGGCAGATGAAAACACTAGGTATAGTACTTGAGTCCTCCATACTTGCACCTCCTCCTGCAGCTAGATTTGCAGCCTTTCTTGTCACCACTTCCATCTCTTCCATTGCTATGTTAATCCTGAAGTCTGTGTTTGGGACATGGCCAACAGACAAACACCTCATTGCAATTTCTACAAGTTCCTCAGCCAGTTCAGGCGGCCAGTCTCCAGCCATTACATCCAAATCCTCAATTATGGCTGCCCTGTCGAATGCTTCTTCAATAAGCTCAGCCCAATTTCTTCCCGTCAGAAGCTGCAGCACTAGAACCCCGAAAGCATGCACGTCCAATTGCATGTCGTGCTTGTCATAGCATCGAGCAGCCATGAAACCATTGATCTTTGCACTGAGATTGCGATTGAGGAGGATGGTTGATGGGCTGAGATTTCCATGAACAATGGGCCTGGGCTCGGCCTGGTGAAGGAAGCTCAGGCCTGAGCAAACCTCGGCTGCAACACGGATGCGGTGATGCCAGTGGAAAGGCTGGTTTCTTCTTTGTCTGGAGTTCCCATGGGAGGAGAATAAAGTGTCATGTAAGCTGCCATTGTGCATGTATTCAACTACGATGCATCTTGGGTTGGAGCAGTAGCCCATCATGGCAACCAGATGTGGGTGTTTGATGTGGCTGAGGAGCTTCACCTGCACAAAGAGTGCCAATTCCAATTTGTCACCATAACCATAATCACTCCAAAACTTTAATTCTTCCATTAGAGTGCATTCCTTACAGGTCTGTGTTCCTATCACTGACCCATAACAGCATGACCAAAATCTAAGCACATCCTGTTTAATTTCTTGAAAAATTTTAGTACAAATGAATCATGCTGTAATTGGTCTGCACCAAATGGGTTTTCAGATTTTTCTACTCACAAGTGCATAAATCATAAGAAAATTGGATCTGGTAGGTCATGCATGCACATGCAGAGTCCAGAAGCCTATATTTGCTATTAAAGAGTCATAGCAGTTGAAAACTACTCATCTCATTTGTTTACCTTAGCTAGGAAAACTTCATGAGACAACCCATGAACTGAATCTAGCAACTTGATTGCCACTGTAGTATGGTTAATACGTCCCCTATACATGCTTGTCCCATCATCTCCCAATTCTAATCGTAGACGCTCAGAGAAATTATCTGTGGCCAATCTAATCTCTTCTGCCCTGTACTCTCTATAGCTGCAGCTCAAATCGCCAAACCTCGTAGCCATTCCAATGGCATCCTTTTCTTTGCAGAACTCAATCCTTCGGTGAAGGATGTCTCTTTGTTGTCGCAACTTCTCAATGTCTCTCACCATCTCCGCTCTTGCAACTGCTGCCTTCTCTAGCTGTGCTTCTACACTTGCTTTTGTTAGAGAGGACAGTTGGAGCTTCCTGGAAAGCTCAGACTGTAGTTCTAGCAGTGGATTTAGTCTAGTCTTGTTTTCTTTTACATCACTTAGCACTTCATAGAATTGTTCTTTGGTGATGTCTAATTCTTTCTCTAGACCCATTCGGATGGTTATCTCATTGTTTATATGAGCATCAAGATCCTCAGCCTGTAAAACATGAATTATATTTTCAACGAACCAAAGCATGTAATAAGTACTATATTGAAAATAAAGAGAATGAGATAACATTTACCAGGTAATTGCACAAAGAAATGGCCCATTCTGCTTTTGCTCGTCTTTCAGCATTGTCCTTAGCTTCTTTTCTATTCAATTGGATTGTCTCATAAGCTTTGCTTATTTTGATTCTCAAACCTTCAATTTTTTCTGCAACACTCTGGCATTGAGCCAAAAATAAAAATGTGCATAACCAAATCAGAAGACTTGAGTTGATAATTGAGTGTTTGGATGCAAGGATATGCTACTGCACCCAATAAAATTTCCCAGAAAATGCTCTTTTTCTCCACTGAGGAAAAGAACTAGACAGTGAAAGTGAGAAAAAATGAGACTCTAAGTTCAAACTTTGGATCTTAACTAGCATGTCCCAGACTCCCACTAAATCACTAAATCCAAGAAGAGAAAATGGGCAAGCTCCCACTTGCTGGAGACTGGGTTGGCTCCAGTCTTGAAAATTCCTTTGGTCCCAGCACCCAAACATACCCAATCTATCATCCATCACTCACTATCATTACATGTGCCTTCTGCTTCCATACTCACAAGAAGTAAAGGACAAGGAAGAGAAATTCATTGGTAAAAATAAAGCCACTTGGACTTCTGGACATTATCATCATTTTATGAAGACTTTAAGCTAAGAAAGGCCAATTATGCCCACATATTTAAGAGGATATTTGTGATGGAAAGTTACCACTCTAGAATCAGTATTCTCTGGCTCGTCAGCCTCCCTTGGATTACTCTGCAAAGTATCATACTCCTCGCAATATTGTTCATCCAGATCTGAAGACAACAATTGCTCATAGTAGTTCTCAATTTCTTGGATGTGGTTTCCCCATTGATTCGTCGAACAAGGTGAATTAGACGAAGTGGATGAACCATGGGGATTTCTTTCGTGAGCGAAGCAATTCGTTGGGTCTTCAGTGAACATTCTTATAGGACATCCTTTGTTCTTTTCTTTCATTTTTGCAACCATGAGTTCATCATCATCTTTCATGAATCCTTCATCATTGTCTTCCCCTTGGAATACCAATTTTCCCGCACTTACTATATATAATTCGCAGAAGTTCGGTCTATGTCGATGAACATAAAATGATCTGTTCGTCTCGCTCTTTGATTTCCTACAAGCAAAGAATGGCATAGCTTTAATGAAATTTAACTTTTAAACCATTTAAGCAAATAGTCCCAAAGGTACAGATGTAGAAAATCTAACAAACAAGCATACCATGATGAAGCCCTCATGAAATTTATACTCATGGCCAGTTTGGTTATTCCAACCTCAGAGATCAAATCAATGATGCGCTTATGAATGGGCTCATCATGCGTCTCCACTTTAAGAATTTCAGTTCTTACCTATTTAACAAAAGAGTGGGAATTAAAAGGGTAAGATCAGGTCAAGAACTGTAACATTCTCGGCATCCAAACAGAAGCAAATATGACAAACCTCCCCACAGAAAGTTATATACTGGGAAATTAGCTTCTCAGTCTTCTCCTGTTCATCACTCACAGAGCTTGCGGGGAGCTTCCCAACTGCAACACGACACTAAACAACTCAGGAAACCCATTTGAATTCCGTCTAACAACGAAGAGGAAATCGTAATTACACATTAAAAAAAACAGAGGAAATTGAAATTGAAATTAACATACAGGGGGTGTAGACGAAATTCTTGGAAATGTTATGGAGAATAACTATGGATACTGGATGAGAAGGCCACTTCTTGAGTGCCCATTCGAGGGTCGCAAACCCCTCTTGAAGATCGTCGCTGACGGCGACGTAGACCTTACGCAGTTGAGCAGCCATGGCCGCCGGCATCACTCGGAAGGCTTAAAACCAAACAACTACTTCATTGGATATTACCGTGAAATTCTGGAGAGACCCGTAGCCGAAAGATGACGGGGAAGTTGCCGAGCAACTGAATTAAGAAAATCAAGATGCGTTCAAGTGAAGGCAAGTCTGAAATTAAGTGAAAACGAAAGGGAGCTCACTGTAGCCTGTGGGGTTGAAGTTGAATCCTTCTCAAAGGGTTTTATGTCGGAGGTTTTTCAAAAGGAATAAGGGCCTGTTATATATATATATATTCTGAAGGACAGTATGAATTCTTGTTTTGAACCTTTAATTTTTATTCCTTGGCCCAGCCGGCTTGACTAATCTGGATTGTCTTCATTGTATTTTGCTTTTCCTCTTGTCTTGGATTATGGGTGAAGTTATTCTTTAATTATTGATTAATCACAAATTCAAGTGAAAATAAGGTTATATACGCAATAATGTATTGATATTCCTTCCCATATTCTCTCTTAGATTAATGGTAAGATTATTATTGATCACTAATTCGAGTATAAAGTAATAGTTTCTCTTACTAAAAGCAGAGGTAAGATTATATACACCATGACGTATCAACATCATTCTTATCTTTATAAAGCAAAGTCTTCAATGGTTCGAAATCAATATAATATGTGGAACTTTATTTCTACTTTTGTATAAAGAGATTACTTTTTGAACTCAGAATTCATTATCAGTTTTTCAAAAGAGCAACTTTACTTTTATTTCAAGACAAATCTCTTTTAAATTTTGTTAGTAAATAACTTAAAATCAATATACTATGTTTGGGAATTTGAATTTTCAAATTGTCGAAATCTTAAACTCTCAAAATTCAGGTAAATATTTGGCAAGCCAAGTTACACCTAAGTAAGGGACTTTGGGGAACTCTCAAAATTTAGGTCAATATTTAGTGAGTCAAGTCATGGCTCAGTGGAGGACTTAGGAGAGAGAGAGAGAGTCATGGCTAAGTGGAGGACTTAGGAGAGAGAGAGAGAGAGCGCTTAAATTGTCAATAAATTTATTGTATATGACTTTTGACATGGGGTGATCATTTATGTATATTGACTTCTTGGGTGATGATGACATCAATCAGGCTGGTCACAAATTCACATTACTTTTTCTTTCTTTCTTTCTTTCTTTTTTTTTTCTTTTTGAATGGAACAGTAAAATTATTGTAAAAGGGGTAATGATAATTGTTATTATTATTATTATTATTTTAAGTTTAGTTCCTCCTTATATTATTTAAATAAAAAATTATGTGCTACTATTGAAAATTCAACATGTATGAATTTGACATGTGTTAGTGTCGATAAAATTTGTACTACTTAATAAAATATACATGAGAACTGAATATGGGTTTAGTTATCTTACATAAAATTTTATTACTACAAAGGTTTAGATATTGGGACTTATAATTTAGTAAAATAATTTATTAGGCTTTGCGGAGATTGTTTTTCAGCAATCTCTCGGAATAATTTAATATGTAAAATTCACTAGTAGGATCTTTGGCATGCCAACTCTCTTAATTTTCACCGACTCCCTTAATTTTTAGATAAGAGATTCAACAATAATTAAGGGAATCGACATTTCAAACAAGTTATAAATTTTGATTCAATAAAACAATTTATTAACATTTTCGATGATTATATATCGACAATCACCATATAGTAGGTAGAATTCACTTGGAGGGTCTAGATGGGTGGGGTTCATGACCTATGACTTGTTTGACATGCTGACTCTCTTAATATTCACCAACTCCCTTAATTTTTGCACAGGAGACTCAAATAATTAAGCGAATTGACATTCTGAACAAGTTATAAATTTCAATTTGATTCCATTCTAACATAGCTAAATGGTAGGCTCTTTATTATAGAGGGACTCACACTTATTTGTGAGAGAGGATTATGCGTACCATTCAAAGAGAGAGAGAGAGAGAGAGTTGGTTGGAGGCTCACTGTGTCTAAGTTATACAAGGACGTATGTAACTCATTTTTTATTAATAACAATAGATAATTTGTGAACGAAAAGTAGTCTATCTGTTGACATGTTTATTAGGAAGCATTTATTTTGGTGGATTGACTTGGTTAGGCTAAGCACTTTTGACCTATGGTTAGTATAACACGTATATAAGATAAGATTGGTCAAGAGGGAAGACTTTAGCCATTTACATGGTATACGATGGGCATCTCGTTTCCCACACAAGCCAACATTCGCTTCGCTAAGTAATCTTAGCAACCAAAACAAAACAAGAGAAAAGACTTGTTAATCGTCCCAACCGGGAGTATGTAGTTTAGAGGGGGGGTGAATAGAGTCTTTTCGCGGAATGCGTATTTTTCAACAAAATAGTATGCTTGGCAAGATACAAGTAATTATATCACAATATATGAAATATAAATCATGCACAAGACATAAATAAAAGAGTGAAGGGAGAGAAAACTTAACACCGGAGATTTAACGTGGTTCGACACCAAGCCTGCGTCCATGCCTTAGCACCAAACTAAGGATTCCATAATCCACTATGAGTACTCCTTCACCGGCGGAGCAAGCCTTACAATTCGGGTACCAAACCCTACGCTCAGGAACAAATCCTTGTCGCACTCATTAAGAGCCTTTACTTTGGTTCACAACGAACCTTCACCAAACGGTTCACAAAGAACCTTACAAGCAACCTTACAAGAAGATGTAAATACAACACAATGCTCCTCAAATGAGCAAATATAAATTACAACCCAAACCTCCCACTATTCTCTCAAGAATTGAATCAAACACAATAAGTGAGCATGTAACGTCCTAACTTGGGTTTGCCAGGGAGCACTGCATCTCTCCTCCTCCACCTGGACCAGACAACTGGGAGCGAGCCTCATCGGACTAATGACTAGCCCCACAGACCAATACATGTCCTTTTCAGTGTGTTTTGTCCTCACTCACACACTTCCTGAGAAAACTTCCCAGAAGGTCACCCATCATAAGATGACTCCATGTCAAGCACGCTTAAACATGAAGTTCTTATGGGAAGGCTCTCGAGAAGAAATGTGCACCTTATTGATATGGATAGTAACATCAATCCATTTTAAGCCTTTCTTCCACGGGGTATCACATTCTCCTCCACTTACATAACATAATGACTCCCTTCTAAAAATGAGTAGCACTATAGTTATCCCAAGTATAGGAGTTACGTCGTGTAATAATTAGCCTAAACAGGCCATATCGTCTCCTTAGGAAATGTAGATTAGTTTTAAACTAGCGCAAAAAAGGAAAAAGAAAACAAGAAAACAATTTACTGAACATGGTTCAGATTCGAAATTTTGGGAGTTTTGAAAATTTGTAGTGAAATTGAAATGACGTGAAACCTAAACTATGAACTTGACACGCATAAAATCAACCAAACAACTCACTAATTAAACATTTAAATAATAAGACAAAGATAAATTAAAATCAAACTTCAACAATGACTTAAGAGTAATGAACCAACTCTATACAATAATAACTTGAATGTAATAAATAGATCCTGCAATATCTAAACATAAACTGAACTTAACAATGACTCAACTGAATGAAAATAAACTACACTAAACAATAAATAAAGCTCAACTGAATAAATAAACTAAACTTAACAATAGATAAACTCAAACAACTCTTATATAAAAATGACTTAGTTTAAACTAATGAAAGGCTCTAACAAGATATTTAGAATGACTTAATGTAAAATAATAAATTAAACTCAAGCTAATAGAAAATTCCAACAAAATATTTAAAATGATATTAAAGTAAAAAAAAAAAATTAAACAGTAAGGTTCCAACAGAATATTTAAATTGATATTAAAGTGAAAAAAAATGCAACTAAAATAACAGCAAGGTATTAAAAAATGACAATGAAGTAAACTAATAAAACTAAATGATAACAAGAGAGAGAGAGAGAGAGAGAGAGAGAGAGAGAGAGAGAGATGACTTAAACAAGCATTAGTCTAATACAAAATATTTCAGCAATGAAATAAACCAACACATTAATTGACTTAAACAAATATTTAACTCCAACACTAACTTTAAATAAAAATAAACTAAGATTTTAACAATGAAAACAATTCTAATAAAATGTAAAATCTAAATAGGGGGGGGGGGGGAGAGAGAGAGAGCAATGGAGTGGCTGTGAGTTGAGCTGGAGAGGAGGAGAGGTTCGGGTCTCCACAGCAAAAAGGTCCCCCAGGTGGCACAACTTCCCCACATGCAACACACTTCTCCCTAAAACCCTAGCTGCCCTCTCCAAACACCTAGCCTCTCTTTTTACTTTTTCTATCCTTTTTATTTTTACATTCATGCCTTGATAACTGGTATCTCACTAGCACTGATAACTACTCCCAAAAAATCTAACTTCAACCTCGAGGCGAGCTAGGAACAATTCCCTGAAAGTCCTAAAAAATTATTTGTATAATGGGGTGATATACTTCTCAGTAAGACGGTTTATATTAACATTAGTGTGTGACTAGCATGGGTTCTCATGTGAAATAAAATTCCATCATTTAACCGTACATAAAAATAAATGGCATTTTAAAGAAAACTGTACTATATTGTATATCAGAAGATACATAATTTACAAGTAATAACTGTCGGCTCAATATAACTCATTTATAGTAAATCTGCCCATATATGTATAAAAGACACAGCATAAACTACCAAAATAGCGTTGTCATGCTATCACATACTCATACAACATGCTTCCTGTAATGACCCGAAAAATAATGGTATTTAAATAATAAAGAGGGAGGAAATTAGAAACAGAAACAGAAGGAGGCAGCAGGCAGCGTTCGTCGACAACATTGTACTTTAGATGTAATAACTCAGAAAAATTAGAAGGGTCCTCGTCGACGAACATAGGGGATTCATTGACGAGGATATAAGAGGAGCTCATCGACGAGGTCAAGTTTCATTAACGAGAAAATACCGAGATAGGGTTTTGGGCAGTCTGAAATTTGTCGACGAGGAAGGAAGTTCGTCAACGAAATTTCTTAAGGACTTGTCGACGAGATGACGTGTCTCTTTGATGAATCTGAGGCTATAAAAAGAAAAACCTAGATATTTTCACACAAAACTTGTGCAGAAACCCCCTATTTTCTCTTTCTACGCCCCTCTCTTCTTCTCACTTCGATTCTGGCCCCATTTCTTGCCGGATTGAAGATCTCAGGCCACTACGACGCTCCTGGCGAAGTTCTTTACAAGTCTACCGGAGCTGATCATGGGGGAAGTTGCTTTGAAATTCATCCCAAATTCAGGGTAAGGTGTTTTTGTGACGACCTGCTTAATTTTCATTTTTTTTTATAATCAATATCACAATTCCCAACTCAGCAGATTATAGTACACCTGGACCCATGGGTACTAGGGATAAATCAAAACACAACACGAAAGCCTAAGCAGCAGGAAACACATAATCACAATATTGTAAAATATAAAACATCCATCACATTACTACAAATACCAGAGTCACTATACCACTATATTTCAGTATATACATCCCAAAAGAACAAAATCTAGGGACACTTCCCACAAAAATCTAACTATCCCTAGTAAAACTTACCCTTCAAAAAGGGTAGACAACAGCTCTAGCTTGGCGAGGCTTTTCCCGCTCTCCTATTTGGGGTTCCTGAAAAGTTTATAAAATTTAGGGGTGAGACACTTCTCAGTAAAGGAAATAAACTAATACCAGTATGTGGCAACATGAGTAATTTGTGTTCTACATATACCATACATAATATACACAGGAACTGTTTCGTCAAATCTGGGAAAACATATATATAACAAATCATGGCAGAACATATTACATTTTCATAAAAAAAATTCCATCTCATATAATAATAATAACATAAAACATTCCTAGTAGGTGAGCTGGCTGTTGTCATGTATTACCCCGACATGACTGGGTTGTGTGGCCCGAAGGTGGAACTTGACAATGGTTGGCCGACCACTGCCAAGTCAACAATACAGTTTGTAAGTCTGATAGGTCTGCCTAACCTAGTCCGTACACCAGAGGCGATCACACACTTCTTAAAAACCACATCGACCATCCAATCTCACACCACTCCGTACAGTGGCATTAACACAAATATCATGATCACGAAGACCATGGACACATAGCAACGGTACCGTGCAAATGCTAGCCTAGACCAAGCCAACCACGTTCTGTTATCATATAACATATGTTGAAACTATGATACATGGATATTTCATATCATTAATTTTCACATCAATCATATCATTTTGCATATCATGAAAATGATCGGCCCGTACGCCGGTATTACACATTTTATCATAGCTCGGCCCGTACGCCGGTAAATCACAGCACAACCCGTACGCTGGCAAATCACATCCATAGCTCGCCCCGTACACTGGCAAACATATCATATCACAGCCCGTACGCTGGCAAATCACATCCATAGCTCGGCCCGTACGCCGAAAAACATATCATTGCGCAGCCCGTACGCTGGCAAATCACATCATAGCACAGCTCGTATGCTGGCAAATATATATATATATAAATCTCAGCCCGTACGCCGGTTTTCCCAATTATAAAAATCCATATCATAATCTCATTCCAGAAAATAGTATTTCACAACATTTTATACTCATGCTACACTGAACAGATTTTTCACGTATTCAACATATCATCATTTAAACAATATTTTCCCAAATATAAATCATATATATATAAACATATTTACTTTCCAGAAATCAAATACTATATATACATACATTTTCTCAAAAGGAACTAGCTTAGTTTATCCCCTTACCTAACTACTGAGAAAGCTCCCAAAATAATCTAGTTTAACACCCGTAGGATTTCCTGACCAATACCCTGAAAATGAAAACTCCCAGTATTAAACTTTAGTATTTTTACGTGTACATCATTTCTTACAACTACCATAAGATCAACTTTGACTTAAAAAGTCTTACCTCAACTCTGGGATGATTCCCAACTTGCTTTCACCAATGATCCGCTCCGACAGATTTGGAGAGAACTTCCATGGGAGCATCGTGGTGGCTTTAAATTGTCGATCCAGCGTAAATTTAGCCCCAAATCGAAGAGAGAGAGAGAGAGAGAACCGAAGGGAGGAGAGAGAGGAGAGTGTTAGCTTCTTTAAGAAGTCAAAAATTCAGATTTTAATATTTATAGAGTAGATGATTCGTCGACGAGCCATGTCATTCATCGACGAATCCTTTAATAAATTCGTCGATGAAATTCAGTCGGCCGAAACTTCTCTCGGTATTTCTTCGTCGACGAATTCTCTAATACCTTCGTCGACGAATCCCCTGTATTCGTCGACGAATTCTCTTATACCTTTGTCGACGAATCCCCTGTAATCGTCGACGAAACCCTAAAGATTTCCTTCTATTATTTCTTCCAAAGTGCGATGTCGTCGATGAACGACTTCCTCCTTTTGTTACTATCTCCATTTCCCTTCCTCTTTATTATTTAAATCTCATTATTATTCGGGTCGTTACAGTTTTATTCAAAATATGTTTTCCCTGCAGTTATAGGAAATGTTGTATGTAGGAAAATACTGATGTTTTGTTTCGGGGGATGTTGTTTTCAGGGTGTTGAGTGAAGAACCCTGCAGGTATAGGGCTGGAGTACAGTAGAGACTTTTCAGAGATAAGATAAGGAAAATATGCTATGCTAGGAAATTTGAATATGTAATAGAAATTTTACCAACATGTATGTATACCAGTTATTGTGTAGTTTTTCAGAATATATGTTCTTAAAGTATGTGTGGCCTGAGTAGATAATATTTGATGTAGAACTTTATACAGATTTTCCAATATATGAAGTTATACAGAACATACAGATGTAGCCAGATATTCATAGAGATTATACAGACAGATATATGTACATATACAACTTTTATTCAAAAAGTTTCGCAAAACAGATATATATAGATACATATGTATACAGATGTTTACTCAGATCAGTATGTTATAGTTTTATACATATTAGTATATTACAGATGTTTATCCAGAGTAGTATATTATAATTTTACTCAGATCAGCATATATAGCATTTGCAGTATACCATATTTCTTATTACCATAACATTCAGAGTATATAGATATATATTTTATAGATAGATATACAGATTTAGCATCAAAATGCTACAGATACAGAATATAGACATTACAGAATTTATAGTATAGAATAATTTTGGAAACATGATAAAAATAGTAAAAGAGTATATATGTATATATATAGTATCAGATCCCTGAGGAATGATTATATACAGATACAGATAAAGAATACAGAGCATGGTACTGTTGCTATATACAGAATAAAGTGAACCACATATCTCAAATAGTGTGTGGGTACCGTCAAACTGTACTCGGAGAGGATGCAGCTCCCCAGTTCGCTGGGTAGAGGGGGCCAGTTTGACGAGGTAGCAGCCAGTCCGGAGCTTAGGAGTTGATGCAGTTTGGCCAGGCTGAGGTAGTGTAAAGTATAGTGACTTATCTGGAGGGCCGACCAGATTAAGTCCCGCCTACGGGCCGCACAACCCTATCATGAGGGGTCAAATCATGACATACAGTGTTCTAGAGATAAAGCACAGTTATGTATATGTATACAGTTTTACAGTTTTGTTGTATATAGTATGATATTAGTAGTATGAATGATAGAAAGTTCAGATGATACATATATTTTAAGCTACTATACATGTGATATATTTGTTTTTACAGATTTACCAGATCATGCAGTTTTACATACTATTATTATAGTTTCACGACTCGGTTGCCACACACTAGTAATAACATATTTCCACTTACTGAGCATCGTCTCGTCGTATTATTTTACCATTTTTCAGGTGAACCAGTTAGGCGAGTAGATCAGGCTCACAGATAGAGTGATTTCCTTATAGCCCTAGTTTTAGGGTGAGTTTGTGACTCATTTTTGTATTATTGAGATAGGTGATACTGAAGGGAGTTGTTTTATATGACTATGGTTTGAATGTATTGACCTCTAGTATTGAATAGTATGTATGGATGTGTGGTTTATGTTTCCGCTGCGTAGGTATGAATATTGTATACAGGATTACCCCGATGCCTGTTAAGGCCCGAGTTTCATAGCAGAGGGTATCAGAACAGTTAATATATATAATATGAAGGAAAAAAATGATATAAATTTTTGAGGTTGTTACACTTCCCCCCATGACACGTTGTGTGGCCCGAAGGCTGGACTCAACTCGTAGTCGGCGATTCTGCAGCTGAGTCAAACTATCATCACAAGTACGATTGTGCCTACCTATGGTCAATTCGGTCGCTCGAGGGTATTTTGAACGTAGAGTTTGGACACCCGAAGAAGGTGAAAAGTGACCGCTCTAAGGTTCGGTCGCCCAAACCAAGTCAAACTTGTTGACCAGTCAACCATTCGGTCGCCCGAACCTATTTTTTGAACTTAAGAGTTTGGTCGCCCGAACCCCTTTCAAAATTCAAGATAAGTTCATATTTGCCTCATAATATTTTTCCTTATAATTATAAGTGTGATGCATGGAGACCTATGGTCAGTCTACGACCAAGGCTTTTCAATTAAGCTAAAAAATCTGGTGTCGGTCAACCGAAGTCTGTGTATGGTCATTTGTCTTCCCTACGGTCAATCTATGGTCCTGTCTGAGTATTCAGTTCATATCTTGCAGATGCATGCATTATTATAGGCCAAATAGTAAAAATAAATGCAATATAAATTAAAATCAAAATGTCTTTTTCTTTTGCTCTTCATTTTCTATCGAATTTTCTAGGAATGTGTGAGCTTTATGTCCCTGCTGGCTTCCATTTTACGGTATCTTATGTTCATGCTAAAATGATAACCTGTTCACACACTGAATACATACATAAGATTCTTGCAAATCTCTGTACATCTTTTTGCTCCCTAGGTGCACTGTATATAGAAAGCGATGTGCCTCATCCAGGATGACTCGTTTAATCTCAACGTCATTTGACATGCATATCCTAGTGTGAAATCTCAACATCCCATCATCTGAGACATTGAAATTTGTGTTCAATCCATCCTGCATTTTACTCACAATCTGTAACGACCTCAAAATTCTTATCATTTTTTTTAAAAAAATATATACAATAAACATTTCTACGCAACGGAAACACAAATCATAAAATCATTTATACATAAACTGTACAGTACCAGAATCCAGAATATACAAACCATGCAAAAATATCGCTCCAGTGTCATCTGCTCAAAAAGATATACAGCTCTGACAAAAACTCACCCTATAACCAGGGTGATCTAACTACTTTCTATCCGCAAGCCTGATCTACTCGCCTAATTGGCTCACCTGAAAATGGTAAAATAATGGGGTGAGTCGACACTCAGTAAGTGGAAATATGCTATTACTAGTGTGTGGCAACAAAGTTAAGAATACTTAAAAATAGCAACTGAACTGTAATGCAATAAATAATCTGTAAAACATATCTTTCAAACATTTATTTCTTTCTCAATTAAAATATACTGTATTATATGTTTTCTACTTTTCATACTGATAATATATCATACTATTCTCATCATATGCTGTAAAACTGTTTTCATACATATAACTATTCTGTATCCCTAGAACTTTGTACGTCATGATTTGATCCCTCATGACAAGGTTGTGCGGCCCGTAGGCGAGACTCTATCTGGTTGGCCCTCCAGATAATTCATCATACTCTACACTACCTCAGCCCGTCCAAACTGCATCATCTTCTAAGTTCGGGACTGGCTACTACCTCATCAAACCAGCCCCCTCAACCCAGTGTACTGAGGAGCTGCATACTCTCCAAGCACGACTAACGGTACCCACATACTATATGAGAAATGTGGTTGCACTCTATCTGTATCTAGCAATGGTACCGTGCTCTGTAATCTGTATCTGTCTATGTATCTTTCCTCAGGGATATGATATTATATACATATATACATATATACTCTTTTACTGTTTTCATCATTTTCCAAAATCACCGTAACTCCTTCTTTCTGTACTGTAATCTCTGTATATATAACATTCTGTATAAAACTGTGATACACATACTGATCTGAATAAATATGCATACATGTATATGTATATATATATATATATATATATATATATATATATATATATATATATAAATATCTGTTCATAAAACTACTCGTATAAAAACTGTATATGCATGTAAATTTCTCTGTATATGTATATCCTTATCTGCTAATCTGTATAATCTCTCACTGAGATTGAGGCGTTACGTATCGCCGTCCCTCAATTCAGTATAGTATGATATATTATAATAACTGTATAAATTTCTTCATCTCATAAAAATCTACTTAGGCCACACAAGCATT
The DNA here is from genome assembly GCF_029873635.1 of Malania oleifera. Lineage (NCBI taxonomy): Eukaryota > Viridiplantae > Streptophyta > Magnoliopsida > Santalales > Ximeniaceae > Malania > Malania oleifera. The sequence continues at coordinate 2,227,299 of NC_080417.1, forward strand.
TAAACTCATATTCTAAACAAATACTGTTTCAAACTCATATTCTGAAAATTCTGTATAGTAAAATGGTGTAGTTATGCATCTATAAAATCTCTAATATCATTACAAAAACTCCTAACATAGCATATTTCCCTTACCTCAACTTTGAAAAGCCCCTATAAAAATCTGGTTTTATACCCGCAGGATTCCTAACTCAACATCCTGAAAACATAATGTCCCATAACAAAACATCAGTATTTCTTAGTTTACATCATTTCCTATAACTGCCAGACAGTCAAAAACTCAATAAAAGACCTTACCCTGAATTTGGGATGAAATCCAACTTCGTTTTCTCAACGATCTGCTTTGGCAAACTTGTAGAGAATTCCACCAGGAGCGTCGTGGTAGCTTTGGATCATCGATTCGGCGACTGGTGGGGCCGAAAACCAAGAGAGAAGGGAGAGAGAGTCATAGGAGAGAGAGAGCGACGAGAAGAATGATAAAAATCCTGGTTTTTCCCATTTTTATACTACCGAATTCGTCGACGAGACACGTCACTTCGTCGACGAATCCTTCATTAAATTCGTCGACGAAATTCAGGCTACCTCAGAACCCCTCTCGATACTTTCTCGTCGACGAAGCCCTGTATTCGTCGACGAAATCCTTAAAGCCTTCGTCGACGAAACCCTGTGTTCGTCGACGAAGTCTACGACCTCCTTCTATTTCTGTATCTATTTTCTCTCCCTCTTATTATTAAAATGTTTTTATTCTTCGGGTCACTACACAATCTCTGCCAACTCTACATTATTCGTCTGAGCTATTCTGATCCTTTCCCGTAAGGTTGGTTTCATTACCAGGCTAGCAATTAATGCTTGGTGATTTCCTTCCACTAATTCCACGCTCAACCTTTCTAGGTCCATTCTGATCTAATGCTGAACCCCAACTTCTGAAACTAACGCAGGCACTAACTTCCGACTCAAAGCATCAGCTACCACATTAGTTTGTCCTGGGTGGTAACTAATGGTACAGTCATAGTCCTTTATCAACTCCAACCATCTTCGCTGCCTCATGTTCAACTCTCTTTGAGTGAAAAAGTCCTTAAGACTCTTATGGTCAATAAAGATTTCGCACTTTTCACCGTATAGGTAGTACCTCCAGATCTTTAATGCTAGAACTACTATTGCCAATTTCATGTCATGTGTCGGATAATTCTTCTCGTACTCCTTGAGTTGGCGAGAAGCATACGCGCTGCATTAAGACATACCCGAGTTCCTTCTTAAATGCATCACTATAGATCACAAATCCACCTTCTCTTGATGGAATAGTCAACACTAGTACAGTAACTAAATGCTGCTTCAATTCCTGAAAGTTCTGCTCGCACTCATTAGACCACTCAAATTTTATATTCTTTTCCGTGAGTCGTGTCAGACCCAAAAAACTTCTAACCTCTTGCACGTTCTTCGGTCTCGCCCAATCAACTACTGCTTCTGTCTTGTTCGAGTCCACTGAAACGCCTTCCTAGGACACTATATGTCCTAGAAATGCCACTTGCTCTAACCAGAATTCGCATTTATTGAACTTCGCAAACAATTTCTTTCTTCTAAGTAGCTGAAGTACTAACCTCAAGTGAGTTGCATGCTCCTCAGGAGTCCTTGAATAAACCAAGATGTCATCGATGAATACCACTACAAACTGATCTAGGTACTCATGGAATACCCTGTTCATCAGGTCCATGAATGTCGCAGGAGCATTAGTCAACCCAAATGGCATAACCAAAAACTCGTAGTGACAAACTCTTTGAATTTAACTTTGAAAACCATGAATGTGAGTTTGTGACTTTTAGTGCAATCCTATAAAATCAAGTGCCCTAGTATGCATGCATTGGCTCAACTCTTGCTAAAAAATTATGCAGAAACAAAACGCAAGAGTTACAACAAGTTCCTACCACACACAACCCTTATTACAAATAATTCAATGATGAAGCTTCCATCGGTTGTGCTTGGGTTCATCCAAGTACGTGACCTTTTGTTCTTTCCTACTTCGATCGTCAACTCGGTCCAATCTTTGTCTTCAATCCAGTACTTCGTGAATGTGTCAATTGTACCTGTACTAAGCATAATCTGCAAAGATGGAAGACACTATGAAGAACAAGTAGGTTAATATCATCACAACACAATAAGTCATGATAGTGTGGTCATCAAGGCTAACAGAATGGATGACCCTTTTTGGCTCGATGGCTTTTTTTCATCTTCCGGCCTCTTTGAAACTTGCAAAATATTAAGGAAAAGTCAATATAAAAAAATTCACTTTTTTGTATTTGGTTGTTAAAGAAAGTGGAAAAAATAAAATAAAGAAGATATGTAGCAAACTAATGAACAAAATTTGAATTTTAAGTGCCATTGCTATTTAATTTTTCTTAATTTTTAAGCATATTTGAATAATTTTTTATTCTTAGTAATGTTTGATAGAAGAGAAAATTGGATGAAAAGCCTAGGGCCAATTTGGTTATGAAAAGTACTTTTATTTCTACTATTAATTTTCCAAAGAATTAAAAAAAATTCTTTTAAAGTTTTGCAACTTTTTTGTATTAAAAAAAAAACTAGAAAGTAATATAAAAACCTTTGGCACAATTCCTTCTAGAAAATAGTTTTATTTTTTATTTTATTTTTTAAAATAATTATAAAAATTCTACCTTGTTTTTAAGTTTTATAAATTTGTATAGAAAAGTTGAAAAATATATTTTTTATTATTTCCAGAATTTCTAATTTCTTATATAATTTTTGAAAATGTGGAAAAAATAATTTGAAAGATTAGAAATAAAAAATGAAAGTTGTTTCTACAACTAAAAAAACCTTTATTTTATACCTTTTTAAACAAATTTTGAACCAAATAAAAAATAAGTTAACATTTTCATAATTCTTTAAAAAATAATAAAAATAAAATATTTTTCACAACTAAATAGATCCTCATTTTTCTCTTTATTTTCTTTTCAAATACAAAAATTTAGGTGTAGACAAAGCGTAATGTTGATTGTATTCTTTTGAATCTTCCTAATGGCGGGATGAAAATAAGTGTTGACGTGAACTCTTGAGACAATCCCGAACAAACCAAAATTGGTTGTCTTATTAGGAGTCATTTTGGTAACAATGTAGTTGGTTTTTTTTAGTTTAGTAATTTGATTCGACCTCAATTTAGCTTGAATTTAGGGATGCGCTATGCATTTCTTGAGTTCAGATTCGTTGGAAGATCTTCAACTTGCGAGTACATGCAAGTTTTATGTGCATTTTTTTTCCTCTTGTTACAAATAGGACTACAAATGAACCAAGTCGATCACGAGCGTCTCGAAAGTTTGGCTCGGTAAGAGTCATTCAAACTCATATGAAATGAGCAATTCTCAAGTCCAATTTCACAGCTCATGAATATGAATGGGTTTGACTCGTCAGCAGCTCAATATAGGCTCAGTTTGGCTCGTTCTATATGGGTTATTTTAATAAGGTCACATTGGGCTTAATAAATTATAGTGGGCTTAAAAGTAGTGATTATTTGTGCATATGATTATTTAGTTCAAACTTCATAACCTTAATTTAGTGTTGAGGTTAATGCTAGTAGCCAATAGGCTAGTTTAGTGGTCAAAAAAATTCTAAGCCAATATTAGCAAGAACTCTTTTTCACCATTTTGCCTAACAAAACCTTTTGTGTCTCAAAATAATAGGTTCCAAAGGAATCAAACTGTTAGTAAGCATCTCAATAAATTGACTCGATAAGGGTTTGTGAACTCATTCATTTATAAAATAAACAAGTTTGAGTGAGCATAAAGCTTGATTTGAGCTCGGCTCAAATTGAACTGAATTAAAATTTTAATGAACAAATTTGAGCAAGGCGAAGCTTGGTTCAACTCATTTACAACCCTAATTACAATTATCAAATATTTCAAATGTTTGAATTGGAGACTAATTTGTGGATATATATATATATATATGTCTTATGTGAAGGCAATCAACGTACATATTATTTTATCAAAATAGGCTTAACAAATATTTATTCAGTACTAGATATAGTGTATTCTATTAGTAGCTTAAGTTTTTTTCTTGTACTTCATAAATTTGAAATTATTTTTCTTTGATAACTTTTGCTTTGTTATTATTCCAATTTTTTTTTTTTATCATAATCAATTTAGTCTTATCCCATAAACTCAACCACCAAAAGAAATACTCAATCAAATTTAAAACGATAATTGGAAGGGTTATACGAGCGTAATGATGAAAGCCTGCTGGGCTTTGGGCCAGGGTCTGTTGATTTTATTGTATCCAATCAAAGCTAAAAAGCAAAGGGGGTGTAGCTCATATGGTAGAGCGCTCGCTTCGCATGCGAGAGGCACGGGGTTCGATTCCCCGCACCTCCAGGATCTCTATTTTTCCCCCAGTTTTCCTCTTTTTCGTATCTTCCTAGTTTGAAAAGCCCAGCAATTCTTTTTCCTAATCCTATTCGCCCGCAGCCCAACTCTAAGCCCAAACCCAAGCCCGTTTGCCTTCATGGGCTCAAACCGAATGAATGCCTCTGAACATTTATATTAAATATTATTTATATACTATTATTATAAATGTACTAGTAGTGTGTAATAAATGTATTATATCATCAATAATATAATAAATAATATAATGATAATGTGTACAAAATATTGTATTATCGAGGATTTAAGCTTTATGAAATTTCCGTAATGAATTTTTCATAAATTATATATATATATATATATATATATATTCTCATGAGAGAGTATTAGGATAGAATGTCGAAAGAATTTTTCTTAAAGAATCATAGAAATCGGATGTCATGAACATCACAATTCAAGAAATGTTAAAAGATATTATGAATTAGGTGACCCTTAAAAAAAATTTCTTCTTTTCTCTATCAATTTAGGTCAAGCTAGTGAATTAAAAAATACAAATAGAAATTTTTTGAAATTTAAAAGTTCTATAAAGACATATTAAGATGTTAGATGATTAATAAGAGAGTTACGGCACATTATCGGGATTTTATGTGTTAATTATTAGCAATTATGGGCTAGGTGTGGAGTACACAATATTTTTCTATGTTGTTTTTTTTATATTTTTAGTAGCTAGTAGTACCCTTTAGAAATATATAACATATATTTTTTTTATTCATTATTTACTATTATAAGAAAGATAAATATTTATTTTCAAAATAAAAATAATATTTATATTGAGATATTTTAGTAAATTAAAATGGATACAAAAATAAGAGAATCCTTTTCTACTTGCATATAAACTTGCAACATGCATAAGGTGAATTATTATTTTTATAAATTTATAGTATACTTAATTTTTGGACAAAAGACGCCGACTTTTCCTCAAGTTTTCAAAAATTTCAAAAACATCTCCCGATATTTTAAAAATCCCAAAGACCTATCCTGAGATTTATAAAAAAGACACAAACCTCCTCTTGCATTTCACAAAAAGACAAGTGTTTTTTTTTAGGAAAGTCCATGTATTTTTGGTAAATCTCAAGGAAGATCTATGAAATTTTTGTAATTTCTGGGGAGGTTTGTAATATTTTTGAATATGTTTTTGTCTTTTCGCCAAACTTCAGAAGAGGTGAGTGTTTTTTGCCTGTAATTTTTATATATTTAAGTAAATTAATGCCTTTGATTTTTGTAATATATAAAATTATAAAACTTGTCATAGAGTTAAGCAAAAACATGTTGCAACAAGTTGAAAGAAAAAAAAAACTGATATACCCAAAATATCCTCACTCATAAGGAAGAACGGATACAAAACCACCATTAACACCTCTATATAACCAACACACAAAATTCAATATGTTTATTCATTAGAGGAAAAGGTTACAAGATTATACTTAAAACCTTTACATAAATACCCATAAAACTTTTATAACCCCCACAAGTACAATAATGTATCCATCAATGCTGAATTGACGGAGGGTCCACCTCCATCACTATAAAAAAAGGACTTCAAGATAAGCATCTCACTAATATCTACTTCTTTCTATTGTTACAATTCAGAGTCTTCCACTAGTCTTTTACTTAGGTATCAGAGTGATCCCCCGAAGTACATCCTAGGTCCTTCACGCTATTTATAATTGCTTCTTTTCAAGTGGTCGTGATCAAATGACGATTCACGAAAGTCTTTCAATTTTTAGCAGCGACATAAATGATAAAGAATACAACAATTATATTGTTTGACGAGCATGTCTATGTCCACGAAACCTTTGTAATTCTCTATTATATTGTCCCCGAAAAATTATTTTAAAGTTTAACCCTCAATTGCAAGACTATACAATATAACCACTTAGTATGAAACCTAAAATTACTCTAATATAAAAATATAATGATACTACGTCTTGATTCACATTATCGTAGGTACGTGAGGAAGACTTTTTAAGGGCTCCTTATAAGTTAGGTCTCGGACATGGGCTTTTGAGCCTTGATCACATAAGTTAGTCAATGTGAGAATAGTAGTAAATTTTTTTGGGTGAAGAAAAATACTACCCTACTTAAATTTTCGACCTTCACCCATAAAAAAGGAGGTACGGGACATTACAATTTACATCATTGTAGGCCTTGCCTCTTCAAATAAAGAAAAAACCTTCACATAAACAGACAAGAAATCTAATGTTTTTCTTCAGAAAAATCAAATGAAAAGTAATGACGATAATTACCGTATTGTAGTTTGACTTTTGACTAATTATAGTCCTTATTGGCCAAGGGTACCCCATAAGTCCACTTGAATTACAAATACCTATGCTAGCCCAAAACCAAGAATTTTCCGATCAATGTTTTGGTAGCAAATCCCCGGGAATATCTCTACACTACCCCTTCTAATGTGTACAGGGCAAAGTCTAGGTAATGCCAATCTTCAACCCTAGCTCATTTTATAAAAGTAATAAAAAATATTTAAATCTCATTTATTCTTATTTTTACTTTAAAATTATTTTTTTCTAATGCAGCATTTGGATTTAGACTAGTCTTTCAAACCCCACCAAGGCACCTTGCAATCGATCCTTATCCATTTATATATATATATATAATTTTACAGGTTTCGAGGCGTGGAAACAGTTTTTTGTAAAAATATAAAGTAAGACTACGTATTATAAACTCATTGTGGTCTGTCCCTTCCCTGAACCGCGCATACGTAGAAACTTTGTACACTGGGCTGCCCATGTATATAATAAAAGATAAGACATTTGGATGTATATATTATTTTTATTTTAGTTAATATGTATCCAGTTTAAGATCCGTTTGATATGGTTAGATTTTTTGTTTTTTTATTTAGGTAAAATCCTACAATGCCCTCTGAGTTTTCCGAATATAACATTTCACCCTTTCAAATTTTGAAAACTATCAAAATTCCCTGAGAATTAATTTTTTTCACAAAATGAATCTATTATTAGTTGAACGTTAGTCAATTGTTAAGTTTAGTGAAAAGATAAAAAATTACCTTTAGTAAAATGTTAATTTTATCCTTTAATTCAATTTTAATAAGATAAATTAAGAAAATAATATTAATGTTAATAAATTAAATTAAAAAAAATTGATTAGTTAAGTGTAATATGTTTTATATTTTGCAAATTAAACTTTTAAGTGGAATGAACACCCAATGATTGGTTTAGTTCAATCAATTGACATAAATATGATAACATGATTAAATTATAAATTTTTAAAATTATATATATCAAAAATAAATAATACCAGTAGTTTAGAAAAAATAAATTAGATAATTGTACTATTCCAAAATATTTGTTATATTCATTTCATTTCATATTCATTTCATTTGTGGCTTATTTTTTGTATCTTGTTGAATACAATTTTAATAATAGAAAATAAAATCAGGAAGAACCAGTGCATTATTTAGAACAAAGATCAACCGAATAAAATAAATCGAAGTTTTCTTAATCCAATTACAATTCTTATTTTATATATAAAAGAACTAACATTTAATTTTATAATTTTAATTTATAAAATATGAAAATTTGAAATATTTCTTTTCTTTTTTTAAACCAATATTTAATAGGTTACTTGAATTTAAAAATATTGAATGTTTTATTTATTTCATTATGTGTTTAGTCATTTCATTTTTATAAAAATTACGTGTAACAAATATTTTGCAATATTAGAATTACTAGATATTTTTATTTATTAGTAATTTTTATGTTTTCATAAACATTATTATAAAATTAAATAATTATAATTTTTTTTGCTAATTGATCCAAAGTGATTGAACTAATTAATAAATTCATGAATCAATTAAACTTTTTATTCGCTTAATCAATTTTCAAAATACTATACTAACCTATTTTCTCAATTTAATTTAATAAAATGGTGTCATTTTGAACTAATATTTTATTTTGGGTAAATTTCATTTTTTCACATATACTTAATGGTAGAGTAACGGTTAACCAATGGAATGTTGTTTGTTTTGTCAATAAAATTAAATCTTATAAATCTTACATGATTTTTTTTATAGTTTCCGAAGACTAGTGAGTGTTGCTAGATTTTGCCTGTAAAAACCCGAACCGTGATATATGGAATAAATAAATAAGAAAAGGGTAAAATGGTAAATTGAGTAGGCTTCGTCGACGAAGCCAAAATTCGTTGACGAGGGCCCTTCTGTTGTTCGGCGACGAAATGCAGGTGCTCGTCGATGAGGAGAAGCCAAGAGGTTTCGAAAAATTCAGAAATCTCAGGCTCACCAACGAGGCCACCGCTTCGTCGACGAACTCCCTTTGTTGACTCCTCGACGAAGACGCCACCTCGTCGACGAGGTTAGCCGAGTCAAATGTGCTATAAATATCTATTTGAGTTGCTTCTTAGCTAAAAAATCAAAATCCTCTCTTTCTCTCTCTCTCTCTCTCTCTAAGAACTCGAAATTCTCTCTCTCTCTAGATTTCTTCATTGTACATTGTTATAATCGATGATTCGACGTTACTACAAGGATCAGGGAAGGATTTTCTTTGAGATTTGTAGAACAGATCTTCGTTTCGAGCATTTTTGGGATTTGACCCAAAATCAAGGTAAGGCTCGATTTTTTATTCCGTTATAGTAGTTCTGTAGGGAATGGAATTGTAAGTATGTTTTGTACTCTGATTTATAGGTTTTGGGAACTCGGTTCACTGTTTAGGAGCCATAGAGTTCAGATTTTGGACTTTCGGAGAAAGGTAAGGGGATTCTGTTTATATCGGTTATTTTCTAAATCGGATTCAGTAGAATTGTGGCACGGTCCTGTGTGTGTTTTGACTACTCATTTTCGGAAATCTAATGGGTGGAAATTACGGGGTTTTCTTGTAACAGTTTTGTTAGCTTTGGTGCAACCCCAAAAGGGGGATGAATTAGGTATTTAAATTTTATCGCCTAGGTTAACTGGTTTTATCAATAGTGTAATATAGTCTAGGGTCAGTTTACGCAATCAACAAATAAACAAACACGTGCAGTAAAGGTAAAGTGTGGAAATGTAAAGAACACGCACGATATGTTATTGGGGTTCGGCCAATTGTACCTACGTCCCCACATTGGCTACACCAGCACAAGGATTACCACTATAATGCTCACTTAAACGGGTGGAGCGGCACCTATAGCAATTCAAGGGGTTGACCTCAACCAACATGCCTTAACAGGATGGTGTACCTAGCTTTCCTAACCGGGTCTAAGCCAATCTGGGACTATTCCAGAAGGCTAGTCTTCTTTTTTAGGCCCGTGCCTGGAATACAACTAATGTGTATACAGTTTGTACACGGAAATACGCTTCTAGACAAGCAAATGTGTGCATTAATACAACTCAATCAATATTGCAAGCACATATGATATGTAAATATGCTCAGTCCTCTAATGTGTGCTAAATATTCAATCACGTATAGATTTTCAGTCAATATCTAGAGTGTATATCCAAGCAAGATTTGAAACACACTATGTGAATAACTCAAAATCAGATCAGGGTTTCAAATATGCTAATCAAGTTCAATCAAACAAACTCAATAAAATATTCTAATATACAAAACACAATGGAATTGTTTGAAGCACTAGCTTTTTGAAAAGGATTTTTGTACACCAAAATCTAGGTTTAGGTATCTTGCAAAAACAATACAAGAACCACAACCCTCAAAGTCTTCCCACACAAGATTTATCAAATGAAATCGGTGGAATAACTTTAATGCTAAACTCTCAAATAAAATCAATTAAGCAATAATACAAGTGAGAGTTATAGCTGGAGAGATTAAGCACAATAGCCTTAAAGATACTCATAATGCTTAAAGAGATCAAGAGTGTGGAGTATGTGAGTGTTTGGAAGTAGTATTGGCTATAAAATGATTTTTGGATTTGAGAGAATTTTTGGCTTTAATGATCTTTCTAATCTCTTGCTAATTATTCCAAATGAAGGGGTATATATAGACTTCCCAAAAAATATGACCATTTAGGACACAAATGGAATAATTATAAAAGTTTTAATATTATCTAAATAAATTAACCCCGTTTAAAAAATATTAACTGCGGTAAAAATGAAGGGCAACTCAAGAGCACCGGTTGACTGAGACAAGTTTGGTTAACCGAAGTTCTTGAGGTTTGGTCGACCAGGCATTAAATGACCTGTGAGTTTGATTGACCGGACTTGTAAGTCCAAAGGTGATTTTTCCTTTTTGCGAGGTTCAGTCGACTGGGAAGATTTTGAACTGACTCGGTCGGTCAACCAAACCATTGAGTTCCCACACGTGGGAACTCGGTCGACTAGGTTGGTGATATACAAAATAATCTCGGTCGACCAAGAAGTCAATAAAGTTGACTTTAGGGGAGTTCGGTCGACTGGGGTCAAATGAACTACAAGAGTTCGATCGACCGGGGGCAAATTGTTCATGAAATGCCGGTCGACCAAGTGTGCACATTTAGTGCATTTCAATCTTGTTTAAGCCAACAAACACCCTATTCAAATTACTAACACATAAGTGAGTGTTCTAGGGTCATTTCGAAGTATTTTTTTTATTTATTTTAAAGACACCGAAAAAATCCGGTGTCGGTCAACCGGTATTCCCTAAGGTCTTTCTATGGTCTGTGTAGGCACCTAAAGTCCAACTAGGGTTGATTCGAGCATACCTACCTACCATGCATTATGCAAATTATTACAAGCTATAGGAGAGCACATTCCATAATTAAATTTACATCCCAAAATGAAGAAATGAAATAATGAATACAAATATACAACACAAGTCTTCATTCTTCGGCACGAACACTGCACGTCATCATGATATGTCTTTTAGTATGTGCACAATGAACCTACATGCAAGTCTTAGTACAACCATCAGTACCAAGAGTAATTGTCATAATCAAAATTGGGTGTGACCTATCAGGTCAACAAGTTTTAGGAAAAATGAGACATTGGGTTACATCTCTAGTTTCGTTGGAAAATCGTGCATATATTGTGATATATATGTATATATATATATATATATATATATATATATATATATATATATTGTGTTATGGAGATTGTCGTGCTTTGACTTATTTAAACTGTATTTTGAAAAATCATGATTTTTAAATTACCAAATGAGTGTGGATTGAACTGTTATATGAACATGCATGAGTTGTGTTTTGATGAAATGAGATAAGAACGAGGTTCTGAATTGTTTCAGGCTTTGATGTTCGACTTTTGCCGAAGAGTGCGCAACACCACTAGATTGGCTGGTTTTTACCTAAGGGTGTGAAAACACCATATCTACACCAGTTCAACGCTGTGGGGCTTAAGCTATGCCAGGTTACTGGGGCACCAGCTTTTGCCGAAGGGTGTGAAATACCACCAGACAGTCCGGCTTAGGCTGAAGGGTGTGACGACACCAGATCGTATTGCTTTGTATCGTTGGTATACTGAAACTGTTTTGTGAAAATACTGAAACTGTAATGAATTGTGTATGTTTTTATGTCATGATAACACTCATGTGTCACACACCGATATAACGTGATTCTTCCTTGCTGATAGGTGTTTCACCCCTATCGTACGTACATGATTTCAGGTCCTTCGAGTAACCGGAACTAGTGTTCTTATGTTGGGAGCGTAGTGGTCGGTGTACTGCGTGAAGTACTTGTGTAAGTACTAGGACTATATTGGGTTGTCATTTTGGGTTTTAGGTGACACCCGGGTTTATGTTTTGTATTATGGAGCTTAAACTCCTTTTGTATAAACTTTGATATGGTACCATGTATGTATAGAAAGAATAATTTTCGCTATGTATACGTCATGTATATGAATGTGTATAGGGTGTACGGGACATGTTAGATTAATAATTCACCCCTGGGTCCCATTACCGAGTTCGGGGCAGGACATTGCCCTTTTTATTTAATTTCTATATAATGCAAAAACAAAATAAGATAATGTTTATTTTATTATTGGATTTTAGTTGTTTTTGAAAATATTGGAAACAAATTTTAATGTGTTGGATTAACTTTCGCAAGTAATATATTTATTTGTACGTTATTTTTTAATTACAATTTAAAGTAACAACGTGAATTTCAAATAAAATTAAATAAAAATGTCCATAAATTTTGAAAAAACTTGAAAAAAAAAATAATTGATTTTTTTTTACTAATATTCAATTTATTAATAATATTAATTAAATACAAATTTAGGCAATAGAATCAAAATAAATTATTTTTTGTTATTTTATATATTTTTTATTTTTTTATTATTTAATGGAAGTATAATAAACGTATTTAATAATAATAATAATGAACTTATACCTTCATATATTATACTTTCTTAAAATTTATATTATTATTGGACAACTCATTTTAATTTTGGTTGCTTTATCAATATATCCCTTTTGTTTTAAAATAATTCAATTGGGGGGGTTCTTCAATAGGAACCTTCAACTACCTATTTTTTATGATTACTTTTTAATTTTTTTTATAATGGTAAGTAATATTATTAATCCGTAATTAAGTAAATATGTGACTAGACTAAGTTTAAAAATAACATAATATTATTTTTTTTAAAGAAATTGACTAAGTTGCCCTAGGAATAAAAGGGTATGTGTAACTCGGAAGGAGTTAAGAAATATAATAAAAGAAATGTAATAACTTTTGCATCAACAATATTATATATCGATCAATCAAGAAACAAGAAATTAATAGAGTTCTTAAAACACGAGACAGAACATAAAAATGTACCTTTTAAAAATAGGATAGATTTGATTAATACTCGAATATGCTTGATACCTTAAGACATCTTCCATTGTATAATATTTTATTTTTAGATTAAAAATAATTATAGAGAAGCCAATTTATTTTTCAATTGTCTAAAATTTGTATTGAACTTCTAGAAAATAAAATTTTTGTATAGTTATTAAATTCAATTTTCATTTTTCATTTCAAAATTTTCATTCCTAAATTTTCAAATAATTACAAAAATAAATATAAATCCACACGAATAATACGAATAATATGTGACAAGACTAAGTATAAAAAAGTATTGCACTATTACCTTTTTGTTTTGCTTAAAATTATCTATGATATTAGGGGTAAATTGGTTAGGAATGAAAATTATCTATGATATTAGGGGCAAATTATATTTAATTATATAATTTGGTTAATTTGTTAACCGAAATGTAATTTCTCCATAACCAAACTGAATAACCGATTCTACTTAAATATAAAACTGAACCGAACTGAATTTAAAATTAACTGGACTGAACCAACCAAATTTGGTCAATTATTTCGATTAATTCAGTTTTCACCGAATTATGCACACTCCTAGTCCAAACCAAGTCCTCCATATATATATTTTTTAAAAGATTGATAGATATTCAATCGCTGACAGAACATAGAAATGTATCTTTTAAAAATAGCATAGATTTGATCAATACTCGACTAGTGACACATAGTAAAAAATGTTAACATCCTAAATATTTGATTTTAAAATCATCGTAACTAAAAGTAAAATTGTAGTCTAACTATAACCTCAAAAAATTCCAAGGACCTACTTCATTGTATAAAACACTTTTCATATTAATTTTTAAATTTTTAATAATTATAGAAAATCTAATTTATTTTTCAATTGTCTAAAATTTGTATTAAAATTTTAGAAAAAAATTTCTTTTAGTTGTCAAAAAAAATATTCATTTTTAATTTCTAGGTTTTCAAAAATTACACAAATAAATATAATTTCACACAAACAATATATGACCAGACTAAGTATAAAAAAAATAATTACCTTTTTTTTTTTAAATAGGGATTTAAAAAAAAAATGAGATTAAATAAAAATGTAGAAGATATAAAGTTTGTTTAGTTAAAAATAATTTCAATTTTTCTGAAAGATTTAAACCATTGCAAAAAATAACACCTTGTTTTTCAAATTTTCAAATAGTGCATAAAAAAAAAATAGAAATCTAGCGAGAAGACAGTAAAAAAATGTTTTCCAAATTTTCTATATAAATTTTAAAAATTAAAAATAAAGTGGCATTTTGAAATTATGTGAAAACTTTGAAACAAAAAGTAAAACTATTTTTATCTTTTAAAAACTAAAAATGCAATAATACATATTTTTAAAAACCTTTTTTGCTCAATACAATAGAAATAATTATATTTATAATAAAACAATCTCAATCGTTAAAACTCAAGGCCTTTTTAATTTCTCATTTCAAGTTTTAGGAATTACGACTCTACAATTAATTACTCAGTAAAAACTTTGGTAATCACTAAAAGTAGAACCATAGCCTAATTATAAACTCAAAAAATTTCCAAGGACATGTTTCATTGTATAATATTTTTATTTTTATATTTTTAAATAATTATAGAAAAAGCCAATTTATTTTTCGATTGTCTAAAATTTGTATCAAAATTGTAGAAAATAAAAAAAAAAATTGCTTAGTTTTCATTTCAAAATTTTCATTCCCGAATTTTTAAAAAATTACAAAATAAATATAAATGCACACAAATAATACGAAATAAATATAAATCCAGACAAAAAATACAAATAATACGTGACTAGACTAAGTATAAAAAAATAATGCACTATTACCTTTTTTTTCTTTAAAATTATCTATGATACGACTGATAAGAATTTACTCCATCATGCTTACAAGTCAAAAGGATATTTAATGAAGAAACCCGTTAAGTTGCGATATGTGTAATTTTGAAGGAGTTAAGAAGCGTAACGAAAGGAATGTAATAACTTTTGCATTAAAGGCTATAACCTACAGTCATTTAATTAAATTGGGGATGCTCACCAATATAAAAGACTCCATGGTAAAGTTAAAGCTTACAATCACATTTATAACTATTATTATTATTATTATTATTATTTGATTACATAGGAACTCCAGCCACCAACGAGCCCTTCGGACCCCAGGTGCGACACCAAACCTACTGATCAGCGTCCTCCGTCCCGTAGTTATTGGGTTTCCCTCTTATAGGGCTAATGCCTTGAAAAAGTTTTGTTTTCAAATGTTTGTTAGCTTTCCGGTAGGAGCAAAATATGGAGATTCTATTTTGAAATTCAAAATAGAAGATTATGCGTCGTAGCTGCCCCTCCACTTTGAATTTTATCCACACACACATTAAGCAGTTTGGCTAGCCCTCAGTTTTTCTCCATTTCTGCTTTTCACTCATATAGCCTTTAGTGCCTGTAGCTAGCACCTGTTGCCAAGCGCCTGCAGCAGGCCCACGCTTGCGCCAGTCATCTCTCCAGTACGACAACCTTCTGCTACCTTCTTCTTCGTGTGACTCCGGCTATAGATTATTTACAGCATATTGATATTTTATTGTGCTCTACTTTGGCTGGTTGGTTCTTCTTTAGAGTTTTGTTCAGAGTATTTGGTGAGACATTTCCATCTTGTTATCTTTGTTTATACACTCTTGTGTATTTCCATGGCTCGTGCCTTTTGTATCCACTTTGTATGAATTTTTTGGTGATAGTGGATTTGGTTTACCGTGTCCCGTGGACTTATGTAACACCCCGACCCCGAGGGGCCTGGGATATTAACTTTTTACTATTGATTTACAGCGGAAGCAAATAAATTCAATTATTATTAAACCAGAGCGCTAATTATCCATATTACAATCATTTATTTCAAAAGAAGAATAATTAAATAAGCATAAATATCCGGCATCATACTAATATTTCTAAATAATCTTTATTTTTCTATCCCCACCCGTATGCTTGCTAAGCCTGATTTCCAACATGCTCTTCAGAGTTATCTGAAATAAAAATATGATTGGAGTGAGACGACGCTCAGTAAGTAAATAAGATTATTATTAGTGTGTGGCCAAAATGAGCTTTTAAAGAATTTCGTAAAATAATATTTAATACTATAACTTCAAGACAGCTTTTAGAATAAATATAGATTTAAAAATTTCTGCATAAAAGTTTTGTCATCAATTTCAACAGTAAATTTTTACAATCATATACTATAACTGTTAAATTAAACTTTTAACTTTAAAACTGTAAAAATATTTAATAATAAACATACATATACTTTTCCTTATACGTTTTCCTTAGATCGTCATTTAAGCACCAAAATGATCCTTTTCACGTAAACTTACACTTTTCTTTCAAATCATCAGTAACTTTGTACACGTAATTAAATATGTATAAACATATATTATAAAAACTACCCTTAGGCCTGTTTGCCGTAAGTCATGTTTACCCCCATAACTGGGTTGTGCGGTCCGAAGACTGGACTTAGCTGGCTGGCCGACCAAACTAAATCAACGTACGTAAACTTTAAGTGAGATTTTCCTTATTAAGTCCTGGTCCGGAACCAGGTGTGCACTCAGCAGAAATCCACTAACATAAATAACCACTCTGTAAACAGTGTGGGTGCACTCTGATCCGTATAAACTTTAAGCTGCGGTACCGAGCATCTGTAACTTTGAACTTTCGTTGCCATAAGGGGTTTTAAAATCATCTTATTATAATTTATGCAATTTAAAATAATATCGTAAAAATCTCATCTTTACTCATATTTTAATAAAAAATGCAACATACAAATAAACTCATGCCACACAATTTTTGTGTTAAAAATATATATAATTTTATTTTTGAATAGAAAGAAATGCTGAAAATTTACCCGAGGGGATTAGAATATTTCTTAACTCAAAAATAGATGCAAGTATATTAAAGATAGAACTGGTATAATCAAATACGCGTAAAAATAAACTCATGGAAATTTTGTGGAACTAATTAACATAATTGAAATTTACTTATAAAATAAACTCGGGTATGAATTTAAAAAAAAAAAACTAACATAATCAAAATTTACTTACCTTCTTCCTTACGAACACTGTAATTATTTCTAAGAAATGAGATCGGAAAGAGTGGGTGATTGAGAGCTTACTCAAAAATTCTCTCTTCACCATAATTTGTTTCACTCACTAATTCTTCTCTTCCTTGGAAAATTGTTGTGAAAAATGAAGGTTGAGAGTTTCCTATTTATAGGAAAGTTTTGGGGAAGAAATTAAATTTATAAAAGTGTGGGGAGATGGTTGAAATTATAATTTTTAAAAATTAAAGAATAGGCAAGGTATGAGTTGTGTATGGGATAGGGATGGAGGCCATGTGGGAGTGCTTGCCACCATTCCCACTAAATAATTTTTTAATTCATTACTTACCTAATTAATTAATCAATTACTTAATTAATTATTTTATTATTTTATTATTATTTTTTTTTCCTAATCATTATTATCATTATTATTATCATTGTTATTAATTTTAAACTACTTTTAGTATTTATTTATTTTATTATTTATTTTTGAATAAGAATTAAATTTAAATTTTGAAAACTCATGTGGGCCCCACATGGTCTTGTGGGCCCCACACAATTTCGAGACCCAAATGGATCCTACGTAACTCGAATAACTCTTATATGATTTTATGCATCCTACATAACTTTGAGACTTGTGTAAACCTCCATACGGCTTCTGGACTCATGTGAGCCCCACACAGTCTTGTGGGCTCCGCATAGGATACCTATATCATTATTATTTTATCATATATTTCTTCAAATTATATCAGTTAAAACATATTTTATGTACTTATTTAGGTATATAAACAGTGTCTTGTGGCTCCGGGACTCATGTGGACCCCACATAGTCTTGTGGGCCCCACATATGATACCTATATTATTATCGTCTTATTATGTATTTCTATAAATTATGTTTGTCAAAACACTATTTTATGTATATATACTTATTTACGTGTACAAACAGTGTCTATCCTGTTTATCTTATGAAATTCCATTTTGACCAGGCCGACCTCCAGGGAGCGACTGAGCCGCAATGGTCTCTGAGCACTCGCTAAGACAAGGTCTTTCTTAGGCATCAAACATGGAATCAAGGATCCTACAGAAAAACACTTCTATATTGATATTAACTTAATAACTATTTTTATTATTTTATTATTATTGTACTTTAATCATATATATATATATATATATATATATATATATATATATATATATTTGGGTCATCACAACTTATCTCAACATTTAAGGGAACCACGGTAAATTTTGTGTCTCATTTTTATTTATTATTTTGCATTACTCCATTGATTTACTTGTGGGAATTGGTTCATATATATTCGTATAATTATTTTTCCCAACACAAGTCTCGCCGATCAGGGCAAAATCCAGATGTGAACACGACTTTCGTGCATCAGTTGGACATTCGGCTAACCCGTCTCCAAGGACACATCTCCATTATCATCCACGGTTCCCGCTGGCTCACAGAAAACTCTCACCATCCACGGTCCCACTGACTCATAGGTAAACTTTCACCAGCCACAGGTACTACTGACTTTGTGAGTGTATCTACTTGGAATTGAACCTCGATACTTTTTCTTACGTGCTGATGCATTTCTATCGCGTCATGCCATACACTTATAATATATTGATGTCAACATTGGGGTGATCCCAAAATCCACACCAAGTCCTCCATATGTGTTTTTTTTTTTATTTATCTTTTAAAGATTGATAAATATTCAATAATGTTGATTAAGTACAGCAAAACGGGTCGAAACCTGACGGGTGACTCGTTTATGACCAATTTATGATCCGTTTAAAAATAAAATGGAGTGTTTTTTTATTTTAAAAATATATATCAATTTATATGAAATATTTAAAAATTTTAAAATAAATAAATTATATTTTTAAACAGGTGATCCGTTTATGACCCGTTTATTAAACGGGCGAATTTGAGTTTATATAGTAGTCACTGGTTACCCATTAATAAACGGGTTAACTCAAACCCAAACCCGTTTAATCCCAACCGTTTATGACTCGTCTGTTAACTCATTTTATCACCCCTACTGTCGACTTTAATGTTAACAATATTATATATAACAATCAATCGAAAAAAGAGGAGATAAATAGAGTTCTTAAAAAATGAGATAGAACATAGAAATGTATTTTTTAATAGCATAGATTTGGTGAATACTCGACTTGTAAAATTTCAGGATCCTAAATATTTGATTTTAAAATTATCATAACTAAAAGTAAAATCATAGTCTAACTATAACCTCAAAAAATTCCAAGGACCTACTTGATTGTATAAAACACTTTTCATATTAATTTTTAGATTTTTAATAATTATAGAAAATCTAATTTATTTTTCAATTGTCTAAAATTTGTATTAAGATTGTAGAAAAAAATTTCTAGTTGACAAAAACAATATTCATTATCCATTTCTAGATTTTTAAATAAGTACAAAAATAAATATAAGCCCACACCAATAATATGCGATCATACTGAGCATAAAAAAATAATTACCTTTTTTTTCTTCTTTAAAATCTATAATATTGGGAGTAAAATTATTCTCTATTGTGGTAAGGAATCAAGGAATACTCGATGTAAAAATTTACGGAGTTCTCTTAGGAATAAAATGGGAGTGATTCCCAAAGTCCAAACAAGACCTTAATATTATTATTTTTATTTCTTTCCAAATTTAGTAGATCGATTGATGTAGAAGATAAAAAGTTTGCTTAGTTAAAAATAATTTTTATTTTTAGATTTTTCAAAAATTATAGAAATAACACCTTATTTTTCAATTTTTCAAATAGTATATAAAAAATAGAAATCTAAGAAAAAGATATTTTCCAAATTTTCTATATAAACGAAAAGTAATTCTAAGGACATGTTTCGTTGTATAATATTGCATTTTCAGATTTTTGAATAATTATAAAAAGCTAATTTATTTTTCAATTGTCTAAACTTTGCATTAAAATTATAGAAAATAAAATATTTGTTTAGTTGTTGAAAAACAGTATTTATGTTTCGTTTCAAAATTTTTATTTCTTGATTTTTAAATAATTACAGAAATGAATATAAGTCCACTTGAATAATATGAATAGTATGTGACTCGACTAAGTATAAAAAAATAATGCACTATTACTTTTTTTCTCTAAAATCTATCATACTTAAGGTAAAAAACCTCTCCCTCTACGTGTCCGTATGCCTGTATTTTGAATGTTAGGCATGTGACAAATTTATCCAACATTTATTAATATCAGAAGAGGACCCACGATCAACAAGTGACACGTGGAGGGGGAGGTCTCCTATATAATTTCTCGTAAAGGAGTATGTGTAATTTTGAAGAAGTTAAGAAGCGTAATGAAAGGGATGTAATAACTCCCGCATTAAAGACCATACCCTAAATGAATAGGGACATTTAATTAAGTTAGAAATGTTCACCTATATAAATGGCGATAAAGTTAAAGATTACAGTCATGTGTATAACTATTATCTATATTTACAATCTCCTTACATCAACATTGGGGTAATCTCGGAAGTCCAAATCGACTCTTCCATATGTTATTTTATTTATTTATTTTTTAAGATTAGTAGGTATTCAGTCTTGCCGACTTTAACATCAACAATATTATATATCAATTAATCAAGAAAGAGGAAATAAATAAGGTTCTTGAAAAGCGAGATAAAACATATAAATGTGTCTTTTTAAAAATTGCATGCATTTGATATTAATGTCCGTTCAGTCTCACATCGTCTCTGTAAGCAGTTTCAGAGCTAGTATAAGATCCTCTTAACTCTCTCTCCTTAATACCTAGATTTTGAGAATAAGTTCTCTAACATGATATCAGAGTTGGGCCTTGAGTTGCTTAGCTCCTCCGTGGGTTGGACTTCTCCTCACCTCATTTCCTCCCATGGGCTCTTGTCTCCTCTTTCCCTCATGGGCTCGAGGGGAAGTATTAACTGTCAGCAGTTTCAAAGCCAGTATAAGATTCTCTTAATTTTTTCCCCTTAACACTTAGGTTTTGAGGATGAGTCTTTTAACATTTGATTAATACTCAAATATTGATATAGGGTAAAATTTTAAGATCCTAAATATTTGATTTTAAAATCATCATAGTTAAATGTAGAACCAGCCTAACTATAAAGTTTGAAATAGTATATGGTGTTGGCGCGTATCGGGCCTAGTATCACCAACCCAGGTGGCCGCGGCCCAATAGAGACTGCGGCCGCGGCCCAAAAGAGAAAGGAGGACAGGCCCAATGCTAAGAGGGCCGCTCTGCGGTTACGCCCCCGAGAAAAGGGGTGGCGCGTGGTAAATGTGTCAGAACAGGGAATGCACGTGCGCCACCGGAATCATCGAGATTTTTGAGTCAAAAGATGCTGCGCACGTGCCTTTTGGTCAACGGTCAAAAGCGATGTTTGGACAAAGCCTACGCTCCGTAATCATATATACATATTAAAAGTAAAGCAAAAGGGCGGGCACTAGAGCGATAAGCTCGAACGAACGAACGATGAAGATAATCATCATCCACTCGAGAGGCAATCTGCGCCATTGATTCTTTATAATAAGAGGATGATTGCCCAGAATGACAGCCGATGGAATCCACGTGGCCTCTTCTCCACTGTTGATCTCACTATGATCCTGCCATCATCACGGTGATAATAAATTAATCGTTATATATAGATATCTTCATTCTTCAGCTAGCTTAGGTAGCTGCATGATCACCAATACATAAGCAATATATTATGTATGTAAATGCGTCACATGGGTGGTAGTATAGGTCTTCAATTAAATTATAACATAAATTTGTTGAGGGTAAGTCGGCAATAAGAGTGAGTTGTAAGGTAGATATATCATAAAGTTATCGAAGGTTTCAGTTTAATTTTTTTTTTAAATTGTGATCTAATCAGAAGTTAACAGTTATAATCTATACGCCTCATCAATAAATGTGTCGATAGGGGTGTGTTTTTAATTACGTAACTACATTTGATTTTAAAAATCTATATGTATATAGGTAAATACGTGATTATAGATATTAATAATGTAATTATGTAAATATACAGATTCCTTTGTTCTCATCTTCGATATATTTACATCAGTGTAAATGTTATATGTATGTGTATGTTAATTAAGTATATGTATATTATTAATTAATTTTTTTTCGTATATGAACATATAAATTTTAAGTGAGGAATTCATACAGCCAGCACAAATTGCTGAGAATCGTTTCTCGAGAACATTGCAAATTAAATTGCAATCAAATTGTCGTGATGCATCTGTTGTGGAAAAACTGCCAATGCGCACTAGAAAAAACCAACAAATCGTTTCGAATCAAGTAATGCAACAACTAACAACGAACAATATAGAAACATAATCACACACAAATAATAAATAAAAGCAAATAATCAATGACACAAGAGATTAGGTGGTTCGGCAATGTGCTTACGTCCACGAGAGCAAACTACTGATTTTTCACTATCAATCCTCAACCTAGGCTTACAATATTGTTTATATTCTAACTCTACATGCACAAAGGACTTAGGACGTTCCTATAGTACCCCTGTACCAATCCTCGAAGAAAAATCCTCTGAATTCCCCAACCTACTGATCTTCTCAATTCAAAATTTGAAATCACCGTTGATGGTTTATTCCCGAGGCTAAACTGTCGATGTAACTCTCGCCAAACCGTCAGTTGTTTTCTTCCTGCAGCTCAGCTTCCTTATTTTCATTATCATGTTTTTCCTGTGCATGTGTTCTACTCAATATAAGCAACATACTCCAACATAGTCTTTTATAATTTGAGTCAAAAAATAAGATTTACTTATTAAAAGCATATTTCAACCGAGTTACATAAGATTTATGTAATTTTTTTTTTTTATGAATTAAGCTTATATTTAAGTAGATATTTGTCATACAAATTGTTACATGCATGTAAAGTGCACAGTCTAGAGATAGCAAATCAAATTAAGTATAATATTTTCTTTTTGACACTTGACTAATTTATGGAAATGATAAATATATCTTTCTCCACTTGAATACTAAAATTCTTTTTTTCTTTTTTCTTTTTTCTTTTTCAATCCAAAAATCGTAATCCTCAACACTTGAATCTTAGTGTCTAGCTAGGAAATGAAACTCTTAACCAGCTAAGCGATTCTTAAGTGACAGATTCATATCAAGTTGGTGTTCATCACCGATTAATTCAATGTATATATGTAGCCTCATACATATATATTAACGATAACAATATTTAAGAATAAAATAAATACTATCAAAATTTCTTAGAATTAAATTACATAGAGTTCAAAAATATTTGGATGGTCAGTGTTAGGAATTTCATTTATGAGTGATATGATGAAAAAATTGAATGGATAATAGGTCCTTCAATACATAATCAAGTCGATCTGAGACCTAATGATTGAAACTTTTAGGTCAAATTGATGCTCTTCCATATATATCAAGTTGATTTGCATTAAAAATTACTCCAGTCTTCATAATTGGTGTCCGAGGCAACTGTTCGATTTTCTTATGAGTTGTTAATCTCGTAGAAGAGGAGTAACAGTTAGATACATAGTTGGGTGACTTGGGTCCATGATGGCTCTCCACACGTGAAGACTCCTGTCCTAACAACTAGCTTACATCTTATTATTATCATCATTATTATTATTACGATGCTGGTTAATAAATGTTGCTTTATTGAATGTGTTGTAAGCAGTTAATGCTCTAGTCTAAAGGATGGAACAAAAGGTAAGTTTTACCAATCATGAAAAAAGTGAAAGATTTCATGAAAGCATCTAAAGAATGAACTTTTGGCAATGAGAATCTTCTCTTGATGATCACCTCTTAGGAGGCAAATAGACATAATGAAGAATGAAGCACTACCTCACTCAATAGTAGTTATATATATATATATATATATATATATATGCAAAGTTTCACTGTGGAAAACATCATGAGAAAGCAAATATCTTCATTTTTTGTTTGTTGTAGTGTTTGGAATTTAATGAGAATTCAATCTAAAATGAATTTGGACTTCACGGGTGAAGTGGTTTTTGACTGATTCACTTTAAGTTGTCATCCCAAAGGGTTTTATCCCCTTTTTGATATTAACTTTTTTTAAAAAATAAATAAATAATAGTGCTATTATTATATATACTTTTTATTTGGGTATATATATATATATTTGGTAAAAGAGGGCGATACCTCCTAAACTTTATTAGAAAACCCCTCACTTATGGCGGAGGAAAACCGTGGTTATAATTTTTTTATTTGGGTATATATACAACACTACTATTATAATTGTTTAGTTTTATGCAATAGATCTTTCATGACTTTTTGATCGCTCTCATTTCATGTTTGCGAAACTTAATTGGCAACCTTTTCTATTTTCTTGGGGTCGAAGTTCACGGAAATGAATTTATGTTGTTGGATACAAGTATATTAGTATATTCTTTCGGAAATTTTTGATGATGTGTAAAAAAATGGTTGTTCCAAAGTCAATTTCTTCTCCTAGCAAATCAAATTCTCACTATATCCTTGAAAGGGTATTGATACAATGTCAAATGTTAATTTGTTTGTAAATTTTGTTGACACACTTGATCATATTATCATCACAGATCCTGACTTTTCTTATATTTGGAACCATGTTTGTCAATATAAATGGAGTCCTACCACTATATTATTCATGAGAGAGCTATCAAATGTATATTTTGTCCGATATATTTGAAATAATCTTAATTTTAATTTCATTTTTTGTTGTTGATTACACTAACTATCTAAATGATTATTGCTTTGCACTGGTTATTGCATTTAGTTTGTTGGTCCTCTCATAGGTTGTTCCATTAATTGTTGCCGATTACAATACAAAAGTGGATTGAGAATTGCAAGGACACAACACGATACTAACATGACAATAAGAAAATTTCAAAAAATAAAATGAAGATATAGCGCAATAGGGCTACGCTAATTAGTTAATGTACTCACATATATGTAGACATCTTTTTCCTTTTAGATGACATATATTATAGTAATTATTGTTTAAAATGAAATACAAGCACTGTTCATCAATAATTATCAATTACTTATTTTACAAACTACACTTATAGAATCATCAACCACATTCATATTTATTATAGAATATTGACCCAACCAAAAAAAAAACCAACACTAAGGCATGGTTGATGGGTGAGCAATGGACATGGCTCATCAAGAAATTAAAAATGAAAAATTAATAGAGAGTGACAAAATGGCGAAGGCTTTGGAGAGAGGAGGAAATTCTAAGAACTGGGAGGTGTATAGGGTCCTACAAGGACGCGTAGTGGCCTTAGGGCTCCAAAGTCCAACCACTCCAATGTCAAAGAACTTCTAAGACAAGAATTATGCCCAAAAGCTTTCTCTTGTACTTCTAGAGCCGAGGGCCTTGGGCATCATCAAGCTTAGTTGTGCCTTGTCTTCTTCGGGAAGGCAACACCGCAACATGCTTGATGAGACGGTAGGTTCATTAAGTGCAAACCCTGTTAGGATCGGAGGAGTCCATAGGTAGGCTTGATACACATGAATGAACACCAATTTGACCTAAAAGTTTAAGTCCTATTGGGTCTTGAGCCCAACTATGTATATAAGCACCCATCATCTACTTTAATTTTCCAATGTGGGACAAGCTCACAAGTGGAATTCTCAACTATCTCCCCCTCACTTGTGAGTTCCAACCGCTCCCTCTTGGACGGAAATCATTTCCCTTTTGGGAGTAAGCCCAATTCTTCAACAATTGCTCAAGTGGACCTTACCACTGGCGCCTTACGTGCGTTGGATTGCATTCCATGTGCCTCCGAACTAATCCTACCTCTCACATCTTGACCCTATTCGGATCCATTCGCAGCCTAGATGATCCTTATTGGCTTCAGCCACACACTTGGTCCTCCAACTGTTAGCACGTCAGGAGAATTAGTTTCACGTATCGACTTTTTATGATGTCGCTCACACAGAGTTATGAACCTTAAGCCCTGATACCACTTTTTAGGATCGGAGGAGTCCATGGGTGGGCTTGATACATATGGGTGAACACCAACTTAACCAAAAAATTTAAGCTTATTAGGTCTTAGACCCAACTATGTATATAAGCACCTATCATCCATTTTAATTTCCAATGTGGGACAAGCTTACAAGTGAAATTCTCAACAAACCCACCTTGAAATTTTTATTTTTTTTTTCATAAAGTCATGTTTCACCTTCTCAAGGCAAGGGGGCACACTCATAATTTGATGTGTTTAACAGATGAGCTTTGCTCATATTAGTAAATAAGGTTTACTTATATTCAATAGATGAACTTTGCTCGTCAATTATTACTAGACAAGATTTGCTTATACTCAACAGATAAGTTCTGCCTATAAACGAGATGAACTTTACTTAATATACTTAACAAATAAGCTCTACCTATAATACACTCTGCCCATATCTGCTCTAAGACAAATGAGCTTTAGTTATGCTTGATAAATGAGTTCTGTTCATATACATATGAGTTTTGTTTATATCAATAGATGAACATTGCTTCTAATACCAACAAATGAGCTCTACCCATAAAATCGATAGAAGAGTTCTACTGATATTGTACAAGTGAGCTCCGCTTACACCTAATTGATAAAGAGGCATTGCCTATATTTGATAAATGAACCCAAAATGTTGACTTAGTAGAGTCCAAGAGGTCGACTTGGTTAAGTCTAGGAGTTTAGATTAGTGGAGTGCAGGAAGGTGAGCTTGGTGTGGTTAGGCTTATGTTGCTTTTGTCTAGTTATTACTCTTCTTGAGAAGGAATGTGATTTCCAAATACTACTAAGCTTGAAACAGTTTAAAGGCTCCGAAGTTAGAGGCAATTGATTGAAAATAAAATAATATTATAGATAACAGGGGAGGTTAAGAGGCGTCTTGACATTAAAAGATGTGACCTAAGATCCAATTAAGAAGGAAAAGTAAAGAGGGCAACTCTTAACCAAAGGAGAGGAAATGAAATACATACATAAGCCTTTAAGATCATATGACTCCTTAAGAATAAAAAATACTTGACATTATATATCAAAAGATTTCTCATCTATAAAAGGGGATTTTGGGAGAAAGTAAGGGATCTATAACCCAACTTTTATATTATTACTATTCAATGCTAGCTTATTTTTTCTATCCTTAACTTAAATATTGGAGAGAACTTTCGAAATTTACTCCAGGTTCCTCTAAGTCCTTTATGCTCTTTACTAAAGATGATCGAAGTCACAAATTGGTTCTGTAGATTTTGGCGGCAATTAGTCTTGACACCTTCACCTCAGTGCATAAGAAGGAAAAAGAAAATACAATACCAATAAAATTTTCTTTTTGCAATTTCATTTATAAAATGAGAGGACATTAGACCCATTAATCCATACTCCATCAAATAAATAAATAAATAAATGTCAGCCATTCAAATTCGGCAGTGTCTTGAGCGGCAACTCAGTAAGGACACAAGATAGGGTGTGGACCCCACACCATGCATGGGCCCCACACCTGACTTGTGTCTTGTTGTAATACCTTTCAAAAATACTATTCTTAAAAAGGGTACTACTTTTTTTTTCTTTGTGTGTGTGTATATATATATATATTATGAAAAATAAAAAAGATAATAATATTGAGGATCATTCGTAAAAATTTCAATTCGAATCTTAAAACTCCACCTCTAGGCATTTAAATTCACGCCTTGCAAATTAATTTTGTTCACACATAAAGAAACATTTGACGAGATTTACAGACAAAAAGGAAAATTAAAAATATGGTCAAACAGATCGAGGGAGTAAAAGGGACCGTTTGATATGAGAAAAGAGCAGATGATGCATGGGGAGCGGGGCCAGGTGTCCCTATCCGTTAACCCCAGCGGGAGGCCACGTCCCCTGCCAAATCATGTGGACCCATTCTTCTAAAAAATATATATATACTCAAAGCTTTAGCGGGCGGAGGGCAGGGTGCCCAACACCCACCCACCTACGTCCAAACAAAACAACCCACACAATGCGTGGGTCTGTTCCGTCGTCACCCGTCGGTTGGGTCCAAATCTCCGGAAGGACCCCTCGGCCCTCCCCGGGGAAGAGAGCCAGAAAGGGTCCATACCCTTTAGGGTACCTACCCTCGGCCTTGCCCTTGCCCTTCTTAGCCTTTAGCTACCTTTCTGTTTTGAGCAACAACCACCCCCACGCCACCTCCTCTTCCACCCTCTTCTGTTCTTTCCTTACGTAAGGGTAAGCGTATAGGCATCACTATGCATGTTTTTGAACCGGGTTAAAGCCGGAACGTCTAGGGTTTAAGGTTTAGGCTTTAAGATTATTCGGTCAAATGCGTAAATCAAAAATCAAGTATGTCTAACCATTTGGCTTATTTTACGGGTGTGAACTTGAAAACATTACTTACGGCGAGTTCCATCTCTTATTCGATCTCGTAGCTAGTTGTTGACATCCGACAAGCACGTCTCAAGCATATATATATATATTTAATTTGAAATTAAAGTAAAAAATCCGAGCACATTTTATTTACCCAAAATAACATTTTTTTTTTCTATTTGGAGAAGCAAAATTTTGTATTGTGGAAAAGAGTAAGTACTATTATGGGGATAAATTTAATTAATCTAACCATTTGTATGAGAGATGCCCTAGATTTGGATTTATGTAAGTGTAATACACAAATTCTAGTAAATTTTTCATCCAAATTTACACAAATTCAAATCTAAAACTTAAAATCCAATCTTTTAGATACAATTAACCTTGAAGCATATCTCTAGGAATAGTTCTATGTGCTTGAGATACTATTGGGAGACGTAATTCAGGAAGGTTAATTCAATCCTAGAATGAATTTATTCCTCTAACAAGCGACTGCTATTGATTTAGTATACGTATGAAGAAAAAGAAACTAATTTTTGTTATTACTTTTTTTTTACCAAATGAGACTTTTTGCACCTAGGAGCTTTTTACGCGTAGGTCCACATGGGTCTCGTACGCAAAAGTGGAGACGGCAAAATGTCTAGTACGATGAACCGAACAAAGGCTAAATACAAGCTACAAAGATTACCTCGGTAAGATTATTATAATATTTAATTTTTTGTATTAACCAACTTTTAGAAAGAAAAAAATGGACAGGTGGAAATCTTGTGACTACTTTGGTCAACTATATATGTTGCGATCAGGAAAATTTTGCATTAAATTTTCTATATAGTGGGAGTATCTATTAAGTAAATTAAAATTGTAGTGACAAATTCGAATCTTAAATTTAAAATTGTGTGATAAATTCAATAACTTTTATAACATTTTATATACTAAATTCTATAATATTTGTTACAAATTTGAATTTCAACCTCACTACAAAAAAAAAAAAAGGCCTTTAGACTGTCACTAAAAATAGTAAAATGACCTCAGTCGAGTAATTTAAGAAAT
Organism: Malania oleifera; assembly: GCF_029873635.1. Taxonomy (NCBI): domain Eukaryota; kingdom Viridiplantae; phylum Streptophyta; class Magnoliopsida; order Santalales; family Ximeniaceae; genus Malania; species Malania oleifera. The sequence goes on from NC_080417.1 coordinate 2,256,969, forward strand.
CTAAATTGAAATTATATAATTAGATACTCTTTAAAGCGAATGCATGCATCGATGTTCTAATTAATCAGATTGTGTGCAAGGTGAATGATTTAGCTCATTAATGCAGAGGTAAGATAATTGGGCATCTAATTAAGTCACGTCGATGTTCTCAAATTGTGTTCACTTGAATCATTTAGCTCAATGCAGATGTCAGATAATTGGGGACCTAATTAAGTTAAGTACATATAATTGCATACTTTTTTATTATTGAGATCGACAACACAAATTCCCATAATAACATCTATAACATGGTGCTCCCCAGCTAATTAGTCAACGGTGTCATTCTCAACCATTCACGGAATATCATGTTATTTTGTGTAACTTTTTAATTAATAATCCCTCTTACACGATCAATAGTTCTATTAATTAAATCGGTTATTCGTGGGTTTTTTTTAAATTTACCCAGCTAAAAGCCATTATTCCCAAACTTAACCCACTTTAATTACTTCTCAATACTTCTTATTTCAAGGTTTCTAATTAATGCCCGCACACGAAAGCGAAAAAACACTTTAATTAATGGGTTCGATTTGTAATTATATGATGAATTGAATTTGAAAAAAAAGAAAAAGAAAACCCTTTTTAGCAATTAGAATAAATGTGTCACACAAAGAACTAATTAAACAAGTTAAATTAAACTAATTAATAAATATTGTACACATTTCATGGAACATCAAATCCTAGCATAATAATTAATGGTCTACATCAACCTCAAGCTAGAGTTATATTAATTCAGGAACATATATAAATCGTTGCATGCATGCATGGGGAATTGGCACTCGAAGAAATGGGTCAACACCTAGCTAAAGTGTAGGTCAAAATTCTTAATGAATTAATTAAAAACCCAAATCCCATGTTACTTGGGCATGTAATTCAACACACACATACTTTGAAGGAGGGAAGCTAAAGCACTATTGCGTGCACTGCATCCATCCTTCCTTCCTTCCTTCCTTTCCCTTTTCTCCCTTTTTCACCTTTTAATTTCTTTCTAACGGTCCATCTTAATTTCACTCTGCACTAGCTCAGTTCTAGGGTTAAAAACATGATGACTGCCCATGCATTAAAGATGGAGTTATATTAATTAATTAGAGAGAGAGAGAGAGAGAGAGAGAGAGAGAGAGAGAGAGAGAGAGAGAGAGAGAGAGAGAGGTGTATTGCATGACATGCAATTAGGAAAAAACTGAAAAGAGAAAGGGAGTAATAAAGGAAATAGGGATGGTTGGGGGAGGGATGGGGAGGAGAACTCATATTGGGATCGTCCCTACGCGTCTCTGTGAGTTCGTATTTTAAGAGAATAAAGGGTTGATGAGAAGATCAATCTGTCCTTTGAGTCTCTCTCCCATTAGTCCCTCAAAACTTTCAAAATAGTTACTTCCATCATTTTATTTGTGGACCCTAATATATGAGATCTATTCGGGATGTTATAGAGGAGACCTCTCCCTCCACGTGTCCGTGTGTCTACTTCCTAAAATCTAAACATATTGAAAATGAATCCCTATCTTTATATGTCGATCTTATATTAATGAATATAAAATCAATTTATCACATGTTATAATATCTATAGTGCAGGCACACGAACACGTGGATGAGAGTTTCCTGTATGATTTCGCCATTGTTTGGAGTATTTTCATTAAATGGGGGAGACTGATGAGATGACTACCGCTGGGAAATTTTTGGAGAAATTATACAGGGGACCTTTCCCTCCACATGTCTGTGTGCTTGTTTCCTTAATATTAGACATGTAATAAATTGGTTTTACATTCATTAATATCAAAGAGAAACGTATTTTCAGTAAGTGTATAATTAATGAAACATGCACACGGACACGTGGAGGGGAAGGTCCACTGTATAATTTCTTGAGTTTTTGGTCTCTCGGCTGGATCTGGTTGCTCCATTTTTTGCAAGAATGCTTTATATATACATATATAAGTGGACGAAATTAAGTAGAGGTTAGTTACTGCTTAGAAAGAGTTTAGTGTCACGGGTTCACGTGAGTACTCTAAGACAGAGTGGGGCTCACTGACTGCACCCATTTTACTCTTGCTATGTGGACCCGTGATGGTCACGGGTCTATGTTAAACATCATTGCTCTTGATATTTAGCCGTTGGAAAAAAAAAATGAAACGTTATTTTTTGGACTAAGAGGATGGATTTTAACTTTTACACTTTAAATTACAGGATTTTTTGGATAAAATTTAAAGTCATTTTGTACTTGGTCTATTCAAATTAAAGTGTTTTGAATTATTACAAATGATATGCGATTGTTTTTACAAAATTATGCACAAAATTTATACATTTTGAAAATTTATACTACAGGAGGAAAATGTGAAAATGGCTGGTTATATTCAGTGTTACTCTAAAAAGTAAGACTAAAGGTCAAATTTTGTTAAAACGACTATATATATATATATATATATATATATATATATATATATATATAGTTATCAGTTATTTAAACGATTACACACATTACTCGTTACCCGAAAATATTGACTTAAGCGTAAACCATTATCCATGACTGAAAAATGATTTTCAATTAGAAATTCACTTCACCTATATTTGCGCTATTCTAAGTCCTTTCCTTTTAATTATTCCCAATAGATGCTATAAAAATATAACCTCTGACAATATCTAAATGTGGCAATGGCACAAATAAATATTGTGACAAGTAAACTTTTGGCAACGCTAGAATTAATGCTGCCATGTTTTACTTTAAATGGTAATGTCTAAATTTTTTGGACGCTATAAAAAATGTGAAAAAGCAATTTTGAATTTTCTTCTAAGTTCTCTAATGTTGCGGTAAGTTACAGTACTCAAACGAAATAAATCAAGTTATAAAAACCCTAAAATAGTTTGTCACTTCAAATTTATTAATTTAAAACAATTATAATTAATTACTTAACTAATATTAGGATCACCAGTACAAATTTTGAATAATAAGAATTCAATTAAATATAGAGAGTCATTACCTTATTATTTAAAAAAAAAAAACAAAAAATATGAATTTTAATCCCAATTTTGGAAGGTAAGAGAAATTTGAGTAAAAGAACAAATCTAAAATGATATGTGGGCTTGTCATGACCAGGGGTTGATAAAATAACATTGCTCTTGGTGTTTACTTGTTAATAATAATAATAATAATAATAAAAATAAAAATAATAATAATAATAATAATACCAGGGAGGTTGTCTTTTTGGCATGATAGATTTCGAGTTTTAGATTTGTGTCTATATGCTTTTTAGGTAAAATTTAGTATTATTTTGTAATTGATTTTATTCAAATCAAAGTGCTTGGAATTATTGTAAATGATATCATGCGTAAAATTAATGTATTTTGAAAATTTATGTTGAAGGAGAGTCAAAAAGTATACTATAAAAGGGAAATGTGAAAAAAGCTATAGTTGAGTGCTACTCCGAAAAGTAAGACTAAAGGTCAAAGTTTGTTTAAAGTTAGGACTATATATATATTGATAGACCGGAGACTCCATCCACCATCGCCCCACTTTGGATATTATGGTATGAAGCCAAACCCAGGGGGTGAAAGCCGCCCGCCCATTAGCGAACCCTTGGTAATTCACCGGCGTAATGCCTCAAGAAGGAACTGAACCTGTGACCTTAGGGTCACCAAAGTCACAAGTCGCCCTTACCACTTGAGCTGACCCGACTAGGCTATATATTATAGTCATCGGTAATTTAAACAATTACACATATTACTTATTACCTAAAAATATTGACTAAAGGCTAAATGGTTAGACATGACTCAAAAATATTTTTCACTTAGAAATTCAATTGACCTATTCAAATCCTTTTCTTTTAATTATCTCTAAGACAATAGAAAAATGTAACGTGCAATAATGTCTAAATATGACAATGCTAGATTTAATATCGCGATAATTTACTTCTAATGATAATGTCTAAATTGTTTGGACATTGTAAAAAAAGTTACAACAATCACTAACTATGATTTTGGGAACCCCACTGTGAAAACCATGAAAGAAAAAAAAATTTAAAAGTTACTTTTGAAAATTTATATTCTAATTTTTATTAGAGAAATCAAAATTTTGGAAAAAATAATATTAAATTCTTTTCTAACTTCTTAATGTTTCAATAAATCACTCTACTCAAATTAAATAAATCAAGTCATAAGAACCCTAAAATAGGCCTTCAACTCTATTAGTTAGGTAATGTATTGCTCCTTGACTAGTCTATCCTAAGATGCACTCCAAAGTACATTCAAAAATTTTATTTTTACAGTGCTTAATTCTTTGAAACCTTTGTGTAATAGTGAATTAATTTTAAGACATATCTTCGCTTCCAAAGAACCAGTGTATGTGGTTATTAATTTTAGAGAGGGAAACTCGACCACCTTCAAATACCTTGGCCAATAGGTATAGAGGGCTATATATTTTCTTTAAGCTCAAAGTAATTTTTCTCAATAGAGGAAGTCGTTATAGATTCTCTCCTAGACCGATTGGACTATTTTTTCTTTAATTATGCAAAATATGTCTTTATATTTTTTCAATTTAACCGTTTAGTTCGTAAAAGAGGTGCAGGCACTTGTTCGATTAAGCTTCTACATTCGTTTGTTATACTAACCTTCTTTATAAAACATCCCTTAACCTTTTAAAAATATATTAAATGTTGCATATAGTTACAATAATCAGTCCTATTAATTGTAATCCTACATTAGTTGTGTGGGGTATTATACATATCGTATACCAGGTGAAACCAATTGTCAGTTTAATCATTTATACTAGTCGATTAACCTAAAAGTCTACGAGCCTAATCCATAATGTGCATATGGTTAGTTGAGTAATACTAAGTTTGTTGTTGCCTACTTGGGAGTTTTACCCAATGTCATAAAGGCAAGTTATCTTGTGGAGAGCTTCAGAGTTCATTAGATCGAGTGAATCCATGTACGTATAACTAAAATGAAATGAAGCTTTTTTTTTTTTTTTCGGTTCATTGGAAATTCAATTGACCTATCTTGCACAACTTGAGATAACTCATCCACCATCTCTTACCCTTTTCTTGGTTTATTGGTTTTGAATAAATTGGTTGTTGGTCATTGGTTTATTGATTTTGAATAAAATGGTTAAGTCAGTTGGAACCATGGTATTCCTCCGCCATAAGTGTCACTACCTACTCAATTTCCTCTTTTTTTTTTTTAAATCAATATCACATATCTCATAATCCAGCTCAACACATCATAATCCACCTGGACCTGTGGGTACTAGGGATACATCATAACACAATTGGAAGCCTAAGCAGCAGGAAATATATATATATTCACAATATTGCAAATACAAAACATCCATCATTTAACAACAAATACCAGAGCCACTACATCCATTGTATTTTCATATATACATCTCAAAAATAAGACCTAAGGACATTTTCCCAAAAGTCTAACTGTCCTTACAAAACTTACCCTTCAAAAAGGGCAGATACATAGCACTAGTTCAGCGGGGCTTTTCCCGCTCTCCTATTTGGGGCTCCTGAAAAGTTTATGAAATTTAGGGGTAAGACACCTCTCAGTAAGGGAAATAAACTAATACCAGTGTGTGGCAACATGAGTATTCTGTGTTCTACATATATCATATATAACATATTCAGTACTGTTTATCAAATCTAGGAAAACATATGTATATCAAAACATGACAGAACATATTACATTTTCATAAACATATCTCATCTCATATAGTAATAATAACATAAAAACCATCCTGGTAGGTTAGTTGGCTGTTGTCATGTATTACCCCCACATGACTGGGTTGTGTGGCCCAAAGGCAGGACTTGACAATGGTTGACCGACCACTGCCAAGTCAAACAGTAGTTTGTAGGTCCGATGGGTCTGCCAGACCTGGTCCATACACTAGGGGCGATCACAACACACTTCTTTAATAATCACATTGACCATCCAATCTCACACCACTCCGTACAGCGGTGTTAACACAAATATCATGATCACGAAAACGAAGGACACATAGCAACGGTACCGTGTAAGTGTTAGCCTAGACCAAACTAACCAGGTTCTAATATCATATACATATACTAAAATCGTGATACATGAATATCTCATATCATTAATTTCCACATCAATCATATCATTTTGCATGTATATATGTGTGTCATAAAAATCATCGGCCCATGCGCCGGTATTACACATTTTATCAAAGCTCGGCCTGTACGCTGGCAAATCACATCATAGCACGGCTCGTACGCTAACAAACATATCATAGCACAGCCCGTACGTTGACAAATCATATCCACATAGCATGACCCATACGCCGGCAAATCATATAAAATCTCGGCTCGTACGCCGATTTTCCATCATAAAAATTCATATCATCCACATTCCCAGAAAAACAGTATTTGACAACATTTTTACTCATGCCACACAAATGAATTTTCACATATTCAACATATGATCATTTTCACAGTATTTTGCAAATATAAATCATATATATATATATATATATATATTTTCTAAAACCAGATGTTATATATACATATACATACATTTTCTCAAAACGAATCTTGCATAGTTTATCCCCTTACTTGATTCTTGTAAAGTCCCTAAGAAAATTTTGTCTACACTCGCAGGGTTCCCAACTCAACAACCCTGGAAATGAAAACTCTCAGTATTAAACTTCAATATTTTTCCGCGCATAACACTTCTTATAACTATCGTTAAGTCAAATTCGGCTTAAAAAGTCTTACCTCAACTTAGGGATGATTCCTAACTTCGTTTTCCCAGCGATCCGCTCTGGCAAACTCGTAGATAACTTCTTCAGGAGCGTCGTGGTAACTTTAAATCTTCGATCTGGCGAGAAACGGGCCCAAAATCGAAGAGAGAGAGAAGGAAAACTGAAGAGGAGAAAGAGAGAGGAGAGATAGCTTCTTTAGAAAGTTAAAATTCGGATTTTCATATTTATAAAACAGGGGATTTCGTCGACGAGCCACGTCATTCGTCGACGAATCCTTTAGTAATTTCGTCAACGAAATTCAGTCCTTGTCGACAAAATTCAGTTGGCTCAAAACGCCTCTCGGTATTTTTTCGTCGACGAATTTTCTTAAGTCTTCGTCGACAAATATAGGGGATTCGTCGACGAATCCCTGATGATGCCCTTTTGTTTTCCCTTCCAAAATCCAATGTCACGTTCGTCGACAAAGTCGACTGCTTCCTTCTATTTCCAGTTTCCATTTCCCATCCTCTATATCATTTAAATTCCTTTTTATTCGAGTCGTTACAATAAGTGAAAGGCTTTCTAATAAAGATAGGAGGTGCCGCCCTCTTTTACCAAAAAAAATAAAAAATCTCTTACCCTTTTCTTGCCCTCTCGATCTTAAGACTATAACCTAAGCTTTAACTCAAAAATCACTAGTCCTAATCATTGCAATGCCATTATGGATGTGAAATCAAGCATTTGATAGAGATAACAAGGCCAATAATGCGACATTTGAGTGGAGAAGATTGTACGTGATGCACCGTCCCTAATCCCAAATTGATTTATTGAGTAAATATCTATATGATTTATAATTTTTTGGCCACTGACTAACTTGATTTATGCATTTTGATTTAGTTGATCAACCTAAAATTTTTTTATTGACAATTTAGATTGCTAAAAGTTATGATTAAATGATGTCCCTTCTTTATTTTGTTAGATATCCATTCTCAAACTACAAGCTAATGGATTCTAAATTCTATTTGCTGAAAAATAATTATAATAGAAAAATAACATTGTCCATGAGACTGACTTCGGGAATTAGTTGGTTTTTAAAACCATCAATTATGAAGAAAAAACTAGAATAATGTTTATGAGAATAACCTACTTATATGTTGGTTAGGAGAATCGATTACAAAGGTATTGAGAGTTAAAAAACCCTCGTGACCAAAAGATAAGTGGGTCGAAACAAGAAAATTAAGATGATTTTCAAATCCAATAAAAAAAAATATGCTTAATTTTTTATGATAAAAAGGAAACTAAAAATTACTTACAAAGATTGGCTCGAGTAGGTATAGAGGTTGTAAAATTTTCTAGCAAAAGAAAAAATTGTGTTCAATTCTATATGACGATTTTTGATTTATGAGGATAGAGCCATAGCATCGGCCACAACGATCTCAAAAATTCAAAATTTTTGTGGGGTCCCCCTAATAAATATCATATATGGGCGCTAGTTAATTAAGGTTGTAATTAATGAGGCATTATGTTAATAGTATAATTAATGTGGTCAAACCTTGGTCAAGGAGCATTTAATGCTTCAAAATCCTAGTTACATATGAAGTTAATGACACATTAACTTCTTGATGCAATTTACATAAATACCCTTCTCACCCTCTTAAAAAAAAGGTATGAAAATCTTGACCTTAAAACTTAAAAAGTGTGCAACTAAAAATGAATTCATTATAACAAATAATTTAAATAAAAAAATTAAATTACAAAAAAATAATTCTAAAAACAAGTTCAAGGCTCTTCTGATTGAATGACTAGAGTTCGAGTTTATGACATTCCATTTGAGATAATACCTTGATATTTAAGTGAAAAGGATATAACTGACTCGAGCGTCTAAAGGGCCTAAGATATCATCATTTATTAAAAAAAAATCTTATTAATTAATTAATGTTAAATGAAATTTTTACCTTATAAAAGCATGTTTTTACAATTTAAAAAAAAAGAGTTTTGAGATTATTGAATTTCTCTTTTATTAAAAACTAAATTTAAAGGCAATATTTTTTTGAAAAAAAAATTTATTGCTACTAGTATTAGATAAATCCATTAATATTTAAACCCTAATAATTTTGAATGCTAATTTATAATTGCAATTAAATGAATAGCAATAACAGAAGAGTATTTATTAGTGCATTGATTATAAGTTAACTTATGTACTTAAATAGACTCGTCAGCAGTATTAATTTTTCTTAATAACAAGTTGACAAACATTGAACCTAAAAACTATAAAAACTATTATATTGGGTGACTCTTTAAGGTTTGTTTAGTGTTTGGAAAATCTTAAGAAAAGGAAAAGAAAAATATGAAGGAATTCGCTTTTTCATATTTAGTTATAAGAAAAAAGTAAGAAAAAAAAATAAAAATATTTCAAATCAATGAATAAAAATATGATTTTATACATCATTTACATTTGATTTTTCTTAATTTTTAACCATACTACTAACTTTTCATTTTTAGGAGGAAATATAGTTATAAATGAGTTTCGTTCTTATTTTCCCTTCTTTTCCTTTCTTGAACATAAATTTTTGATCCAAACATACCTCAAGTGATTGTGTATGTAAGACCCCAACTTGATTCTATTATGAAGCATTGCATCTCTCATCCTCCACCTGAACTAGATAATAGGGGTGTGAGCCTTATCGGACTAATGACTGGCCCCACAAACTAATACAAATCCTTTTCAGTGTATTTTGTCTTCACTAACACAATTTTTGAGAAAACTTTCGAGAATATCACCCGTCCCAAGATTATTCTAATGCAAACACACTTAACCGTATAGTTCTAGTGGGAAGGCTCCCGAAAAGGAAAATGTACTTTATTGATATAGGTAGTAACATTAAATCATTTTTAAGTTTTTATTCCACAGGATATCACATTATCCCCCACTTACAGAACGCAACGTTCTCGTTGCGAACCCACATTTCCAAACTCAAGCGATGTGAATCTTGTCACACTTCCGATTGGGTAATTGCTTTGATACCATTTTGTAACGCCCTAACCTGGGTATGTCATCCCCCAATTACATAACGCAACGTTCTCGTTGCGAACCCACATTTCCAAACCCAAGCGATGTGAATCTTATCATACTTCCGATTGGGTAATTGTTCTGATACCATTTTATAACGCCCCAACCTGGATATGCCAGGGAACACTGCGTCTTTCCTCCTCCACATATACTAGAAAACAGGTGGGCCATACCTTATCGGATTAATGACTGGCCCCACAGACCAACACATGTCATTTTCAGTGTGCTTTGTCCTCACTCACATACTTCATAAGAAAACTTCCTAGTAGGTCACTCATCCCAAGATTACTCAAAGCTAAACATGCTTAACCGCGAAATTCTTTTAGAAAGACTCCCGAAAAGAAAGGTATACCTGATTGATATGGATAGTAACATTAAATCCTTTTTAAGTTTTTCTTCTACAGGGTATCACAATGTATTTAGCTAGTGTCCAACTTATTTTCTTATGACAGTTGTGCCAGCTCTTTTTGTTTAATAAAAAATATTTTGAATTAAAATGGGACCCACTACAACCTATAATCAACACCTAATCGAATACCGGGTTTATAGGGTTATTCCCTAAAAATTTTTTAGTCATTTCATTTTTTTTTTATTTGGTTAAATTCCTAGTTATTTCTTCAATTAACCATTTTTGTTTTTGTTTTTTAAGAAAAATCTATTGAGGTGTTTCTTATATGTACAAACTTGGATAAGCATATTCAAAAATACTACATATTAATTTATTTTTAAAAAAATCAAATTAGAAATACAAATTTACTAATTTCTCATCACTATTTATATTTATTCTCTAGAAGCCGATATGTTTTAATGAAGACCTAATAATTTGTGCTAATTTTTATTTGTTACAAATTTAATTTTTACATTTCAAGCATAAAAGTGAGTTCTTAATTCGTCAATTATAATTTTATTTTTGTTAATTCAATTGTGTATTGTAAGACTAGAGCAAGTTGGTCAAGTTTTAACTACTTGAGTAGAAATGCATTAGTCATACGATATTTTTTATGAAGCATTGATCCGAAAAAATCTTTTGAAGACTAACTCATTGTCAACTTTAGTAGATATTGTACGTACATAAGTATTCAATTAATATATTAAAAATTGTAATTAATTAATTAATTCTGTAAGGACGAGATTCTCAAATACTATTTTGTCGAAGGATTCTTGGTTAATAATTTGTTACATAACTTTTTTTTATTTTTGGCATGTTGAAGTATTAAATTACAGCTAGAACCTATTTAGGTCATTAATTTTAAAAATTTTAGTTTGATATTTTACTTTCTAATTTTGTATTTTTGAATTTCCTTAATTATGTTTACCGGAACTATTAGTTGAATCGATAAAACTGTAAAAAAAGAAAAAAAAATGTGTTTGCATCTGCATAAATTTGAAGAATGTTTATTTCTTTGCCCTTAAAAATAAAATAAAAATATAATACAAATTAGAAAATATTGTAAGAAAAACAAAAATTAATTGAACTCATTTTTTCATTCTCCAACCACAATCTTACTATATATGTCAATTTTAAAATAATAAAATTATTTTTAATAATTTAATAATTTAAAAAAAATAAAAAAAATATTATTAATATTTCTGCTTAAGTTATATTAAATTTACTCTACTTTATTTTTGTTAATAATTATTTATTTCTGTTGCCGCTTTGACATTGCGCCAAAAATTATAAATTTTTATTTTTATTTTTATTTTTGATATAATAAAAATTAACGTACGATAAATAATACCTATGATTTGGAATAGAATAATTTTTTTAAAAAAAAAATATCATAGTAAATATGAACAACAAGACTAGAATCGGAACTTCTTAATAATTTACTTATTCTGATATTACCTTAGATTACTACTTCACTAAAAATAGTAAGATTTTAATAATAATAATATTTTGAACATCTGGCTCGGTGCCGTTTGTAGTTTCAAATCATGAAAAAAAAAAAAGCTTTAGATGAGGTAGAATATTTTTATAAATTTTAGGAATGAAAATTATGAGGCAATAAGTATAATTATTTACAGAAAGAAAAAAAAAAAAGCGAAAAAAGGGTGGGGTGGTACGGACTCTGCATGGGACATGTGGTGCTGGCGAATAAAAATAAATATAAAATATAAAATATAAAAAGAATGAATGGGTAAAAAAGAAAAAAAAAAAAAAAAAAAAAACACCTGAGAAAAAAAATCCCTACAAAATTTTCAGCTACCCCTTCATCTTCCCCCGGATCTTTCGCGACTCTGTTCTCAGACAAATTTTCCCCCTCACCTGTTTCCCCCCTATGCCCTCCCCCCCCCCACCCCACAAAAGTCCCTCTCTCTCTCTCTCTCTCTCTCTCTCCTCTCTCCTCTCTCTTTCTCACTGTCTCTGTGCGCCATTATTATAAATTTATAAGCTCTCTACCGTCTCTTCTCTCTCTCTCTACCCACTGGGGCGTCCCTCTTGTTTCACGCCGAATGGCAGAGAAAACCGCCGAATCCCCCTGTTATAATCTTCCACCTGCTCTGTTCTGTTCCTTCTCTCTCATGCCCTGTCCTAACCCAACTGGCCTCCATTAATCTCTCTCTCCCTACTTCTTAACACCCTCTCTCGCTCTCTCTCTCTTGCTCGATCGCTCACTCTGAGTCTGTTTTCGAGTTCTATATATGTTTGTATGCCGAAGGAATGGAGATGGAGTTGCTGGCGGTGACCACATGTGCTTAAACCATCTGGGTAGCCTTGTGGGTATCGGCGGAGGTGCTCTGTATATATATATATATATATATATATATAACGGCTGCGTCTGCGTTCGTTCCTATGATGCAGATATACATCTTTAGTTAATAACGGGTATATATGTGTATAATGTATATTTTAATTACTACAACAACTACTTCTGCGGTTTCTTTCTCTGGAAAGTTCACTTATCCCATGAAAATGATTATCTGCGTTTTGCTTTCTTGTTTCAGCTTATATATATAGCTAGCCAGTGAAGTGAAAGAGACTGAGCAGTAGCTAGAGCTTGCTGAAGAAGAAGAAGAAGTGATCGGAGACAGAGAATGGCGTCGGCAACTAACTGGCTTTCTTTCTCGCTCTCCCCCATTGAAATGCTGAGATCTTCTCAGCCTCAGATGTTGCCGGTTACCTCCGCTTCTCATCAGCACTACTTCGTTGAGTCTTTCTATGGAAATGGTAACCGCTCGCTTCGCTTTCCGTTTATGAGTTTCAAATCTTTACTTGCTCAGATATTGGAGTACTCGACTCTTGCGATCTATGCTAAAGTCCCAATGCCCAGGGAATTTTTTTCTTTTTGAATCTCATGTTGTGCATTAATCGACGTCGTCTTCCATTCCCAAACTTGAAAATGCTCAAAGTACAACTACACTCGAGCTGTGATTTTTCCTGGGCCCCCCATTAAAACTCAAATGCTCGAAGAAATTAAAACCCCTTTCTTCTCAGTTTCTAGCTCTTTTTCTGATAATCTCTCGCATTTCATTTCTTCTTCTTCTTCTCCATCTTTTTAAATTTTTTAAATTTACAGAATGGGCAGGCCCTAAAGCTGAAGCCGCCCTCTATGCAGGGACTGATAATCATGATGAGGTAAAGGACATGGCGGTTGCTGACTCGTGCGTTCTCAGCGGCTACATCAACTCCGAGACCCACCACTCCTCGCCGGTAATTCCTAAGCTTGAAGACTTTCTCGGCGGCGACCCGTCGATCGTTCAGTACTCCGACAGCCAAACGGAGACGCAGGACTCCTCCCTGACCCATATCTACGACCAGGGTTCTGCTTACTTCGCCGATCAGCACGATCTGAAGGCAATGGGTCCGCCGGCGCTGGCGTTCCAGGCCTTCCCGGCGAACTCTGGCTCCGAAGTCGACGACTCAATGTCCATCAGTAGAGCACAGGCGCAGGTAGCCGGTGGCGAATTCGGGAGTCAGTCGATAGAGTCGTCAGGGAACGAGTTGGCGGTGTCTCACTGTCCGACGGAAGGATTGTCTCTTGGGGTTCACAAGAGCTCCGATCAAAAGTCCTTGGTCGCCGTCGACATGGAGTCAACCAAGAGGATTGCTGATACTTTCGGGCAGAGAACTTCGATTTACAGAGGAGTTACCAGGTATTCGATATCTGTTTCTTTCTTTGTAATTTGGGTTTTGGATTTTTGTTTTGAGTTTCGTAAATCAAACCATAAGGGATACAAAAGGTGAGAAAATCGCTTCGATTGTATTGGGTTTATTCATCATCGGTCAATTGGTTTACGATACCCAATTCATTTCGAAGTGCATATGAACAAACAAATTGTCTCAGCAGTTTTTTTTGACTCTACGCATCATTATCATTTGCAGACACAGGTGGACCGGAAGATACGAAGCCCATCTGTGGGATAACAGCTGTAGAAGAGAAGGCCAGGCCAGAAAAGGGCGTCAAGGTCTCTCTCTCTCTCTCTCTCTCTCTCTCTCTCTCTCTACACTGTGGATGAAAAGAAAGTTGCATGCATTGAAAGTGAAAGACGGGCATTAATGGAGGGTGGGGGGAAATCTATTTCCATCTCATCAAATTAACAGTACTCTCCTTTTTTTATTTCTCTCCAGCGACGGATTGATTGAGCGATGGTGTGAAAAACGTACTTTGTCTGTGTTGAATCATTCACTGATTTGATCGAATGTGCCGCCGTTTTGTTCACGGGGTTGCTTTCGGCGTCCCATCTTTAAACCATAGAGGCCCCAAATCCCCTGCCTTTTTACCAAATCCGCTGTATGTGTCTGTGTGGGTTTTCTGTTTTATCTGGTTGGAAGATTGACGCGACCCCAGATGCTCCTGAGCGGACGTCAATGGAGTCTGCCCCCAACAGTGTACTGTTCTGCTTCTTTAGCTCACTCATGCCTGAAATTTCACCAGAGAGGGAGTGGTGGCTTTTTCACTTTACCTTTTCTTTTGCCCTTTTCATCAGCCTGCAGAGAGCCTTGCTTTGACTGGATCGCCTTCTTCATTTTAAAAGCCCCCACCATTTTCGCTGATGCTTCATTTATTCTCTCACTGGGTATATGCATTCATACATCTGTACTACCATCGCTGTGAAATCAATCAAGGAAAATGGGTCCTATGACATTTTCTTTCATTTTCTTTTCTTTTCTTTCCTTTCCAATGATACTATACAAACACACCTAAATATCGCTGATTCCTTTTTAATGAGGCCTATGTATTTACAAAGGATAGTTCATCTCCCATTCCAAATCCCGTACTTCATTTGAGCCTCTTTCGTGGTGAGAAAGTCTCGGGTTTTAACCATCGGATGGTCGCGAGGGGACAGTGTGCCAGTTGGCACTAGGGGCAAAGTCTTTGATATGCCAGTTGGGATGAGGACCCACTGCCCTAAGACCACCATAATAGGGATTTTGGGCATTGGGGAGGCTACTCTCCCCTCTGTGTGACTGTGTCCATTGTGTTTGGACAAATATAAAAAACTGAAGGAAGATTTTTCATGTCAACAACACTATGATACCTAAGTTGGATTCTATAATTGAGACATGATTCCATTGATGCCTAATAATACTCTTGCATGAGAACAGAATGAACACTCGCTTTTTTTAATCTTCTTAACGATAGAGAATGAATGAACTGAACTGTTCATCAATATAGGTCCTGACCCCTCAAGGCGAGATTTTTGTTTTTGGGTTTTGGGGGTTGTTTGGCATCATAGGTTTGTGCAGTAGTTATCATTATTATTTTGTTTTTTTGAAATGATGGTATTTGAGAATTAATCCGAGATAATGGATTCGTCCCTCTATTCTTCTCCACTTAAATATCAAGTATTATATCAAATACAAAGCTAATTATCATTATTATTATTACTCAGTAATATTTATTGATGCATGTAGAGATCTCTCTTGATTTCTTTATCTACCAAAAAAAAAAAGAGAGATGCACAGAAAGAAACAAGCAGAATTTTGCCTTTGTTGGTTTTGGATTGCGCAAGGAGAGAATGCAGAAATGTTTGACCCAAGCTAGCTAGCAAGCAGCTAATGTGGAAACCCTTTTCTCTTTTTTTGCATGAAATATGGGGATCTCTGGCTGTGTGCGTCTCTCTCAACATGTGAAACCTGTTCCTGCAGTGTATTTGGGTAAGAACACCTCTTTGTCTTCTCCTTTCTTGTTTTCTTCCATTAAACAAACACGTATACGTGCTGATTATTGCGCTGTGATTGAAATCTGTAACTTTATTAGGCGGATACGATAAGGAAGAAAAAGCAGCAAGGGCTTACGATCTGGCCGCTCTGAAATACTGGGGTCCTTCTGCCACCACCAATTTCCCTGTAATAATTCATACATGCACTTAATTAATATTAAAAATTTAAATCGTTCTTGATCCACAGTTGAGATTGCTTTGATTGCCATGAATGTTGCTTGGAATATGAACTTGGTTTCTAAGCAAATCTTGGCCTCTTTTTCCTCAGATTTCCAATTATAGCAAAGAATTGGAGGAGATGAAACATGTCACTAAACAAGAGTTCATTGCATCGCTGAGAAGGTATTGCACAGTGCCCTTTCTATTTTTAGACAATTTAACTGATCCCATTGTTAATTAAATAAGCTAAATGGTATTCCTATTTTAATAGGAAAAGTAGCGGTTTTTCTCGGGGAGCTTCCATTTACAGAGGCGTAACAAGGTTGAGCAGCTAGCATCCAAATTTGGTTGAATGGTTTATTCTTTTTCTTTGAGTTCAAATGGTAAATTTATTGTTTTCGGATTTGTGCGACTTTAATCGGTCTTTTGCAGGCATCACCAGCAGGGCCGATGGCAGGCAAGGATCGGCCGTGTTGCGGGAAACAAAGATTTATATCTCGGGACATTTGGTAAGTATATACAAATTTCATCACTTGGCTTTAGTATTGATTAGAAGTGTGCGAGTCCAAAGTTGCTGATACCATTGTGCTTTGGGGGATCAGGACTAGAATAAAAATATTAGCCTCGATGATATTAATCACTTTTTGTATGTTTCTATTCCCGATTATTGTTGAGCAAATAGTTTTTTGATCAACTGCGTGTTGTGATCAGCCACTGAAGAGGAAGCTGCGGAGGCATATGATATTGCAGCAATAAAGTTTAGGGGTGTCAATGCAGTGACCAATTTCGAGATGAACCGATATGATGTTGAAGCCATTGCCAACAGCAATCTCCCCATTGGTGGGGCAGCTAAGCGATTGAAGCTCTCTCTGGATTCTGAACAGAAACCGTCCCTGACTAATGAGCTGCAACCTCAATGCAGCAGCAGCAGCAGCAGCATCAACTTTGGGCCTGTTCAGCCTGTTCCCACCATCTCCTGTGGAGTTCCATTTGACCCGCCAACTGCCCTCTATCACCACAACCTCTTCCACCACCTTCAGTCTAATTCAGATTCCCCCGGCACCACCTCCTCGGTCGGTACTTCAATGACCTTGGTGCCTGCTCCAGCTGAGTTTTTCCTGTGGCCTCATCAATCTTATTAACAAGACCGAACAAGTTTATAACTTCATCGACAATACCAATTCCAGCTAACAGTACCAGTACCATTGCCCTTTTTTGTGCATCTGTTCTAGCGTGCCAGCATCTGACCCTCGGTAATGCTCCCCTTTTTAGCGATCACAGGGTTGCGGCAAAGTTTTTTTTGGTTAAAGGCTAGAAAAAGCCCTAGGCATGGTAGAAATAACTTGAATTTTGTTAACTGATCTTTTCAATGGTGGATGAGGTGTATGCATGGTGAATGGAGGATTCTATCGTAGGGAAAATTTTTGAGTTTCATTGAAAGTTGCGCGTTCACTGTTGTTTCTCTTTAGTTGCTATAGAATTTCTTCTTGCAGGATCACATGACATTAACCTTTGCCCATTGTTTCTTTGTTCCCATTATCTGATATGTTGCTGCGGTGTTTCATGTATCTTTTTCTGATCTGTTTGGTGTTTACCCTTGGAAAAAAATTCACAGCATTTTGGCAGTATCCTAATTTTAGGGAATCTAAAGTACCATTGTCTCTGATTTTTTTCTCACTGCCCTAATTTTTAGGACTACTGCCCTTATAATTTTCTCTAGGATGGTTGTTTACAACAGCTCGAGTGACCCAAAAGTCCAAAATTGATTTTACATTATTTGACGACTGCTTCAAAGATTCTTGCTTGGACTGATGATAATACTCTCCCTTAAGCTATTGTAGCTATATTTTATGTATGGTGGTTAATGTATTTTTATGCATTTCTTGAGGGTTTAATTTAAAGAAAGCCCTTCAAGCATAATCAGCCTATTTATCCAGCTGACTATTTTTTTAAGGGTGCAAGCAACTCATAAGCGAGATTCGGATTCGACTCATCTCCTAACTCGATTTGATTATATTTGAATTCAAATTGAGTTTGAACTATTTGAATATTTTAATAAATTTAACTCGATTTGATTATATTTGAATTCAAATTGAGTTCGAGCTATTTGAATATTTTAATAAGTCGAGTTTGAGTTTAAAGAAGGTCCTTAAAGCATAATCGGCTTATTTATCTCTGACAGCGAGTCAATTCTACTTGCAAGTTATTTAGATTTGACTCATCTCTTAACTCGACTTTATTATATTCTTCTTAAATTTAAGTTGAGTTAACTACTTGAGTATTTTAAAAAGTTGAGTTTGAGTTTGATAATAGTACTCAAGTCAACTTTTGAGCCTAATCTATTTTTTTAATTTTATTATTTTCTCATAATATATATATATATATAAAATCTAATATCATATGAAAATTATATATATTTACATTTTTATTTTTATTTTTATTTATAATTTAGTTGAATTTAATAGAGTATACCTAGAATTTTAAGAACTTGTAATTGAGTCAAGTTAAGTTTTGAGCTGAATATTTATGAGTCAAGTCCAGTAGAGTTCAAATATTTTACTACATTTACTTGATTTAAATATATTTTTAATAAATTTCAAGAATATTGTCTTCTTGGACAAGCAGACGTGTAAGTTTAAACCTTAGGACGGAGTAAGGAGGGTTTAGGATGAAATTGATTTTTATTTATTTTATTACTCATATTTATGAAGATAATGATGATTAATTTGGGCATTAGTGATTATAACTTTGTTTCACATTTACTACTTATTTTCTAATATGTGTATGAGACTCGCACTTTCGCTTTAAAAAAAAAAAAAAAATAGAGGCAAAGAGATTGGTGTCCGTGTCACCATCTTTTGATGATAAAACCTTAAGAAGGTTTTTAAGAAGGGAAATTGAAGACAAGTTAGAACAATTTAGCCCTAAGATGAGTGACAAATGTCAATTTATGATAAGTTCTTCAAAGAATACCGAGAGAAGCTTGATAAGTTATTCCAAATCATTGCTAATTAATTCTTCTTATTGTCCTTTTTTGATGAGTGACAATTATCGCTTTATGATGATTGTAACAACTGAATGTATTAGTTCGTTTTATGATGAGTGTCAATTGTCCCTTTATGAGTAGAGGCAATTGTCGCTTTATTGTATGTATTAGTTCGTTTTATGATGAGTGAAAATTGTCACTTTATGATGAGCCAAAATTGTCTGCTTTATTGTCGGTATTAGTCCACTTTTCTTCTGATTGAAGTATGTGTGAATTCGGTTTAAACAATTCTTGTGATAGTAATAGAGAATTTGTGATCGTGACTTCTCTGTTGTATTTAGTGGGTGGATAATTTAAAGAGATTTCCATAACTGTTGAGAAAATTTCAACAGTCTCCAAATTTATTATAATAAATGTTTTTTCTATTCTCTATTCACAATTTTCATAAATTTGTTTGTTTATCTTCGATCTTCTTTTGTATTTTAAATCGAATGTGTATTTTAATATCCAAATGTTGAGAATTCCACTTGTGAGTTTGTCCCACACTGGAAAAATTGAGTGGATGATGGGTGCTTATATACATGATTAGACCCAAAACCTAGTAAGTTTAAACTTTTAGGTCAAGTTGGTGCCCATTCATGTGTATCAAACATACCTATGGACTCCTCCGGTCCTAACAAGTAGTATCAGAGCCAATGGTTCGTAACTTGGAGCGAACGAGAGCATATAATTGAGACGTGAAGTTAATTCTCTTAATGTGCTAACAGTTGGAGGACCAAGTGTGTGACCGAGGTCAATAAGGATTATCTAGGTTGGGGATGGATCCAAATAGGGTTAAGACGCGGGAGGTATGATTGATTTAGAGGCACGTGGAATGCAATTCGAGGCATGTAGGTCGCCAGTGGTAAGACCCACTTGAGCAACTATTGGGGAATTGAACTTACTCCCATAAGGAAGACGATTTCCGTTCAAGGAGGAGTAGTTGGAACTCATAAGTGAGGGGAAGATTATTGAAAATTCTACTTGTGAATTTGTCCCACATTAGAAAAATTGAGTGGATGATTGGTGCTTATATACATGGTTGGGCCCAAGACCCAATAGACTTATGCTTTTGGGTCAAGTTGGTGTTCACCTATATCAAACACACCTATGGACTCCTCCAGTCCTAACACAAAATTTTAATTTAAAAATATTATCATGGGTAAACATGGGTAGGTATGATGATTCTTATTTCGGATATTTGAAGGATAAGTTTGAAAAGTTTTTGAGAACAGAATAATTGTTTATTTTACATATTTTAAAGTAATGTGACAATTGAATTCGAATAGAGTAATAGCATATCTGAGAAAAATTACGTAAACATTCATAAAATATTGTAAGGTGGGATATTCCCAATATTAAATTATTGGTAAGTAATCCTGTTCAAGAATAACATTAGATTTGAGGATCAATGTTTGTTAACGCTTGGTCATAATTTACAATTAATTTAGTATCGTATATAAAATAAGTATCATAAGGTTGTTATTATTTCAATACCTTTTTTTAAGGTAATTTAAGTTTGATTATGTTGAATCGTTGACCATATATATATTCTTCTATTTTGTTGGAGTTAACTCGAGTTTGGTATACCCGTTAAACCTAGTAGATTAAAAAAAAAACGACCCGATTACGCACAAACAAAAATAAAGGATTGGTGACAACTCTATTGTGTAAAGATTTGTTTACCTTATATTTTTCAATCAAATTATTTTTTACGTTTTGTAAGCCATGATCTCACATTAAGAATATGCTTGTAACTTGAAAAATATCAAGGAAAGGAAGGGAAAACATTTTTTTTGTGTTTGGCTATCGAGGAAAATCAGAAATAAAATAGAAAGTTTATCAAGTCTACAAATAAAAAAAAGAAAGATTTTAGACTAACATTTGAATTTTTTTAATTTTTGATCATTTAGGCCACGTTTGAAACTTAGAAAATAGTAAAGAAAGGAAAATATCATGGAATCCTCATTTTCACGTTTAGTTATAAAAAAAAATGAGAAAGAAAATAAAAATTATACCAAATCTATAAACAAAAATTGGATCTTACTTGTCATTAATATTTATATTTTTTCTAATTTTTAGTGATATTAGAACAAATTTTCATTTTTGATATATTTAACAGAGAAGGAAAATATAAAGGGAAATGAATTTCCTTCTTACTTTTCTGTTCTTTCCTTTCCTTTTCCCACATAAAATCCTTGATCCAAAGGATCCTTAGAGAAATTTTTTATTTTTAATAATATTAACCATAGAGAAAAAATACAATGGAAATAATTTTCCTTCTTACTTTCTTTTTCTTTTCTTTTTCCAAGTAAAATCTTTATAAAAGAGATTTTGACCATATAAAAATGGAGCAAGTCCAATCATATAAGACGTCTTTTGTGAAATATAATGTTTGGAAGTATAAATTTCGGGTCTTCATTTGGAATTTGTGTAACTTTTAATAAAATTCAATATAATTTTATATCGTCTTTTGCACAAATCTAAAAAGTTTGAAATCCAAACCCTCAAATGTAGGATTTCTAAATTTAGGCTAAAATTATTAATTGGGAGGGAGCGACCTAAATGGCTAATGGGCCCAGAGTTTGGGTCCTAGCTCAAGTTTGGATAGGTTTGGGCTGTTGCTATTAGGCTTTGGGCTGAGGCTTTTAGAGTTTGGGCTTGGGCTGCTAAAATGGCCCTTAGTGGTTTTCAGTTCTAGAATGGGTTTGAGTTGGATTGGAGATGGGCTTGAATTAAGAATTTGACATTGGGCCACACCCTCCCTTCACTTCGAAATTTACTTGAATTTTTGGGCAAATACACAAAAATCAAACGGTTAAATTTTAAATTTGGATTTATGTAAATTTAAAATAAAATATGAATTGTTTGCATTTCATTCAAATTTATAAAAATTTAAATTTAAGACCTAAAATTTATTTTTTTAAAATTTTTTATTAAAAAAGTATTATTCATTAATTAAAAGATCGTAATTAATGGGTTAAGCCAATATTTTGTGCACACATTAACAAAGGAGAAGGATAATGATCCTCAAAATTGGAAGGAGCCTTAGTAGCTGCATTTGCTTTATACTGAGTGAAAATACTATAGTGTCTCAAAATAAAATAGATTGTACGGATGGAAAAAGATTTTGTTAAAACTTGAAATATAACGTTGACCCACAACCTATTAGTTTAAACTTTTAGGTAAAATGATAATCTAACATAACATCAGAGCCGATTTTTAGGAGATTCTGAATTTTAGTCTTGTTGCTCGCATGTATTCTGTAGTGTTTAAAAAAATTATCGTGTTCCTTATAATGGATGTCATTTATTGTGTATTTATCTCTTCACGTATTGTAGAACTGCATGTATGGAAGAATGTTAAAATTTGATATACATTATTAACTTACAACCTAATAATTTAAACTTTAGAGTAAAGTGATAATCTAACAGATTTAATGATAATTCTAATATCTTTTCATACATTCGTGACTTCCTAATAACTTTTTGCATAAATTAAAGGGATCAAGAGCTTATTGGCTTTTCAAGAGCGCGCAATCAAAGAATTTCTTTAAACTTTGAATATTTCATTTGAATTATTTAATTCAACAAATTTTCTTCACTTCAAATCAATGTTTAATTTGATCTAGAATAATTTTATAATTTAGTATAGATCTTGTTATTCCATAATTTTAATGGGTTAAAACACAAAAGCATACATTCACCTTGAAATATAGCACAAATTATGCCATTTTATGAAATTTTAATGAAAATTTAAATATATATTACTCTTAATCGGCTAATTTAAATTCAAAATTAAAAATAAAACAGAAAAATAAAAAACTAAAACGAGAGAGAAGAGATAATACGTTTATAACATGAGTGTTACAAGGACCCAAATTAAGCCGGTCCAACTTCAGGAGACCGACCGGTTCAAGCCCTCCCGGGCGGCGACGGACCCGGGTTCGATCCTCACGGCCTCCTCGAAGGCCTTCCTCGCCTCATCTCGCGAACCCATCAGCTCGCGGCACCGTCCCAGGATGCACCACGCCTTCGCGTTATCCGGACTCAGCCTCACCGCCTCCGTCAGGTCCGACAGAGCCGCCTCCGCCCGCCTCCTCCCCCGATTCATCTCTACCTGCAGCTCCGCCCGCTTGAACAGCGCGTCCCCTCGCTCCCGATCAGACAGCGACCTCACCGCAGGCGGAGAGAGCGCGGCGTCCAGCGATCGGAGGGCGGCGGGCTTCCGGTCGAGAAGATCGAGGGCTAGGGCTTTGAGGATGTGAGCGGCGGCGTCCCTGGGCTCGAGCGAGAGGGCCTTGTCAGCCTCGCCGACGGCGTCCTTGGCGATCGCGAGGGAGGCGGATCGGCTCCGCGCGGATCTGGCACGGGCGAGGAGCTGAGCGCCGTTGAGGAAGTGGCGGTTGGCTTGGAGGCTGGATCGGCCTCTGGTGCGGAGTTTGGAAAGGGCTTTTCTTGGCAGGCTGTACAGAGCGAAGAGCATGCCTAGAGTTAGGAGAAGAATCGCCGCCTGCATCAGAATGTCCGGCGACATCCTTCTTCGGAGACTCACAGTGACGACTGCCGATTGGAGTGGGAAGACGGTTCGCGGAGTGGCTGTGGTGGTGGGATGAAGACGGTGATGCGATCTAGACCGTTGGATCTGTGGAACGCGAGGTATGAGTTGCGGCCATTTTTAATTGCGAAAAAACAAATATCTGAAACAAAAATTAAAAATTAAGAATATATTTAAATTTTTTTTAAAAAAGAGAACGTCGTCAATTTTTTTTCATTTTTTCATTTTCATTTTTATTTATTTTCTTCTCTTTATTTTGCAAATTCTGTAATTTCATATTATTATTTGAGTAATCGCATAAATTTTTTATTAATTTACATGACTTTATTTTATTAATTTCTTTTGTGAATAGGTCAAATAAATGTTTTGTCTCATATTTTTTTAATGCGGGGAAGCATTTCTAGTCGAAGTGAAATTATGTAGTGTTAAAAAAAAAAGGACTTATATACACGAGGCATGAGTCGGGCAAGTTGTGGCTAATTCAAGCTTAAGCTCTATTTGAGCTTATAGTTTATTATTCAGGTACCACTTGTTTAACATGTGCATAATTTAAACTCAACTCATTTAAAGCTTGTTTTACATAGGGCTGAGCATTGATGAATTCAATTAATTAACCGAAAAATTTAGGTTAAAAAATTTCATAACCGAATCGACCAATATTTCATATTTAACCGAAATTAAAACTGATCGAATCGAATTTCGGTTAACCAATTTTTACCAATTTAATATTTTAATATATATAAAATATAAATAATGTATATAATTATTTATTATTAATTTATACTATTCGGTAAATTCGATTAACCGAACCCAAAAATCGAATCGAAAATTGAAAATTGAAAATCAAAATTCAACAAAAATGAAAATCAAATAGAATCGAATAAATTTTTAACCAAACTGAATCGACGGAATTTGCTTGGTTAATTCAGTTAATTCGTTTTTAATTGAATTATGCTCAGTCGGCCCAGGTGTACATCTAGAGCAGGGGTAAATAGACGCTTTTCCGTATATATAAATTTTTCTACAAAATAAAATGACTAGGCAAGAAGCAAGTGAAATATATCACAATTGTTCCAAAGCAAATAAGCATGAACAAATAAATAGATGAAAGGTTCAACATAATGATTTAACGTGGTTCGGCTCCAAGCATACGTCCATGCCTTAGCTCCAAGTCAAGGATTCTCAAATCCACTAAACAATCTCCTTTCAAGCCAAAAAAACCTTTACAAGACGAGACCCTATCCTAATTGCTCACCAAGAGCTTCAACAAGGAATTCCCCAAGAACCTCATTCACAATGGCTCTCAAAGAACCTTCAAGTACAATGAATTAATAGCAAGTAGGTACAATACAAAATGCTCCTTCTTGAGCTGATATTACAAATATAAATCTCACTCTACTCTCTGTTGCAAATGATGTGTAAATAAGAATGAGGGGCAAGAGAGCTTGAGAGCAAATATGAGACCTAAAATGAATGCACAATGAATATGCTCAACCACCAATGCTTTGTCACGCCCCGAACCTTGAAATGGGGCCCAGGGGTGAATTAAGTAACTTAATCTATCTCTGTATCAATATAAACATACATGATACCATATACAAGAGGGTTCAACCCTGTGGGGTAACGAATGCCCTATATACATGCATACAATACGTATCCATACTCATCAATATACGCAGCGAAATACGGTCTTTCTTTACATCAAACTGTATCATACCAGAATCTATACCATACAGGGTTAAACATACCTACAAATACTATGCATACCATGGGTGTCTACAAAATCCATCAGGACAACCCAGTTATAAAATTCGTACCTATTAGGTGCTAACAGTAGCTAAACACACCCCCCGCTTTCAGATGCTAGGATGCTAGTTTCGGCTACCTGAAGGACCTGAAAAATATTTGTATATATATTCGGGGTGAGACACCTCTCAGTAAGGGAGAAAACATGTTATATCAGTGTGTGGCATACCAGTGTCTTTTTTATACTTCATAACACATACATACGATACAGTTTGAAACACATACGTACAGTTTCAAAACAAGTTCCATACATTCCCATACAATTCCATACAGTTCCAGTATTTTCACAAAACCATTCCAGTTCATACGATACTCAAATACATACATACATACATACATATGGTAAGTGTCGTCACACTACTCACAATTGCACAAATCACTGAGTCTCACAGCGGTTACGTTCCAACACATTAAACTACGAAGGTTTCTGACTCAGGCCCAATAGTGAATCCATTGCTACACATGCAACTACACAAGGTCACCTGGTCTAACCCCGATTATGTTACCATGTGCAAACTACGCTGCGTCAACCTAGGCCCATTGTGGTTCGTTGCTACATTTGATGACTAACCGAATCATACTGGTGATATTTCGCACCCCGGATATAGAGCCGGCCACTTGCCCACGGTAGTTAACCGTTATAGGGCACAGCGTACTGTAGTTAGCTGCCCCTAGCTGTTACGACGTACGGTAGTTAGCCGTCCCTAGCTGTTTTTTACAAAACCTAGAATCACTTTGGAACTCACGTCCCTATACATTTCAGCGTACGGTAATAAGCCACCACATAGCTGTTTTTCATAAATATCTGGAACAACATACAAACATAAACACATACCACACTTATTTGGTTTATGGCAAATCATATCGTTTACAATTTCAAGTATACAGTTTATGCAAATATGGATTACAGTCACCTCAATAATACAGTTTAAATAACATAACGGTTTTCCAATCAAATAAGAGATGATACCCGAAATCCCAAATTTTCTCGAAAACTATAACCCGAAAATCCTGTGTTTTCACCCGATAGATTTCCCCAAATAAGTAGTCAAAACATACATACGATCGTAGCCTACAGGCCTACCGATCCTGATTTCGAAGATGAACTGATATAAATGGAATCCCCTTACCTCAACCCAAAACCAAACCACGAACTCTATGGCCCTCAAAACTACGAACCGAGACTCCGAAATCTACAAATCACAATACTAAACATGCTTACGATCCATACTACTATACATATACCGAATCAGAAATGAAAATCGAGCCTTACCTCGATTTTGGCCCGAAACTCGAAAACGCTCGAACCGAGATTCCGATCCACAGAAGTTGTAGAGAATCCCTCCACGATCCTCGTGGTAACCTCAGATTTCCGATTCTATCAACGACCAGCAAGGAAATCTAGAGAGAGAGAGAGAGTAGAAAGAGTTTAGAGAGAGAGAGTAGAGAGAGTTAGTGAAGAAAAAACCAAATATCCCCTTTTTAAGCCTTTAACTCGCCCGATTTTCATCTACGAAAAGTACCTTTGTCGACGAAAAATCAAGAATTTTGTCGCGGATATTGGCAGCCTCGTCAACGAAGTCTGATATTTAGAATTTTTCAGACCTCTCGGCTTTTCTTCGTCGACGAACCTCTGAATTTCGTTGATGAAAAGTCTACTGCCTTCGTCGACGAAATCTGCAGAAATTCCTTTATATTTTTCGGGTTCTTACAATCTCCCTTCCTTACAAAAATTTCGTCCTCGAAATTTGAAATCTCTCATTACAACACATTCATGCTACTACATACATACTCACTTTGAAGCGAAACCAAATTGTCATGACAGACACATACGTACCAAGCTGTCACAATACATATATACTGATACCAAGCGGTCACCATCCATACATACATTCTCTAGAGGACACGGTGGCCATTTATACGCAGCCCCGTTACAATACGTACATACACACTCTAGAGAATACGACGGCCATGATACCCAGCTGTTACGATACATACATACTCTACGAATACGGCGGTCATTTATACGCAGTCTCGTTACAATACATACATACATTCCCTCACTTATGGCGGAGGAAAATACCGTGGTCACATACATACACAGTCTTAGGAGTTCACAATACTACAAGACTCTCCCTGAGACTAACCACTGAATACAATACGATAACAGAGGATTACATACATACATACTCATACTACCTTGCTATCAAAATACTACTCATACAGCTGTGGATACTTCCGGCATATTACCGTTTCTAGTTCCCAAGAAGCCTCCTCTACCTCGTAGTTTCGCCACAATACCTTCACTAATGGTATCTCTTTGGTACGAAGCTTCTGAACTTTACGATCCAAAACCTGAATAGGTATCTCCTCATACGCTAAAGTATCCCCAATTTCCAACTCATCGTAACTGATAACATGAGACGGATCCAACACGTACCTTCTCAGCATAGATACGTGAAACACATCCTGGACCCTCGAAAGTGCTGGAGGTAATGCTACTCTGTAGGCTACCGGACCCACTCGCTCAAGTACCTTGAATGGTCCGATATACCTCGGGCTCAACTTGTCATTCCTGCCGAATCTCATCACTCCCTTCATCGGAGCGATTCGCAGAAATACCTTACCTCCCACTTCAAACTCTAACTCCCGACGGCGAACATCGCGTAACTCTTCTGCCGACTCTGAGCTGATCTAATCCTCTCCCGGATCAAACCCACCTTCTCAGACGCCTGCTGCACAAGTTCAGGTCCTAAAACCTGGCGTTCACCCACCTCATCCTAATACAAAGGAGACTGACACCTTCAACCATACAAAGCCTCGAACGGTGCCATCCCTATGCTAGCCTGGAAGCTGTTGTTATAGGCAAACTCCACTAGTGGCAGAAACTGAATCCAACTACCACCGAAGTCTAATACACAAGCCCATAACATATCCTCCAAGATCTGTATCGTCCTCTCCGACTGTCCATCAGTCTGGGGGTGGAACGTTGTACTGAAAGTAAGCTTTGTCCCCAATGCCTCCTGCAAGCTCTTCCAAAATCGAGAAGTAAACCTCGCATCCCGATCTGAAACAATGGACACTGGAACTCTGTGCATTCTCACAATCTCATGCACATACAACTCTGCTAGCCTACTCAAAGAGTAGTTAACCTTTATCGGTATAAAGTGAGCAGATTTTGTCAATCTGTCCACAATTACCCAAATAGCATTCTGCCCGTGAAGCGCTGTCGGTAATCCAGTAATAAAGTCCATGGAAATATGTTCCCATTTCCATGCCAGAATAGGCAAAGGCTGCAACGGCCCTACCGGCCTCTGATGTTCAGCTTTCACCTGCTGACACGTCAGACACTGCTCCACAAACCGGGTAATATCCCTTTTCATACCACTTCACCAGAAGGACTCGCGCAAATCCCGATACATCTTTATACGACCCGGATGTATCGTATACAAAGAACGATGCGCTTCCTCCAGAATCATCCTTCTAATCTCATCGTCACTTGGAACACACAATCTGGTCCCAAACTTCAACATACCTCTGTCAGAGATGTTAAAATCTGCAGCCAAACCCTATCGTACTTTCCCCTCAATCTCTGCTAACTCTACATCACTAGCCTGTGCAGTTTTAATACGCTCAAACAAATTCGATTGGATTATCAAGCTGGCAATGAAAACCTGATGATCACCAGACATCAACTCTACGTTAAGGCTTTCCAAATCTCGTCTGATATGATGCTGAGTTACAACTGTAGATATTGCTGCATGTTCTGACTTCCGACTCAACGCATCTGCTACCACATTAGCCTTTCCTACGTGATAGCTGATCATACAATCGTAGTCCTTAATCAATTCTAGCCACCGCCTCTGCCTCATATTTAGCTCTTTCTGCGTGAAGAAATACCTGAGGCTCTTATGATCAGTGAAGATCTCACACTGTACACCATACAGGTAATGTCGCTAGATCTTTAAGGCATAAACAACAGCAGCTAACTTTAAGTCATGCATAGGGTAATTCTTCTCATACTCCTTAAGTTGCCGAGAAGCATAAGCTACTACCTTACCCTGTTGCATAAGCACACATCCCAAACCTTTCAGAGATGCGTCACTATAAATCACAAAGTCCCCATCCCCTGAAGGAATGGTCAACACCGAAGCAATAACCAGCCGGTGCTTCAACTCGAGAAAACACTGCTCGCAATCACTAGTCCAGTCATACCTCACCCTCTTCTTAGTCAACTGTGTCAGAGGTCCAGACAATTTAGAAAATCCCTCCACGAACCGAAGATAGTAACCCGCCAGTCCGAGAAAACTCCGAACCTCCTACACACTCTTTGTCTAGCCCAGTCGACCACAACTTCAATCTTGCTAGGATCAACAGAGATACCGCCCTCAGACACCACATGGCCTAAGAACGCGACCTGATTTAGCCAAAACTCACACTTCTTCAGCTTAGCGTATAGCTTCTTCTCTCGCAACCTCTGTAACACTAACCTCAAATGGTACTCATGCTCTTCCGAACTCTTCGAATATACCAAAATGTCATCAATGAATACCACTACGAATTGATCTAGGTACTCATGGAAAACCCTGTTCATTAGATCCATGAATACTGCTAGTGCATTGGTTAACCCGAATGACATAACCAAGAATTCATAGTGGCCGTATCTGGTTCGAAAAGCAATCTTTGCTACATTCTCATATCTAACCTTCACCTGATGATACCCTGACCATAGGTCGATCTTCAAAAAGACCTGTGTTCCCTACAGCTAGTCAAATAGATCATCCATACGAGGTAAAGGGTAACGGATTTCACCGTCACTTTGTTAATCTCACAGTAATCAATGCACATCCGCATCGACCCATCTTTCTTCTTCACAAATAGTACTGGAGCTCCCCAGGGCGAAACACTGGGTCGAATGAATCCCCTGTCCAGCAATTCCTGCAACTGCTCCTTTAACTCCCAAAGTTCTGCTGTAGCCATCCGGTACGGAGTTTTAGAGATTGGTGCCTTACCAGGCAGCAACTCAATCGCAAACTCCACCTCACGATCCAGAGGTAAACCGGGTAAATCATCTGGAAACACATCCGAGAACTCGTTGACTACCCGAATGTCCTCAAGTCTCAACTCATTCCGCGGTGGTTCTTGCACACAAGCTAAGTACCCCTGACATCCGTCCAAAAGTAACCTCCTCGCCTGTAATGCCGATAAGATCTGTGGCATTGGACGCACACACGATCCCACAAACTCATACTCTTGTTTCCCATGAGGTATGAACACTACTACCCTCTTCCAACAGTCAATTACTGCATAACTGGAGAACAACCAATGCATTCCCAATATGACGTTAAAACCTGACATGTCATATACCACAAGGTTTGCTGGTAACAGTCTCTCCTGAATCACAATTGGGTAGTTTTCTAACATCTTACTACAAACCGATACACTCCCATTTGGCGTAATCACAGACAACAACTCATTCATCACACAAGTTTCTACCTCGCACAATTTCACAAAACTAGTAGATATGAACGAATGGGTTGCCCTTGAATCAAATAAAACAACAGGTTTATTCGAAAGCAATAACATGGTACCTGTCACCACGTTCCCAGCGTGTTCCGCATCTGCTGGAGTAAGCGAATATACTCTCGCTGGAGTTGTGGTTGCCTGATAATTTCCCCGAGGCACCTAATTACTCCCACGGTTCTGGCTCTGTGCAGGCATAATCCTTCTTTGTTCCAGACAATACTTCGCCATGTGGCCCAACTGGCCACAGTTGAAGCAAACACCCCTGAATGGCTAACACTCGCCTTCGTGCCATTTATGGCACTTCGCGCACGATGCGGAGGATGGATCCCCCTGAGAACTCAGCCACTCAGTGTTCTGCCGATACCCGGAACCATAGCTCTTCTTCTTCTTCCCCGATCCCTGCTAAGAACCACTCTGAGGACCAGAAGATACTGGCCTCTTCCCTTGTACCTGAACTACCTCTTCTCCTCGAAGGTCGGTCTCAACTATGGTGGCTTTATCCACCAGAACAGAAAACTCACGGATCTGCAACATCCCCACAAGACGACAGATGTCTTTCCTTAGACCCTTCTCGAACCTTCAAGCCTTCTCGTGCTCATTTGGAACTATGTATGGTGCAAATCGAGATAACTTAATGTATCTGGAAGCATATCTCTGCACTGACAAAGTCCCCTATGTCAGGCTTGAAAACTCATCAGCCTTCGCGTCCCAAGTGGAGACCGAAAAGTATCTCTTGAAGAATACCTTCTTGAAGCGGCCCCACGTCATATAAGATGAACCAGCTCTCTGCCTCTCCAGCAGACTCACCACTGTCCACCATCGCCCTGCCTCCCCAGCCAGCTGAAAGGTAGCGTACAAGACCTTCTGCTTCTCAGTGCAGTGGAGGACTCCCAAAATCCTCTCGATCTTCTCAATCCAATCTTCCGCCACAATCGGATCTGATCCTTCCGTAAATGTCGGAGGGTGCATTGGTGTGAACCTTTCGATGGTACACCCCGCATCCGTAGGAGAGCTTTCGCGTCTCCTGACACTACGCCCAATTTCCCGGATCACCTGTCTCGCCATACTTTGTGACACGGAAGGAGACTCATCACTTTCCGTTTCCTTGGAGCCACTTTCCAAGTTATTATCCTTGGGCTCCATACTGAAAACAAAATAGGATTCGATTAGAATCCCTACAACACATACAGTTAACACAATGATCTATACTAATTATGTTAACTACTTCCTGCCAGGTTCAGGTCTGTCCTATCACATCGACACGAAAGTCATCAATCATCTGCCCTGCTTTTATTGGAATCGTCATCCTAGGACAAACACGGAATACCATCGATGATTCCTAGTCTAGCAACCGAACAACCCACAACCAACTCTACCCATATCCACATCCTATACTCTAGTATGTACACATCAATACTCCTAACCAAGTCTACAAGACCTAATAACCTGGTTAGCTCTGATACCAAGCTGTCACGCCCTGAATCCTAAAATAAGACCTAGGGGTGAATTAAGTAATCTAACCTGTTTCTGTATCAATATAAACATACATGATACCATATACAAGAGGGTTCAACCCCGTGGGGTAACGGATGCCCTATATACATACATACAATACGTGTCCATACTCATCAATATACGCAGCGAAATACAGTCTTTCTTTACATCAAACTATACCATACCAGAATCTATACCATACAGGTTTAAACATACCTACAAATACTATACATACCACAAGTGTCTACAAAATCCATCAGGACAACCCGGTTACAAAATTTGTACCTATCAGGTACTAACAGTAGCTAAACACACTCCCCGCTTCCGGATGCTAGGATGCTAGTTTCAACTACCCGAAGGACCTGAAAAATATTTGTATATATATTCGGGGTGAGACACCTCTCAGAAAGGGAGAAAACAGGTTATATCAGTGTGTGGCATACCAGTGTCATTTTCATACTTCATAACACACACATACGATACAGTTTGAAACACATACGTACAGTTTCAAAACAAGTTCCATACATTCCCATACAATTCCAGTATTTTCACAAAACCATTCCAGTTCATACGATACTCAAATACATACATACATACATACATATGGTAAGTGTCGTCACACTACTCACAACTGCACAAGTCACCTAGTCTCACAGCGGTTACGTTCCAACACATTAAACTACGAAGGTTTCCGATTCAGGCCCAATAGTGAATCCATTGCTACACATGCAACTACATAAGGTCACCTGGTCTAACCCCGATTACGTTACCATGTGCAAACTACGCTGCGTCAACCTAGGCCCACTGTGGTCCGTTGCTACATTTGGTGACCAACCGAATCATACTGGTGATATTTCGCACCCCAGATATAAAGCCGGCCACTCTTGCCCACGGTAGTTAACCATTACAAGGTACAGCGTACGGTAGTTAGCCGCCCCTAACTGTTACGGTGTACAGCAGTTAGCCGCCCCTAGTCGTTTTTCACAAAACCTAAAATCACTTTGGAACTCACGTCTCTATACATTTCAGCGTATAGTAATAAGCCGCCACAGAGCTTTTTTTCACAAATATCTGGAACAACATACAAACATACACACATACCACACTTATTTGGTTTATGGCAAATCATATCTTTTACAATTTCAAGTATACAGTTTATGCAAATATGAATTACGGTCATCTCAATAATACAGTTTAAATAACATAAACGGTTTTCCAATCAAATAAGAGATGATACCCGAAATCCCAAATTTTCCCAAAAACTATAACCCGAAAATCCTGTGTTTTCACCCGATAGATTTCCCCAAATAAGTAGTCAAAACATACATTCGATCGTAGCCTATAGGCCTACCGATCCTGATTTCGAAGATGAATTGATATAAACAGAATCCCTTTATCTCAACCCGAAACCAAACCACGAACTCTATGGCCCTCAAAACTACGAACCGAGACTCCGAAATCTACAAATCACAATACTAAACATGCTTACGATCCATACTACTATACATATACCGAATCAGAAATGAAAATCGAGCCTTACCTCGATTTTGGCTCGAAACTCGAAAACACTCAAACTGAGATTCCGATCCATAGAAGTTGTAGAGAATCCCTCCACGATCCTCGTGGTAACCTCAGATTTCCGATTCTATCAATGACCGGCAAGGAAATCTAGAGAGAGAGAGAGTAGAGAGAGTTTAGAGAGAGAGAGAGAGACTTAGTGAAGAAGAAACCAAATATCCCCTTTTTAAGCCTTTGACCCGCCCGGTTTTCGTCGACGAAAAGTACCTTTGTTGACGAAAAATCAAGAATTTCATCGCGGACGTCGGCAGCCTTGTCGATGAAGTCTGATATTTAGAATTTTCTAGACCTCTCGGATTCTCTTTGTCGACGAACCTCTGAATTTCGTCGACAAAAAGTCTACTGCCTTCGTCGACGAAATCTGGCTTGGTCGACGAAATCTGCAGAAATCCCTTTATATTTTCTGGGTTCTTACATGCTTAATCAATAAAAAATGAATGCTAATAAGGTATATTTATTGCCAAGAAGACGAGCATGTCGCTGGTTAGTCGTTGGGCATTAATGGAAAAGAGACAAGGCAAAAACTAACTGTTATTGCGAATTTATTATAGTCTGCTTGAGGCCACTCGTCGACGAGTCCATGGACTAGTCAATGAGTCATACACATGCACTAGTTGACGAGTGCCTTGTTTTTGTCGACGAGCCTTCTTTGCAAGTTTCAAACAAGTTTCGGTATCTCTTCATCGACAAGTCCCCTGTTCTAGTCGACGAGTTACCTTTATACACCAGTCGATGAGTCCCATGTTCTCGTCGACGAGTCACCTCTGCAATCTCAAGTGGTCATGGAATCTCCTAGTCAACGAGTGCCCTGCACTAGTCGACAAGTCCCCTTCATATAGTAGTTGACGAGTCCCCTGTTCTCTTCGACGAGTCACTTTGTTTTACTACTCAAAAAAGTCTCTAAATGTATTAGGACAAGTTCAAATAAAGTGTGATTGTTCTAATTAAAATCCAACCTTGACCAAAAGTAATTTTGATCAAGTATAAGATGTCTTGATTGATAAACCATGTTTGAAAACTCGTTTTGACATCTTATGTAATTAGGTGACTCGGTATGCATGCGTAAACTTGGTTTTAATGTTCTAACCTAATATGAATTAAATGCATATGTAATTGCTCGACTCTTACAAGATATTCTCATACACATCATACGCACAAGAGTTACAACATAATTCCTACCTCACACCCAACCCAACAAACATATAAAGAATACAAGCTTTCATATATATGCTTTGGTTGGTTGTGCTTTAGGTGTTCCGTGTATAAGCTTTGGTTATGACCCTTTGCTCATTGCTTCTTTAATATATGTCTGACCCTTATGCTTGTTTTCGTATTGTCCTGTTTATCTAAACTGAACTTGAGGAAAAATATTAGCTAACCTAAGAACCACTAATGGGTTGTTATCATCAAAACAAGCTGAAATGAGAAACCTTAGCCACTAGGGCTAACATGCTCACCCCTAGTTTCACATTAATCTATAAGTTGAGGTTGAGTGGAGCTCGAAAGCTCAAGCTCAACTTTCAAGCTCCATTCAACTCAACTAAAGCATATTTCAAATTAATAAATGGGTCAAGTCACTAAAGTAATTAAATTTAATTAATAATTTGTTAGACCTAGCGGCTAAGGGGTTTCATTCTAGCTTTGTTTTGATGACAACAACCCATTAGCAGTTTTTTAAGGTTACTAACAGTTTTCCTCTAGTCCAGTTCAGATGCACATGATAGTTTCAAAGCAAGCATAAGAGTTAAACAAGTCTCAAACCAGTAAAGAGTAGATGACCATCAACAAAGTCCAACATATGTCATACCCAAAACTTTACCACTCAACCAAAGCGTTTATGGAACTTGCATAGCAAGCACAAGCTCTGGTTGTGTGTGTGAGTAAAAGAGATTGATATTGTAATCCTTTGTGTATAGTGCGACTCAAAAGTACAAGCAAGATATGGGCAAAATACATATGTATTTAGTTCACGATAGACTAGGACACAGACACTAGTCTCACACATACATAACAAGTCAAGTAAACTGTACAAGATGTCTAAAACCCTCAACCATGTTTTACTAAACCCAAGACATCTTAAAATAGATTAAAGATAATTTCTAAAGCAAAGATGAGAACCTTTTACTTCAAACACAAACTTGGTTGGAATGATTTTTTAAAGAAAAGTAAGGGGCTCGTCGACAAACACAGGGGTTTCGTCGATAAGAACAACACAACACCTCGTCGACGTACATAGGGTACTCATCGACAAGAATATACCGAGAACACCTAAAAATTTCAAAGCACCTTCGTTGACGAATATAGAGGACTCGGCGACGAAGTCTGTGCACGGTTCGTCGACGTACACAGGGTACTCGTCGACGAAAAGAAACTGAAACCTATGTAAATTTAGAACCAATGACTCATCAACGAACACAGGGCTTCGTCAATGAAGGAACTGATAGGGCTCGTCAACGAAGGCGAGACCTCGTCAACGAACATCGGGCTGTAGACAGCATTTAATGCGCCAGAACGGCTAGTTTTCCATTTGTCTCATATCAATAAATGTCCAACGGCTCTTCAACGTTCAGCTCGTCTCTTTAGCCTTTAAAATAAGTCTTATGCATTCATTTCAAGTTAGTGAAGTATATTGGTTGTTGAGAACATTCATTGTGCATTCATTCTAGGATTTCATTGTGCACCCTTTTGCCCTCTTGCTCTTGCTTTTGTTTACACTTCATTGACAAATAGGAAATAGTGTGAGGTTTACATTGGGATATTCAGCTCAAGAGGAGCATTTCACATTGTATCTACTTCTCTTCAAATTACTTGTATTGTAAGGCTCTTTGTGAGCCATTGTAAGGCGACTCTAGGTGAGCACTGTTGTAAGAGCTCTTTGTGAGCAGTTGCTTGTATAGGCTTCTCTTCCGGAAGGAGGATCACATAGTGGATTTGGGGAATCCTTGAGTTGGTCTCAAGGCGTGGACGTAGGCGCAGTGTCGAACTACGTTAACATCGTTGCGTTAAGCTTCTCTTCTCTTTTCTCTCGTGTTGCTCAGCCATTGCTTGCTTTATTTATATACTATGATATAATACTCTTTTTCTTACCAAGAAATTTGTGTGATTGTAGAAAAAGTTGCATATCTGTGAAAGACGTCTATTCACCCCCCCCCTTCTAGACGCGTATCGGGGTCAATATAATTAATAAATATAACTAGAGAAATACGTGTTTTAAAGTTAAAATAAAATATTTAATGACACTAATATTAAGATAATTGAGTTAGTTCACAAATTAGTAGACGAGTTGGTAAACAAGTTAGCTCACAACGTGATCAATGAGCTGGTAAATGAGTCAGTTCACAAGTATAACAAGTCGAGTACGAGTCAACTCGAATTCGATTCATCTACCTTAATAAACATTTTTTAGTTTTGAATGAACCATTATTGAGTCAAATATTGAGTAGCTCACAAGTTGCTCGACTCGTTGGCAACCTTAGTGCCTTAACATAGTAAAATAAAACATGTAGGTAATGTAACTTTACACAATTTTACACGACAACATTTTATTAGAGTCATTTAGTAAAAATTCCTCAAAATTCCTTTATTTACATGTAAATGATAAGTGATTAGTCAACGATTATCTCTAGAAAAAAAGAAAGGACATGTTTTGTGAAGTTTCAAAAATATCAAAAATTTCCATTTAACATTAAACACTCATGCTTTCTTCATTTAGGTTATTACTATTTATATATAAACCAAATTTTATGTTAGCATTGGAGGAGTTTATGGATAGACTTGATACATATAGGTGAGCACCAACTTGACCCAAAAGTTTAAGTTAATGGGTCTTGGGTCTAACCATGCATATAAGCATCCATCATCTACTCAATTTTTTTAATGTCGGACAACTTACAAGTGGAATTCTCAACAATATCCTCCTCACTTTGTGAATTTCAACTACTCCCCCTTGAACGGAAACCATCAACCTTGTGGGAGTAATCTCAATTCTCCAACAGTTGCTCAAGTGGGCACCCCATCTTACGTATCTCGATTGCGTTTTGCGTGCCTTTGAACCAATCCTACATCCCACGTCTTGACCCTATTCGAATCTATCTTCTAAGCTTAGATGATCTTTATTGGTTTCGGTCACACACTTGGTCTTCCAACTGTTAGCACGTCAGGAGAATTAGTTTCACGTGTTGACTTTTTTTAAACAATGTTGCTCATCTAGAGTTATGAACCATTGACTCTAATACCACTTGTTAACACTGGAGGGATCCATGGGTGGATTTGTTACATATGAGTTAACACCAACTTGACCCAAAAACTTAAGTCTATTGGGTCTTGGGCCCAACCATGTATATAAGTACACATTATCCACTTAATTTTTATAATGTAAGACAGACACACAAGTAGAATTCTCAACAATATCCCCCTCACTCGTGAAATACAACTGCTTCCCCATGAACGGAAATCGTCTCCTTTGTGGGAGTAAGCTCAATTCTCCAACAATTACTTAAGTGGGCCTTACTACCACGCCTTACGTGCCTCAAATTGCATTCCACGTGCTTCTAAACCAATCCTACCTCCTACATTTTGACCCTATTCGGATCTATCTTTCAAGCCTAGATTATCTTTATTGGCTTTGGTCACACACTTGGTCTTCCAACTATTAGCAAGTCAAGTTAATCAGCTTCACGTCTCAACTTTCACAATGTTGCTCGCCCAGAGTTACAAACCATTGACTCTGATACCATTTGTTAGCACTGGAGGAGTCCATAGATGTGCTTGATACACATGGGTGAGCACCAACTCGACCCAAAGTTTAAGCCTATTCGGTCTTGGGTCTAACCATGTATATAAGCATCCATTATGCACTCAATTTTTTCAATGTGGGAAAAACTCATGAGTAGAATTCTCAACAATACCAAACCAATCCCCTCTACTAGAAGCTACAGAGCTAGAAGTAGTTCCACTAGTTGAAGAGCTTCAACCAAGATGATCATAGAGAAATCGCACATTGATTCCGTCAAAGAGATATCCAGAGTCTGAATATATTCTCCTTACTGATAAGGGAGAAGAGAATTTTAAAGAAGCTCAAAATCATCCAAACAAAGGTAAATGGTTGCAGGCTATACAAGAAGAGATGAGTCCTTTACAAAAGAACCAAATATATAAATTGGTAAGACTTCCTAAAGGAAAGAAAACGTTGATAAACAAATAGGTGTACAAGTTGAAGAAATATGGTAGTGAAAAGATCATCAAACATAAAGTTCGGTTGGTCACCAAAGGATTTCAGCAGAAGAAGGGTATCGACTTTGATGAGATTTTCTCACCGATGGTGAAGGTGACTTCAATACGAGTAATACTCAGATTGACAGCAAGTCTGAACTTGGAGCTCGAACAGTTGGATGTTAAGACAACCTTTCTCCATGGAGATTTATAGGAAGAAATTTGCATGAAACAACCTAAAAGTTTTGAAGTTTTAAGGAAGAAGCATATGGTCTACAAGTTGGAAAAGAGTCTATACGACCTCAAGCAAGTGTTGAGACAGTGGTATAAAAAGTTTGACTCATTTATGGTGGGTCATGTTTACAAGAGAACTGCAACGGATCAATACGTCTACATTCAAAAATTCCCAGATGGGAACTTCATTGTATTGACGCTTTATATTGATGCCATGTTGATTGTTGGACATGATACAGGTATGATTACCAAACTAAAGCAAGAATTGTCTAAGTTCTTTGATATGAAAGACCTAGGCCTAGCTCAGTAGATATTGGGCATGAAAATTGTTCGTGACAGAAAAGCCAAGAAGTTGTGGTTGTCAGAGGAAAATTATGTTGAACAAGTATTTGAAAAGTACAACATGAAGAATGCAAAGCCAGTCATTACTCTATTAGCAAATCACTTCAAGTTGAGTAAAAGATCATGTCCCTCTTTGAGGAAAGAAGTGGAAGAAATGGAAGTAGTTACATGCTCGTCAATAGTTGTAGTCTAATGTATACAATGGTTTGTATAAGGTCGAATATTGCCCATGTGGTAGGTATTGTGAGTATATTTCTTTCAAATCTAAGCAAAGACCATTGGGAAGCATTTAAGTGAATTTTTAGGTACTTGGAGAATACATCAAAGATGTGCTTGTGTTTTAAGGGAGTTGAACTAGTCTTGGAAGGATATACTGATTCTGATATGACAGGTGATCTTGATAGTAGGAAATCTACATCAGGATTTCTTTTCACTTTTGCAAGGGAAGCAGTCTCATGGCAATCCAAGTTGCAGAAGTGTGTTACTTTATCTACAACAGAGGTAGAGTACATTGCTACAACGGAAGCTAATAAATAAATGTTGTGGCTGAATCGGTTTATTCAAGAATTGGGTGTCACACAGAAAGAGTATGGAGTACATTGTGATAGTCAGAGTGCTCTGGACTTGAACAAGAATTCAATGTACCATTCCCGAACAAAGCATATCGACATTCGCTATCATTGGATACATGAAGTGAAGGAACAACAACTGTTAAAGTTAGTGAAGATCCCCACAGATAAAAACCCAGAAGATATGTTGACAAAAGTAGTGACTTGTGAGAAGTTTGAGCTATGCAGATACATAGCCAAGATGAATACTAATTGAAGAATGGTTCATGCATTCTCCTTTGATGG
This sequence comes from Malania oleifera, assembly GCF_029873635.1. Classification (NCBI taxonomy): domain Eukaryota; kingdom Viridiplantae; phylum Streptophyta; class Magnoliopsida; order Santalales; family Ximeniaceae; genus Malania; species Malania oleifera. The sequence goes on from NC_080417.1 coordinate 2,297,714, forward strand.
GTATGGAGGGGGAGAATTAATGGATCCATATCCTAATTAAGGCATAAATTATGGGAGCAGACATTCAGGTGTTCTCCATCTCCTGCGGATTTCTCTCCACTAAATCAGGAGAGATTTTTGGGCTTGATTTTCAACAGATTTCAAGTGATTGTTCGAGTGATTTTGCATGATTGTGGTAGCCTCCATGTATGTGTGTGTTGAGGGAAGTGAGTCTAGTGTAGGGAGAAAGAGCTGTGAGAGTTGAGAGAGTTTTGAATGAGAATTGTCTCCTTCTCCTCCTCCTCCTCTGTATTTTCCCAAAATACATACCATAGCTATCTCTCCCATGGACGTAAGCTGGAATTGATCGAACCACGTATATCTTGAAATTGTTCTATGTGTGATTTTATTTCTGATTTCTAACCCGATTATCCCAACAATTTATGCCATTCCATTAATTCAAATACATAGGGGTAAATAATTTTTTGCAATTTTATGTGACAACTCGGCGATAAATTGAAATGAGGATAAGTTGGTTTGCCTAAAAAAAAGATTATTTATCTATTAATTTATTTACCAATGAAATTTTTTTTGATTTTTTTTTTCCCAATGAAACTCGGGAACAATTAATTTCTTAATAAAGGAAAGGTGATTAGAGAAGATCTTTCATAGTGAAACTTGTGGAAAAAATTCATACATGAAAATCCCCTATACCCTCCACTAGTACCCCGCTAGCATGTTTTGTTGTTCAATTCATTACTTTACTAGCAAGAATCAAGTTGTAACATCACGAATTCGCATAACAAAGGACTAAAACAGAAAGGATATAGTAATGTAGACCTCCTCTGTTCTCTCCTCTCTCCTATTCTCTTCATGAATAACATTTCTCAAGAAAAAGAAAAAAAGACTTCCAAAGAAGCTAGGGTTCTGAATATTAGAGAGTGGCTTTGTCAATGCCGTCTCATTTACTTAAGAAATACACACCATTCTTTGCTTCCACACTGAAAATAACCCTTTAGAAGATGAAGAAGTGGCCACGGGCGGTGGCACAGCAGCGGCAGCTTCGGTGGCAAGGCAGCACCAAAGACAGAGTTTCAAACTAGAGCAAGCACTACTCCAAAACAAGTTGCATATGGCGATTGAGGTCATTGAGGTAGCTACTGCAGGTGTAGTCCTCCAAGTCACAAGAATCCAGAAGCAGTGGTCTTCCCATCATAGACTTCTGCTTTAAGTCGACATATCTCTCTTCACCCCTCAAAATCTGCACAACCTACAGTCCAAGAGATATATATCCCTCTGTTTAGTACTTGGAAACGAAAAAAATAATATATGCTAGGCAAGGAAACAAAAATGGGAGATCGATGGGGAGAACTCTATACCCGATTCATTTCAGGGCGTCTGGTGGATAAGTGGTTAATGCATATTGAAGCTGCGTGCATGGCGCGCTTCATTTCACTAAGTTCATAATCATCACGTAGTCGCGGATCAACCAGCTCTCTTACACTATTTTTGTCCAGCAATGGTTTTGCCTATGGCAATTTTAGTAAACAAGCTCGTAAGTAACAAAAAACAGGAATTAACAAAAAGGGTTTAATGTGATGGAAAAAAAAAAAAAAAAAAGGCCCATTTGTGATAAACCTTGATATCATTCAAACAAATAGGGAATTTGTATCTTGCACAGCCTCTACTAATGCATTTTATGTCAAGGTCTAGTGGGATCCTCAAGAAATTAATGAGATTTTGCTTTGAATTTTCTGTGCCTCATTCAAAACCCTAGTGTAATTGAAATTAGTTTTGTTTAAGTTAGTATAAGCTCAAATTGCCACTGGAATCATGAGCAAAAGTGAATCATAGTATCATACCCACATCACAAGGCTTTGCCGACAAGAATCAACAGCACGACGACCTGTAATGAGCTCCAGCAAGAGGACCCCAAAAGCAAAGACATCTGTCTTCTCATTGGCAATCCCATGCATAAAATATTCCGGAGATAAATATCTAAGCTCCAATACAAGATAAACAAATATAAGCTAAATATTGTTGTAATAAACGAAAATAAGTAAACACATGCGCGGGCACAGATGCTAATATCTGAGCTACACTGACTTACCCAAATGTGCCTTCAATTGGAAAGAAAACATGATGAGACCACTTTTCTGGGAGCCATTTTGCTAGTCCAAAATCAGAAATCTGCACCATATAAAATAATCAAGAAGCTCATAAGCATTCAATCAGAATTAAGCAAATATAGGAATGCTCACTTCCAAAACTACATGTGGGAGATGTAAACCTGGGGTTCATAACCTTCGGAGAGCAATATGTTAGAGGCTTTAATGTCTCTATGAATAATTCGCCTTTGGCAATCATGATGGAGATATTTCAAACCTTCTGCCACCCCAAGAGCCACCTTAAACCTTATACTCCAAGGGAGAATCTCCCCTGAACCTGAAATGCCAAATATCTCTTCATTAGCCTTTGTATGTCAACCTTGGTCGGATACCGTCTCTTAAAGCCAAAATAAATTTAGAATGATGGGCAAATAAACACAAGTTAAAAATAATTAATGATGTTAACAGATAGAATGCAATTGGGAGAGAGAAACAGTACCATGAAGCACAGAAGCCAGGCTGCCATGCGAGGCTAGTTGAAGGATAAGGTGCAAACCACCATCGACGCTGAACCCAATCAGCCGAGCAGCATGTGGGTGATTAATGTGGGCAATAATACCAAGCTCCGACAAGAAATCACCAACTCTCTCTTCTTCGTTTTCCTCCTTCTTCGTTAGCCTCTTCACTGCCACAACCTGACCATCTGATAAGCACCCCTTGTACACTTCTGCATGCCCACCTTTCCCAATCAAGTTCTCTGTTTTGGGTATACAGCCACAATCACAATTAGCGGAGTAAACTAGGAAAAAGAAACAAAGCAAAACAAAAATCTAGTTGAAAATTATTTAATATCTCAAAACTAACATTCAGAAATCCTAAAAATCGTTGAATGTTGACCAATTGAACAGGGCACGATGAAGATTAAAAAATTAAAGGCTGATCAAGCATTGGGGCCCCCCTGTCGCTATTCTAAACTGTTCGTCCCACATTTTTTTTCAGGTCAATGCGTTTCTAGTCCAACAAAGCTTTAAAGGTGTTTCAATCAGCAGGCAGCTTTGACTGCTTGTGCAGTGGCATTGGCTACCCCACCAAAAAGAAACACAATTGATTATTTTCCTGGAACACTGACTAAGCTAAAGATTATAATTGCTATTATATTCACTGCCAAGTGAATATCTTTTCTTTAGACAGTTGAATACTGCTTGGAATTAATTGCATATGCTTTGTTAAGTAGGACAATCAAGGGATTAAGAGCTAAGCTACATAGAGTGAAATGAAAATGGTATTCGACCATGTATGAGAGGCCTAGCATTCACATAAATTGATAATTGGGACTCCTTCTACTCCCACCTATAAGGTCGGGGCTCAACCCACCACCTGTCCCAAGTGGCCTCTAAGGCAAAATCATGAGGCTCACGAGTCAAAATTTACAAAACCTCAATGAGCCACAAGATAATCTTGGACATCGAACCATTAATGTTGTGAAAAGTAAAAACTAAAAATGAAATCAAACCCTAGCAAGACTCTTTCCATTGATGACTCTCTCCACTGATGACTATGATAGCATGGAAGGAGGGCTTGAAATCCCACATCAAACCATTTTCAATGGAGAAGTTAGGTATCAAAACTGGCCTAATTCCTAATAAGGAACTATGATCCCAAAAGTCAAGTCATTTAATAGGCTCCATAGTGAAACTTCAGTCATGTTTGGTTTGCAGATAAATGGAAATAGTAGAGAATGGAATGAAAATCTGAGCAAAAATCATGATGAAATCCATTGATGGGAATAAATCAAGCAACAGGTTGGACAAACGTAAAAGATTTGAAATGTCTAAAAATGTTAAGTATCGTGTCATTAGGCTGATATTTGGTAAAAGTTGAAGACTCCTAATTCCTATTTTCCCGACGCGCAAGCAGCCCATATGGTAAGTTTCAAAACGAAAATCGAGCTTTTAAAACAAAATGAAAATGAGTAAATGAATGAGGGAACAAAAGAAGCTCTGCTTTTAATTTTGCTTTCAATGTTTTTCAATTACTCACCGGTACTGAAACTATCTGTAGCCGCCGCGAGCTCATGGTAGTCGAAGCTCCTCCACGACGGCTTCGGCACCGGCATCCCTTCGCAGTTAATCGCATCCTCTGCGCTGCGAAACCGGCCCAACCTCCTCTTCATCAAATTCTTCCTCGTCATTTCGTAGTGCGTCAGTAATGGGATCGTCGAAAGCCTTCTCGCAGACTTCTTCTTCAGAGCACTGACCAAGTTCTTCCACTGCAAACGACGCGCCTCCGGAGCTCCGTCACCGATCAATCTCTCCGCCGTGGAAGAGGAAGAGGAGGAGCTGCAGCTGCTGCTGCTGCTGCTGCTGCTGTGGTCCGAGTCCGCACCCAAAACAAGGTTCTCCAGCACCCCTCTCGGAGATGGATCGTCATCATTTAAATACAGTTTTTTCAAACGCTCTACCAATTCCACTTCTGGGTTTTCCTGAGTCCCCTCCATTTCTGCACAAACCACCCAAAAACAAAATATCAACACGAGTTCAACCAGTTCCGCCTAATGCTCCGTTTCCCTGCCGAGAGAGTTCAGGAAAAGAGGAAAAAGCAAAAAAGATGGACAAATAAAAGCCAGCCTCGGTTCATTTTTCCCCTCCCAGAACGCAGTAAAATACAATATCCAAACTCCCGATTCCCGCACTTCCCCTCTCCTTTCTCAGCAACCAAACAACGGAAGAAAAAAATTTGAATTAATCAGAACCCCAACCCCCTAACCACCCCCCCCCCCCACCCTCCACAAACCAAAGAGTCTCCTACCTCCCACGGAAATCATCTGCGATTCCTGGTAGCTGTTCCGAAGAAGAAAAAAAATCTCAACAGCTCCTCTTAATTCTTAGAGCTGTGAGATTGAACCATAGCTTTCACCTCACATTGAAATCGGAAACTCAAAACTCCTTGTCTTTTCTTGCAGAGAGAGAGAGAGAAAGAGAAGGAGGGAATTTGAAAATAGGTATGCCTTGGAAAGATGGTTATTCTGGCAGGAACAGAACAGAACAGGGCACAGAAACAGGGGAGAGAGGAGCGAGAGGGGGAAAACCGGGTTGGGGGTGATTGGGATAAGAGCTTATATACGGCTGACTGCATCGTAGACGTTAAAGTTTTGACAGCGACTTGATGAGATCTGAACCGTTCATTTTAGGCTTCGAGATTCCAGCCGCAACTGGCGCTCCCTCCGGACACCACCTCCGTTGGTAACGAACCAACTAACGGATGTCTGTCATCCCCGAGGGCATTTTCGTCATCCCAAAATTTTTCAGATTTTGTTATTTTCCACTTCTCTGACGCGTCCGTACAGGTCACCGCCCTTCCACCGGCTATTACCCGTAAACAGAGAAAAAAAAAATAACCAAAAAAGAGAAAAAGATTTATTAACTTCTTTTTTTGAATGCAAAAAACGAAATCATCACCTCTAATTTTTACTAATACTAATTAGATTTTATAATATAAAAATTATTTTTTAATGAAAAATAGTACAAGAAAAAAATATAACAAAAATTACAAAGGTAATCCTAAAAAATTTTATTTAAAAAATAATATTGAAATTAGGGAATGTATTATTTTAAAAAAAAACGAGTAAAACTATCCGTTAAACGTGTTTTTCTATGTCTTGTAATAAGTAAAAGTGTTTAATGATAGGTTGGTCAAATTTTTTTATATTAATTTATCATATAATAATAAGATTGGACTTCGAGAAGTACAAAAAAGGTATAACCCGACATTTCATGGTATCACTAATGGGATACAAATTCATTTTGTTAGAAGTTTCGATCAAAAGTAAATATTTTTTTTAGCACGCACTTAATTTTTGAGAGGAAATTACTTTCTTAACCTTTTTTGTAAAATTGATCAATGTAAACGCAACAAAATTATTTATCTTGTAGCAAAAATTATAAAATCAAAAGTTCATCAAAACATTTTTTTTAAGAGAAAATTATTTTAAAAGTAGTGTTTAATTTTGCCAAATTTATTTTTTAAAAAATAAAAATAAAACTATCCGTTGAACATCTTTTTCAAACTTTCTTATAATAAATATAAGTAAAGTATTTAATGATGTGTCGGTCAAAATTGTTAATATTATTAATTTATTGTACAATGATAAGGTTAGCCTTTGGGGAGAACCAAAATAAAAGGGTACAACTCGACATTCTTTGCTAACATTAATTGAAAACGAATCGCTTATGTTGAAAGTTTCAATTAAATATTATTAATTTTTTATCATACACTTAATTAGTGTGAGGAAACTTCCTTTTTTACCATTCCTATCATATTGATTGATCTCGAATAAGCTTGATTAGATCAATTGATCCAAACAATGCTTTCAAACACTTTTTAATGACGCTTTAGTACCCATTTTTTTCCCAAGGTTATGAGCACCATCAATTTGTTCTAATTATTACACTATCAATTAATCTTTCCTTGATATTTATGCATTCAAAATTATATTTAAATAATTTATAACATATTTTATTTTTATTTAAAATAAATTGATACTACATTACCACAATTAAGTTTATAAATTGAAATATTAAAGTTATTTATCAAGATTATATTTTCCTTATAATTATAAAATATAGGTATGGACATGGACGCGATATTTGTGACAATGTGGTACTTATAAACATGATATTAAATTAATATTGTGTCATGAAAAATAGTATAAAAATTATTGAGCTTAAGTCTATATTCAAAGGGGTTGTCTACTTAAAGTATGTAGGGGTCTTGAGCTCTCTATGTACAAAACCTCTTTGTTTACTTAAACTAAGTCTAGCGGAATGCATTGGGGGGTACAGGGGTACGGTACAGTATGTTTGAATTGGGGCGTAATATAATTGTATGATCATATGAGGGTATTTTGAAATTTTCATATATGCTTATATATACATATTATAACTAAGGATTGAAATTGTAAGACAGGTTTTTCGTTTGATGATAGTGGCAATTGTGCAGGGGCTCTATGGACGTAGAAATATTGTCAAAACACGTAAATTCTTTGTTTTTATTCACCCTTTTTTTTAGTTTTCTCTATTTTTTCGTATTTTTGTGTATGTGTATGTGCACAACCTTCATGAAACGATTTCATAACAATAATATATAAATAAATAAAAATTAAGTATAACAAATTATGGAATCAAAAATTTCTCTTTTAATGTCTTTTTCTTGATCTTATACTTAATGAAAATGTTTATTGGTACATTAGTCAAATTTATTTTACGTTAAATTATTGTGTAATAATAAGGCTAGCTTTCGAGGGTAAGAAAAAAATGTTTTACTCGACACTTTGTGCTAGTATTAATTGAAGATAAACCAATTTAGTGATCCCAAGTAATGCACTCAAATGATATTTAGCACAACTTTGGTATCAATTTTCCTTCGTGGGTATTTAGCACCTTCAATTTGTTCTTATTGTTGACAAATTTTTTTAGAAGAATTTGGATCAATCATGACTTTGATCACCTACTAAGGATAAAAGAAAAACGATTTGGAGAACATGGAGTGTACTCCAAGGGACCACTCTAATTGTAGGGACCTGAACCTAGAAAATAAATAAATAAATAAATAAAAAAGAGAGAAATAAAGGAAAATAAAGGAAAAAGAGGAAATCGGTTTGGCAGGACCCCAAACCGTCGATGGTTTAACTAAGTTAGGGAAAAACCGTCGACGGTTGCAAACAATTGAGAGCATTGAACTACCAAACCGTCGACGGTTTTAGAAACCCCAAGAAAACCATCGACGGTTTTCCTCTGGCAAGCTTACTTAAGTAGTAAGTAAGGTATTTTATTTCATAACTTAACATTTCCCTCTCTCTCTAAATTAGGTTTTTGAGACTCTCTCTCTCTCTCTACTTTCACTCTCTCACGTGGCTCTCTCTCTCTAAGATCACTCAGAGTCCGTCATCGGTCCCCCAATCATTTTTCTCTCCTCTCTCGGCTTGCTAGCTCACTTTTAGCGGCAAGTTCGAAAAACTAGGGTTTTCATTCCCGGAGCGTAATCGGCTTATTTTTCAGGAACAAGTAAGGAGATTAAATTATGTCAGATCTTTTATCGAAATTGAACCAATTAAATTGTTCGTAGGTATGTATTTGCATGGTATCAATGGATATTTTGAAATCCAACCATTCAAAAATGGACTTTTTAAATATGGGTATGTCATACGGTATTTTTAAATGAGATGAACGGTGGAAAACTTGCTTTTATGGTCATATCCATGTTTTGGGAAGAATCAAAGGGTGAGGGATGATCATCTTCATATTTTTATGAAAAACCCTATATGTATATATGTATCTAAGCATGTTTTGAATAACTAGAATGTAGAGGTGATCATACCCTAATTTTCATCATACGAACTAAATGTACTATGGGGTATTTTATTTTCCTGGTTGTTTATCTAATTATGTTTTAATACTAAAATCGTATGGCATAAGAATAATTTGTGCGGTTTATTTCATAACTGAACTTGAGTATTGTTGTGAGAATATATAGTGAAATTGAGATCTATACGGATTTATGGAAAATATGGAATTTGATATGACAGTTGTATGTCGGGGTGTTGATATGACGGCTAAGAGTCAAGTTTTATATGATGGTTGTATGCCAGGTTTTGATATAATGGCAGGTTTTATATGAAATGACAACAGTGAGGACATATTATAGTTTTTATTACTTAAATTGCATGATATGGTTTAAGAAACCTGAGAACCGGTTGTATTGAGAGCACGGTATCGTTGCTAGTGAGTTGTTTGGCCAGGTGCAACCATACTATAGTGGAAGTGCAAGTGGTTTCACCCAGTTGGCCTGCAAAGTGTTGTTATACCTTCCCTACAGTCCAAACCAGGAAGTGATAAGGCAATCGGACTTGCAGCAGAGCTTGTAGATGTCAGCAGACATACTTACAGATGGTTACTTTGACTTTATTTGGGTTAATCACTCATGCTAAGTCCAGCCTATGGGCCACACAACCCGTCATAAGGATTAATTATGTCGTTTGTCCCAAGGGGTGTCTTCTACGCATATATATGAATTTATGTAAATGGTGTTATCTATTAATTGAACTGATTTACACTGTGGGAATGAATGTGTATTTTCAACTATATAGGTTTGAGTACAATTTACAAATGCTATTTTTGGTTAAATGGAGAAATGGAGGTTTTATACTTCTACTAAAACTCATGTTAGTCACACCCTGATGTTAACTGAATTTGTTTTACTGAGAGATGTCTGACCCCAATGATCATTTTACTTTTTAGGAAATATCGTGCTTAGCAGGCTAAAGGGGCTGAGTTTAGTTTGTCTACTTTATGTGCATGGTTTGTACGAACGAAGTTGGTTTCTGTCTTTTATTTTTGGGCTGTAATATTAAATGCTTGGAGACCCTTGTGGATAATGGTAGTCTAAAACTCTAGTAATGTATTTGAGGATGTTTAAATTATTTTCATTGCTTTTATATGATGATTATAGTATCAAGAATATGGATTTTATTAAAGTAACACCCCAAGCCCCATGTGGCGAGTCGAGGCGTTACACTAATGCTTAAGTAAGGGAATTTAAAATGATTATTTGATCACAATAAAGGAGGGAGTGAGGATAAGAAGAGATATCTTATTTTCCTTAAAGGGTCCTTTTATTAGGGATTCGAGTTACCTCCCTATTGATTTTTCTACTAATAGATTGTAGGGGTTACCTTTCAGATATGTTATTAGAGAGTAAAGATTGATGTGCTAACCCTTTACTTTAATTAATAGGCGTTTTCTCTTTTCCATTGATCCCTTGATGTCTTTTCATTTTTTTATCTTACATAAGTTAATGCCAAGGTTAATGTCGATGTCTCTTTTAAATTATATTAATTGTCCCCCGTACTCTCTTTTCTATTGATTCCTTGATGCCTTTTTTACTTACGCAAGTTATTACCTTCTGAATCAGAGAGATTCATATCTAGAATCAGAACAAACGATTGTTGAGATTCACATAGAAACTTCTACTTTGAATCATTCATCCTTCTCACTATGTCAACTATTTGTTACTTTACTAGTATTAATGTTTACATTGCACAACCAACTGTGGTAGGTGAAAAGATTGGAGATGGAAAGAGTGTAGCAGCTAATTAATTATAAAGTGAGGAGAGAGGACACACACACACACACTTGGCCTACTAGGGTTTATGGGCAGGCAGCTTCATTAATCTGGCCCCCCAAAATCATATTGCAAGGTTTCCAAGGGTGAAGCCAATATTAATTTGGCACACATGATGTGTTGGGAAGCTCCCAACTCCCCTTCTTTCATCATTTTGTGCTCGAGAGATTATGAATTTTGCGTTTTAGATTTGAATTCGTATGCATTTCGATAAAAATTAATATGGTTTTGAATCGATTTGATCTAAATTTAAATTTAGTTGTCAACATGCAATTTGCACATTAGATCCTCATATTATATCTAAGAGAAAATTTTATATTTTAAATTTGAATTTATATGTATTTAAACAAAATTTAATATGATTTTGTAAGCCCACATCGAAATTTAAGGTTCAAAATCTGAACTCCCGAACACATGCTTAAAGTTTTATGACTCTAAAATTTACCTATATTTGTGAGCTCACCTTGTGTTTGGGAGTTTAGAGGATAGAATTAGAACTTTTGATTTAAATTCGTATGAGTTTGGACAAAATATAGTATAAAAGTATGTTGAATTTCTTTCAAATCCACATAAACCTAAATCTGTGACCTAAAATCATATTCCTATACAAAGTTCGAACTTCAAATTTCGAACTTCAAAGTTCGAACTTCAAATTTGAATTTGTGTACAGTTAAAAAAATATTACACAATACTATATCGAGTTTGGTAAAAGCTCATTCAAACACAAATTCAAAGCTTCGTGGACTACTATTGTTTACAAAAAATTATTATATACAAGTTGTATTGTACTACCTAATATGTTAATTGGTATATTGGGATCAATATGATTTACTAGAAAAATTATATCCGCTTAATGTAGCTAAAGTACAAAACACATAATAAAATTGTAATGCTCTCGATGCGCCAATTAGCGTGTCACGTGATACACCGGGTGTACCCAACATTTTGTCATTGTTTAGTATTGTTCATTATGTATAGGGAGTAATAAATATTTTTTTCATTGAGAGGACTCATTTCTTGTTAATTCGTATGTAGTCCATAACAAGTTAGATGGTGTTAGAAATAGATTTTGTTAGTTTTCTAGGTTTCTAGTTGTGTTTCTTTTTTTTTTTGGATTACACATCGGGTTTCCATGTGTCTGTTTTACGGTCCACGTGACTAATCCCACGCCCCTTGAAGCCGACCCCATAACTCCAAAAGGAGATAAATTTTTAGTTGTGTTTCTTGTTCCATCTTCTTGTTGTATTACTCTCTTTGAGCTAATATAAGTTTTTCATTTTTCTCAAATGAGAAAGAAAATCTTAATTTGAATTTTGTTTTGTTTGGATACATAAATTCAAATTTAATATTTGAAATCGGATGCTATCAATACTCTAAAAAAACATACAGCCAACATTCTATTTCTATTTTTAATATATTAAATAATAACTTTATGTCCTATGAGGTGCGTGGCTTGCGAGCACTCTCAACTAGGGGTGACAAAATAGGTCGGAATTCGACGAGTAACTTGTGACCCGCCCGTTTAAATCGAGTTTGAGTTTAGCAGAATGTGACTTGTTTATAAACGAATCAACCCGAACACAATCCGTTGGGCCAGTTTGGGTTGGGTACCCACCAACTGACCCTTTTAATTATACATATTATATTAAAAAAATATTAATTAAAGAGATTTATTATTTTCTACATTTTATGTTTTTTGTTAAGATATTAATAAATAAAATAAAAGTGTGTTGTTTTATTTTAAAATAATAAAACTATAAATTCTTTATATAATTAATAATACAATAAATATAATTGTTGAAATTTTGAGACCTATTACCTTATTTATTTTGACTAATTGAATTATTAAGTGCTCATTTTTTTTTTTTCTAATTTATGATGTCGAGCATTTTGAGAAATGAATTTAATTATGTGTATATTTTTAGTACATTTTCTCTTGTTGAAAATGTAATTAATCTTTTATATTATTTATATTTCTTAAAATGTAAGTCAAGATTTGACTGCCAAACCAAATATTGACACGAACATTAACTAACCAAATTCTCGTTCTCTGGAAACACATGATCATAAAATATTTATTAAAATTAAAATTGCTTACTAAATTACTTATGCACACATACATAATTTATATTCTCATAATTTATCAAATAAAAACTTGTAATGTTGAAGGAATTTTAAGAAAGAAATTAATTGATTTAAAATTATTTCCTATTTTCGCAAAATAAGAGGAACTAGTGGTAGATGGTGATGATGATTAATGATGATGATAGATTATCCATGGAAGAAAGAAAATGGATCCAAAGTGAAAGGGTTTAAAGTTGGTGCAGACCAAAAGGAGCTGAGATGAATGCTGTTGGATTCTTAAGATCCAACAGATCAGCCCATTCATGATTCTTCTTCAGTACTAATGCCCACCCATTTTATTATTTTTATTTTTATTTTTTAGGGAGTGCAAATCGAGAGTGCGCGCATTGTAATACAAAGTTTTGGGTTACATTTGGTTTCCGGAATTCTTGGTCATAAGAATAGATTAGTCTTAGTATGTTAGTTACAATTAATTATATGAGAAGTTACGTTGTTACTATAAAGTAAATAAAAATGCCTAACCGGGTTGGTTCAAGTGGTAAGGGCGGCTTATGACTTTGGTGATTCCAAGGTCACGGGTTCGATTTTTTCTTGAGAGTTTGTTTATCCTGGTGAATTATCGATGATGTGTCAACGGGCGAGCAGCTTTCACCCTAGAGTTTGGTGCCGCACCATAGTATCCAAAGTGGTGTTGGGCAAATATTATATATGAACTAATTCCCACAAATAAATCAATGGAGTAATGTAAACAATAAAAATTGAGACACAAGAAATTTAACGTGGTTCCCTCAAATGTTGAGGTACGTCCACGGGGTACGGCGGTCCAAATCCACTATCACCAAATATTTTGTACAAAGTAGATACAAAAGGCACAAGCCTTACAAATACACAAGAGTGTATAAATAAATGTAGCAAGATGGAAATGTCTCACCAAATATTCTGAACAAAGCTCCAAACAACCAACCAAAAGACCACACTAAAAGAAATCCCAATATGTTGTAAATAATATGCAGCTGGAGACACACGAAGAAGAAGCAGCAGTAGCTTACTGCAATGAAGAAGATGACTAGCACTGGTGCGTGGGCTTGCTGCAGGTGTTGGCTGCAGGCGCTGGCATGAGGAGCTGTGTGGTGTTTCCGTCAATAAAAAAATAGAGAGAGTGGAGAGGGCTGCTGGTTGTGAAGAATATTTTCTGTTGCAAGACAAGATGGTAAAAAAGGAGATGAAGTGGCAGCCTCAATTACTGTGCGTGAGGCTTGGTGTTGAAAACTGCTTCCTTGAGAAGCCAACAACCATTAAAAAAAACTCTTTCCAATTTTTGGGCCCCACAAGGAGGGACACCCAACAAATCTCCCCCTCCCGACTTATGGGGACGACTCCACCAATCCGGCCAAAACTCTACACTTCACATGCTTGTCTTTTGACAATGCTTTAGTCATCATATTCGAACCATTATCATCAGTGTGGATTTTGTCAAGCTGCAATAATTTCTTATCCAACACATCCCAAATCCAATGATATCTAACATCAATATGTTTTGACTTTGAATGGAAGATAGAATTCTTACTCAAGTGAATTGCACTTTGGCTATCACAATAAAGAACATACCTTTCTTGTTCCATCCCCAACTCTTTCAAAAATCTCTTCAACCAAAGCAATTCTTAGCAAGCTTCCGTAATGACAATAAACTCGGCTTCCGTAGTAGATAGAGCAACATATTTCTGTAATTTAGATTGCCATGCCACAGCTCTCCCTGCAAAAGTCATCAAATAACCCAAAGTGGATTTTCTAAAATCAACATCACCGGCCATGTCGGCATCCGTGAATCCATGAAGTGTAGATTTACCATTTCCAAAACACAAGCACGCCTTTGAAGTGCCTCTAAGGTATTGGAGAATCCATTTTACCTCTAACCAATGCTCCTTTCCTGGATTAGAGAGAAACCGACTAACAACTCCAACACCATAAGCTAAATCCGGTCTTGTGCAAACCATTGCATACATTAAGGAACCAACGGCCGAAGCATAAGGAATTTTCTTCATCTCTTCCTTATCTTTCTCACTTGTAGGACTTTGTTTTGAACTAAACTTGAAGTGACTAGCAAGTGGGCAACCAACGGGTTTTGCTTTATCCATATTGAACTTCTTAAGCACTTTTTCAATGTAACTTTCTTGAGACAACCAAACTTGCCCTTTTTCACGATCACGAACAATTCTCATGCCAATAATTTGTTTTGCTGGTCCCAAGTCTTTCATAGCAAAAGACTTGCTCAACTCCAGCTTCAATTTGTCAATCTTGGAGAAGTCTTGTCCTACAATGATCATATCGTCAACATAGAGTAAGAGAATAATATAAGTGCCATCCGGATATTTTTTCACAAACACACAATCATCCGAAGAGGTTTTTGAGTAACCATGATCAATCATGAAAGAGTCAAATTTCTTGTACCATCTCCGTGGTGCTTGCTTCAACCCATACAAACTTTTCTTTAATTTGCACACTAAATTCTCTTTCCCTTTTTGTTTGAAGCCTTCCGGTTGTTCCATGTAAATTTCATTTTCCAAGTCACCATGTAAGAAAGCGGTTTTCACATCTAGTTGCTCAACTTCTAAATTCAAATATGCTGCCATGCCAAGAACAACCCGAATAGATGACATCTTTACAACTGGTGAGAATATTTCATCAAAGTCAATTCCCTTTTTTTGACCAAAGCCTTTTACCACAAGCCTAGCCTTGTACCGAAGATTTTTTCCATCATTTTTCAGCCTAAACACCCATTTATTTTTCAAAGCTTTCTTTCCAGGAGGAAGTTTAACCAAATCATAGGTGTGATTGTTGTAGTATCCGGAAAATAATAATAATAATAATAAATTTTAATTTTAAAAAATATATATATGTATATATAATAATAATAAAATAATAAAATAAAATTAATTAATTAAATTAAATAGTAAAATGAATAGTATGATAAGGAAAATATATATATATATATATATATATATTGAAGCATGTATATATATATATATATATATATATATATGTGTGTGTGTGTGTGTGTGTGTGTGTGTGTGTGTGTGTGTGTGTGTGTGTATATATATATATAAGTAAGTTATTATGATATGTATTTAACATAAAGGTTAAAGGTGTATATATATAAAGTGGGAAGCTTTTTCAAGAAGCTAAATTGGATATTTGTGGAAGTGCTCTCTCTCTCTCCTACGACTCTCTCTCTCTTCGATTCCGGGCTAGTTTTACGCCGGATCGACAAACCGAAGCCACCACGACACTCCTGGCAAAGTTCTCTACAAGTCTGCCGAAACGGATCGTCAGGGAAACGAAGTTGGATTTCATCCCAAATCCAAGGTAAAGCTTTATATTCAATATTTGGATTTTTGACAGTTGAAGAAAGTGATATACGCATAAAAATATTGAACTTTAATACTGGAAATTTTCAGTTTCAGGGTATTGATTGGGAACGTTGGGAATTATCCCTAAGTTGAGGTAAGACTTTTTAAGTCGAATTTGACTTAATGGTAGTTATAGAAAATGTTGTACGTACGAAAATACTAAACTTTAATTCTGCGAATTTTCATTTTCAGGATGTTGAGTTGAGAACCTTGTGGGTACGGGAAAGATTTTCTTATGAGCTTTTCAGGAATCAGGTAAGGGAATAAACTAAACTAGTTTTGTTTTGAGAAAATGTATGTATATATATGTAGCATTTGGTTTCAGGAAAAATAAATATATTTATATATATGATTTATATTTGGAAAATACTGTTTAAATGATGATATGTTAAATACGTAGAAAATTTGTTTAGTGTGGCATGAGTATAAAAATGTTGTGAAATACTGTTTTTTTGGAATTGGGACGATATGGATTTCTATGATGGAAAATCGGCGTACGGGCCGAGATATTTTTATATGTATATGTGATTTGCCGGCGTATGGGCCGTGCTATGTGGATGAGATTTGCCAGCGTACAGGCCGTGCTATGTGATTTGCCAGCGTACGGGCTGTGCTATGTGATTTGCCGACGTACGGGCCGTACTATGTTAAAATGTGTAATACCGGCGTACGGGCCGATGATTTTCATGATACACGTATATATGTGTTGGCGGCTATGGGCCGATGATTTTCATGATTAAGGATTTTGACTGTACCATCAGTTATCACCCAGGGAAAGCAAACGTGGTAGCTGATGCGTTGAGCAGGAAATCTAGGGAGCCAGTGTTGGCGGCTATGGGGATCCAGCATCCGATCATAATGGATCTAGAGAGACTCGGCATAGAGTTGGTGGAGAGTGATCTCCCAGTATGTATTGCCAGCCTAGTGGTACAGCCTACCCTGCAGGAGAGAATTAAAGCTGCCCAGAAGGAAGATCCAGAGCTAGTGAAGGTGATAGATAGAGTACAGAGTGGGCAGGGGGAGGAGTTCAGTATCGCAGATGATGGAGCTTTGCAGTTCCGTTCCAGATTATGTGTTCCTGCCGATACTGAGATCAGGAAGACTATTCTAGAGGAGGCTCACAGATCTTTGTATACAGTTCATCCCGGTAGTACGAAGATGTACAGAGATCTGCGAGAGTCATACTGGTGGAGTGGTATGAAGAGAGAGATTGCTGAGTATGTAGCATAGTGTTTGACGTGCCAGCAGGTAAAGGCTGAGCACCAGAGACCGGCAGGGCAGTTGCAGCCGTTATTCATCCCGGAGTGGAAGTGGGATCACATATCGATGGACTTCGTGTCAGGACTGCCAACGACGTTACATGGTCATAATGCCATCTGGGTGATTGTTGATCGATTGACGAAGACCGCCCACTTTATTCCCATCAAGATCAGCTACTCCCTCAGCCGTTTAGCGGAGATTTACATTCAGGAGATAGTACGTTCTCATGGGGTGCCTGTATCTATTGTGTCTGATCGAGACCCATGATTCACATCACGATTTTGGAGAAGTCTGCAGGAGGCTCTGGGGTCTCAGTTATCGTTTGGTACGGCATTCCATCCTCAGTCAGATGGGCAGACTGAGAGGACCATACAGATATTAGAGGACATGCTCAGAGTGTGTGTACTAGACTTTGGGGGTAGTTGGACTCAGTTCATATCATTAGTAGAATTTGCGTATAATAACAGTTATCAATCTAGCATTGGCATGGCACCATTTGAGGCTCTGTACGGTAGGAGATGTCGTTCTCCTTTGTTTTGGGATGAAGTGGGTGAGCGGCGAGTAGTGGGGCCAGAGCTGGTTCAGCAGGCATGTGATAAAGTTCGTCTTATCAGGGACAGGATCAGTGCAGCTCAGAGCCGACAGAAGAGTTATGCCGACCATCGCCGTAGGAATTTAGAGTTTGATGTAGGTGATCACGTATTTTTGAAGATAGCTCCGATGAAAGGGGTTATGTGATTTGGGAGGAAGGGTAAACTTAGTCCTAGGTTTATCGGTCCATTTGAGATTCTAGATAAAGTGGGACCGGTAGCCTACAGGCTAGCTTTGCCACCTGTATTGTCCAGGATTCACAACGTATTTCATGTTGCTATGTTGAGGAAATACGTCCCAGACCCTTCTCATGTCATCAATTATGATGAGTTGGAGCTTAGTGATTCACTGGGATATGAGGAGGTACCAGTACAGATTCTGGATAGGAAAGTGCAAGAGCTACGTAACAGGACGATTCCTCAAGTAAAAGTCTTGTGGAGGAATCATGCAGTAGAAGAGGCTTCTTGGGAGTCTGAGGAGCAGATGAAGCAAAGGTATCCGCATTTATTTCAAGAAGTCTGAGTGAATAAATGTAAATAGTTAAGTAGTTTTCTGTTGTAGGTACATGTAATAGTTGAATAGTGTAGTACTTTAGTTTTGGGAGAATGGTTTTTCTTTTGTATATGTAATCTTCCAAGACTCGAGATGTAACCACGGTACTCCTCCGCCATAAGTGAGGGTAGGTAATAAAATGAGTAGACCCTTTTTCCTGATTAAAGGATGGCGAGTTACGGAAACAGTAAATTTCGAGGACGAAATTCTTTTAAGGGGGGAGGAATGTAGTATCCGGAAAAAAATAATAATAATAATAAAATTTAATTTAAAAAAATATATATGTATATATAATAATAATAAAATAATAAAATAAAATTAATTAATTAAATTAAATAGTAAAATGAATAGTATGATAAGGAAAATATATATATATATATGTGTGTGTGTGTGTGTGTGTATATATATATATATATATATATATAAGTAAGTTATTATGATATGTATTTAACATAAAGGTTAAAGGTGTATATATATATATAAAGTGGGAAGCTTCTTTAAGAAGCTAAATTGGATATTTGTGGAAGTGCTCTCTCTCTCTCTCCTCTCTCTCTCTCTCCTACGACTCTCTCTCTCTTCGATTCCGGGCTAGTTTTACGCCGGATCGACAAACCGAAGTCACCACGACGCTTCTGGCAAAGTTCTCTACAAGTCTGCCGGAACGGATCGTCAGGGAAACGAAGTTGGATTTCATCCCAAATCCAAGGTAAGGTTTTATATTCAATATTTGGATTTTTGACAGTTGAAGAAAGTGATATACGCATAAAAATATTGAACTTTAATACTGGAAATTTTCAGTTCCAGGGTATTGATTGGGAACGTTGGGAATTATCCCTAAGTTGAGGTAAGACTTTTTAAATCGAATTTGACTTAGTGGTAGTTATAAAAAATGTTGTACATACGAAAATACTAAACTTTAATTCTGCGAATTTTCATTTTTAGGGTGTTGAGTTGAGAACCTTGTGGGTACGGGAAAGATTTTCTTAGGGGCTTTTCAGGAATCAGGTAAGGGGATAAACTAAGCTAGTTTTGTTTTGAGAAAATGTATGTATATATATGTAGCATTTGGTTTCAGGAAAAATAAATATATTTATATATATGATTTATATTTGGAAAATACTGTTTAAATGATGATATGTTAAATACGTAGAAAATTTGTTTAGTGTGGCATGAGTATAAAAATGTTGTGAAATACTGTTTTTTTTGGAATTGGGATGATATGGATTTCTATGATGGAAAACCGGCGTACGGGCCGAGATATTTTTATATGTATATGTGATTTGCCGGCGTATGGGCCATGCTATGTGGATGAGATTTGCCAGCGTACAGGCCGTGCTATGTGATTTGCCAGCGTACGGGCTGTGCTATGTGATTTTCCGATGTACGGGCCGTGCTATGTGATTTGCCAGCGTACGGGCTGTGCTATGTGATTTGCCGGCGTACGGGCCGTGCTATGTTAAAATGTGTAATACCGGCGTACGGGCCGATGATTTTCATGATACATGTATATATGTGAAATGATATGATTGATATGAAAATAAATGATATGAGATATTTATGTATCACGGTTTTAGTATATGTATATAATATCAGAACCTGGTTGGTTTGGTCTAGGCTAGCACTTGCACGGTACTGTTGCTATGTCCATGGTCCTCGTGATCATAATATCTGTGTTAAAGCCGCTGTACGGAGTGGTGTGAGATTGGATGGTCGATGTGGTTATTTTCAAGAAGTGTGCTGTTATCGTCCCTAGTGTACGGACCAGTCTGGGTAGACCCATCGGACCTACAGACTACTGTTTGACTTGGCAGTAGTCGGCCAACCATTGTTAGGTCCCTCCTTCGGGCCACACAACCCAGTCATGTGGGGGTAATACATGACAACAACCAGCTAACCTACCAGGATTGTTTTATATTATTATTAGTGTATGAGATGAGACATGTATGTTTTCCCAGATTTGATAAACAGTATTGAATATGTTATGTATGGTATATGTAGAACACATAATACTCATGTTGCCACACACTGGTATTAGTTTATTTCCCTTACTGAGAGGTGTCTCACCCCTAAATCTTATACATTTTTCAGGAGCCCCTGATAGGAGAGTGGGAAAAGCCCCGCTGATCTAGATCAGTTGTTTGCCCTCTTTGGAAGGGTAAGTTTTTGGTAGGGACAGTTAGGTTTTGTGGGGATTGTCCCTAGATTTCATTTTTGAGATGTATATACTGTGAGATAGTAATTGTAGTGACTCTGGTATGTGTTATGCATTTTATGATGAGATGTATATGATTTTATACTTTCTACTGCGTAGGCTTCTGCTGTATGTTTTGTTATATCCCTGGTGCCCACGGGCCCAAGTGGATTGTGACCTGCTGAGTTGGGATGTATGATGTGATAATAATTTATATATATATAAAAAAAAATATGTGAAAAAGGAGCAGGTCGTTACAATTGTCAACTATGGAATTCATTTCCTCTTGCATAGCCTCCACCCATTCAACTTTATTTTCATGGTTCATGGCTTCTTGATAGCTTTCGAGTTCCCCTTGATTCGTTAGAGTAACATAGTCACTTGATGGATATTTAGATGAAGGTCTTGACTCTCTTGAAGACCTTCTCAATTGAGCTTGCTCTTGAACTTGTTGCTCCTCCTCATTTTCATCTTCAACATCATTAGGAATTTCATCATTTCCAATATCTTCAAGAGGTGGAAGAACATCTTCCATATTTTCATCATGTGCCAAAGGTGGAGAAGGTAAGTCTAAGTCAACAAAATCATTCCCATCAGATCGTGGTTGCTCAACCGTGCCAAAATCTTCAATTGTTTGATCTTCAAAAAATGCAACATCTCGGCTTCTAACAATTTTCTTGTCAACTGGATCCCACAATCTGTATCCAAATTCATCATACCCATAGCCAAGAAAAATACACTTTCAAGTGATCATAAGTAACATCCTTACCTTTCCAAATTTTTTCAGGAACTTCACCAAGTAAAGGAGTTGAAGGGGACAAATTAATCAAGTCCACCGCCGTCCTCATTGCTTCACCCCAAAATGATTTTGGCAACTTCGCATGAGAGAGCATACATCTCATTCTCTCCAGTATAGTGCGGTTCATCCTTTCAGCAATACCATTTTGTTGAGGGGTTTTCTTAACGGTCTTTTGATGTCTAATTCCTTGGCTGTAACAATATGCATCAAATGGGCCAATGTACTCTCCACCATTATCCGAGCGCACACATTTCACCTTCTTTCCAGTCTCTCTTTCAACTTTAACCTGAAAATGCTTAAACACATCTAAGACTTGATCTTTAGTCTTCAAGGTGTAAGCCCAAACTTTTCTTGAACAATCATCAATAAAGGTAACAAAGTAAAGTGCACCACCATGATATTTAACTTTCAAAGGACCACATATATCTGAATGTATCAAATCTAAAACATTAGATTTTTTAGTAACAAACTTTGCACGAAAAGGAGCTCTATGTTGTTTACCGGCCAAACAATGAACACAAGCTTTAAGAGAGATACCTTTCATCCCGGGTAGGAGCTTCTTTTTGAACAAAAACTGCATTCCTTTTCACTCATGTGCCCAAGCCGCTTATGCCACAAATCGATGGAAGAGTGACTTTCAATTGCATTCACAACACTATTACCAATTTTACCTTGCATCATATAAAGTGTACCGGTTTTCTTGCCTTTAGCCACCACCAAATTACCCTTTGTGAGCTTCCATTTTCCATCACCAAAATGATTGTCAAACCATTCATCATCAAGCTTTCCGGTAGATATCAAATTTAGTCGAATATCGGGTACATGTCTCACATCTTTGAGTACCAACTTGCATCCCAAATTTGTTTCCAAACAAACATTTCCAATGCCAACAATTTTTTATAGACCTTCATTTCCCATCCGAACAACTCCATAATTTCCTTTGGAATAAGAAGTGAAAAAATCTCCCCGAGAAGTGACATGGAATGACGCACTGGAATCAATAACCCAATCAGTCTCTTGACTTGTCAAATTAATGCAACTTTCATCACAAACAACCATAAGATCACCATCAGATGCAACTGAAGTTGTGTCTTCATGCTTTTTCTCAAAAATTTTCTCTTTGTTTTGCTCCTTGAATTTCAATTTTCTACACTCCCGCTTCATATGCCCCTTTTTATGACAATAGTGACACTCAATATCTTTCTTCGAAACTGAGTTGGACCGACCTCTTGATTTATCATTACGGTGAGAATATCTGCTTTTACTTCTGCCTCTCCCTCGGTTTTCTGTCACAAGTGCCTCTGAATGAGAAGAGCCAACTGATTTTCTTCTAATTTCTTCATTCAACAAGCTGCTAGTTACTTGGTTCATAGTAACAATTCCATCGGGAGCCGAATTACTAACAGTCACAACCAAAGTCTCCCAACTTTCCGGCAAAGAGCTAAGAAGCATTAAGGCCTGCAATTCATCATCAAAAACTATTTTCATGGTAGCAAGCTGATTGATAATATTTTTCATCTCATTCAAATGTTCGGTAATAAGACCACCATTTTTATATTTCAAATTCACCAATTTTCGAAAAAGAAAGGCTTTATTTGTAGCCGATTTTCTATCATAAAGACCCTCTAATTTTTTCCACAATTCATGTGCCGAAGTTTCAGTAGAAACATGATGAAAAACACTATCATCAATCCATTGCCGAATAACACCAACGGTTTTCCTATTAAGCCTATTCCACTCATCATCACTCATGTCTTTAGGCTTTCGGCTATCACCCTCAATAGGCCCATCCAAATCTTTGCAAAATAAAAGATCTTGCATTTTTGTTTTCCAAGTTACCCAATTGCTTCCATTGAAGCTAATCATATGGCCAACATTACCATCCATGATTTACACAAATTTAATGCGTACAAATAACACGGCTCTGATACCACTTGTTGGGCAAATATTATATATGAACTAATTCCCACAAATAAATCAATGGAGTAATGCAAACAATAAAAATTGAGACACAAGAAATTTAACGTGGTTCCCTCAAATGTTGAGGTACGTCCACGGGGTACGGCGGTCCAAATCCACTATCACCAAATATTTTGTACAAAGTAGATACAAAAGGCACAAGCCTTACAAATACACAAGAGTGTATAAATAAATGTAGCAAGATGGAAATGTCTCACCAAATATTCTGAACAAAGCTCCAAACAACCAACCAAAAGACCACACTAAAAGAAATCCCAATATGTTGTAAATAATATGCAGCTGGAGACACACGAAGAAGAAGCAGCAGTAGCTTACTGCAATGAAGAAGATGACTAGCACTGGTACGTGGGCTTGCTGCAGGTGTTGGCTGCAGGCGCTGGCATGAGGAGCTGTGTGGTGTTTCCGTCAATAAAAAAAATAGAGAGAGTGGAGAGGGCTGCTGGTTGTGAAGAATATTTTCTATTGCAAGACAAGATGGTAAAAAAGGAGATGCAGTGGCAGCCTCAATTACTGCGCGTGAGGCTTGGTGTTGAAAACTGCTTCCTTGAGAAGCCAACAACCATTAAAAAAAACTCTTTCCAATTTTTGGGCCCCACAAGGAGGGACACCCAACAAGTGGTACATGGTGGCTGAAGTCTCCGGGTTATAAATATATATGTATATATGAAACATTTTATGAGTTTGTAATAAGGAATAAATAAAAAATGATTATTCCTAAATTTCATTATGGTGATGTTTATTAATTTTTTATTATACATTGAACTAAATAATTAGGAATATATAAGGAATAACTATTCCCTTGATTCCCAAAATTTAAACTATATTTCATCTTATTCTAAGGAATAACTATTCCGTCAAATTAAACGAGTCATAGTCGTGCTTTTTAGACTCTATTTGAATCGAATAATTTAATTATAGGAAACAATAAAATATTAAGGAATATATAAGGAATAATTATTCCCTTAATTTCTAAAATTTAAACTATATTTCATCTTATTCCAAGAAATAACTATTCCGTCAAACCAAACGAGTCATAGTCTTGCTTTTTAGACTCTATTTGGATCAAGTATTTTAATTATAGAAAAAAATAAATTACTCTTATTTTATTTTCTCTTTATATGAAATATTGTCAAAAATAAAAATTTATTTTATAATATTATTAGAAATTATAAAAATTAAGTATTAATAGTATGCGAAATTAACATTTTGATTATTTATTTACTATTTGAAAACACACTCAATTTTATAAATTATGATTTATTTATATATTACAAGATAAGAACATAAAAGTAATTAAAATTATATTAAGTTTAATTTTTAAAATATTTTTATTACTCTCCTGTTATCTCCATTAACTAACAGTCCCATTTGCGTCGGTGTTTCCAAAGAAAGGAATTGCGAGGATAATCAAAGAGTTATAAGCTTGTTTTTTGATCCAAAAAAATTTTTTGAATTTTATTTAATTTTAAAATTTATTTTAATTTTAAGAATGCCAACTAAACAAAAATTGTGAATTTTTAATTTTTAATCTTCATTTTTATTTTCATTATATCAGAAAATTCAACTTGATATTAATTACTTAATTAATACAAAACTTACATTACAGACAAGGGTTACAAAACGAGTCGAAGCCCGACAGATGATTCGTGACCCGTCCATTTAAATAGGGTTTGGGTTTAATACGAAACTGACCCGTTTACAAACGGGTCAACCCAACCCGATTCGTTTATTAAACGAGTTATGCAAGTTCAGGTCAGGCCACCCATTATGCGACCCGTTTAAAAATAAAATGAAGGAGTGTTTTTTTATTAAAAAAAATATATGTCATTTTATATGAAATATTTAAAAATTTTTAAAATAAATAAATTATATTTTTTAAACTGGTGACCCATTTATTAAACGGATGGATTTGAGTTTACATAACAATCACCCATTAATAAAATGATCAACCTGAACCCAACCCTGTTTAACCCTAACTCGTTTATTACCTGTCTAAATCGGTACCGTTGACCCATTTTGTCACTCCTAATTACAAAATAAAATCAAACTTTATTTCTTAAGAAACAAAATTTGTACTTTCACATTTATACTGTATTTGAGAATATAAAATTGACACATTGAATTTAAGTTTGTGTGAATTTAAATAAAACATATAATAAAATTATATTAACTTTGTTCTAAATTTTCACAAATGAAAATTCAAAATCAAAAATCTGTTCTTACAAACATTATTTTAGTGTCAAACAAGAGCAACCAAGGACTAAGTGACCTCTTGCAATAATATAGGAACAAAAACAATTTAAAAAGAAAAAGTCTTAAGGGGCAAAAAGAAAGGGATAGTCCAATCTTAGGAGTTCAGACTAAAATATCCCAAAAGTTAATTGCAGAAAGAGACATGAGCAGTTGGTAATTTTGACTTCGATGACATAGGAAATTGAAACAAACTTTGTTTCAAAGTGACCCAAAGAGATGAGCTTGGAATATTTAATATTTGGACTCCACACATCACCCCCATACCTTTTTCTTTTTTTTTTTTCTCCTTAAAAAATGAAAAAGCGAAATCATTTATAAACTTCCCGATTTTAAATCCCAAATAATATCCTGATCACTCGCGAGAATGAATCCCACGTTTAATTTTTAAGACATTCATACCCATCCCACTTATGAGAGAGATTTTTTTTTTTGGTCAAATCTCATAAAAAGATCGCTTTTACTTTTTTATCTAATTTTAAAAGAGATTTTAAAAAAAAATTTATACAAAATTTAAAATTTCTTATTAAGTCTCAAAAGAGGTCGATTTCTTTTCATCAAAATTTAGAAAAATAATGATAACTTTTATCTTTCGATAAAACCCTAATCCCAAATAATATAATAAACTATTTAAATAAATATATATATATATATATATATATATATGTGTGTGTGTGTGTGTGTGTGTGTGTGTGTGTGTGCATAGGTTGAGTGGGGAGAAAAATTAATTTGTGGGGCTAATTATAAGTTGGTGAACTAAACCCATTATCCAATACCTCATCCTTAGAGTTCCTAATTAAATTAAATGAACAAACCTAGTCCACCGGCAAACCACTCTCCTAGTATATAGCACACTTCTCCATACTTAATTTAAATTGTTTTTTAAAAAACTCCAATAAGAACTTGATTTGAGCATTTGTTGACCAAACAAGATTGATTAATTTTTTAGTTTTATTTTTTTTAAAGTAGCGACTGTTTGGCCCGCCACTTATATGTAATCTATTTTTAAAGTGTTACTGTACGGGATAATGGATTGACTAAAAAAAAAATTGATTCTTATAAAC
Source organism: Malania oleifera (assembly GCF_029873635.1). Taxonomy (NCBI): domain Eukaryota; kingdom Viridiplantae; phylum Streptophyta; class Magnoliopsida; order Santalales; family Ximeniaceae; genus Malania; species Malania oleifera. Next base: position 2,324,158 of record NC_080417.1, read on the forward strand.
CACATCTCAAACTATTAAATTTGAGACATTTTATATTGTGGGTTTTGCATTTGAATCTTAAAGATATATATAAAAGAAGACATAATAGGTCGATCTCCTTAACGAGTGATTAATTCATTGGGACTATCTGTTTAAAATAGGCAATTAACTCATTGCGATTGTCTATTTAAAATGATTTTGAGTTAAGGTATAATGACTCGCTCATTATTAAGTCAATCTAAATTTAACTTGTTTACTTAAAGTTAAGTGGGTTTGGATCAGGTGTTTATTAGGTTACCTTTTTAAGCCACACATCTCCTTTGACATTTGCCCACGATCAAAGTGAACCCAAATTCATTTTCATGAATTATTACATGAATATGATCCGTAACCATATGCCATAATAAATAGCCATCACAAGTATTATTTTTTAGAACTTAATTTGTTTGAAATGTCAAAAAAATAAATAAATAAATAGGTGTTTTTTGAACATTTGACTCATATTTGTTCAATGTTCAAAGAAAAAATTTGAAGTAGGGTTTGAGAATATAGATTTTGGAGAAATTATACAAAGGACCTCTCCCTTCATGGTGTTATGCTTTTTGGATGTGGGCCTTGTGGCGAATGGATCTTGCTCCTCTTATATTTAATGCTAATTGTTGTGTTTTTGTGGCTCATATACTTGATGGATTGCATAAATAAGGAAGAAAACATAGTTGAAAATCATATGTGCTAAGAAGCAATAGCAAACAGTCGGTTGTTTGGCTGTAACAGTCGACTGTTTGGCTGCAACAGTCGACGGTTTGCTCCAGAATTCAGACAATTTACATTCTGTCTGGAACAGTCAACTAATTGGCCCAATCAATTAACGGTTTGGCTCGAGAACCTAGCACAAACTTTCAAAATTTGAATGTGAATGTTAAGTCGGTTGGGTGTTTGGAGGGAAAACCTCTGTAGTGTTTATATATACATCAGTCTAGGTGTATTTGTGATTTGAAGATCATTGTGTATTGTATTGTATTGTGTTCTTTGACATTCTCATTGTGAAAACCTTTGTCGATTGTTCCCGTGGATGTAGGCATTGTCGAATCACGTAAATCTTTGCGTTGTTATTTTTGCTTTTGTATATACTCTGTGTGTGTGTGTGTGTGTGTGTGTGTTCCATATTTGTTCTTCATTATTGTTGTGTTTAATTTTCACTGTGCAATTTTGAGTTTATTCACAAAAGTTGGTATCAGAGCATTGTTGTTATGGCATCAGACAATTCATCTGTGAAATTTGATGTTGTCAAATTTGATGGAACCGGAAATTTCGGTTTGCGGAAGAGGAAAGTGAAAGATTTGCTTGTGTAGCAAAGGATGGTAAAGGTCTTGTATGGTGTTCAACCGGAAAGTATGTGTAACGACCCAAAAATTTTGCTATTTTTTTTTCCCATACTACTAAAATATAAAAAATGCTCTGATACCAAATATAATATGAACAAAATCAACCCAGACTCAAAGTGGGGTAACAGGGATATACTTGTCTATAAACACATTCTAACTAAGCAGCGGAAAACATAAAGCACATGGATCTTATATACAATACCAGAGCTCTACTGTCTCCATAAATATACATATATGTCCCCAAAAATACATAGAATATTCTAGGGATTACACAAAACATATCTCTCAACTCAAAAACTTAACCCTGAAACTAGGGCAGTGCTAAATCATCCTCTACCTCAGAGCACGCTCCGCTTGTCTGTCTGAATTTTCTGAAATGTTTAGATTCTTGGGTGTGAGACACCTCTTAGTAAGATGGGATAAATTATCATTAGTGTGTGACAACATGAGTTCTATTGTATTATAAACATATAATGTACATAATTAACTGTAGCATAATTAATTGTATCTGTTAAATCAGGTAATTCTGTATTCATACTTATATAAGTCTGGTAAAATCATATTTAATTTCTCAACATAAGCATACTATATCATAATAAGTTTTTGTATACATGTAAATCATCTGCTATATCTGTATAATATTGAAACTCTCCCTTAGATGAATAGCTAGCTGATATTGTGATGACCCAAAAATATATATACGATTAAAGCATAATTATAATAAAATAAAAATGGTCATTAAGTTAATATCAATATAGAAGTGTTTTTCTGTAGGGTCCTTGATTCCATGTTTGATGCCTAAGAAATACCTTGTCTTAGCGAGTGCTCAGAGACCATTGCGGCTCAGTCGCTCCCTGGAGGTCGGCCTGGTCAAAATGGAATTTTATAGGATAAACAGGATAGACATTGTTTGTACACTTAAATAAGTATATATATACATAAAATAATGTTTTGACTAACATAATTTGCAGGAATATATGATACAATAATAATAATATAGGTATCATATGTGGGGCCCACAAGACTATGTGGGGTCTACTTGAGTCCCGGAGCCACAAGACACTATTTATATACGTAAATAAGTACATAAAATAATGTTTTGACTGATATAATTTGTAAACATATATGATAATAATAATAATATAGGTATCCTATGCGGGGCCCACAAGACTATGTGGGGCCCACATGAGTCCCGAAGCCGTATGGAGGTTTACACGAGTCTCAAAGTTATGTAGGATACATAAAATCGTATAAGAGTTATTGGAGTTACGTACGATCCATTTTGGTCTCGAAGTTGTGTGGGGCCCACAAGACCATGTGGGGCTCACATGAGTTTTCAAAATTTAAATTTAATTCTTGTTCAAAAATAAATAATAAAATAAATAAATATTAAAAATAGTTTATAAGTAATAACAATGATAATAATAATGACAATAATGATTAAGAAAAATAATAAAATAATAAAATAATTAATTAACTAATTGATTAATTAATTAGGTAAGTAGTTAATTAAAAATTTATTTAATGGGAATGGTGGCAAGCACTCCCACATGGCCTCCATCCCTATCCCATACTCAACCCATACCTTGCCCATCCCTTGCCCATTCTTTAATTTTAAAAAAATTATAATTTCACCCATCTCCCTACACTTTTATAAATTTTATTTCTTTCCCAAAATTTTCCTATAAATAGGGAGCTCTCAACCTTCATTTTTCACAACAATTTTCCAAGGAAGAGAAGGATTAGTGAGTGAAAGAATTTGTGGTGGAGAGAGAATTTTTGAATAAATTCTCAATCACCCACTTTTTCCGATCTCATTTCTTAAAGATAATTATTGTATTTGTAGCACACGGTAAAAGAAGAAGGTAAGTAAATTTTGATTATGTTAGTTTCTTTTTATTTTAAATTCATACCCGAGTTTATTTTGTACGTAAATTTTAATTATGTTACTTAGTTCCACAAAATTTCCATAAGTTTATTTTTACGCATATTTAATTATACCAGTTCTATCTTTAATATACTTGCATCTATTTTTGGGTTAAGAAATGTTCCAATCTCCTCGGGTAAATTTTCAGCATTTCTTTCTATTCAAAAATAAAATTATATATATATTTAACACAAAAATTGTGTGGCATGAGTTTATTTCTACGTTGCATTTTTATGAAAATATGAGTAAATATGAGATTTTCACGATATTATTGTATGAATTATTATAAGATGATTTTAAAACCCCTTATGGCAACGAAAGTTCAAAGTTACAGATGCTCGGTACCGCAGCTTAAAGTTTATACAGATCAGAGTGCACCCACACTGTTTACAGAGTGGTTATTTATGTTAGTGGATTTCTCCTGAGTGCACACCTGGTTCCGGACCAGGACTTAATAAGGAAAATCTCACTTAAAGTTTACGTACGTTGATTTAGTTTGGTCGGCCAGCCAGCTAAGTCCAGTCTTCAGACCGCACAACCCAGTCATGGGGGTAAACATGACTTACGGCAAACAGGCCTAAGGGTAGTTTTTACAATATATGTTTATACATATTTAATTACGTGTACAAAGTTACTGATAAGTTGAAGGAAAAGTGTAAGTTTACGTGAAAAGGATCATTTTGGTGCTTATATGACGATCTAAGGAAAACGTATAAGGAAAAGTATATGTATGTTTATCATTAAATATTTTTACAGTTTTAAAGTTAAAAGTTTAATTTAGCAGTTATAGTATATGATTTAAAAATTTACTGTTGAAATTGATGACAAAAGTTTTATGCAGAAATTGTTAAATTTATGTTTATTCTAAAAGCAATCTTGAAGTTATAGTATTCATTATTGTTTTACGAAATTCTTTAAAAACTCATTTTGGCTACACACTAATAATAATCTTATTTACTTACTGAGCGTCGTCTCATCCCAATCATATTTTATTTCAGATAACTCTGAAGGACATGTCGGAAATCAGGCTTAGCAAGCATGCGGGTGGGGATTAGAAAAATAAAGATTGATTAGAAATATTAGTATGGTTTCAGATATTTATGTTTGTGTAATTTTCCTTCTTTTGAAATAAATGATTGTAATATGGAATATTAGTGCTCTGGTTTAATAAAAATTGAGTTTATTTGCTTCCGCTGTAAATTAGTAGTAAAAAGTTAATATCTCAGGCCCCTCGGGGTTGGAGTGTTACAGATATCATGTATTACCCCCATATGATTGGGTTGTGTAGCTCATAAGCGGTACTTAGCAATGGTTGACCTACCACACTAAGCCAAAACTGATTCATCTGTAAGTACGATTGACCTGCCCAGCTTGGTTCGGACTGTTAGGGAGGCACAAAACTCTTTTCTAGGCTTAATTGACTATCCAATCACCAACACTCTATGTGAGATGTATGGTGGCACTAATATGAAATAATCCCTATGGTACCGTACTCTGAAACTAAACTAATCCATTAGGGTTCTGCTATCATATTATACATTTCATAATATAACTATAACATAACTTATTTCATGTTTATGTGTAAAATATGTCATATTAATTTTTTTTTAATAAACTGTTATATATATCTAATCATGGCCCTGGACCAGTTGAACTGTCACGGCACTAGGCTGGCTGAACTGTCACGGCACTAGGCCGGCTGAAATATCACGGCACTAGGCCAACTGAGCTGTCACGACACTAGGCCGATTGAACTATAATAGTATACTGTATAATATTATATTTTCTATAATGTCTATATCATTTCTGAAAATCATTATCAAACTGCACTTGTTCTATATAATCATAAAATATTATGATCTGTATATACATATTGCAAAATAATCATACTCATGTCATACGAGTGTGTGTTACACTATAATATACTAACTGTTTGGGAAAAACATATTTTGTTGAAAAATAATATTAAATTTGCTTCTAAGGTTTACTCAGTTCAAACAACAGATTTCCCAAAAACATACATTAATTCATAAATATCCTTCCCATATATCTGAATTTTCAGAAAAATCATATCTATAATTCCTGTAACCAAATACTGTATTTTGAACCGGTAAATTTTATAAAAGCACCTGACATAATCTACCCCCTTACCTAATTCCTGAAGAAATGCCTGCAGGGATCCTAAAATCGTGCCTGTGGCGTTCGCACAAAACCCTGTATCTATATATCCTAGTTTAATTAGTTCAACCCCAAAATAATAACCATTTTAACATTCCCCAGCCCACACACTTCCAATAACTAACTAAACTTGAAAAACGACTTCCTTACCCTTGTTTTGGAGTGGTGCCTAGAATATCTGAACAATCAAACCGCTCTAGTTAAATTGCGAAGAATCATCACCGGGATCCTGAAATGCCGTTTATCCTTCAATTCGAGCTAAAATCGGGCCAAAAATCGAGGAGAGAGAGGAGAGAAGGTCGCAGCCCTAGAGAGAGAGAGAGAGAGAATTTTAATTTTACAAATAAAAATGACTTAGAGACCTATTTATAGGCTGCTGGTACAGGGGAAACCGTCGATGATTTGGCCTTTTTAACCAAACTCTTTTCACCGTTTAACCCTTACCTCCCCTCGGTAACTCAAAACTGTCGATGGTTTTTTGAGCTCCACCAAAATTGTCGACGGTTTGGCCTTGCACCAAACCAATTCCTCCTTTTCTTACTTATTTTTATTATTATCATTTTTTTAGGTCTCTACAGTATGGATGAGGCTAATTGGAAAGAATTAGAGGCAAAGGCTATTGCTACAATACGATTATGTTTGACCGACGAAGTGTTTTATCATGTTATTGAGGAAGATTCTCTTGCGGCTAAATGACAAAAGTTCGAAAGTCGGTACATGTACAAATCCCTTACTAACAAATTGTTTCTTAAGCAGTGTTTTATTGGCTTAAGATGGGTGGATGGTTTGAACTTAAATCAACACATCAACACATTTAATCAAATCATAAGTGATTTAATGCGAGTTGATGTGAAATTTGAAAATGATGATAAGGCGTTGATGCTACTGAATTCCTTACGAGCGACTCACACATATGAGAACCTGGTTTACCACTCTTACATGGGGGAAAGAGACCCTAAACTTGGAACAGATGACAAGTGCTTTGTTAGGGTTTCATCAAAGGATGAAAGTTTGCGATGAAAATTCACACATGGAAGGACTTGTGGTGAAAGGTAACCATGATTGTAGGAGAGAAAAATTCAAAAATGGATCAAGTAAAAAATCTCGAACTCAATCCAAGAAGAAAAAAGATATCCAATATTATAAGTGTGGTAAAAAGGGGCACATTAAATCGGAGTGTCTCGATTGGAAGAAAGGAAATGCTGAAAAGCATGAAGGGACTTCAAAATCAACAAATGTAGTTTAAGAAGAAAATTCAGTTTGCAGTGATGGTGATGTACTTTCAGTTTCGTCAGGGTTGGATCGCCTCACAGACTCATGAATCCTAGACTCGGCATGTTCTTATCATATGACTCCAAATAAGCAGTGGTTCAGCACTTACAGGTTAGTCAATTTAGGTTCAGTTCTTATGGGCAATGATATCTCTTTTAAAATCATTGGCATTGGAAGTGTTTGAGTTAATATGTTTGATGATGCTGTAAGAACCTTGAGCAATGTAAGACACATATTGGACTTGCGGAAGAGTCTCATTTCACTTGGCACTTTTAATTGTAATGGATTCGATTACGAGTCCAAAAGTGGGATTATGAAAGTGTGCAAAGGTAATTTGACGATGATGAAAGGGACAAAAGTTGGATGAAAATATTTATACACTGTAAGGAACTACTATTGTAGGTGGAGCTAGAGCCTAGATTTTGAGTTTGATGAAATCGTTTTGTGGCATATGCATCTTAAGCATATAAGTGAACATGGTATGAAAGAACTTCACAAAAGGAAACTCTTAAAGGTATAAAAACATGTAAGCTGAAATTTTGTTAGTTTTGTGTTCTTGGGAAACAAAATAGGGTAAAATTCAAATGAATTATTCACAAGAAGGAAGGTATTCTTGATTATATACATTCTGATGTTTGGGGGCTGGTTAGAGTAGCGTCAAGAGAAGGACATGTTTACTTTGTGAGTTTTGTTGATGACTACTCACGGAAAGTCTAGGTATACTTCATGTGGCACAAGTCTGATACGTTTTCCAGATTTAAGTTGTGGAAAACTAAAGTGGAAAACCTGATGGAGTGGAGAATCAAATGCCTCAAGTTAGACAATGGACTTAGTGCACTAATTCTAGGTTCATGGATTTTTGTGAGCAGCAGGGCATTAAGAGACATTTCACTGTTCGTCGAACACCTTAGCAAAATGGTGTGGCTAAAAGGATGAACCGAACTCTAGTTGAAAGAGTTCGGTATCTCAGGCTTAATGTAGGGACACCAATGAACTTTTGGATAGAGGCAGTTATTATGACTTGTTTTTTGATAAACTGATCACCAAGAGCATCATCAGAGGGGAAAGTAGCAGAAGAGGTATGGACAGAAAATGCAGTAGACTATTTCAGATTGAAGGTATTCGATTGTCCAGCCTATGTCCATATATCTAGTGAAGAGAGATCAAAACTTGAGGTAAAGTCCAGACGCTGCTTCTTTTTGGGATATCAAAAGAGTGTGAAGGGGTTCGAGTTGTAGGATTTAATGGCAAACAAGGTGGTGATTAGTAGGGATGTAGTTTTTGATAAGAAGGCTATGGTGAAGCGTACTCAAGAATCTGATGAAGAGAAACAGAAGCCAGAAAATTGGAGTAGAGACGAACAAGTTGTGCAAGTGGAGTTAGAAACTCAGGGTAATGATAATGATCTTGGTCCTGTAATTGTAGAGAGTTCTAACTCGAAAAACTAGCAAGTCGACAATATTCCTATACAAAGATCTAGACACACTATTAGACCACCGCCCAGGTATGAGTTTGAAGAGTTAGTGTCTTATGCTTTCATTACCAGTTGCAATGATCCAACTACTTTTCAAGAGGTAGTGCACGTTCAGGAGAGAAATTCAAAGCATGATTAGTGGTAAAGGGGTATTCACAGAATAAGGGAATAGATTATGATGAAATCTTTTCACCTGTGATCCGACACACTTCCGTCAGGGTAGTGTAGGGGTTAGTAGCACATTATGATCTGCATTTGGAATAAATGGATGTGAAGACAACATTTCTCCATGGTGACTTGGAGGAATATATTTATATGGTACAACCAGAGGGATTTAGTGAACCAGGGTAAGAACACTTAGTTTGCAAGTTGAAGAAGTCCCTTTATAGGCTGAAATAGTCTCCAAGGCAATGGAACAAAAGATTTGATTCTTATATGATCATGATAGGCTATAGAAGATGTGAGTATGACTGAAGCATGTATGTGAATAAGCTTGATGATGGTTCTCTTATTTTCTTATTATTGTATGTCGATGACATGTTAATAGCTACGAAGGATTTAACTGAGGTAAATTAGTTAAAAGATCTGTTGCATAAAGAGTTTGATGTGAAGGATCTTGGTCCAGCCAAGAAGATACTTGGGATGGAGAATGGCTGGGACAGAACTATAGAGAGGTTGTGGTTATCTTAGGGCAGTTATGTGGTTAAGGTGTTGGAAAGGTTCAGCGTGATTGATGCTAAACCGGTATGTACACCTCTAACAAGTCACGTTAAATTGTCTACTGCTAAATGCCCAAGTACGGATGATGATATTCAAGACATGTCAAAGTTCCCCTATGCTGGTGCTGGGGGGAGTTTAATGTATGTCATGGTGTGTACAGGACCAGACTTGGCACATACAGTGAGTGTGGTGAGTTGTTCCTCTTTAATCTGGGTAGACAACACTGGGAAGTCGTCAAATGGATTTTTAGATACTTACAGGGTACTTCTAGTTATGACATCATGTTTGACAAGCAACATGATAGTCCATCAGTTGTGGGGTTTGCTGATGCTAATTATACAGGGAATATGGATGACACATGGTTTACAACGGGTTATGTCTTTACCCTTGCAGGAGGACCTATATGTTGAGGTCCATGGTACAATCCTTGGTGGCATTGTTTGCAATCGAATCCGAATACACGGCAGTTACTGAAATTGCAAAGGAAGCCTTATGGCTTACCAGTTTGGTTAAAGAGTTGGGTATACAATAAAGTGGGGGTATGCTATGTTGTGACAGTTAGAGTGATGTCTAAGCGAAGAATCAAGTGTACCATGCTATAACCAAGCATATTGTGTAAGATTCTACAAGATCTGGGAATTGATTACTTCAGGTGAACTTGTATTGGAGAAAGTTCACACATGTGAAAACGCAGCAGAAATTTTGAAAAAACTGGTTACTATTGAAAAGTTCAAACATTGTTTGGACTTACTTCATGTCTCCAAGTGCTAAAAAGGAGACAGACCCAACCTAACGTTCTAAGGTCAAGGTGGAGCAACGAGCTATATTTTTTTAGGTTCTTCTAAGGGGCATATACTTGCCAAGGTGGAGATTGTTGTATTTTTGTGGCTCATATACTTGATGGATTGCATAAACAAGGAAGAAAACATAGTTGAAAATCATATGTGCTGTGTAGCAGCAGCAAACAATCAATTGTTTGGCTGAAGCAGACGACGGTTTGCTCCAGAATTTAGACAATTTATATTCTGTTTGAAACAGTCGACTCATTGGCCCAATCAGTCGACAGTTTGGCTTGGGAATCCAGTGGAGATTTTCAAAATTTGAATGTGAACGTTAAGTTGGTTGGGTATTTGGAGGGAAAACCTCTATGGTGTTTATATATACTTTAGTCTAGGTGTATTTGTGAGTTGAAGATCATTATGTATTGTATTGTATTGTGTTCTTTGACATTCTTATAGTGAAAACCTTTTGTTGATTGCTCCCGTGGATGTAGGCATTACTGAACCATGTAAATCTTTGCGTTGTTGTTCTTACTTTCATATATACTGTGTGTGTGTGTGTGTGTGTGTGTTCCATATTTGTTCTTTATTATTGCTGCGTTTAATTTCCGCTGTGCAATTCCGAGTTCATTCACAACATTAATAAATGTAAAAACTAAGGCCACGTGTTTCACGTTGGAAATGTGGAGTTGCACAATTTCCCGGCCTAAACTTTGTCCTTGAATTCAAATTTGTGTAAATTTAAATCTAAACTCCCAAATTTAAAGTAAAATAAATTTATTATTTATTTATTAACAAGTACTCATTTATGACCCATTAATTAATTAGACATATTCAAGTTTAAACTTTATGCAATCATTTATAAACAAATCTATTCATACCAATTAAATTTTACCTATTATTGACCCGTCTCAAACCTAACCTGTCAAATCATTTCATTACCCCTAAAAACAAGCATGACAAATACAACGTGCCGCATAAATTCTAATAATTGAAGACAAATGTTTTAAAAAAAATACCGAACAAAAGACATTAACCTCCCTTTAGAATTGGTAAAAAGATAGAAATATCTCCAGAAGTTTTAAAACTTTCATTCACCTATTATAAAACTTCAAAAATATCACACACCTCTCTTAAAATTTGTCAGAAAGATACAAATTTTCTCTCAAAAGACTTAACCTTTTACAAAATGCAAAAGAAAGTTTATATTTTTAAGTCAAATCTCGAAAAAAATTCTAAAAAAATTTGTAAAACGATAATAGTCGATTTCTGAAATTTCTTAAAATTTTGGGAGAAATTGATTGCCACATTTTAGTGGGGGTTTATTTTATTAATTTTTTTATGTCAAAATATGAGGAAAAGTTCTTATAATTTCTAAAATTTTAGGAAATTTGGAAGCTGATTTACATGACCCACTTTATTAGGGTTTATTTTTTATTTTTTGGTGCCACTGCTGCCTCAGCCTGCGTGCAGGTGAGGCTGCAGCCAATAAGATAGCTTCCAAGTTCCAACAGAAGCAAGCATAGACTATAATTATGTATATTTGTGTTGTGTCCTCCATCACCATCATTGCCTACTTTCACTTTATCTTTTCTTTTCTCTTTGGCAATTTGTGTCAAGGTCGGCCGCCTACCCACGCCAAGAACATGCACGCTGCAAGCATCATGGAGATCTTCACCAAAACAAACTCTATCTTATATTTTCTTTTAGGGCACAAATATGTAAAAGTTGCTTAAATGACAATAAGGTAGACATAGCCCAAGTAAAAGATAAAATAAGAGAGGGGTGACTTAAATGATTTGGACATTTCAAGCGTAAGTCAAATAGTACTCTAGTGAGGAGGAATGCGTCTGAGGTTTGTAGAAGAGATAAAGGTAAACCTACTATAACTTGAAATGTGGTAGTGAAAAAGGATCTCATAGCTCTTAAGTTGGTGGAGGAAAGCGCCCTTAGTTAGGTAATTGACGAAAAGGAATTTACATAACTAATCTCGCTTAGTGAGACTTAAGGTTTGATGTTGATGTAGTTGTTGTTGTAAAATTGGCATCTGCACCAATCGCATCACAAATTTTAAACTTCAAATTTTCAATAACTAGAATGTTCAAGTTTTAACTTGAGATGTTCCCCTAAGGATGGGATAAAAATACCTTTCTTAAATTGTTGTTGAATATTAGTCGTAAATATTTTTATGGGTGAAAATTAAAAACTGTACTAAAAATAAATAATATTTGAAGTTATTTTTATTATTTTTTGTTTTTAATTCTTTCAATTTTCAAAAATTATATACTGTAATATATGGGACCATAGATTTTGAGGCTTAAATTTGGATTGTGTGGATTTATAATAAATTATACATATAATTCACAAAAATTAAAATCTAAGATTTGAATTTCATGCTCGCTTAAATCTAATAAGAGTTAGAAATCAAGAAAAATTAAAAAAATATATATATATTTTTCACCTTTCCTATATAAATTTGAAAATTTGAAAAATTAAGTGGCATTTTTGTTGTTATTTAAAAGATTAGAAATGAATAATAACTTATTTATTGTTTATTGTTATTCATTCATTTCATAAAGTGTTGTAAAATTTTTTAAAAAATAAATATTTTTTTTTGTAATTTTTGAAAATTTTAATTTAAAAATAATAGCTATATTGTTTTCCAAAATTAAACAAATCCAAAGTTGTACAAACCAAACTATTCTATGTGAAAGGAGCATTCAAGATTATGAAGTTGTTTTATGGATCTTCATCCAAGCAAATATAGCTTAAAAGATAGACGCGAAATTCAATCAAATATATAACGAGCAATTAAAACTAAAACATCCATTTTCCGTATATATTAAGACTTGTCAAAAGATATGAATTTTTCTTAACATTTTAAAAAAGAATATCAATTTTCTCCATCATTTATAGAAGTGTTTTGATGACCTTTTTGCCACTCTCTCTTTTGGCAAGACTCACTAAGTAAGAGGAGATCAAGTAGAGTGACAAGTAGGTTAAAGGGGCATGCTAAGGTCATTTCCTGCCTACAATCTATTGAGTAAATGGAAGGAAGTCTTCCATCTCCTTGCCCACATCAATTTATTTCATAAGCTCCATCCATATGCATGCTTTTATCTTTGACTAGCTATTTGGAGCATGCATGCTTAAAACCTTAAGCTATTTGCTTTAGTAGGTAGGGAAGAACTCAATCTTTTGATTATCTCCTCTATCATTGGGAATTGGAATCAGGGAACCATCTATTTTTCAGTCGTGCTTTAACTAAGCGAGTCTACTTAAAGGCAAAGAATGCCTTAAAAATTTTCTAGGTTAGTATTTTTTTGGACGAATAATCCCTTATGAGCGAACTTTAACAAGCTCACCTTGGATGTTTGTGTATATCATATTTGGAGATTCAAAATGTTGGGTTGAACAATATAGTAGAGAACATTTGAGGTTGTATTTTTAGAGTCAGTAGTTTTGTTAAGCTCATGGTTTGTTTATTTCTTCTATTTTTGTCCATATTATATTCCATTGTATCCCTTTTGAGCTAATATATCCTTTTGTTTCTTTCAAAAAGAAAACAATAAAGAAAAGAAAAATCTAAGTTATTTTGAAAGAGTCCAAAGCACTACACAAACTAGTTGTTTGAACCAAAGTCCAAAGTTTTGCATGATTCGATTGTCTTCTATGAGTGTGAACAAAAAAAAAAAAAAAACTACTCATGAGTTTTTTTGTTGAATAATACATGTGAGATTGTTTTATGAGATTCATGTGCTTATATGATGACATTAATATAATGTTCTTAGAAAAAAAGGAGTAACCTTCTAATCAGTCTTGATTGTGAAGTGCTAGTTGTTGAATTATAGGAAATAAAAGCATTTCCTTTATATTTAAGGAAATTTTGGTTCGCATAACATCATATTATGATGCAATATTGTTATATTTTAAATAAGAAATAATTATATTATAACAATAAAAATAAAAGAAAATAAATATAATAATTCTATTTTGTCACAATAATATAATATGGTGGTTGAGTTTTTGATACCGTATTACTTTATGTGGTTTCTGATGATTGGGTTACTAACCCTAAGTTTGCAGAGTCTTTGAATTTGAATAAAATATAATATAAAAGTGTATTGAAAAATTTTCAAATCCATCCAAATTCAAATCCAAATTTAAGGTCTGAAATCCATGCTCCCAAATATAATGTAAGTGTTATTCTTTTAATTTATGATGATTTAATTTTTTGGACATAATTGTAATTTGGAACATCTTCTCAGTAGGTTTTTATGTTGAAGATATAATTATTTCTCACACATTGCTCACACAAATTAGCTTTACAAACTTTTTTATTGAATACTCAAAACCAATTATTTCTTTCTAACGATTCATTTTTCATAGGAAGCTAAGTATTTTTAAAATAATATCAATAAATTCATTTTTCATTAATAAATGTCCTTTTAAAAGCTAAAAGTTAATTTCAACAAAATATTTTATTCCATTTTTATCCTAATTTTTGTTCAAATATTACAAATTTATCAAAGTATTAATTACATTTTCTAAAGCTCCTTTTTCGTAGAAAGGCTAAATAATTTGTACAACAATCTTCATTAGCTTTATTTCATAAGTTGCTTTCTAAATGTTTCATTCCAAAAGCCATATGGAAGAGGCCAAACAAAGCCTAAGAATATCGTTATATGAGAATATTTTTTATCAAATACCATTTAACGATAATTTTATCCTAATAATTTTACTTATACCTTGATTCTTTTTTTACCTTAATTTAAGGGTGTGTATATGTAACGACCCAAATTTAAAATGAAATTTAAATAATAAGGAAAGGGAAATGGAAACCGGAAACAGAAGGAGGCCGTAGATTTCGTCGACGAATACAGGGCTTTGTCGACGAGAAAATACCAAGATGGGTTCTGAGGCAGCCTGAATTTCGTCGACGAATACAAGGTCTCGTCGACGAAATCCCCTATTCTATAAATAGTTGAAATCCGATATTTTTATCATTTACCTTCGAGCTCTCTCTCTCCTCTCTCTCTCTCTCTCTACGGTTCTCTCTCCCTTCTCTCTATGTTTTCGGCCCCACCAGTCGTCAGATCAACGATCCGAAGTCACCACGACGCTCCTGGCGGAGTTCTCTCCAAATCTGTTGGAGCGGATCGTGGGAGAAAGCTAGTTGGAAATCATCCCAGAGTTGAGATAAGATTTTTTACGTCATATTTGGTTTTGCGCTTGTTATAAGAAATGTTGTGCGCATGAAAATACTGAAATTTAATACTAGGGGTTTTCAGTTTCGGAGTATTAGTCAGGAAACTCCTCAGGTGTTAAACTTGAATGCTTTTGGGTGAAAACTTTCTACTCAATGTTTGGGTTTTTGGCAGTTGAGGAAAATATTGTATGCTTCGAAATACTAAATTTTAATTTTGAGATTTTTCATTTTCAGGGTGTTGAGTTAGGAACCCTACAAGTGCGGGGCAATTTTATTAGGGGCTTTCCAGAAATCAGGTAAGGGGATAAACTAAACTAGTATTGTTTTGGAAAATGTTTATATATATATATATATAGTTATCATTTGATTTATGGAAAATGTATATGATTATACATATATGTCTTATATTTGTAAAATACTGTGAAAATGATCATATGATGAATATGTGGAAAATCTACTGTGTGGCATGAGTAAAAATGTTGTGAAATGCTGTTTTCTGGGAATGTGGATGAGATGGATTTTTATGATGGAAAACCGGCGTACGGGCCGAGATGTTTTCATATATATATATATGGATGTGATTTGCCGGTGTATAGGCCGTGCTATGTGATTTGCCGGCGTACAGACTGTGCTATATGACTGTGATTGCCGGCATACGGGTCGTGCTATGAGATGTGATTTGCCGGCGTACGAGTCGTGCTATGTGATTACTATTTGCCAGCGTATGGGTTGTGCTATGTGTAGTTGGCGTACGAGCCGAACTATGATAAAATGTGTAATACCAGTATACGAGCCGATGATTTTCATGATACATGTATATATGTGAAATGATATGATCGATGTGAAAATAAATGATATGAGATATTTATGTATCACGGTTTCAGTATATGTATATGATATCAGAACCTGATTGGCTTGGTTTAGGCTAGCACTTGCACGGTACCATTGCTATGTGTCCATGGTCCTCGTGATCATGTTATCTGTGTTAACGTTGCTGTACGGAGTGGTGTGAGATTGGATGGTCGATGTGGTTATGTTTGAGGAGTGTGCTGTTATCGCCCCTGGTATACGGACCAGTATGGGTAGACCCATCAGACCTACAGACTAGACTATCGACTTGGCAGTGGTCGGCCAACCATTGTCAGGTCCCGCCTTTGGGCCATACAACCCAGTTATGTGGGAGTAATACATGACAACAGTCAGCTAACCTACCAGGATTGTTTGTATTATTATTATTATTATGACATGAGTTGAGATATGTTATGAAAATACAGTATGTTCTGCCATGTTGATATATATATATATATATATATATATATATATATATATATATATATATATATCTATATATGTTTTCCCAGATTTAATGAAATCGTACTGAATGTGTTAAATATGATATATGTTGAACACGAATTACTCATGTTGCCACACACTAGTATTAGTTTATTTCCCTTATTGAGAGGTGTCTCACCCCTAAATCTTATACATTTTTCAGGAGCCCCTGATAGGAGAGCGTGAAAAGCCTCGTTGATCTAGAGCAGTGTTTGCCCTCTTTGGAAGGGTAAGTTTTTGGTAGGGACAGTTAGGATTTTGTGGGAATTGTCCCTAGATTTATTTTTGGGATGTATATACTGAGAGATAATGTTTGTAGTACTCTGGTATGTATTATGCACATTATGATGAGATGTATATGATTTTATACTTTCTGCTGCGTAGGCTTCTGCTGTATGTTTTGTTATATCCCTGGTACCCACGGGTCCAGGTGGATGGTGACCTGCTGAGTTGTGATGTTTGATGTTGATATTATTATAAAATATATATATATATATATTTATATATATATATTTATATATATATATATATATATATATGTGGAAAAATGAGCAGGTCGTGACAGCATACGGTCAGTTCGGCCAAATTCGGTTAATTAATCGAATTAACTGAATTTTTTAGTTAACACTAATCCCTAACCGAACCAATTGAATTAGTTGCTGTAACCGAATCGTACTCGACCGAACAAACTTTTTGGCTAATTCGGTTAATTCGACTGAATTCGACTGAATAAATTTAAAATTAATTATAAAACAAAATATGATTGCAAATTTTGTTTCTAGTTTACTAATTCCAACTTAATTAATAAAAGAGTTTATTGATAAAAAAGATATTTTAAGATTAAACATTTAAGATTTAAAATGTATTATATATTAATATTACTAATTTATATTTAATTATTAATTAATTAGTAATTTGGGTAATTCGATTAACCAAATTGAAGATTCCCCATATTCGAACCGAAAATTGATTACTTAAAATTATCTAAATTTGGAATCGAACCAAACCAAACCGAACAGACCAAACTCAGTCAATTAATTCGGTTAAACCCGAATTATACTCATCCCTACCTCAATTAACTAAATGAGTATTAAGAGACCATAGAATGGGCAACCCTAATTTGAAATAAGAGGGGATTTTTTTACAATGTAAAATGATATATCATCTATAATACGTAGTAAATAAAATAGCTTAACGATTAAAGTTTGAACTTTCATCTTCAAGGCCTTGAGGGTTTACTAACAAATCTCGATAAGGGAAAAAATGTTTAGAAATAAGAGGAAAAAAGTCTGAATTTCATAAGAAAGACATCACAAACCTATACAGCAAAATCAAGATAAATAAAATAAATTACGGATAAATACATAGTACAAGTATTTTAATTCAATTTTTGAAGAGAGCTTAGACTTGAATTTGTATTGAATTGGGATAAAATGTAATATAAAATTATATTAAAATTTATCCAAATTTATTTAAATTGAAATCTAATATTTGAAATTATTGCCCTAATTTTCTTTAAAAAAGGGGAAAAAAGAAATGGCGCGTTATCTTACACGGTCAGGGTCCTGGCTGGAGCCAAAACAGCTCCAATCCTGTAATGCCACGTCACAACAATAGTCAAATGGCAACGAATATATCATCCTTTCTCGAATAGGGATCGTTGGTTCCTCTCGCATCCAATCCCTACTCCTAAAACGACACAACTTAATTCTCCTTCTCTCCCTCCGGAATACAGAGAGAGCGACGTATGGCGTTGCTCGGCGACGACGGTCGAGGCTACGAGCTCGCCCGGAGGCTCGAAGCCGGTGGGGTGTGGCGGTCGTGGCTTGGGGACTCCTGCTACGCGAACTTTGTACACTTCCTCTCGTCGCCGTCCTCATGGGAGGTCTTCATGCGCGCCGATGACCGCAAATCTAGGGCTCAGATCCACCTCCAGCTCAGGGTTCGCGCTCTTCTCTTCGACAAGGCCTCCGTCTCTCTCTTTCTCCGTCCCCAGTCCGCTTCGTCTTCGTCGTCGTCGTCTGCCGCAGCTTTTTCGAAGCTCAATCCCACTTGTGAGTACCTGGATTGCTCTTGAAATGTATTTCATCATGACTAGTATGCTTTATTCAAGAATTTGATTTCGGTCTTGAATTCTTGTAGATTTGCAGTTGCACGGCGATGATGTGTACTTCACTCTGGAAAATAGTTCACTGGATGGGGTTCAACAGCGAGATGGCGTTGTAGCCTCCAACACTGCGCTGTCGAAGGTTCGATGCCCTAATTGCTAAAATTATTATTCCACTGCCCCATGTGTAATTCCGCACAAATGTGAAATAAAACGAATTTTATTTTCTATTTGTTACCTGCCTAAGATATTGAATTGCAACTGTCTACATGACATTCTGACTGGTGACTCAAATGCCATTGCGTTGATTGTTGTTTGCTTAATTTCCTTATGTACAGAAAGCGATGAGAATATATTATGATTGTGATTGTAGTGTGCAAAGTATTTCATTTTTTGAGTGCTTGAAAATTCATTTATGAGTCTTAAATTTGATGTCTCAGTTTGCTCAATAAATATTTTGGTCATGTGCTTATTGCTGAATTTATAGCTGACTTTTCAGGGAAGGGTTTAAGAAGCTTGAACAAAACCACAGTTCTCATGCTTGTTGTAAAAATCAATGACTAAATAACCATTATCAATGAGAAACTTAACAAAGCAATGTAGCTGATAGAGAAACATTTATGGGCATTTTAGAATTCCTCATTATGTGCGCATTGGTTTGCCGGACCACAACAATGCATGCTTTTCTTCTGTGTGGTTTTATTAGAATTATCTCCACACCCTTGACACCCATATGCAGAAGGAGCATTTGCGTGCACTAAAAAAACCATAAAAGGCAAGGGATTAGGCTAGCTTTTTTCTCAAAAAGGCAGCATAGAGTACAAGCAATTTATTTTGTGTGTTTCATTGACCTTCTTGATTTTGATACAAATTTTGGAGTGCGTTATGCTTCTCACAATTATGGGAACTATTAATAGTGCTTCCGTAGAGCAATCTAATCTCATTTATATTTCTTTTTTGATTTCCCCCCTCCTATAATGCTTGGAATTAGAAATGTTGAGATTTTTGATTAAATGAATGACCTAACTCAAAAATAGGTTTATCCCTCTATTTATAATACGTATCAAATACATTCAAATGACCATAATACCCTTATTAACTCTCACTAGTTAACATTTCTAAGATACTTAATAATACTAAAAGACTAAAATAACCATTAACATCCTCCCTCAAGTAAGAGCACAAATATTATATGCTAGTTAACATTTCTAAGATAATAATTCTAAAAGATTTAAATAACCATTAACATTCTCCCTCAAGCAAGAGCATAGATATCATATGCTCCTACCTTGTTACAAATAAAATTAGCTCGAGCACCTCCAAAGCTTTGGTAAACAAATCAACAAGCTGCATATCAGATTTCGCATAAGTGGTAATAATGAGCTTCCGCACACGTTTCTCCTGAACAAAATGGCAATCAACTTCAATGTGTTTCATTTGCTCATGGAAGATTCGTTTGTAGACAATATGAACATGTAGTGTGAGCCATAGCCGTATACTCTGATTCAACACTTGACCTGACCACCAAAATTTGTTTCTTCCTTCCAATAAACCAAATCATCACTAATCAAGATTCAGTATTCGATTGTGGATCTTCTGTCGGAAGGCGACCTGACCTTGCCCAATTTGCATGTGTATATCCTTGAATATAATTGTGATTCGGTTCTCGATATAAGAGACCTCTTCTAGGTGCAACTTTGAGGTATCTTAAGGTGCAAATTATTGTGTCCCAATGACTTGTTCTCGGAGAATTTAGGAATTGAATCACAATACTTGTTGTGAAAGATTTCTAGTCGAGTTACTGTGAAATAATTCAACTTTCCAACAAGTCTCCGATATTGGCTAGGTAATTAGGCAACAAATCACCCTTATCCAACACTAACTTGTTGTCTAGATCTATGGGTGTATCAATAACGTATCCAACAACCTAGTCTTACTCAATAGATCAAGAACATACTTACTCTGACAAAACAATTCTTGTACGAGACTTAGATACTTATACCTAGGAAGTATTTCAATTTTCAATGGTTTCAAACTTTGGTCTGTGACTTAGTTTGTAGAAAATGTTTTAAGGCTCTAAATGCCTTGATCACATCACTTGTAATCACAATATCATCCACATACACAATCCTTCTTGATGAAGTACAACTATAAAACATAGAGTGATCCATTGCATAGCATCGAAGGCCAAACTCAAGTACTATAGCGCTAAATCAACCAAACCATGCTTTGGGAGACTATTTTAAACTATATAGTGCATTCTTGAGTTGACGCACTAAGCCTTGCTCCCCTGTAGCAACAAACCCATGTGGTTGTTCCATATAGACGCCCTCCTCAAGATCACCATGCAGGAAGTAATTCTTCACATCTAACTGACACAGAGGTTGGTGACAAGTGGTGGTGAAGAAGATGAATACACATATTATGTGCAATTGGGGAAAAACTATCAGAAATCCACACCATACACTTGAGTATACCCCTTAGCAACAAGATGTGCGTTTAGACGAGCCACAAAACAGGATTGACTTTCACCGTCTATACTCAGCGACAACCAACCCCAGATTTGTCTGGAGGAAGAGATACCGACTCCCAAGTATCATTATCTTGTAAAACAGTCATCTGTTCAACCATGGCATTCCTTCGCCCATAGTGGGCCAAGGCTTCTGAAAATGATTTAAAGTATAGCAGATGATAGATTAGTAACAAAACAATAATAGGAGGGTGATAAGAAGTAATAGCGAACATAGTTGGAGATGGGATGTTGTGTTCATATGCGTTTACCTCTTTGGACAACAATGGGAGGATCAATGTCATGGAGAATATGATCATCTGACGAGGAAACCAAAGATGTGGTTGTAGAAGTTAGAGGGGACTCTCTTCCTTGGAGCCACTCTTGTGAATACACCTACAAATTAGGATGATTGAGACGATGATAAGGACTTAAGCTACATGGAGACATTGGTGGTTGGTTGGGTAAAAACAATAAACTAGAATATGGAAGATTAGATAGAAGAAAAGACTCATTGAGATCAGAAGCACTTAAGGACTATGTTTAGCATGGTGTAGACTCAAAGAAAGTAACATTTGCAGAAATAAAGAAGTGATGCAAAGTAGGACCATAACAATGATATCCCTTTTGAATATATGAGTAGCCTAGGAAAACACATTTTATAGCACGGGGATCAACTTATCCACCTTGGGAATTAGTTGATGAACAAATGATACACATTGGAATATATGAGGAGGTAGAGAGAATAGAGGTGAATTAGGAAAGAGAGAGGAGTAGGGAATTTTATCACTAAGAATAAAGGATGACATTCTGATGATAAGATAGCAAGCCAGTAAGTACAACATCACTCAAACACTTTAGGTACACGCATTTGATAACATAGTGTATGATTGATTTCAAAGATGTCTATTTTTCCTCTCTACAACCCTATTTTGTTAAGAAGTATGGACATAGGATGATTGATGAACAATACCAAATTGAGTCATATGAGTAATGAATTGAGTACTAAAATACTCATTAGCATTATCAAGTATTCAAACTAGCAAACCAAATTGAGTCTTTATTTCAGAACAAAAGGCACAAAGTAGATGAAATAACTCAGAACGATCTTTTATTAAATGTAGCCAAGTCATCCTTGAATAATCATCCACTAAGGTTACAAAATATCGAAGACCCAACTTGGACACAACTTTACTAGGACTCCAAATATCAGAATGAACTGACCTGAAAGGGTTTGTAGCTTGTTTATTGACTTAGGAGGCAAAAATGACACAATGATGTTTTCCCAATTGCCAAGATTCACAATCAAGACTAGACACAGACTTAAATTAGCAACTTAACTTTTCAATTTTTCCAACGAAGGATGGCCAAGGGAATAATGAATTTGGAGAGGTGTGGTAGCAACAGTGTAGGCAGTAGAAGGAGATAGCGACTCAAAGTAATTAAGTCCACCAACGTCATGCCTTCCACCAATTGCCTTCCTTGTCTTTAAATTATGAATGACCACAAAATCTGGCAAGAATGTTATTGAACAATTAATGGATTTGTTAATTTGTCAACTGTTGTATAATTAAAAGAAACTTGGGAATATACAAAATCGAAGGTAGAGAAATAGAAGATGTGGGATTTACAGTCCCAAGTACCTTAATGGCAATGGTGGATCCATCAGCAAGAGTAACACAAGGTAAGTTTTCAAGATATTAGAAAGTAGAGGAGAGATTACGTATACCTATGATATGATCAGTGGCAGCGGAATCTATAAGACTATAACCCAAGGACTAGTACGAGGAGTACTGGATGACAAGTGTGTGATGGGATTACTTGTTTGAGCAAGAAATGCAATGGGAAGAGAAACTTGTTGTGACGCTTGATGTTAGTGGAACTTATACTCTTCCTCTAACATAGTTATAGTACGTTGGCCCCTATTTAGTCCCAAAGGTGTAGAGTCGGTGGTAGCTGCATTGGTTGTCGCCAAAAATGTGTGGACGGCGGTGGCTACATTGGCAGCATATGAATGTTTATCATGGAGATCCCAATAGTGCTCAAATAGTATGATTACCTACTCCACAAGGAGCGCACTTGCGAGGAGTGCCTCAACCTCATCCATCTCTACTACCACAACCGCTCAAACCACCTTGATAACTTCTGTGGTTGCTTGATTGAAAACTAGAATCACCATGCGTGGCAAAGGCTGTCCTCTTAGAGCCAGATGCAAGAGTAGGAGAATATGTGCTAAAGGAAGCATGAAGGATGAGAGCATAAACATCAGAAAATGATGACAACTCAAGACTATGAAGTATCTGGGACTAGACAATCTCAAACCCGAGGATCAAATCTTCTAGAACCCGAAGAACTGTCATTTGCTCCCTCTGCTTTTGCATTTCACGAACATTGGCAGTTATAGGTTGCACGATGTTTAGCTCCTCATGAATATGTTTCATCTCTCCAAAATAATCTATAATGTTCCTATCTCCCTACTATAATTGAAACTATGCACATATGTGTATGTTACTAGAGTACAAGCTTGGCATAATCCCAAGTTTCCCTACATGTATCTAGATGCATGCACATTTGGGCAATCTAGGTCTCCATCAAATTCCAGAAGAGGGAAACAGTCAAGGCATCTTCTTGATTCCACAAACTTTTCTCTTCTCACCAGAAGGACTAGATTGGGGCAAGTGGCCAAATTTTTCTAATCCTGCTAAATAGACCTGAACAACCTTTAACCACTGAACACAGTTCTTTCCATCCTACTTTTGAGTTGTTATCTGTGGCAGCAATGAATGAAAACCAGCAGCCACACCACTATCAAATAAGAACAATCAAAACCAACCCCACAACCACAAACGAGATGAACCACCAAAACAACGACGGACGAGGTGAACCACCTTTGAACTGATATAACACTGCCACTGCTCCAAGGGAATTACAATTAGCCTTTACGAACACCGAACAACAACTAATGGATTACCATGAGTGCATGGTTGAGAAAGGTTGGATCTTTGAGCAAAAAACATGTCCAATAGCTTGATAATATGGTCTAGGGAAGGAATCATAACATGTTGGATGAAAAAATCAGAAAGAAGTGGCTTGAAACACTTGCACGTGCCAGTGCATGGGGTTGGGACTGCCGGCAGTTGGCCGGTGAGTGAGGAGGTTTCTGGTGATAGGATTAGAGAGTTTTGTTTTTGCCTAAATGGTTGGTTTTGTTAAATAATGAAAGGTTGTGGTGGTTTTGAGAACAAAAGAATCCAAAGGGTGTTTTCCGACAGAGGTGGCTGAGTTTAGGTTGGTGATAAAGGTTGGATCTTGCTCTAATATCATGTTGAGATTTTTGATTAAATGAATGACCTAACTCAGACATAGGTCCTCCCTTTATTCATAATACTTATAAAATACATTCTAATGACCATGATACCCTTACTTACTCTCACTAATTAACATGAACACTAACACATTTAATAATAATAAAGGACTAAAATAACCATTAACAAGATAAGAATTGTTTTTCCATTGTGTGTGTGTGTGTGTGTGGCACAGGTGCTTTAGGCTCCCATGCCATATCAGTGCCTGGAGGGGCCTTTGTTTCTAGGGACTTTAAAAAGCTTAGTGTCAAAGTATGCTTGTTGGGTGGATTATTTTAGTTGTAGATAATATCAAAGGATTATTGTGGAGGATGATGGCTTTCATGTACTGAAGTGGATTATCCATGGACTTGGAGGCTTATTATATCACTTTAAGAAGTGACATTTAGGATGCATATGTTTCCAGTTCTTGGGTCCCAACATTTATTTGATTTAAGATTGTCTTCTTACGAAAAATGGTGCTTTGACTTCAGGGCTTATGGGACTGTAATATCACCTTAGGTTGTGTTTTATCAATATGTCACCTTAAGTTGTGTTTCATCTTCGTTCTTTAATATATTTTTTTGATGTGGCTTCATGGTGTGGGTCCATCGAATAGTAGTTGGTTGACATATTTTCAGGATTGAAAGAGCTTGGTCAGATCATGAAATAGATGTAAATAGGCATCAAAAGCTTTTAATAACCAACACAGTGGTTTCTTCACCACCTTATCCCATAGTACAACTGAATGCTGTTTCCAACTACCCAAATCCAAGCACCTGAAGACTTCCATATTTCAGTCAGAGCTTTTCATGTAGTAGTACATTTCGTTTTCTTGAGTGTATGTGGGTGAGCACAGTTTTCTCCCACTGTCCAGTAGTGCTACAACACATTGTTTCTTATTCATGACTTTTTGATTGTTTGCCCGAAACTCCTAGGTTTAAATGCCTTCACTGACTCGACTCCTACAGGTAATGGATGTGGCCTCACCAAGTCTTGAGCATTTGGAGCTGGTGACACTATCCTGTTGCCATATCTGATATCAGAGCTATATCCCCTGGTGAAGCAGGACATCATAAAATTTTTCTTAGCCACTGTAGTTTGCCCTTAAAAAAGCTTTCTACTCTCCTATCCCCATATTTTCTTTCTGGTTTGCATTTCTTTTATGTAAACTGTTATAGTCCAATTTCCATTATTTTATCACCAACCTGGAACTATCAATCCGGGTTTAGGTTTGATATTTCCTAGTCTCATCTTTCTGAATATTTTCCCTGTGTCTAACTCATACTTTAGAATATGCTTCTGTTTCAAGCTTTCCCATGATTGATGATAAATTACAGTTTGTTATATTGTTAACCTATAGAACATGGGTCCATTGTTTTGGGTTTTTAAGGGGTTTGACTTTGACATTGCCCAACCTTGTTAGGAATTGGTGGCTAGAAAGAACCTACAAAATTACCTTCAGCCTGAGTCAATTTTATTGGTGGTCTATGTTCCAGTTGATTATAGGGTTTTTGGGCGCAATAATCTCCTTCTTTAGAAGCAGATTGAGGCACTAAGATGGTGGCCACTAGTTGTTTGTCGTCTTACGTGGTTTGGAATAATTCAAAAGCTAGTTTGCAAACACCAAAATTGGTGCCTATACATGAAAGGAAAATGAAAACTCTTGAACTGTGGCTTTACTATGGTTAAGATTAAGCATATTGATGATGGCATAAAACTAGGGTTGTTGGAAAAGCAAATAAGTGATGTTTGTTGTTCTCAGCTTAATGCTCATAAATCCCTCAATGAAAGAAAAATATATTCTTAGGAATTCTCATCAGGTCATTCTTCTTAAATTTTTTCATCATGCTTCTAACTTCAATAATGGCATTATGGCTAAATGCTTCTAGTAATAATGACGGCAAATACTATCTTTTAATACTTCTACCATTTTCTCATGTTAGTCCTTGCTAATTTGAACTTCAAAATTTTAACATGGTTGATGTCTGAAGATAAATTAAGGAATGAACATATTCGTGGTAAGTTAGGTGTAGCTCCTATAGAAGATAAGATAAAGGAGGGATGACTTAGATGGTATGGACACTTGCAACGTAGGCCTTATAGTGCACCTGTGAGGAAGAGTGACTTAGTTACTGTGGGCGGCAGTAGAAGGGGTAGGGGTAGACCTAAAATAACTTGGGAGGAGATAGTGAGTAAGGATTTAATATCCTTGAATTTATCAAAAGAAATGGTCCATGATCGCATAAATTGGTAGAAAAGGATTCATATAGCCGACCCCACTTAGTGGGACTAAGGCTTGGTTTTGTTTGTTTTGTTGTTGTTGATGTCTGATTAGTGACAACTTATTTATTTATTTTAAATCTTATTCACATTTTTGCACTCTGAGCTAACTGTGACATCTTTTTCAGGGTATGCAGATTCAAGCTAAAGCAACTTTTAGTGTTGGATCAAGATATGGTGAATCTGAGATTGATAATATATCGCAGAGATTCAGGCAAGAAGAATTGCCAGAATCATGGTACAGCCAGTTTATTGAGAAGTATAGAGCTAATAGACCATATAAGTCATCATTGGGGGACAGAGAATTAGATAAACGTACACCTGAGGAGATGTCTGCTTACCTTAGACATCTTGAGAAACATAAAAGGAGGAGATTAGCATTTAAGGAGGATCAAAATATGGGTTTTGGAAACCATATGTTGGAGAATAAATCAAACATGAATCCAAATTCTATTTTAGATGGCAACTTGGTTGAGGACGACACACCCTTTTTCCCAGAAACACTGTTTGCGTGGAACTGTGTGCCTGACAGTGCACTTCCTCCAACAAATAGAGCAGAAAACAACCAGAAAATTGAGTTTAATGGGGTCCTCGATACTTTGCCCCAAGTTATGACCAGGAGTCCTATCATGATTGAGAGGCTTGGTATTAAGCCTGAGTGCCTAGGCATGGAACAGGGAGGAATTCCTTATCATGGGAAAAATGGGTCTGAGGGGAATAGGAACGAGCTTGGTAAAGAGCAAGCTTCTCAGATGTCTAAGAAAGTAATAGCCCGTGTGCTGACAAATATGGGGTTTGAGGGTACCACAGAAGTTCCGATGGAAGTTTTATCTCAATTACTCAGCTGTCATATCTGTAAATTAGGCCGTACCTTGAAAGTCCTTGCTGATAGTTACAGGAAACAGTGCTCAGCCATTGAACTGCTGAAGATGTTTCTTCAAACAGCTGGATATAGGTGACTAGACCTCTTCTCTTGTCAGATGCTCTAAAGATTTTATTTATTTATTGGCATTCGTTTTGCTGCTTTTACCTTTTGAAATTCTTGAGAAACTTTTCCTGAACTTTTAAGCAGGGTATTAATTGTCACAAAAATTATCCAATGTGCCGTATTTTTATATGTTGATTGAGTGTACTTTGGTGATTTCTCCCTCTTCTCTCCCTCTCTTCTGGGCACACTTTGGATAATCACAATTTATTTTATAAAACTATGGTCTGGGTTGAATGTGTAAAATTCACATGTGATAACAAAAGTTACATACAGTTGTCTATATTGTTTACATTCATATATAAATGAATGTGTCACACACATGCTTTTTGTTCTTATTTTATGATCATTCTATTGGACTATGCTTTGTTCAGTTTAAACTATAAATACATCAGCAGGTAATGAGAGATGCTTTTATGTATAGTCTCTTTCAAGAATCTCTGGGATAATTTTTAGAAGAGTGAGGCTGTGTGTACTAATGTCCTTACCCTGAGTACTTTTTGGCAACTGCTGTGCAATGGCTGATATGCCAGAGCCAAACTCGTGGTAAGGGAGACCAAACAGTTTAAATGAAACTAATATTGCAGCTGCTAATGGTAGGCTTCATCAAACCAATTCCATGTTTTGGAATAATGGCAAAAGAGGATTTACATAGCTGATGCCAATTGGAACTTTCAATGCTTATTCTTGTTTTTGTTCTTGCTGCTGCTGTGCTGAACCCATGGTTTTGGCAACATGTACTTTTTAATCATTTTTCTATATCTTTAAGATAACTTCTGATGAATCATTGGCTGTTGTGGCCTTTGTTGCTCCTTATCCTGGTTGAATTATTGGCTTTCCTCTTTTCTGTGTATTGACTTGAATTTGTATCAAATCATTCATCTTCTTGATGTTACTCACTGGTCTTTGTTGCAATTGAAAAAACATGGGCGCCTTTTATTATTTGGTCCTTCATTGGTGCTGCCTTTTGTTCCTCAACTGTGCATTCATTTCTTACTCTACCTTATTGTGCTGTCACTCAACCGTGGTACCTCCTTATAAGACTACTTTGAAGACATTTAGTTTTCAGATTGCGCAGCATTTATTACCACAAAACATTGATTGGCCTTATTCAACTTTGTATCGTGTAAACTATTTCTTTCTATGATTTGATAGGTATCTGACCTTTGATGATGTGGCTTATGTGCTCTTCCCACGCCTTTCTTTGTATGTGCATTATAGATATTCTGTCATGTACCCTAGAGTTCTCTCTGGCTAGCTAAAGATTGTGGTGAATTGTCTCTGAAGGGAAAGTTTGATGTGCACATGATGCCCAGTTTTACGTGAATTCATTTCTTATCTTAAGAATTTATTTATTTATTATTTTTTTATGAAATGAACAATGAGAGAAATATGGTAAAAACATCACCTTTGAAGCAACATTAGAAAAAATATATCAAATAATGCCAACTATTTCTCAAAATCTTGAAACTGTTTGATGCATGCTTCAAGTTTACAGAAGGTGAATTGAGCTTGTGTGGAAATTCACAAAATTGTTTTTTTCTGTTTCATTTAGTGTGAAAGTCTGCACTTATTGAGTGTGCGGCTATATTTTACTTAATATTCATGGGGAAAGGCAAATTTTTAGTCTTGATTTGTAGCTGATATATTTCTTTCTTTCTCTCAAGTAATCTTGGGGCTTTAGTGGAGCAAGTCAAGGATAATACCAGGAATACTATGCAACAAACTCAGCAACAAGTACATGGAGTCCAGTCGCAACTTCAACAACAGAATCAGTCTTCCCTTGGGCAGCCTCAGCAAGTATGGAAATCCACTTCTCACTTCATAAGGGACTCTTTCATTATGAATTTGTAACTCATCTTTTTCCTGTTAAATGGGCTGAAAGGCACTGTTGAGTCCTTGCACGAATTTTATTGATGCTGTTGACCCCTTGTTCCCCTCAACCATTGCAGTCTATTATTGCAATTTTGCATTCATGAAACAAGTTTGTGAATTCAGAAGGTTTTTAGCTGGCTGGATTCCCAGTTCCCCAAACAGCTTGCCTTCCAGTTCTGCAATTATAATAGTTTGTGATGTTGACCTCAGCATATCATGTCTTATTAAAACGATAAATTTATGATTAACATCTGTGTCTGCAGATTCCAAGGCAAATGCATCAGCAGATGCAGCAGATGATTCTTCCCCAAAATTTGGCTTTGCAGCAACAGCAGCATTGGGAGAGAATGCGAAGACGGCAACAGCAACAGCAACAGCAACAGCAACAGCAATCCAATCCCCGCAGTGGTATGAATATGGATAAGGACAGGCCAATGGTAGAAGTCAAGATTGAAAACCCAACAGACTTACCAATGGATGGTACTGCCTTTACCAACATCAATACCAGGCATCCACAAATGCAGATTCGGCAGCAGAAAATTGCTGCCATGTCAAATCTCCAAGCTCAATCTGGCAATCAGTTCAGACATATGACTTCCCTTCAAATGCCTCAAATTCAGACGCAGTAAGACTTTGTAGATGAATTGATTTCTGTTTTTGATATCTAATATGTTTTTTAATATGTTTTTTCCTGGACATAAAATAGTCTGGTGGAATTTTGAAAATTTTCTTTTTCTTTGTGCACACAGGAATGTGAGCATGGTTAGGGCTCCACCTGTGAAAGTTGAAGGCTTTCAGGAGTTGATGGGTGGGGATTCTACATTAAAGCATGATTTGGAGGAAAATAGACTCACCTCCCCCTCCAAGTGATGCGAATGTTGGGTCACTTATCCTACATTCTAATTATTTGATCCAACACTTTGTGCCTGTGTATATATATATATATATATATATATATATTTGCAATCTTAAATCATGTTTTTATAGCTTGATGGTTGCAAATAAATCTTTTCCCGGATAAGAATTTTGTTCAATGCCCATGGCGATTGCGGGTTGTTGCAATCCAAGAAAGTTTACTTTGCTTCTTTTCTACTCCCTTGGGACATCAGAAGTGCAAACATTAACATTATTAGCATCATTATTATTATTTTGGATAGAAAAAGAACCTTTATTAGAACAGCTCATTGATTAACATTACGACAGCAGTGAAATGTATTTATGACATTGTGGGAACTGCTAGAGTCTGGGATCTACAAACCACACTCCATAGCACAAGTAAAATAAATGCATTTGACATGCTAGAACACTGACATGTTCACTGCAGCTTCCTAAAGCTGTGATCTATGGTGACAAATAGCTTGTTCAATTCAATTGACTAGCTAGGAAGGACGATGTTCTTCAAGGTACCCTACAAACTGATCTGTGTACTTGGCTTGTAGGTCATGGTCCCCAAATATCTCCCTCAATGCCCTTGCTCTTTCCCTGCAAGCCCTTCCCTCATCTCCTTCAATCACCATTTTTAGAGTATTGGCCACCGACTCCCCTGTAAGTGACCCATCTTCCTCGCCTCTTGCTATCTCTATGCCTGCCTCCAGCTCTTCCACCCACCTCGCGTTTAGTGACTGCTCCCCGAAAAGGGGAAACATTATGAGAGGAAGCCCAAACTGGAGCCCCTCTATAATTGAGCTCGACCCGCAGTGAGTCAGGAAGCCACCCACCGATTTGTGACCCAGTATCCTGAGTTGAGGCACCCAACTCGTCCAAACAACTCCCCGACCTTTGGTTCGGTCCTCAAACCCCTCTGGTAACTCGATCGTCTCGGGCTCGCCCAGGTCAGTCCTCCTCCTCACGGCCAGAGCCCAGAAGAAGGGCAACCCGGAGAGCTCCACCCCGAGTGCCAACTCGGTGAGTTCTTCCTGACTCAGTACTCCCTCACTCCCGAATGCCACGTAGACAACCGACCCTTCGACTTGTCTGTCCATCCACCTGCTGATTTCAGGCCACGTGCCTTCGCCGCTGTCCTCCACCTGGGGCGGCATCAGGCCGACTGGAACCACGGGTTTCTGGTAAAGCTCCGCAAGGAGGTCCAGCCAATGGCGTTGGAGCTCCACGCAGCCCCGTATGAGGTACGCGTCGGCGCCACCAGCCGTCGATTCCAAACGAAACGTATCGGAAACGTCGGACGAAATCCCTTCCATAAGGCTGAAAAACTTCTTGATTTCGTAGAGCCGGAACACTATTTTAGAAGGGAAAGTGATCCACTTGGGAGGAACAGTGAAATGGCGAGGCTCCGTACGCGAAACGTCGTCGTTGAGGAGCGTCGACGGCGGCCCGAAGAAGGTAATCGTCCAGGCGTTGAAAGCGCTGAAGAAGGCACGGGGAATTCGAAGCTTAGCGGCGATCGGGGGGAGCCAGTGAGGGGCGAAGTCGTAAATGATCCAGTCAGGAGCAGCTGTTTCGAGAAAAAGAGACAAGGGGCGCTGGAGAGCGTCGAAGGCGGTCTTGAGGTGGGGGACCTTGTGGGGAGGGACGTCCATGGTGGATTCTGCATTTTCTGGGAGATTGTGGTCGTGGGGCAAGGGCAATTCGACGAAGGTGATGAGAGGGGAGGGATGAGGTGGGAGGCGTTGAATGTTTCTTGGGGTGGAAACGAAGGAGATGCGGTGGCCCTTTTGGGCGAGGAGCTTGGCGAGCTGGAGGTAGGGGATGATGTGACCGAAGGCCAGCCATGGGAACATTACAACATGAAGCTTTTTATTATTAGTAGCTTCGGCCATGGCTGCTGATGAGACCTCCTGCTGCGTTCTCTTTGCTCCTTCTTGTGCTTTCTGTCTCTGTGTCTGCAAATAAAAATAGGACATTCACCGACACCAGTATGTACTATGTGTCATGACCGAGACCGAGGGTAAACAATCGTAGGTGGGGCGGGGGGGAAGGGTGGGTTTTGTGGTTGGCGTAACTGCGGGGATTATTATTATATTATATTATATTATTATAGTATAATTGATAGCGTGTCGGAGCATCATTGAGCTTTTTAATTATTTAGTTTCTTCGTGCACTGTGTTCTCTTCTTAGTAATTAGTATATTGCAAGCTAAGGTTTGGACTTTGGAGTTTGGAGTCATAGCTAGGGGTGAGCAAAAGGTCGGTTCGGTCAAATTCGGTTAATTAACCGAATTAATCGAATATTTTGGTTAAAAAAGACTGTTAACCGAACCAATCGAACCATTTGGCTGAACCGAACTGAACCGAACTCGATCGAATTTATTTTTCGGGTAATTCAGTTAACTCATTTTAACTGAAACTAGGAAGGGGGGAAGGTGTATCAGTGTATGTGTATGAGTGTATCCAGACTGAAACAAGGGAAGGTGGGGGAAGGTTGAAGCCTTGAAGTCCTGATTCATTGAGTGTAGATCCATCACCACGCCCATGCGAGGGAAGAGCTGATCGAAGAGGGATTCGGGATCGGGATGGGTCACGAACTGGGAAGACTGGAAGAGGGGCTCAGGCGAAGCCTGGAAGAGGCGATTTGCAAAGAGGGAGAACCGGAGAACTGAGAAGTGGAGATTGATGTGGAGGAAAGGTGGTTGGTTAGGGAGACGATTGGGCTCGGGCAAGCTTGATAGTTGATGCCAGTGAGGAGGAGCCGGGGTGGTTCTCGCCTTCTCGGTGAACTGCTCTGTGCGCGAGAGTCCGAGACTGTGAGAGAATAAAAATGAGAATGAAAGGAAGCTTGTGTGTTGGTGGCGATGGCGATGGGCACAGGCGATAGCATCGCGTGAAGATGGTGGTGCGAACTATGGTTGATTGAGCTCGGGTGAGCGAGAGAGAGGCAATGAGGGAGGGGCCGGAGGGCCTTCTGACTTCTGAGAGCACTGAGAGTGTGAGACTGAGAGGGAATAGAAAATTAGAAATATAGATAATAGAATAACAGGATTTTCATTTACTAATTTAAAATTAAAATTTAATTAATTATTAATTCGGTTAATCGGTTAACCGAATTAATGTTTTCTATTCATCGAACCGAAACCCGATTCCCTGAAATATTGGATTGCATAACCGAACCGACTGAACCGGTTTTTTTAACCGAACTGAACCGACCAATTTCGGTCGGTTAATTCGGTTTTTCCCGAATCATGCTCACCCCTAGTCATAGCATGGATCCGATTCTCCCATCTCTTATTTCATATTTCTTTGTTTACATTAGGTTAAATGAGTTCTTCTTTCTTCTTCTCTCAACTCAACTTAAAAATGTTAAGTTTAAAACTTAATTGGATCTCTATCAATCTCAAAATTATTAAATTTGAACTTAACTAACTTAAAAGTTTAAAATTCTAGCTCGATTTGATTATAAATATATATTAAATATATATGTATATATATATATATATATATAATATTAGATATATTTATAAAATTTATATTACATGACTTATATAATATAAGAATAATAAAATTAAAAAATTTCATCAGGATTAAAACTCGACTTGAGTACTATTATATTATTATTGAATTCAAAGTCGACTCGTTAAAGTACTTGAGTAGCTCGAACTCAATTTGAACTTTTATAAAATCAAGTCGAATCGAGTCAGGGGATAAGTTGAGTTTGAGTAGTTCGCGAGCATGTTTGATTCATTTACACCCTTTCTAAATATGAAATATTTTTTTTCTTCTATGTTTATATCTAAGAATGTAATATTTAGAACTCAGGTTTAGGCAAATTTTCAATTTTATAGGAAAGTGTTTTAGGACCAGCTCCATCTCTGACTCTGCAGCATGCTTTTCACCTGCACCTTTTTTTTTATATTTAATTTAATTTAAAATAAACATAAATAAATCACAAATACCAAGGATTATATAATTTTTATTAAAATAAAGCGTTTAAATTATTATATAATTTTTAACCCTATATACTTAAAAAAAAAGGTTTCATATCCCATCAGATCCCTAACCCCACAACATCTTATTATATTTCAAAATTATTAAACTTAGAACCTTGGTTAGGTTAGGAGTTCTAAAATTTGAGCTTGACTCAAGTAAGCTCAATTTGATTATAAATTTATAAAATATATATTATGACTTATTTAATATAAAGGTAATAAATTTAAAATATTCTATTAGATTTAAAACTCGGCTCGAGTTCTATTTTCGAACTCAGGCTTTAAAATATCAAATAGCTAGTTTGAACTCATATAGAGTCAAGTTGAGTAACTTTAGTTTGAGGATGGATTGAGTTGAGTAATTTACGAGCTACTATCCTCTTTATCGAAATACATGCTATTTTTTTCTCCCATGTTATGGGCATCCTTGATGTATCTAACTTGTAACTTGTAAGAATTTAAAATTTAGAACTCGGATTTAGGCAAATTTTCAATTTTATAAGACTCTGTTTTAGGGCTAGCACCATCTCTGACGCTGCAGCATGCTTTTCACTTGCACCTTTTTTTCATTTGGGCTTCTTACCAGGTAGTCGGCAATCAGTGAAGGTGGAGGTTTTTCAGTTTGGCTGCTTCTCCTGCCTGCAGAAGTGGGCAATATTGTATGTTACTAGTAATTATTATATGCTTATTTCAAAACATTTAGATTAAAAACCTAAATATCGTGTACTTTTTATTATTATTATTTGAATTGAAAGGTATCTAAATTAACTTTTAATGCATATGATTCTAGTAAACAGCATAATGTAATGTAAAATGAGAGCTCGTGACACAGACTGTCATTTACATAACTATCATCTTAACTTAGGAGCCCTTACAATGGCTCTTAAGCTTGATCTTAAAAAAGCTTTTGAATCCATTGAATGATATTTCATTATCAGCGTATTGAATGCTATCGGGACTCTTCCAAACTATAAGGAATAAGACAAGGGAATTCCCCGTCACCTTATCTTTTTGTAATGACTATGGAGGTTCTCATAAGAATTCTTCTAAAAGTTGGTACAAATGGAGATCCTAGTTATCACAACAAATGCAAAAGGATTAAACCCACCAATATTTATTTTACAAATGACCTTCTCATATTCTCCAAAGGTGATGCCTTGTCAACAAAAAGCATTAAATATTCTCTTCGATCAACCCTTCCATTATTTTTCAAGGCTTCAAGCAAATCCTGCTAAATATGAAATTCTTACTTCAACAATAAGTATGGAGGTAAAAAAGGGCATCCTGCAAATTTTAGGAGTTCAAGAGGGCAATCTTCCCACAAAATACCTTAGGCTACAACTGATCATGCTAAATACGTCTTTCACTCTCCTTTGGAAAAACTAAACTTTTTTACAAAGGCACAATTTGTAGAGAATTGTCTAGTAATAGGAAGTAACCCAATTGAGACGATTGATCTCTAGCAATGGGTTCAAACTCATAATTGCATGATGCAGCCATGATTGAGAGAAAGAAATCCTTCAGAGTTTTCAATAGGCGGAGTCAACTGTTGCAGCCAAAACTTGTTGGAAAAAATTTGGATCAATCACAACTTCGATCACCTACTAAGAATGAGAGAAAAAACAGATTGGAGGATCTGGGGTGTACTTTGGAGGATCACTCCGATGCTAAGTTAGGTAATTAAGGATTATATGATTGCAACATTAAAGGAGTGAGTGAGAATGGATTGAGATGCCTTACCTATTTTAGAGGGTCCTTTTTATAGGTATTTGAGATACTTCCTTATTGATATCCCTACTAATGGATTGCTTGGGTTATATTTCGAATATGTTACTAAGGAATAAAGACCTTGTTTTAATTAATGGAAGTTACATATTTTCCATTAATCTTTTAATGTCTTTTTATTTTTCAATCTTATATAAGTTAATGTCCAGTTTAATGTCAGGGTTTCTTTTATGTTAAATTAAGTATCGATGCGAAAAAGTCAATATTATTAGTATTGAAATTTATTTCACATGGCATTGTACATAGTAGGTCATTAACATAGTTTATATTGATAAAAGAATCCTTTTAAAAATAAACATATGTGTTTTTTTATTTTTGAAAAAGCATTTAATATATTTGTAATTTTATGAAGATTTTTTTATTAATTAATTTTATATGATGCACATATGGAAAAATTTAGTGTATGATTATAAATTTTAAAATTTTTATATATCTAAGATAATATTTACTTGTGTAAAATTTTATATTTTTTTATAAGAATATATTAGCCTTTTGTATTGCACTTATGTGAGTCATGCTTTTTATTTATAAGATATTTAAATAATACAATAATTTAGGGTTTTGGAGGAGACTTATGAGCAAAATAAAATAATTTTCATACATAATGCTTTATCATTGTCTGAATAAATTGTGATTCATTAGTTAAAATCTGTACACAACTGTTATTTTTTATGTTTATTTAACAGTGAATTAATATTTATTTTAATTTCAATAAACATTTTATTATTTGGAGGGGTTTTCTAGCTCTATGATTTTAGTTTTAATACCTTTCTTTTGAAAGTTAGTTTATCATCCGCTTAAATTATCTCAACACTAAAGTATTGTTAAATTATTTTATTGGTGGTAAAGATTTTTTTATTTTCATGTTTTAATTCAAACCATCACATATGCAATATAAACTTTTAAATTATAATTTTCTTATTATAATTAAATTTAGTTCTTTAAAAATATTTCGACTCGTTCTCTACAAAAATAAAGATATCATGTTCGTAAAACAATTTACATTATATCATAAGAAATTAGTGGCAGCT
Source organism: Malania oleifera (assembly GCF_029873635.1). NCBI lineage: Eukaryota > Viridiplantae > Streptophyta > Magnoliopsida > Santalales > Ximeniaceae > Malania > Malania oleifera. The sequence continues at coordinate 2,361,211 of NC_080417.1, forward strand.
GAACATGACTATTTTTGATGAATTATAAATTATAGGTAAAAAGATATTTACCTTTTCTAAGGTTTTAAAAATTCTATTGTCCTCTTTTGAGATTTAAAAATTTGAAGGATCTTTCCTGAGATTTTGCTAAAAAGACTCAAATGTTTCCTTATATTTTGTAAAAAGATAAATTCTTTGAGAAGAAATTTGTGTTTTTTTTTACAAATCTCAAGGAAGATTTGTGGTATTTTTTAAATCTGAGGAAAAGCGTCTGTTTTTTTTCGCCAAACCTCAGAGAAAACGAACGTTTTTTTTACTCTAAATCATATAGCATAACATGTTGCCAACATAAAAAAAAAAAATTATATGCATGATCAACAAATTGTTCAAATATAAAATTAATTTTATCCCATTTACAAATAACTCATTATATAATTAATTAATAAATACATAGTATCATTACGATGTCTGAAATCTTTTGGATACTCAACTAATCTACTGGAATAACGAGTCTCTGCCTTTAATTTTCTTTATTCAAATATCGAAACATTATTTCAAATGAACTAGACTCAAATTTGGCATGTTGAGGGACATACATGATACATAGAATATCTCCAAATTAGACAACCAAATCTTGTGGATGCAAGGGCCAAGGGGCACTTGGCTAGTTAGGAAGGACGATGGGCCTCAAGGTACCCTACAAATTCATCTGTGTACTTAGCTTGTAGGTCATGGTCCCCAAATATTTCCCTCATTGCCCTTGCTTTCTCCCTGCATGCCCTTCCCTCCTCTCCTTCAATTACCCATTTCACTGTCTGAGCCACCGAGTCCCTCCCCAGTGACCCTTCTTCCCCATCTCTCCCTATTTCCATTCCTACCCCTAACTCTCCTAGTGCCCTTGCGTTTAAGTATTGGTCCCCAAAAATGGGTAACATCACCAGAGGACGCCCAAACTGTAGTCCCTCTATCACTGAGCTCCACCCGCAGTGAGTCAGGAACCCTCCCACCTATTCGTGACTCAGTACCTTGAGTTGAGGCACCCAATTCGCCCACACCACTCCCTGCCCTCCGGTCCTCTCCTCAAACCCATCCGGCAACTTGGCCGAGTCCGTCTCACCCAACTAGTGAATAGTACTAGGGACCTTCTTCCTCAAAGCCCAAAAGAAGGGCAACCCGGCTAGCTCCAGCCCCAGAGCCAACTCGGTGAGCTCCTCCTGACTAAGCGCCACCTCACTCCCTAGTGCCACGTAAACAATCGACCCTCTGACTTGTTCATCCAGCCATCCTCTTATTTCGAGCCACGTGTCGTCCCCCCGTGTCCTCCACCTGGGGCGGCATCAAGCCGACAGGAATCACCGGCTTTCGGTAAAGCTCGGCGAGGAGGTTTAGCCAGTCGCCGTCGAGCTCCCTGCAGCCCCGCATGAGGTACACGTCGGCCCCGGCGGTCGCCGTCCCGAACCGAAACATGTCCGAGACGCCGGAGGAGATGGTTTCCATGACGCCGAAAAACCGGTTGATTTCGTAGAGCCGAAATGCTACGGCGGAAGGGAAAGGGACCCACTTGGGAGGGATGGTGAACTGGTGAGGCTCCGTCCTTGAAGCGTCGCCGTGGATGAGAGACGAAGGCGGGCCAAAGTGTTGAAATATGGCTCATTCTAGAAGCCTACAATTGCCATTGAAGTCTTCAATGGTGGGCTAATTTTTCAAAGGTAGGTGATTAGTGGTTGTTATAGTGGTTTTTCCTAACCTATATAAACCCATCACCTCCATTTGTATTCTTATCCCCAAAATTGCCTACTTCTCTTTTAGGCACATTCTCTCTTCTCTCTCTCATTTTGTAATATTTCTACAATAGAGAAATATTGATTGATAATGTCCGAGGACGTAGGCACAATTAGCCGAACCTCGTTAATTCTGGTGTTCTTCATTTTATCTATTCAGTAGTTAACTTTTGTCGGGTATAGTTGTAGTAATATATTGTGTTAATTACATGTCTAAGGAAAATTCTATCTAGGAAAGAGGGATTTAAGCGGTCCGTTGTGACCCCCCACTTCCCTGGGAATTTACCTGGTGTAATTTTGCACAATTATTCACTCTCTATTTACCTGTACAATTGTAACTGTGGTAAAGTTAGGTGGAACAATCTCAAGTTTCACAACAATTGGTATCAGAGCCAAGGTTATTCTTAGTATGCTCTGTGGTTGCAGCTTAGTCTGACCTTCCACATCAGAAAAGTTTTCCTTGGGCATTGGCATTCCGCATCGGCAGCTATTGAATAACATTTATGGCAGAGATGGCAGATAGTGCAAAAGCATCCACATCAAGCTCGTCTATTTTGGCAAGAACTACTGTGACAAATGCTAGATTTGCAGTGGAGATTTTTGACGGCACCGGTCATTTTGGGATGTGGCAAAGTGAGGTTCTAGACGCTCTCTTTCAGCAAGGTCTAGACATTGCCATTGAAGAAGAGAAACCAGAAGATATTGAGAAGAAAGAATGGGGGACCATTAATCGGTTAGCATGTGGTACAATTCGATCGTGTCTTTCAAGAGAGCAGAAGTATGCATTTTGTAAGGAAACTTCTGCAAACAAGTTATGGAAGGCACTGGAGGAGAAGTTTTTGAAGAAAAGCTCTCAAAACAAACTCCATATGAAGAAGAGACTATTTCGCTTTACCTATGTCTCGGGTACCACTATGAATGATCATATCACCAACTTTAATAGGTTGGTTAGTGATCTAGTTAATCTGGATGAGACTTTTAAAGATGAAGACCTGGCTTTGATGTTGTTGGGATCCCTTCCTGAGGAGTTTGAGTTTCTTGAAACTACTCTGCTCCATGGAAAGGATAAAGTGTCTCTTGGCGAGGTTTGTGCTGCTTTGTACAGCTATGAATTGAGGAAGAAGGACAAGCTTGAAAGCACAAGTGGAGCCAACGAGGCTCTAGTAGTTCGAGGCAGTTCACAAAGCCAGAATAGAAGAAAGAAGGAGAGATCCAAGTCAAGGTCCAGACCAAACAAAGATGAATGTGCCTTTTGTCGGGAAAAGGGGCACTGGAAGAAAGACTGTCCGAAGCTAAAGAATAAAGGCAAACCTGATAAAGGAAAGGCCATCTCAAATGTGGCTGAGTACGAAGATGGGAGCTCAGATCTTTCGCTTGCTGCTACGCTATCAACTAGTTCTTTGAGTATATGGCTACTCGATTCTGGGTGTAGCCATCATATATGTCCCAATCGGGATTGGTTCTTTGATTTTAAAGAACTAGAAGGTGGAGTCGTCTACACAGCAAATGATGTCCCTCTTACCACACATGGGATTGGTTCAGTCCGCTTGAGGAATCAAGATGGATCAATCAAAATATTGACGGACGTTAGATATGTACCAAGTTTGATGAAGAATCTTATTTCTGTGGGAACCCTTGAATCAAAGGGATTCAAAGTAACAGCAGAAAACGGAGTCATGAAGATCATCTCTGGTGCACTCGTGGTAATCAAGGGAATTTGGAAGAACAATAACTTGTATCACTATCAAGGTCGTACAGTTATTGGGACGGCAGCAACAGTTTCTTCTGATGATAAAGCCATAGAAGCAACTAGGTTATGGCATATACGCTTGGGGCATGCAGGTGAAAAATCCTTGGGACTTCTTACAAATCAAGGATTATTAAAGGGAGCAAAGACCTGCAAGCTAGATTTCTGTGAACATTGCATCAAAGGGAAGCAAACAAGAGTGAAATTTGGTACTGCAATCCATAATACCAAGGGTATTTTGGATTATGTTCACTCTGATGTGTGGGGACCTTCCAAGACAACTTCACTGGGAGGAAAACACTACTATGTGACCTTTGTTGATGATTTTTCTCGAAGAGTATGGGTGTATACTATGAAAACTAAGGATGAAGTGTTAGGAGTCTTCCTCAAATGGAAAAATATGGTGGAAACTCAAACAAGCAGAAGGATCAAGTCTCCGTACAGATAATGGTGGAGAATATAGAAGTGATCCATTTCTTAAAGTCTACGAAGATGAAGGTATTATACGATACTTCACAGTGAGAAGTACACCACAACAGAATGGAGTGGCAGAACGTATGAATCGAACATTGTTGGAGAAGGTTCGGTGTATGTTATCCAATGCTGGGTTGGGTAGAGAATTTTGGGCTGAGGCTGTAACATATGCCTGCCACCTCATCAACCGTCTACCATCTACTGCTACTTGTGGTAAAACACCATTGGAGAAATGGTTTGGAAAGCCTGCTACAGATTATGATTCCTTACATGTATTTGGTCCCACTGCCTACTATCATGTCAAGGAATCAAAGCTGGATCCAAGGGCTAAGAAAGCAATCTTTATGGGTATCACCTCTGGAGTAAAGGGATATCGTCTTTGGTGTCCAGAAACAAAGAAAATAATCTTCAGCAGGGATGTTACCTTTAATGAATCTACTTTTTTAAGAAAGGTGACAACAGAAAGTGTTGAGCAAAAAGATGGTGCTCCAAAACAGGTGGAGTTTGATAGAAGAATTGTTTACCCAGAAAATGAAGACTCTCCTATGGTAGAAGAAGAGTCACCTGTAGAAGAGGTTTCAACCCAAGAACCTCCACAGCAACATGAATCTATTGCATTGAGTAAGCCAAAGAGAAAAATTAGAAAGCCTGCTCACTTTGTTGACATGGTGGCTTACGCATCTCCAATTGCAAACGATGATACTCCTGCTACTTACAATGAAGCAATCCAAAGTTCGGAAGAAGAAAAGTGGAGGGAAGCCATGAATGAAGAAATGCAGTCCCTTCATAAGAATCGAACATGGAAGCTTGTTAGTCTTCCGAAGGGAAAGAAGGCAATTGGATGTAAATGGGTATATACAAAGAAAGATGGATTTCTTGACAAGAATAGTGTTCGCTACAAAGCAAGGTTGGTGGCTAAAGGCTATGCACAAACGGAGGGAATTGATTACAATGAGGTATTTTCTCCAGTAGTAGAACATTCCTCCATAAGAATCTTATTGGCTTTGGTAGCAAAATTGGATATGGAACTAGTTCAATTAGATGTAAAAACTGCATTTTTACATGGAGACTTGGAAGAGGAAATCTACATGACTCAGCCAGGAGGTTTCAAAGTTGCTGGAAAAGAAAATATGGTGTGCAAACTTGAAAAGTCGTTGTATGGATTAAAGCAATCCCCAAGGCAGTGGTATAAACGATTTGACAAGTTTATGATGGGGCAAAAGTACAGAAGAAGCAAATATGATCACTGTGTGTATTTTTGCAAGCTACAAGATAGATCTTTCATATATCTTCTTCTTTATGTTGATGATATATTGATAGCCTCCAAAAGTCAGACAGAAATTGACAAACTGAAGGCTCAGTTGAATAGGGAGTTTGAGATGAAGGATCAAGGCGAAGCAAAGAAAATTCTCGGTATGGAGATAAGTAGAGATAAGAAATTGGGGAAGCTTTGTTTGACTCAAAAATAATATTTGAGGAAAGTACTGAAGCGTTTTGGTATGGATGAGAAGTCAAAACCTGTTAGTACTCCCCTTGCTTCTCATTTCAAGTTGAATGCATCTATGTCTCCAAAAACTGAAGCAGAATGAGAATACATGTCAAAAGTACCGTATTCAAGTGCTGTTGGTAGCTTGATGTATGCCATGGTGTGTACAAGGCCCGATATTTCACAAGCCGTTGGAGTTGTGAGCAGGTATATGCATGATCCTGGAAAGGAACATTGGCAAGCTGTGAAATGGATTCTACGATACATTTTGTATACGGTAGATGTTGGCTTAATATTTGAGCAGGATAAGCAAGATGATCATAGTATTGTTGGATACTGTGATTCCGACTACGCTGGTGATTTGGATAAGCGTCGGTCAACTACTGGCTATGTTTTTACTCTTGCAAAAGCGCCAGTTAGTTGGAGGTCTACTTTACAGTCAACAGTTGCTTTGTCCACTACAGAGGCAGAGTATATGGCAGTCACAGAGGCTGTGAAGGAGGCAATTTGGCTTCAAGGATTGATGAAAGATTTGGGAATTGAACAGAAGCACATCAAGGTGCATTGTGATAGCCAAAGTGCTATCCATCTAGCAAAGAACCAAGTCTACCATTCAAGGACAAAGCACATCGACGTTCGATATCACTTTGTTCGAGAAATTCTGGAAGAAGGTGGAGTAGTAATCCAGAAGATTCGAACCACTGAGAATCCTGCTGATATGATGACAAAAGTGGTAACAGTGGTCAAGTTTCAACATTGCTTGAACTTGATCAACATTGTTAAAAATTGAAAGATTTGCGCTACAAGCGCGTTTGAAGACATTATGGAATCTATGAGAGAAGTTAAGAGATGGAATTTCGCCAAGGTGGAGATTTGTTGAAATATGGCTCATTCTAGAAGCCTACAATTGCCATTGAAGTCTTCAATGGTGGGCTAATTTTTCAAAGGTAGGTGATTAGTGGTTGTAATAGTGGTTTTTCCTAACCTATATAAACCCATCACCTCCATTTGTATTCTTATCCCCAAAATTGCCTACTTCTCTTTTAGGCACATTCTCTCTTCTCTCTCTCATTTTGTAATATTTCTACAATAGAGAAATATTGATTGATAGTGTCCGAGGACGTAGGCACAATTAGCCGAACCTCGTTAATTCTGGTGTTCTTCATTTTATCTATTCAGTAGTTAATTTTTGTCGGGTATAGTTGTAGTAATATATTGTGTTAATTACATGTCTAAGGAAAATTCTATCTAGAAAGAGGGATTTAAGCGGTCCGTTGTGACCCCCCACTTCCCTGGGAATTTACCTGGTGTAATTTTGCACAATTATTCACTCTCTATTTACCTGTACAATTGTAACTGTGGTAAAGTTAGGTGGAACAATCTCAAGTTTCACAACACAAAGAAGGAAACAAACCAGGCGTTGAAGGCGCTGAAGATGGCGGAGGAGATCCGGAGGTGGGCGGCGATGGCGGGGAGCAAATGAGGAGCGAAGTCGTAGATGATCCAGTCGGGGGAAGTTGTATGGAGGAAACGAGAGAGGGGGTGGCGGAGAGCGTCGAAGGCGGCCTTGAGGTGGGGGACCTTATGGGGAGGGACGTCCATGGTGGACTCTGCGTTTTCCGGGAGATTGTGGTCGTGGGGCAAGGGAAATTTAACGAAGGTAATTAGTGGGGAGAGATGAGGGGGAGGGTGGGGAGGCGGTGTATGTTTCGAGGGGTGGATATGAAGGAGACGCGGTGGCCCTTTTGGGCGAGGAGCTTGGCGAGCTGGAGGTAGGGGATGATGTGGCCGAAGGCCAGCCATGGGAACAGTACCACATGAAGCTCCTTCTTATTATTATTATTATTGGCTTGATCGGCCATAGCTTCTGAGTGAGTACTCCTTCTGCATCCCCTTCTCAACTTTCGCTGCGTGTATAAATATATATAGCAGAAATATGAAGCTAGACGAAGCGTTCGTTGTCGCTGTCATCATAATCTAATCGGATGGAGGAAAGCATAATCAAATTTTCGATGAGTTGAGAAAATAGATGAATGGTGACTTGGGAGAGATATCATTATCAATAAACAACCGGAATAATTTTTCTCCCTATATGCAAGTAAATATAGTATATCTTTATTTTTATACGTACTGAAAATAATAATAGAAATAATCAATTACACCAACCCACAAGAATACAAACAATTTTTTACGTGGAAAACTTCCCTAGTGTAAGGAAGAAAAACCACGGGACTTAGTCAAGTTAAAATCTCCACTATCAATCAAATAATAGGTACACAAAGTCTTCTCTAATCGTAATTAGAAGATACAAAAATCTCTTATCAAGATATCTACAATCTTGGCAAATACAAAGAGAATTGGAGAGAATATACCAAATTCGTGGTTATTGTTCACGGTCAAAAACCCCAACTCCCAAGCTCCAAATCCAATCTCTACCGTTCAGATTGTAGCTCCTTGAGTCGTGAATCTCTCCTCCAAATTTCAGCTCGATCGGACCACAGACGAAATGGGATTGGAGTCTTGATAAAATATGGGCAGTATGGGAAAAAACCACATTTTTTTCTCTTTCTTTTGAGAAGTGACGGCTCCTCTCTTCTCCCTTCTCTTTTTACAACTTCTTTTAGATTTTCCACACTAAAAGGGCTGAACTTTGGTCTTTTAATAAGACCCACTTGGGCTTTCCTCCACATGGAAGGAAATAACCCAACACATTGTCCCATCAATTTTGATCTATGTATTTTAGAAATTTATTTATTATATTTTTAAAATTTAGGAAACAGATAAACACGAGAACGGACAGAATCTTATTTAATTTCTGAATTTGAGAGAGACATATGTGATATATATATATATATATATATATATATATATATATATATATATGTAAATTATAGTTGTACCAATATAGACACTCCATGTAACTTAGTTATTTACTAGTGTAGAAGTTTTATACACATTATAAAAAAATTATGACATTATTGCACCAACTAATAATCACATGTTAAGTGTTGAAAATATGAGTCAAATTTGGATGCAACTATTTTCATGTCCAACATTGTTGAATTTTCTAAACTGCTTGCAAATTATTCCACCTACCAGTCCACATTCATTAAAATTGATTCCTGTCTTCCATTCAATCAATATGTAGTTATATGTGTGTATGATATGTGGTGTAGATTCCCATCTTCTATTCAATCAATGACTATATAATTAATGGCTATATATAGCCTGTAACGACCTCAATTTCCTTAACATAAAATGTAACATAATGAATGGAAAAGTCAACCCGAATCCGTGGGTAACAGGGACACCTATCAATCACAGCGGAAACCTAAGTAGCAATAAACATAAAATCTCAATCATCCAACCATAAAATATAATACCAGAGTTATCTACATTCCCCAAATACTGTATTTATTTACATTTTTTCAAAATATTTCAAAATACATCTAAGATCCCATAACCAAAATAATTCTGATCCTAGTACATTACTTACCCTCCTAACGGGGTAATATAACACTGGCTTAACGGCGGTCACGACCGCCGGTCCCTCAAGGTCTCCTGAAAAATTAATTTAGTTCGGAGGCGAGACACTTCTCAGTAAGGGAAAATAAACTAAATACAGCTGTGTGTCAACATGAACATTTAAGGCAATTATACATATACAGTACATTTCATATTTTCGTAAACGTTCATCATATCATACTGAATAATTACATGCTTTCATATTTTCTAATAAATCATAACGTACATAAAATATCTGTTATAACTGATAATACTGAAAATATACCCAGGATGAATAGAGATAACTAATGTCATGTATTACCCCCCATGACGAGTTGTGCAGCCCGAAGGCGGGACCCAACAATGGCTGGCCGACCACTGTCGAGTCAAATATGTCTGTAAGTACGATAAGCCCGCTGCACCCTGGTCTAGACTGCCAGGTGGACGTCCATACTCTACTAAAAACCACATCGACTATCCATCTCTCACCCCTCGTGGGGTGGTTAACACTAATTTGAACATAGATATCTGATTTATATAGCTACGGTACCGAACTCTTGAAACTGAACTAAACTAACATCGGGGTTCTGATAACATATAGTACATGATTATATAACATCTTTTATAATTACGGCCTCGTGACGAACATATCATACATATCGTTCTGAAATTAGATCAATTGCCATGCATTTTAAAATCATCATAATATACTGTACGTTTTCATAATTTCACAAAACTTATTTCATTTGTATCATGATATTCTTTCATGGAAAATAATATTCATGCCACACATTTGCTATATAAAACCATACATTGCATTTTAAAATCATACTTTCTCGCATCTCATACATATATATACATTTCAATATATTAACAGTATTTTTCTCAACATACATTTCCTTCGTAATCTATAGCTATAATACATGCTTTCTAGAAAATAACTTTTCTCATAGATAATAATAATTTGCATGAAAATGACTACTTTAGTTTATTCCCTTACCTGACTACTGAGAAAGCCCCTAAAATATCCTAACTAACCCCTGTAGGAATTCCTGATCAATACCCTGAAACTGAAAATTCCCAGTATTAAGCCTGAGTATTTTTGCGTGTATATCATTTTCTATAGCTACCACAAGACCAAATTTAGTTTAAAAAGTCTTACCTCAACTTAGGGATGATTTCTAACTTGCTTTCACCAACGATCCGCTCTGATAGATTTGGAGAGAACTTCCCCAAGACCGTTGTGGTGACTTCAGATTGTCGATCCGGCGTAAATCTGGCCCAAAATCAATGAGAGAGAGAGAGAGAGAGAGAGAGAGAGAGAGAGAGAGAGAGAGAGGGCCGAAGGGAATAGAGAGAGAGAGGAGTGAGGTTGCTTAATAAAGAAGTTGAAAATCGAATTTTTGATATTTATAGAACTAGATTCGTTGACGAGCCATGTCATTCGTTGACGAATCCTTTAATAATTTCGTCGACGAAATTCAGTCAGTTCAAAACCTCTCTCGGTATTTCCTTGTCGACGAAATTCAGTCTTCATTAACGAATCCCCTGTATTCGTCGACGAAGCTCTAATGGTCCCCCTCAGTTATTCCTTCCAAAGTGCCATGTCACGTTCGTCGATGAAGTTGACTTCCTCCTTCTGTTACTGTTCTCATTTCCCTTCCTCTTTATTATTTAAATTCCATTTTTATTCAGATTGTCACATCCTCCCCTTCTTATAAAATTTCATCCTCGAAATTTACTATTCACATAATTTTTCATCCCTTAAGTAAAATGGTCTACTTATTTTATTACTTACCCTCACTTATGGCGGAGGAATACCGTGGTTACAATTCAAGTTCTAAAAGATTGCATATACTAAAAGAAAATTCTTCCAAAACTAAATATCTCATACTACCTATAACATTACATGTACCTGTACAAGAAACATTACATATTTACTCACATTTCAAATTACATTTAAACTTTTGGGAATAGTTGCAGATATTTCTGTCTGATCTGTTCCTCGAGCTTCCAAGAAGCCTCTTCTATCGCATGATTTCTCCATAGAACTTTTATCAAAGGAATTTTCTTATTACGTAATTCCTGTTCCTTTCTATCCAGAATCTGCACTGGTACCTCCTCATAAACTAGCGAATCACTGAACTCTAACTCACCATAACTGATAATATGAGAAGGGTTTGGGATGTATTTCCTCAACATAAATACATGCAATACGTCGTGTATTCTGGATAATGTAGGTGGCAAAGGTAGCTTGTACGCCACCGGCCCCACTTTCTCTAAAATCTCAAATGGACCAATAAATTTAGGGCTAAGTTTACCTTTCTTAACAAACCTCATAACTCATTTTAACGGAGCTATCTTCAAAAATACGCGACCACCCACATCAAACTCCAAATTCTTGCGGAGATGGTCGACATAACTCTTCTGTCGGCTCTGAGCTACATTGATTCTTTCCCTGATGAGCCAAACATTATCATACGCCTGTTGTACTATCTCTGGTCCCACAACTCGCCGCTCACCCATTTCATCCCAATACAAAGCATATCGACATCTCCTACCATATAGTGCCTCAAAAGGTGCAATGTCAATACTGGACTGGTAACTGTTATTATATGCGAACTCTACCAGTAGCATGAACTGTGTCCAACTACCTCCAAAATCTAATATATATGCTCGGAGCATATCTTCTAGTATCTGTATTGTCCTCTCAGTTTGACCGTCCGATTGAGGATGGAATGCCATGCTAAACAACAACTAAGATCCCAGAGCTTCCTGCAAGCTCCTCCAAAATCGTGACGTGAATCGTGAGTCTCGATCTGACACTATGGATACTAGCACTCCATGAGAACAAACTATCTCCTGAATATAAATCTCCACTAAATAGCTGAGGGAATAGCTGATCTTGATAGGGAGGAAATGGGCGGACTTAGTCAACCGATCTACTATCACCCAAATCGCATTCTATCACCCAAATGGGCGGACTTAGTTAACACTCAAGAATAAATTTCATTTAAGCACATCCATCATATGTTCATTCTTCTAGATATTGCTTAACATGCAAGAGATTTTAGGCATTAAGTTCTTACTGATTTATTCTAAGATTGGGACTTAAATTCCCATGTATATTTGCAAGCACGCTTGCTTGAATTAAGCACAAGGATGATGTTCTTTTGAGTGCATTTCTTATATACTCATCCTATCGAATAAATTTAGCATGCAACAAATATTAATCATTCAGCGCATATGCATGACATATTGCATTTCATTTTAAAAGCACGATAGTCACTAAAACTATACTCAAAGTTATGCAATTTTGAAATACATGTATGTATATAATAATAATGAGGCAAGAGGAAAAAGAGTTTGTTTTTAAATTTGATCTTGCCAAAAGTTAATGTAGATAAATATATATACGTATATAATTATAATATACATCCCCTTTTTAATGTTTACAAAATGGGGCTAGGGGTGCTTGTAGAAATAGAAACTTTAATTTAAAAACTCATGCAAGCGAGCAACATTTTTCTGATTTGTCAATTATACACATACTAAATTATAACGAGAAAAACCACAACCATAATGATCCTAAAAATTTAACATTCACATGCAAGATCATATGGCAAACACAAACAACTGTGGCGATATAAACATGCTTCAGATTATGATTTTCAATAAAAACATTTCATTTAATCACATGCCATAATGAGTTCACAATAGATCTAAGCTAAACATATGGGAAAATAGAACATGATAGGAATTTATGTCTAGATTCTCCCCCTTTCAATTTGAGTACGTGCTTAGATTCTTTAACTACTTATACTAACTAAAGATTAATTTCATTATGCTTAGTAGTATAAGTCATCAATCCAAATATTTAAAATCAACTATACTGAGTATTTGTCAATTACATGTTATCATTTGATTAGTATAGTTGTACCTATAGACCATGGATGCATTATAAGATATATATTAAGGCATGCAATAATGTTCATGACCCAAGAACATTTCATATCAAGACATAAGCCTTTAAGCACTAGATATAATGTTTTGGGTATTCTCAAGAGCCTCAATATTCAATAAATGAAAGTGATGCATATGAATCATTTATGCGCTTCCTATAAGGATGGATCTGAGCCTTTCTAAACAATTGATGATTATGATAAGATGAAGATTAATTATCTATTTGAGTTTTCACTCATCATTTCAAAAATATTTTAAAGTTAATTTCATCATAATCATCTTTAACACAAGGTTTTGGTTTAGAAAAAATCCTATCGAAATTTCAGAAGCATGCCGTCTGTAAATCGGACATTTCCCAAATTTTCATGCACCAAAACCTGATAGACTCAAGCAATCAATTCAAAATAGTATTTTGAGCATGCGAAAACCTATAATCCACTACCAACATGCAATTCTCATCAACTACATCTATCATGCAGGAGGCTTTCAACTAAAGCATGCAATCTAGTAGTATAATCAATAGATGATACAAAGGATAAACTATCCATTATAAAATATACTCATTTAATGCATAATGAATAGTAGGAATTCGGTGCTTTTCATATTAAGGCATATGGGCATGAAAGACAAAAATTCATGAGAGCATTTAATGTATATATATTCATGAAGAGTAATGTTCCGCCTGAGTCATGCACTTATTCAATTCATGCCTTTTTAATTTTCTAGTTCTTTATCCAAGTGTTTTAAAATTTTTGATGATATATGCTTGACTTTGGATGAATAGGCTTAGAGGACCAAACAGTCACAATAGATATTTCTTTAAGTGAGCTAAGCCAATATTGCCTCTATTGATATGAATTTCGATATGTGTGATCGGAATAAAAACCTAAATATCATGTTTAAGATAGTACAAAATAATTTTAATTTAGAATAAAAACCTAAATATCATGTACTTTTTATTATTATTTTTTGAATTGAAAGGTATCTAAATTAACTTTTAATACATATGATTCTAGTAAACAACATAATGTAATGTAAAATGAGCTCATGCCGCTAACTGTCATTTACATAACTATGATCTTCACTTAGGAGCCCTTAAAATGGCTCTTAAGCTTGATCTTAAAAAAGTTTTTGAATTCATTGAATGGCATTTCATTATCAACGTATTGAATGCTATCGGGAGTCATCCAAATTTTAAGGAATAAGACAAGGGGATTCCCTGTCACCTTATCTTTTTGTAATGACTATGGAGGTTCTCATAAGAATTCTTCTAAAAGTTGGTACAAATGGAGATCGTACTTATCGCAATAAATGCAAAAGGATTAAACCCACCAATCTTTATTTTACAGATGACCTTCTCATATTCTCCAAAGGTGATGCCTTGTCAACAAAAAGCATTAAATATTCTCTTCAATCAACCCTTCCATTATTTTTCAAGGCTTCAAGCAAATCCTGCTAAATATGAAATTCTTACTTCAACAATAAGTATGGAGGTAAAAAAGGATATCCCGCAAATTTTAGGAGTTCAAGAGGGCAATCTTCCCACAAAATACCTTAGGCTTCCTTAGGTGTTGTTTTTGCTTGAATAGCCCCTAGGCCATGTTGTATAGGATTTTTTTTTCAGTTGTAAGATTATGCTAAACACGACTTTCACCCTCCTTAGGAAAGACTAAAAATTTTTTTAAAGGCACAATTTGTAGAGAATTGTCTAGTGATAGAGAGTAACCAATTGGGACGATTGATCTCCAGCAATGGGTTCAAACTCATAATTGCATGATGCAGCCATGATTGAGAGAAAGAAATCTTCCGAGTTTTCAATAGGCGGCGTCAACTGTTGCAGCCAAAACTTGTTGGAAAAAATTTGGATGAATCACAACTTCGATCACCTGCTAAGAATGAGAGAAAAAACAAATTGGAGGATCTGGGGTGTACTCTGGAAGATCACTCCGATGCTAAGCTAGGTAATTAAGGATTATATGATCGCAACATTAAATGAGTGAGTGAGAATGGATTGAGATGTCCTTTTTATAGGTATTCGAGATACTTCCTTATTGATATCCTGACTAATGGATTGCTTGGGTTATATTTCGAATATGTTACTAAGGAATAAAGACCTTGTTTTAATTAATGGAAGTTACATATTTTCCATTAATCTTTTAATGTCTTTTTATTTTTCAATCTTATATAAGTTAATGTCCAGTTTAATGTCAGGGTTTCTTTTACGTTAAATTAAGCATCGATGCGAAAAAGTCAATATTATTAGTATTGAAATTTATTTCACATGGCATTGTACATAGTAGGCCATTAACATAGTTTATATTGATAAAAGATTCCTTTTAAAAATAAACATGTGTTCTTTTATTTTTGAAAAAGCATTTAATATATTTGTAATTTTATGAAGATTTTATTTATTTATTAATTTTATATGATGCATGTGTGCCATATGGAAAAATTTAGTGTATGATTATAAATTTTTAAATTTTTATATATCTAAGATAATATTTACTTATGTAAAATTTTATATTTTTTTATAAGAATATATTGGCCTTTTGTATTGCACTTATGTGAGTCATGCTTTCAATTTATAAGATATTTAAATAATACAATAATTTAGGGTTTTGGAGGAGACTTATGAGCAAAATAAAATAATTTTCATACATAATGCTTTATCATTGTATGAATAAATTGTGATTCATTAGTTAAATTCTGTATACAACTGTTATTTTTTATGTTTATTTAACAGTGAATTAATATTTATTTTAATTTCAATAAACATTTTATTATTTGGAGGGTTTTTCTGCTCTATGATTTTAGTTTTAATACCTTTCTTTTGAAAGCTTAAATTATCCCAACACTAAAGTATTGTTAAATAATTTTATTGGTGGTAAAGATTTTTTTTATTTTCATGTTTTAATTCAAACCATCACATATGCAATATAAACTTTTAAATTATAATTCTGTTTGATTATAATTAAATTTAGTTCTTTAAAAATGTTCCGACTTGCTCTCTACAAAAATAAAGATATCATGTTCGTAAAACAATTTACATTATATCATCATAAATTAGTGGCAGCTGAACATGAACATTCTTGGTGAATACTAAATTATAGGTAAAAAGATATTAATCTTTCCCGAAATTTTAAAAATTTTAGGAACCCCTTTTGAGATTTCAAAAATCTTAAGCATCTTCCCTGAGATTTTACCTAAAAGACACAAATCTCCCCTTATATTTTGTAAAAAGATAAGTTTTTTGAGAGGAGATTTGTGTTTTTTTGAAAAATCTTGAGGGAGATTTGTGGCATTTTTTAAATCTAAGGGAAAGCGCCTGCCTTTTTTCGCCAAACCTAAAAAAAAATGAATGTTTTTTTACTCTAAATCATATAGCATAACATAAAATAAAAAAAATTATATGCACGATCGATAAATTGTTTAAATATAAAAGGAATTTTATTTCATTTTCAAATAACTCATTAGATAATTAATTAATAATTACATAGCATCTTTATGATGTCTGAAATCTTTTGGATACTCAACTAATAATCTACTGGAATAATGAGTCTGACCTTTAATTTTCTTCATTCAAATATCGTAATAATATTTCAAATGCACTAGATTCAAATTTGGCATGTTGAGGGACATACATGATACATACTTAGAATATCTCCAAATTAGACAGCCAAATCTAGCTAGGAAGGACGATGGGCTTCAAGGTACCCTACAAATTCATCCGTGTACTTAGCTTGTAGGTCATGGTCCCCAAATATTTCCCTCATTGCCCTTGCTTTCTCCCTGCATGCCCTTCCCTCCTCTCCTTCAATTACCCATTTCACTGTCTGAGCCACCGAGTCCCTCCCCAGTGACCCTTCTTCCCCGTCTCTCCCTATTTCCATTCCTACCCCTAACTCTCCCAGTGCCCTTGCGTTTAAGTACTGGTCTCCAAGAATGGGTAACATCACCAGAGGACGCCCAAACTGCAGTCCCTCTATCACTGAGCTCCACCCGCAGTGAGTCAGGAACCCTCCCACCGATTCGTGACTCAGTACCTTGAGTTGAGGCACCCAATTCGCCCACACCACTCCCTGCCCTCTGGTCCTCTCCTCAAACCCATCCGGCAACTCGGCCGAGTCCGTCTCACTTAACTGGTGAGTAGTAGTACTACTGACCTTCTTCCTCAAAGCCCAAAAGAAGGGCAACCCGGCCAGCTCCAGCCCCAGAGCCAACTCGGTGAGCTCCTCCTGACTAAGCGCCACCTCACTCCCTAGCGCCACGTAAACAATCGACCCTCTGACTTGTTCATCCAGCCATCCTCTTATTTCGAGCCACGTGTCGTCCCCTGTGTCCTCCACCTGGGGCGGCATCAAGCCGACAGGAATCACCGGCTTTCGGTAAAGCTCGGCGAGGAGGTTTAGCCAGTGGCCGTCGAGCTCCCTGCAGCCCCGCATGAGGTACACGTCGGCCCCGGCGGCCGCCGTCCCGAACCGAAACATGTCCGAGACGCCGGAGGAGATGGTTTCCATGACGCCGAAAAACCGGTTGATTTCGTAGAGCCGAAACGCTACGGTGGAAGGGAAAGGGACCCACTTGGGAGGGACGGTGAACTGGTGAGGCTCCGTCCTTGAAGCGTCGCCGTGGATGAGCGACGAAGGCGGGCCAAAGAAGGAAACAGACCAGGCGTTGAAGGCGCTGAAGATGGCGGAGGAGATCCGGAGGTCGGCGGCGATGGCGGGGAGCCAGTGAGGAGCGAAGTCGTAGATGATCCAGTCGGGGGAAGTTGTATGGAGGAAACGAGAGAGGGGGTGGCGGAGAGCGTCGAAGGCGGCCTTGAGGTGGGGGACCTTATGGGGAGGGACGTCCATGGTGGACTCTGCGTTTTCCGGGAGATTGTGGTCGTGGGGCAAGGGAAATTTAACGAAGGTAATTAGTGGGGAGAGATGAGGGGGTAGGGTGGGGAGGCGGTGTATGTTTCGAGGGGTGGATATGAAGGAGACGCGGTGGCCCTTTTGGGCGAGGAGCTTGGCGAGCTGGAGGTAGGGGATGATGTGACCGAAGGCCAGCCATGGGAACAGTACCACATGAAGCTCCTTCTTCTTCTTATTATTATTGGCTTGATCAGCCATAGCTTCTGAGTGAGTACTCCTTCTGCATCCCCTTCTCAACTTTCGCTGCGTGTAAATATATATAGCAGAAATATGAAGCTGGAGGAAGCGTTCGTTGTCGCTGTCATCATAATCTAATCGGATGGAGGAAAGCATAATCAAATTTTGGATGAGTTAAGAAAATAATGGTGACCATTGTCCCATCAATTTTGATCCATGTATTTTAGAAATTTATTTATTACATTTTTAAAATTTAGGAAACAGATAAACACGAGAACGGACGGAATCTTATTTAATTTCTGAATTTGAGAGGCATATATATATATATATATATATATATATATATGTATACTGTAAATTATAGTTGTACCAATCTTGGGCTATATAGACATTCATTGTAACTTAGTTAATTACTGGTGTAGAAATTTTATACACATGTATAAAAAAATTATGACATTATTGCACCAACTAATAATCGTATGTTAAGTGTTGAAAATATGAGTTAAATTTGGATGCAGCTATTTTCATGTCCAATATTATTGAATTTTCTAAACTACTGGCAAATTATTCCACCTACCAACCCACATTCATTGAAATTAATTCTCGTCTTCCATTCAATCAATAGCTATATATATATATATATATATATATATATATATATATATATATATATAGATATATATGTAGGTATATGTGTGTGTAATACGTGGTGTAGATTCTCACCTTCTATTCAATCGATGACTATATATAACAATGGCTATATATATCCATTGATTGAATGGAACATGGGAATCTACACCACATATTACACACACATATAACTACATATATATATATATATATATATATATATGTGTGTGTGTGTGTGTGTGTGTGTGTGTGTGTATAATATGTGGTGTACAGAGGGTGAATAACTAGTGTAAGAGAAATTGTATTTTGAGAAGTTTTCTGTATTTTATTTTCAGATTGAAAATAATCTAGTGTTGTCACGCTCCGAATCCCAAAATGGGTCCTAGAGGTGACAATGTAACCTAATTTGTCCCTGTATCCAACAAAACATCTAAAAATACAGTACAAAGGATGAGGATCGGACCCCGTGGGGTTCCCAGGTATCCTATACATATCCAAACACAACAGAATATACGCAGCAGAAAAAAGGTCATTCTATACATACATAGTACCATACCAGAGTCTATACAGGAGCAGATATAAGGCTCTATCATATAACGTACAATCGAGTGCCTAACATATCTCAAAACGACAACTCACATAACACAAGTCCTAACACTTACCCAAGCGCTACCGGCCACTACGCTCCCAACATAAGGACGCTAGTTTCGGTTACTCGAAGGACCTGAAAAATACGTACGTACAGAAGGGGTGAGACACCTCTCAGTAAGGAAGAATACATGTTATATCTGTGTGTGACATTTGAGTGTTATCATAACGCAACATACACACAGTTAAATGCAGTTCCAGTACTAATTTCACAATAGTGCATACATGCACACACACATGATCAAGCAATTTGGGTGTCGTTACACCCTTTGGCCCGAAGCCGGCTCGCGACATACAGCGTTGGCCCGTAGCCAACCCGCGAAACATGGCGCCATCGGCATATAACTAGTCCCAGACTCCCATGGCATCGTATCAGCGCTAAACTGGTGGATCCACACCCTTTGGTGATCAGCCGGTAAGGCTAACGCCCTCGGATATAGAGCCGGACACTCTTGCCTAACATGGCCAGCGATTTCATACACCCTTGGATATAGAGCCGGACACTCTCAGAACTTGGAACAAATTCGAAACCCCGTTCCTACTAGCATTTCAAAAAAACACAACATAAACATGCATGCTCATATAACCAAACAAACCACACCCATTTGGTAATCTAAGATCATGGCTTTCCAAACACATACAGTTTAAACAAGTCAAGGCACGATCATCCCTATAACACAGTATAAATCATCATATACATTCGGCTTTCAACAAAACTAGGGATGTAGCCCATCGCTCCCTTTTTACCAAAACTATAATCATGAAAAACTCATAGTTTTCCACGTTAGATTCCCCCAAATGAGTAGCCAAAATACGCACAGGACCGTGAACCATAGTTCTACTGAGTCCGATTTAAAAAATAACCGACATAAACATAATTCCCCTTACCTTTCCCCCAAATAACAAATCCCAAACTCTAAAGCTCCTAAACAACGAATCAAGTTCCAAAACCTACAAATCCCAGTACAGAAAATACTCACAACACTGTTCTCTACAAAACTACCATATCAGAATTGAAAATCGAGTCTTACCTCAATTTTTACGCCAAAACCCGAAAATGGTCGAACCGAAAATTCGATCTATAGAACTTGTAGAGAATCATTCCATGATCCTCGTGGTAACCTCGGATCGTCGAATCAGACAATAAACGACAAAGAAATCTAGAGAGAGGAAGTGTATGGAGAGTTTCTATAGAGATAGAGAGACGATATTTAGATTTATTAGCTGAGAAGTAATAGAAATTGATATATATAGCGCTAGACTCGGCCGCCCTCGTCGACGAAATGGTTTCCTTGTTGACGAGGTCATATGAACAACTTGTCGACGAAATGGTGACCTCGTCGACGAGCCTGAGATTCTCGATTTCCCGAAAACCTCTCGGCTTCTCCTCGTCGACGAGCCTCTGAACTTCGTCGACAAGAAATACAAGGCCTTCGTCGACGAGATCTGGCTTCGTTGACGAAGCCTGCTCAAATTCCAATTTTACCCCTCTCTTAATTATTTAACCCTATATATCACGTTTCGGGTTTTTATATCCTCCCTTCCTTACAAAAATTTCATCCTCAAAATTCGCCATCTTTCATTCATAAACTCATTCATACAACTGAACACGTACACGCATTCTAGAAAGAAACTAGCGACTACTACAACGCAGCCCCATTACAACACCTACATACATACCCTCACTTATGGGAGAGGAATACCGTGGTTACAACATAACCTGTCTCAGGAGTTCACAATACACACTCCCGACGACTAACCACCTATCCCAACCCAAAGCAGGATGACGTACACGTACTCAAAAAAACTGTAGATACTTCTGACGTATTTCCGTTTCCAGTTCCTAAAAAGCTTCCTCAACCTCATGGTTTTGCCACAATACCTTTACTAACGGTATCTCTTTAATATGAAACTTTTGCACTTTACGATCCAGAACCTGAACAGGTATCTCCTCATATGCTAAAGTAACCCCAATTTCAAAATTGTCATAACTGATAACATGTGATGGATCCAGCACGTATCTCCTCAACATGGATACATGAAACACATCGTGGACCCTCGAGAGTGCTGAGGTTAGTGCAATCCTGTAGGCTACCGGACCCACTCACTCAAGAACCTTGAATGGTCCGATGTACCTCAGGTTCAGCTTGCCCTTTCTTCCAAATCTCATCACTCGTTTTATCAGAGCGATTCTAAGAAATACCATACCCCCCACCTCGAACTCTAACTCACGGCGACGAACATCTACGTAGCTTTTCTGTCGACTCTAAGTTGATTTAATCATCTCCCAGATCAAACCCACCTTCTCAGATGCCTGCTGCACAAGTTTAGGTCCTAACACCCGACGTTCACCTACCTCATCCCAATACAAAGGAGATTGACACCTCCAACCATACAGAGCCTTGAATGGTGTCATCCCAATACTAGCCTGGAAGCTGTTATTATAAACGAATTTTACTAGGGGCATAAACTGTATCCAACTACCACTGAAGTCTAACACATAGGCTTGCAACATATCTTTCAAGATCTATATTGTCCTCTCCGACTGTCCATCAGTCTGGGGGTCGAACACTGTACTGAAAGTAAGTTTCGTCCTCAATGCCTCCTACAAGCTCGACCAGAATCAAAAAGTAGACATCGGGTCTCAATCTAATACAATGGACACCGGATAACTAACCTTCAACGATATGAAATGAGCAGATTTCATCAATATGTCAACTATCACCCAGATAACATTCTGCCATGAAGGGCTGGCGGTAATCCGGTCACAAAGTCCATGGAAATATGCTCTTATTTCCACACTGGAATAGGTAAAGGCTGCAACGGCCCACCGACCTCTGATGTTCAGCTTTCACCTACTAACACGTCAAACACTGCTCCACAAACTGGCCAATCTGCCTCTTCATACCACTCCACCAGAAGGTCTCGCACAAATCCCAATACATCTTTGTACTACCAGGATGTACCGTATAAAATAAATGACACACTTACTCTAGAATCGTCCTTCTGATCTCATCGTCGTTCAGAATACATAGCCTAATCCAAAACCTCAACACACCTCCTTCAGAGATGTTGAAATCCACAGCCAACCCTTGCTACACTTTCTCTACAATCTCAGCTAACTCGGCATAACTAGCCTGCGCGACCTTTATATGCTTAAACAAAGTCGGCTGGATTACCAAGCTAACAATGAAAGCCTAATGATCCCTAGATACCCACTCTATACCCAACCTCTCTTGGTCCTATCTGATGTGATGCTGAGCTACAACTGTAGATACTGCAGCATGTTCCGACTTCCGACTTAACGCATCGGCTACCACATTAGCTTTCCCTGGGTGATAATTGATGGTGCAATCATAGTCTTTGATCAACTCAAGCCACCGTTTTTCCCTAATATTCAACTCCTTCTACATGAAAAAGTACTTGAAGCTTTTGTGGTCAGTAAAGATCTTGCATTGCACATCATATAAGTAGTTTCGCCAGATCTTTAGTGCATATACAACAGCAACCAACTCTAAATCATGCGTAGGGTAATTCTTCTCGTATTCTTTTAGTTGCCGAGAAGCATATGCTATTATTGTGACGACCTACTTAATTTCCACATATTTTTTTAATAATAAAACCAATATCACAAAACTCAGCAGATCATAATCCACCTGGACCCATGGGTACCAGGGATACATCAGAAACACAATGCGGAAGCCTAAGCAGTAGGAAACATACAATCATACACATCTCATTATACCATATATCACAATACTAGAGTTACCACTATCACTGTATTTATATACACACAGTACACAACCCAAAAGATATCTTAGGGCCATCCCACAAAATACATCTGATCCTATCAAAACACTTATCCTTCTAGAAGGGCAGATCAACCGTACTAGATTAGCGGGGCTTTACCCACTCTCCTATCAGGGACTCCTGAAATGTTTGTAAAATTTTGGGGTGAGACACTTCTCAGTAAGGGAAATAAACTAACACTAGTGTGTAGCAACATGAGCATTTCTGTGATATACATATAATCATAAACATAACCAGTAAAACTATATATACATCATATCTGGGAAAACATGTATAATTAAACATGACATAACATAATGGTTTACATAGTATATTTCATCTCATATAAATAGTAATACCAAAACAAACATCCCTGGAAGGTTAGCTGGCTGTGGTCATGTATTACCCCCACATGACTGGGTTGTGTGGCCCAAAGACAAGACTTGACAATGGTTGGCTGACCACTGCCAAGTCAAAAGTACAGTCTGTAAGTCTAATGGGTCTGCCAGACTTGGTCCGTACACCAAGGGCGTTCACACATTTCTTAAAAACCAAATCGACCATCCAATCTCACACCACTCCGTATAGCGGTGTTAACAAAAATATCATGATTATGATGATCATGGACACATGGCAACGGTACTGTGCTAGTGCTAGCCTAGACCAAGCCAATCAGGTTCTGATATCATATAACATATACTGAAACTGTGATACATTGATATTTCATATAATTAATTATCAAATCAATCATATCATTTTGCATATATACGTATGTTATAAAAATCATCGGCCCGTACGCCGATATTTCACATTTTACCATAGCTCAGCCCGTATGCCGACAAATCATATCCATAGCACAGCTCGTACGCTGGCAAATCATTTCCATAGCTCAGCTCATACATCGGTAAATCATATCCATAGCACAGCCCGTACGTTGGCAAATTATTTCCATAGCTCGGCCCGTACACCGACAAAACATACACATAGCTCAGCCCATACGCCGGTTTTTCATTATAAAAATTCATATCATTAACACATTCCTAGAAAACAGTATTTCATAACAATTTATACTCATGTCACACTAAACAGGTTTTTCGTATATTTAGCATACCATCATTTTTAACAATATTTCCCAAATATAAAACATATATATATATAAATATATTTATTTTCCTAAAATTAAATACTATAACAATATACATATTTTTCATAAAATACTAAAGTTCAGTCTTTCTATGCGTACTATACTTTCTACAACTGTAAAATAACCAAATACTGAGTAGAAAGCCTTACCCTGTATTTGGGATAGTTTCCAACTTAGCCCCACCGACGATCTGCTTCGGCAAACTTGCAAAGAATTTTCCTAGTAGCGTCATGGTGGCTTCAAATCGTCAAATCAGCAGAAATTTGGTCCAAAAACTTAGAGAGAAGAAGGAGAAACCAAAGGATGAGAGAGAGAAAGATTCTGTGCAGGAAATGAATTGAAAAATCACATTTAACCCTATTTATACTTTGGGATTTATCGACGAGCCACTCACCTCGTCGACGAGTCCTGTAAAAAGTTTGTCGACGAACCTCAACCCTCGTCAACGAATTTCAGGATTCCAAAAATCCTCTCGATATCTTCTTGTCGACGAGAAGGAGCTTCGTTGACGAGATCCTGAAGCACCCTCGTCGACGAAACCCTTGTGTTCGTCGATGAAGCTTGGAAAATTTCTTGGGATTATCCCATCCGAAATGCAACATGTTCGACAATGAAGTCGACTGCCTCCTTCTGTTCCTGTTTCCATTTCCCATCCTTCTGTTCCTGTTTCCATTTCCCATTCTTTTTATTATTTAAATACCATTATTTTTCGGATCTTTACAATTACCTTTCCCTACTTCATAAGCACACACCCTATACCTTTCAGAGACGCGTCGTTATAAATCACAAAAACCGTTATTCCCTAAAGGAAGGGTCAAAACCGGAGCAGTAACCAGCCAATGCTTCAACTCCTGAAAAAACTGCTCGCAATCACTGGTCTACTCAAACTTTACTCCCTTCCCTGTCAATCAAGTCAGAGGCCTAGAAAATTTAGAGAACCCCTTCACGAACCGACGATAGTAACCCGCCAGTCCTAGAAAACTCCGAACCTCCTGCATATTCTTCGGCCTTACCCAGTCGATTGAGTGAGTCTCCTCCACCCATCAGTGGTACCAGAGTGATCAGGTTCACTGAAATTCGCAAAAGAGAGGTGAACGTAAGGGAAATTTGATTTTTTTTCCCAAATTTTAAGTTACTCAAAATCTATTTCTGAGCATACCATCGCATAGTATGCATCGAGACAAGTCCAAAGATGAAAACCACGTCTCAAACATAGTCCGAGTGACCTCCCATGCATTCACACCCGTTTCCAGCCAATTTAGCTTCATCTTCATGTGCTCCACGCGCCGACGTTACTGTTGACCAGCCAAGCCATGCCTTCACGCGCCTACACGTGTTGTCTTTGCCCGAGTGATGTGATCTGACCTGGAAACCCAATTCGTATCCCAGCCCAGCAACCAGAAACCCAGATCCGGGGCCTGCAAGCACGACCCAACTCGGCTGATTGACCTGCGCCCATTTGCCGACACGCGGCATGCCCAGAAGCCGCCACATAAGCCTAACAATAATCACTGATGCCGTTTACCTCCGTCAACTCAAACTGATCCAATCAAACAGGTTCATAACTATTTTTTGGCTGGTTCAGTGTTATTTAGACCGGTTCTTTGCGACCAAAAATCGTGTTGTAAAGTTTTTTGACCTTTTGAACACACTGGTGGCATTAGATTTTTCAAAATTCAGGGTAGGGCCTTTTAGTCTCCTTTTGGCCTTGTGATAGTTATAGGAAATGATACAGGCAGAAAAATACTGATTTTTAGTTCTGGAAAATATTGGTTTCATGGTGTTTTGTAGGAGGCCCTGCGGGTATCAGGCTAAAGTACAGTAGGGGCTTTTCAAAGATAAGGTAAGAGAAATATGCTATGCTAGGAAAGTTCTGAATATTATGCAGTTTATTTATTTACGAAAATTATGTATTTTAGTATGGTGTGGCTTATGATTATGTATATGGTACGGGGATATATTTATGAATTTAGTTTCATGATTTTACGAATTTCAGTATTATGATTATACGCATTTCAGTACCATGATTATACGAATTCCAATACCATGATTATACAAATCTCAGCACCATGATTATACGAATTCCAGTATTACGAATATGCAGTTCCATGTTATGATTATTCAGATTTCAGTACGTTATGTAGTATCATGGTTATTTCAGTATTTCAAAATCATGGTAAATCAGATAGACATGTATATAGAAATATAATATATGATATCAGACCATATTGGACTTGCAGCTACAGAGCACGGTACCATTGCTACAGATACTATGTTACTTTATGAGTGCAACCACCTATTCAGATATACGTGGTACGGTCGACCACCTAGGCCCTAGAAGAGGTTAGGCTCCCCATCCAGATATGGGTTGAGGAGGGTAGGTCGACTGATGGAGTTCAGTGATTTATTCCTGGTTGGCCAGCCAAGGTAAATCCAGCCTACGAACCGCACAACCTCGTCATGAGGGGCATGTCATGACACAGATAGCCACAGGGAACAGTTTCAGTTACTATTACTTATGTATTGATTTACAGAAATAGGGATCCTACTACATACACTAGAAGTATTTTAAATTATAACCATAATACTAATATGTTAAGCAATAGGGAAAAGGGGTGTTGTGCTTTATTATTTATACGGTACTTTTGTACTCAGTTATTCATGTTTATATGAAATAGATTTCATGATATATAGTAGCTCATTTGCCACACACTAGTAATAGCATATTTTCTCTTACTGAGCATTGGCTCATCCTAGTGTTGGTATATTTTTCAGGTAATCCAGGTAGGCGAGCAGATTAGGCTCGCAAATAGAAGGGCTTCAGTAGTACCCTGACAGAGAGTGAGTATCGTTTTTGGGGAGCATTTTTGTATTACACTAGCTAGTTGAGGGCAATTTTGGGGATTCAGTAACACATGTATATATTCTTTTGGGAAACATGATAGCACTCTGGTATTGTACAGTGTGGTATATCACTATGAATGGAATTGTTTGTTTGTATTATGCTTCTCGCTACTTAAGATAATGTTATGGTATCAAAGTATGATAATTATTACAGTGGAAAAAAAAATCAATTAATTAAGCAGGTCATTACATATATTGTGTTATGGAGATGGCCATGCCTAAACTAATTTTAAGCTGTCTTTTGAAAATCATGATTGTTGAGATTACCAAATGGGTGTGGAATGAATTGTTATATGAACATGCATGAGTTGTGATTTTTGAAATGAGATATAGGAACGGGGTTCCGAATTATTTCAGGTTGTGAAAGAGTGTCTGACTCTATATCTGAGGGAGTGAAATACCACCTGTCAGTGGCAAGAGTGTCTAGCCCTATATCCGAAGGCAAGAAATACCACTTTTCCGGCTGATCACCGAAGGATGTGGATCCACTAGATGTATTGGTACGATGCCATGGGAGCCTGGGGCTATGCCATGTGCCAAGGACGCCATGTAATGCAAGCCGGCTTCGGGCCGAAGATTGTAACGACATCGGGTTACTTGATCATGTGTGTGTGTGTGTGTGTGATGAGCACTATAGTGGAATTGTTTTGTGAAAATACCGGAATTGTATTGAACTATGTATGTTTTTGTCATGATAACACTCAAATACCACACACCGATATAACATGTATCTTCCTTACTGAGAGGTATCTCACCCCTATCATACGTACATGTTTTTAGGTTCTTCAAGTAATTGCAACTAGCGTCCTTGTGTTGGGAGAGTAGTGGTCGGTGTACTGCGTGAAGTACTTGTGTAAGTAATAGGACTATATTGGGTTATCGTTTTGGGTTTTGGCTGGCACCCAGGTTTATGTTTTGTGTTATGGAGCTTAGACTCCTTTTGTATAAACTCTGGTATGGTACAATGTGTGTATAGAAAGAACATTTTTCGCTGCATATATGTCATGTATATGAATGTGTATAGGGTGTACGAGAACCCCACGGCGTCGGACCCTCATTCATTATTGTATCATTGGTGTTTTGTATGTTACAGGGACATGTTAGGTTACTATATAACACTTTGGGTCTCATTCACTAGAAAAAATAAGGTTATTAGTGACAGATCAAAACTGTCACTAATACCCTATTATTAGTGACGAATCTCTCAATCCGTCACTAATACCCTTAACTAAATTATTTTTATATTTTTTTAAATAAAAACATTATTAGTAATGGTTTCAAAACCATCACTAATATCCTATTATTAGTGACGAATCTCTCAATCCGTCACTAATACCCTTAACTAAATTATTTTTATATATTTTTAAATAAAAACACTATTAGTAACAGTTTCAAAACCGTCACTAATACCCTATTATTAGTGACGAATCTCCCAATCCATCACTAATACCCTTAACTAAATTATTTTTTATATATTTTTTTAAATAAAAACACTATTAATGACGATTTCAAAATCGTTACTAATACCTTATTATTAGTAACAGATTAAATTCGTCATTAATACTTTAGAATCGTCGTTAATATTTTTTCAAAAAAATTTTCGCTCGAAAAACTATTTCCTATACGGTTTTTAGTGACAAAAGTATTAGTGACAGTTTTAAGATCGTCACAAATAGTGTTGTATTAATGATGATTATTAAAACCGTCACTAGTGCTTACACTATTAGTGACGGTTCTTAAAAACCGTCACTAATACCAACTTTTAATGACGAAATTGAATTCGTCACTAATACTTTTGTCACTAAAAACTGGGTTTTTTTGTCGTGATTGCCGAGTTCAGGGCGTGACAAAAGATAAGATAAATAGATATTTGTCATTATCAAAATGAGATATGACCTATAAGGTCAACACAAGTCCCTAAAACTGAGCTTGAGTTAAACTCGTCAACTAAATAAGTCAAGTTCAACCTTTTTATGTTAGACTCATTTATTAATCAAGTTCAAAAAAAGCTTAAACAAGTAAAGACTAATCTTGTTGAAATTGTGACTATATATTAATGAATTTTAAAATTAAATCTAAAATTACTTATTATAATATAAAATTAATATTTTAATTTGTATTTTACTATTTCATGCTATTGAATATTTTTAAAAGATAAAAAAACAATATGAGTAGTGATCATTAAAGAGAAAATACTTTTAAATATGTATGTGTCAAATAATGTAAGTTTAAAATAAACTCTAAATCAAACATATATAAATTAATGAGCCTCCTAAGAAGCAAATGGACAAGTCTATTTTTTATCCGACATACAAAAAATTATCCCATGTTTGGGGAGACCCTGTATGTGGATTTGTATTAGACTTGGATAAAATGTAATATAAAATTGTATTGAAAATTGTTTAAATTCACCCAAATTCAAATCCAAGGTCCTAAATTCATGCTTCTAAATAGAACATTAATGAATTTACGTCATTGGTTAACTCTTTATCCTATTAAACAATTCTATTATTTAAGTTTTTTAAACAATTAAGTCGCGAGCTAGTTCAATGAGCTAGCTGGCAAGCTTAGCAACAGAGTATTGTCAAACTCAAGCTTGGGTTATTAGTTTTTAAACTAAAAATTTAATCTGGAGCTTGTCTCATTTATACTAGTGAATGAGCTCAAATGATCTATTCTCGAAATTTGAACACCAAGTAGCTCATGAGCGACTTGACTCATTCGTAACCGTAATAATCAGTCCTTTAAAATCCCAAAATTTTGCTTACATATAATGTTATAGTGGGTTAGGTGCTTTTAGTACAATATATATATTGTTTTGCATTCCACGGGCATGTGATCTTTCTACTAAAATTGTGTTGCATAAGCAGTATAACCCTATACACGTATATGTGACACAATTTTATTGAAAAAGATGATATCTTGTGACACTTAGGTTTTTTTCCCTTAACCCCTAAACCTTTTCTTTTCAGTTCCTACTTCCAAGATTAGAGCGTAAAACCTCGAACATATGAAAGTCTTAGGTTCTAACTCTTTTTTGCTTGCAATATCTCTAACAACACATAATATAATGACATAAATAAATATAGATGTCCTCCTGATCTTATTTCAATATATTTTTTTATTTTCTTATTGCTTTTTTGTCATTATTTTTTTTATTTTAACATAACAGACTTGTTCAAGTTATTTATTCATAAATTTTTTTTTAAAAAAAATTGAATATACAACAAATTAAAATATTCATTAGATGTTTTACTATGTTTTAAACATTTTTGACATTTATGACTTTGCCTCAACGTAAATGTATATATACTTCAAAAATATTAATTAAATAATTTGGTTTGTTGTATACTTTATATATTAAAATTCTTGGTTCACTTTGGGTTGGGTTCAATCTTATAGTCTTTATCATTTCTTACTTATTTGTATATGCAATATGTAAATTTAATATTTTTAATATTTAAAATGTTTTTGAATTTTTATATAAAAATTTAAAATAATTGATTTTAAAAATAATATATTTTAACTTGACATGTATACATTCTTAATTGACTTAATATTGATTTATTTCGCAAAATGTTCGAGCTTATCATAGGAATGTGCAGCCCCAAGCTACAATGGATTCACACGTAATATTTACTTTTCATGTAAATATGTGTAAGAAATTTCGATTTGAACTTTAAGAAATGTGAAAAAATATGAACTATTACTGAACTCGAAACTCAACTCAAATACTATTGTTGAACTCGAAACTTGACTCAAGTATTATTACTAAGTCCGAACTCAACTCGTTAAAATATTTGAGTGGCTTAAAGTTGACTCGAGCTCAAGTAGAATCATATTGAGTCGAATTAGGAGATAGGTACACTTTGATTAGCTTGTAAATAAGCCTTACTCACTTACATCCATATAGATAACTGTTAAATATTTAAAATCAAACTATCACACTTTTCACCTTAAATAATTAGTGAAATGAAGTGGTCAATATTCGCAATATTTGCAATCAATATTGTTGTAACATTTAGCATAAAAATTTATCTTCTAAATTTTATTTTTGTTTTTGGCAGCCTCACACTAATCAACCTCATCGTAAATTATGTTAACACTTATAAACAATGTATTAATGAATTAATTAATTATGAACAAATTGAATGAAGATATATTATACCTCAAGAATTCTCCCTCCTTGGTGTGCACTTCTTGTTTTCCTAAAATCTCCTTGCTAGTGTATTAGTTTAAAAAACTAACACTAAACATATATTTATATCTAACTCAATCAATTATTATCAAAGGGTGTTTTTTTTTTTAACTTTATAATGTGTTAAAATATCAATGGCTAAATAGGAAAAAACTAATTAAACTATAAAAATAAAAATAAAATTATTGACAAATAAATAATTCACTAATTTTACAAACAAAGGTAAATAAACATGATTATACACAACGCATGTGTCTAATATATACTATTATAGTATTATTATAGCATTGTCGACGAAAGAGTAGGGTTGCAAACTAGTTGAATAAAGTCGAACTTTATTTTACTCAAACTTGTTCATTAAATTTTTAATCGAACTCAAGTTCAAGTCGTGAGCTTAGACCGAGTTTAATATACTGACTCAAATTTGTTTATTATGCAAATGAAAAAACTCGCGAGCTCTTAATAGTTAAACTATCGATCGAGATGTTTACAAATAGTTTGATTCTTTTAGAATCTCTCATTTTGAGAGGAGAGGTCTTATTAGGCAAAAAGGCAAAAAAAGACTTAGACTGATATTGCTTTGGAGTTTTTAAGTCCCACCAAGCTAGCCTATTGGTCTTAAACATTAAACTTATCACTAAATTAAAGTTATAAAGTTCAAGCTAAATAATCCTCACACAAATAGTCCATACTTTTAAGCCTCCATTATAATCTATCAAATTTAATTCAATCTTATTAAACTAACCCATAAAAGATATTAATTCAAACCTATTAAATGAGTCCAAACCGGGCATTTAATCGAACCACTCATGAGTTAGACAAACCCATAAATGATATTAATTTTCCACATGATTATAAATCAATTATCAAATAAGGTATAGTATCAATATATTATGTCATACTAATATACTACTAGATATCTCTTGTTTTGAGTTTTGAGACAACTATTTCTAACATTGGATTTGAATTTGAGTGGATTTGGACAAATCTGAATACAATTTTTCATTACATCTTATCCAAATCTAATAAAACTTCAAATCCAAAGTTTATCCAAACGTATGATTATTAAGTTTTTAAAAATTAAAAAATAAAAAATAAAAAATAAAAAATAAAAAATATACTCCACAAAACATATTTGCAATTTAATTACCTCTTACACACCCTTACACCCCACATGGATTGGTTCTTTCCCCACTTGCTCTTGTCCTATAATAAATCTCAAGAGAACATTATTAAAACATCTATGAAATATAATATCATTATTACATTACACCAAACTAATATACTATAAATATCTATTATCAATTTCTTATAATAATTAATATTATTAGTCAACACAATACCTATTTTTTAAAATTACCAAAACCCTAATTATTTTTTTTACTTTTGTCCTCCTACAGCAGTGCTCATTAACAAAAGTCCATTAAGTGAAAATTATTAAGAACTCAATAATTATTACACGCTCAAATTCTCTTTAAATTAAAATGAGTGAAAATTTAACTTAATGAGCTGCTAGAGCTACCTTCTTGAACTCTTCTAGGGTTTTGCAGACACTCAACAAATTCATCAATGTACCTATCATGCAGATCCTTGTCTCCAAATATCTTCCCCCACTCCATTGCTCTCTCTCTGTAAATTCTCCCCTCCTCCTCCACCATCACCAATCTGAGTGACTCGGCCACTGAGTCACTCCTAAGTGACCCGTCTTCTTCACCCCTTGGTACTTCTACTCCCACCTTCTTCTCCTCCAAAACCCTAGCATTGATCCCTTGGTCCCACAAGAATGGAAGCATCACCAGAGGGAGTCCCAGTTGCAGTCCCTCTATGATCGAGCTCCACCCGCAGTGAGTCAAGAAGCCCCCTACCGAGTCATGACTCAGTATCCTGAGTTGAGGTGCCCACCTCGTCCAAACGATTCCCCTCCCTCTGACTCGGTCCTCGAACCCCTCCGGCAGCTCCGCCCGCTGCCCCCTCAGAACCCAAAAGAAGGGCAGCCCGGACGACCCCAGCCCGAGCGCCAGCTCAGTCAGTTGCTCCTGACTCGGCGCCGCCTCGCTCCCCAGTGCAACGTACACGACAGACCCTTTCACCTGCTCGTCCAGCCAGTCGCCGATTTCGAGCCACGCGTCTTCCTCGTCTGTAGGGACCGACGGCGGCATGAGCCCCACAGGGATCACAGCTTTTCCGTTGATGTCTCCGAGCAGCTTCAGCCAATCGGCTTCGAGCTCCGTGCAGCTCCGTATGGCGAACACGTCGGAACCCATCACGGTGGAGGCGATGCGCAACTCGTCGGATACACCGGAGGCGTTTCCTACCGTTGACTGAAGAATCTGCTTGGCCTGGTAGGGCCGAAACGCTGCGTTGGAAGGGAAGGGGATCCAGTTGGGAGGGACGGTGAAGTGTTCGGGTTTTGTCCGGCTGGGGTGGCCGTCGAGGCAGGAGGTGACCGGACCCACGAAGGCGGCGAACCAGGAGGAGAAAATACTAAAGAAGACGCGAGAAATTCCGAGGTCGGCAGCGATTTGGGGGAGCCAGTGAGGGGCAAAGTCGTAAATGATCCAGTCCGGAGAAGAGGATTCAAGGAAACGGGCGAGGGGTTCGCGGAGGAGGTCGTGGGCTGATTTGAGGAGGTGGACTTGGTGGAGAGGGAGGTCCATGGTGGCCTCGGCGCCAGCGGGGAGGTCGGGGATACGGGGAAGGGGGAGGGGGACGAAGGTAATGAGGTGGGTGGTGGGGTTCTGGGGAGGTTTATTTGGGAGGCGTTGGATGTTTCGTGGGGTGGAGATGAAGGAGACGCGGTGGCCCTTTTGGGCGAGGAGTTTGGCGAGCTCCATGAAGGGGATGAGGTGGCCGAAGGCCAGCCATGGGAACATTGCTATGTGGAGTACTGCTTTGCCTGCTGCAACTGGTTCTGCCATGGATGATCTATCTATGGCTATTCCTAATTATAGTTTCTGCTCAATCGTAAAAAGAAGAAGATGGGAGAGAAGATAGCTGCTGGCTTGTTAGTTAACTAAGTTTATAGTGGGTTGGAAGGAAAGGGAAGGCCCCAGCGCATGATGGTAGTATGTACACGTCAACGCTGGAGCAAGCCCCTTCAACAATTCTACGACTTTCTAATTTTTGAAACTTTCATAAAGTTATAAAAAATTAAATAATATAAGAATATTTTAGGATAATTGTAGATAGCTATACGGATATGTTGAAATAGTTATTAGTAGTTATAGAAATAAATTTGATATAGTTATATGGGTATTTTAAAAAAATTGTGGATAATTAAAGAAGTATTTTAGAATAATTTTGGTTGTTATAGAAATGAATTTGACATTTTTTAAAGATGATATCAATTGGAGAATCTCCTTTATAATAGTGTGTGTGTCTATATATATATATATATATATATATTCTCTTATGATCTGGAACTCCGATCTCACAGACCCATCCAGGTGACCTTTTTTATATGATTGGATACTCTAATCTTGACAAGCCTTTCGAACCCACTTGAAGTGCACCAAATTGACGGGGAGAATGAAAATATTGCTGCCACCTCCCCTCCTCACCCATGCATTAATCATCCTTGACAATCAACCATACAAACTATAAGTGAGGAATCGAACCTAAAACTTTAAAGTCATTAAAGTCCAACTTCATTTTTACCACTTAGACAAATCTACCTGGATTGAAAACAAACATAATTTTTCACATGTTAGAAACTAGATGCACAAATACGAAAATAAACATTGTTTGCCACATGCATGTTAGAAAACAGATGCACAAATACGAATCTCTTTTTTCAAAAGAATTATAATGTCAAAGATTAAATAGTCTTGAAGTTTCTTTCTTTCAAAGAAGTTGCGGACAACAATGAAAGGGTGTGTAGACTAGTTGGACAGTCCATTTGCATGCACATGGGCAAGTTTCACATTTTGGTATAGCAGTTGGGCTAGGCTCTACCTATATGTATATACATACGATCATATATCATATGGTTCAGCTATAGTCTCTGATTGAGTGTGTGACCGAATAAAACTCCTCGATAATTGATTAAGAAAGGCTTCAATATAAGTGGCGCAAGCAAGTTAGATAGTCTTGTGTTTTGCATACCTAAGATTTTGATACATAATTGATAAAAGATTTTATTTGAAAATGCAAAAAGGGTTAGGTGTCCACAAAAAATGAAATTATGTTTATTTATTTAGCCTAGCCTTGTTTTCTGTTGCTTAAAACCTCATTATAACATGGTGATAAAATTCCTAAAGCCTATATATATAAACACACACAAATGCAATCCCCTCCCCCTCAATGTGTAAGCTCAATTTGAGGATAGAGGTTGTATCATTTCATGTGTCACGTAGGTAAAGGTGCAAAATATTGGTCATTTTTGTTTTATAAATTACTCAGCTACATACTTGATCAATTTGAAAGGGTATAACAAGTGTCCCAAAAATCGAGCAAGAATTCCTAAAAAGAACGACATTTCTTTTGACCTAATTTTGAATTTGTAGAAAAACAACATTTTAAGAGTAAGAAAAAAAATGAAAATAAAAAATTGCTCATGTTTGTGTGTGTATCAAGTAGTTGATATTTTGAAATTGCATCCACGCAGGTAACTACGTACTGTCTAAATAAAAAATTTCAACGTTCTTTTGAATTTATTATTATTATTTTTTTTTTTAAAAAAAGTTATTGTGATATAAGATTAAGTTGCACATATATTTAAAGAAATGGAGGTTGAGTGTAATGGACCAATGGTGGATCCAAAAATCACACTTAGGGAGAGCCAAGAGAGAGAGTATATATATATATATATTAAAAATTTTAAACTAAATTATTCATTATATCAACATTAACGAATAACTAAAAAAACAAGTTTCATTAGTTAGATGCATGAATAAATACATCCTACCAATATTATAGAAGAGTCAAAAATTACATACATATTGTAAGCATAATGTATGCAAATATACACATACATACATCTATATATATATATACATATATATATATATATATATATATATATATATATATATATATATATATATATATAGCTAAAAGATGGACTTTAAACCAATAATCTAACTTGAGTAATAATCCTATAATAGTGCTTAGCTTCCCTCTGTCTTAACACGTTATGCAGTTGGGTATGACCACATCTGATACCCATCAGGGTACTCACCTTACTCAGTAAGCCCTCAGGCGGAGAGTTTCTCTTCGCCTTAATTATTTATATTATTAACTCACACTGTTCCATTTCTCAATTTTATCATTCTTTATTTCTCAATTTCCATTCTTTCTTTCATTTTTCATTTTAGCTAATTTTATCATTCTTTCACTTTTCATTTCCACTTTACTTTCCAGCTTATGAGTATTCTCAGTATCAAATATCAACATCGCGTCTGTAACTCATGGCCACCCTGAGGATCTTTCTATACACGCCATGCTTCCCCCCATGGTCAAGGTTGTGCGGCCCGAAGGCTGGATCTAACCGCGGTTGGCCTACCCAGTTAGATCAAATATCATATCACATATCGCGTCTGTAGTACGACTGGCCAGCCTAATACCCTGATCCAGACTCAGGGGGCCCAACAACCCTACACAATGGCACAGTCAACTGTCACGCCACACGCTCCAAGAGTCTGTGTGGTTGCACTAACACCACTCGCAATGGTACCGTGCTAAATATCATAACCATCCAACAGGGTTTACCACCACATACGCAATCATTATGCGGTATTGGCAATTCATCAATTATATTCCAGTATATCTCAATTCAGTTCAATATAAATATTTTCATCATTTTTTGTGCACATTTCATCATCTCGTAATATCATATATCATATTTCATGTATTTTTCACATTTTCTCAAAATACTCATTTCTCATGCAAATAATTTCCACTCACAAATAAATACCACATTTCATTATTTTCCAATATCAATAATTCACAAAATCCCATTTTCCAAGCAAAACATTTCTACTCATATAATAATACCATATTACATTATTTTTCACTAATCAGATCAGTAATTCTCATTTCAATATTTTCTCAGAAATTACACATTATTATATTTTACACTCCAAAATATCACAATTTACAATTACTCAAATGCCACACAATTTATCTAATATTTATATCATAATAATTTTCAGAAAAAATATCATATGCTCAATTTCACATATTCATTCAAATAATAATTCTAAAAACATTGCTGTAATTTATTCCTCTCACCTGACTTACTGAAAGTCTTCTTAGAATCCCAAATTTTACGCCCTTAGCGTCTGAAATTCAACTCCTGCAATTTACATTTTTCCCAAATTAATTAATCTATTTCTCCAAAATAATACCCATCTAGCCTTCCCTAGACTCCATATACCTCAAATTAATATTTAAACTATTATTTAACACCCCCACTTAATTTTTTTAATTTTTCCTGTGGATCCCAAAATTACACCCGCGGCGCTCACCCGAGCCCTAAATTTCAAAAATCCTACTTCAGTGTCAGATACTTAATATTTTAGCATTTCTAAATTAATACTAATTAATTAAAAATAAGCCTCTTAATAATCTTAGCACCCCAAATTTAGAGTTTTAGTCCGACACCCTCACGAGAATTCCATCCCACTAGACTTGTATAAAGTTTATATATTTGTAAAAAAAATTACAACACAAACTCATATTTACTTTTGTCTAAATCCACAAATTTAAATTCAAGACCTTGAAATACATTGCCAAATACAACTTTGAAATATTTTGCATGAGAGCATAGAAGATTGTTTACAAACTAGATATTTGAAGTTACGACTTCAAAATTAAATGCGTAAATTTTTTATTAAAAAAAAAAAAATTGCTATGTAACTTGTATTAACTTTTGTCTAAATTCACAAATTTAAATTTAAGGCTTGAAATTTAACAAAATTTTTAACAAAATCTTCAGTTAAGCAAAGAGTAATCCGAATGAGGAGATCATAGCAACATTGTTCAAAAAGGGTACCTAAGAACCAAAATGCAAGATGAGCCAATAAACATTGAGGAAAAACCGTGCCCTTTGACAACCATAAGAACTTGACCATCGCATAGGTACCCTGAATATGCTGAAGGGCTTAAATTATTAAACTGGAATTCAGTGGGCATAACCCTAACCATATGTTTTGTACAGAGGAATAGAATGGAATTGAATATAGAACTTGATTGTTATACTTCTCATTGAAATTTCTATTCCGTTCCTTTCCAACTCCCATTTTATTCGCAAACAAAACATGACATAATATAAACATTTAGCCATGTAAGCTTTGTATTTAGCTTCTTACACAGAACGGTCTTAACATGCATTATGTATTCTAATATGACAAAGATGAGAAAGAAAGGGGAAAAAAATAAAAATAATAATAATAATAATAAAAAGAGATTGTGACCTAAGATGTCAATGATATATAACTTATTTGCAAGTACTAGCCAACTGCAATTTCAAGACTAATAGAAGTGACTTAGAAATTATTAAAGACACTGTGATTAGAGTGGAAAATTTAAGGTCCTCATACTTGATGGGTACCAAGATTCATTCTAACAAAAGTTCTAGCATTTAGTTGGAGTGTGTTGACTCTATGAGTCTGATCCCATTTTGATCATGACAAAACCAATGTTTCTTACATGCGCACTGAGCTTCTTGAACAAGTTTATCCTTAACATGCACTGTTGGTAGGAACTTAAGCAAGTCATACGGACTATAAAGATCAAGCTTCATTTATGGCGTCTGAAGAATCGAAAGAATGAAAACCTATTTTCCTATTATATTTGCATTCATTTTTAATTTGTTTGTAATAGTATATATAGGAAAATGTCTATAATAATCTCTACATGTCATGCATGTAGGTAATTATAAGCTCAAAACCTTAGGGATCACCTTTCGGTTGACGGACGCCATATTTTTGGGACCATTTCAAAATGACCCTAGAAAGACCTTAGGTCCCTACACAAATGCACAAAATAGTCCCCATAATCACTTATAATATCAGGGAAATTAATTGATGGGAAAAATGGACATAAATAGGCAAAATTGTGTGAGGTCGGGCGACCGAAGAAAACACCTCGAGCGCCCGAACCGTGCACCGGTCAACATGTTGACCTGCATTCGGTAGATTGAATCAAATATGATTGCACCGTCCATAGGTGACCGAACCACTAAGGTGACTGTTCTCACCAACTAAGCCAACCGAACTTTACGTTCAAAATGGCCTCGGGCGACCGAACAATTTAGTTCGGTTAACCGAATGAGAGACCAGGCGACCAAAACGCAAACAGAATGAAATCGCCTCAATTTAGCAAACCGAACATACACCCGAGCACCCGAACCTTCAAAAGTGGCATTTTGAACTAAGTCTATTCGGGCGACCGAACCAAGGTTCAGCCACCCGAAAACTCTCGTGTCGCTTATTTTTTTACTGAGGTTAAAATGTTTAAACAGGGTTAAAATTTCTAAATTGTTTTAAAACAATTCTAATAATACCCTACATGTCCTAAACGGTTATAATTTGCCCTACTTCTATATGTATGAGTTCATTTGTGTGGATTAGCATTAGATTAAGAAAATCATTAGTGCAAAAATCTTCTCAAACCCAAAAGCTCATTCTTGCCTATACTACTTAAAATACTCTCATACATCCATTCCTTTGATTCATCTTAACACTGTGAGAGTTTCTAGTGTGCTATTGCTATATTATTGATTGCTTAATACTCTCAACATTGTGCTTATAAGTAAATGGTAAAAAATATGCCCAGATGTAAACCCATGAATTTACCCACAAGTCAATTCTTTCTGTCAGCCATATAACGATAAATTGTCAAATAACTCTCCTATCTAATCAATATGTCAACACTGAAAGCAATTGACATCGACATGTATACTCTCACGAGTCAACACTTGTATCAATAATGGTTTCCCCTCAAACATGACTTGTTCTACATCCCAACAACAACAAATGTCAATGAGATACTTGACATAACCAAGTCGGTCATCCAACCATATTAATCAAAACTAGCCACTGCAAGCAACCTTGTCAAGGACCATGGCCCAACCATGTCAATCCTTAACCATGTCAAGTAGGCAACTTCACATATATGTTCTACCACTTTAGCAACATAGATTAACCAATCAACGAGTATCAAGACAATCCATGACAAAACCATCTTAAACTATTGCCTCGGAACATGGTTTGCCCAAGTCATGTGTCCCGGCAATGTCAAGCTATCCGACATCGAATGTGTACTATGAAAATTTTTGACTTAGAAGACTAGTTTGGGTTCTAACTATGTGAGTCACCTTTTATAACAAACTCATGAAACCAGTAGGCCCAAGTGGACAATACCTCACCGAAGTTGAGTCCAAGACCATTACATTTATTATTAGTCATTTGGGAATACTATCATGTGAGACCTTACTTGGAGGCACTCTGCGTTGTTAGAGATTAGACGGGGGGAGAATGTCGCAGTCCCACATTGAATGTGTACAAGGAAAATCTTCAGCTTACAAGGTTGGTTGGGGCTCCAACTATATGAGGCGCCTTTTATAAAATCAACCCATGAGATCAATGGGACAAAGCAAACAATATCTCACTGGAAATAGCCCAAAACCATTACAAATTGCCATTTTCTATCTTTCTTGAGTTTGTCTTTCCTGTACAACCTGCTACTACAAACAATTTCGTGCTATTGCATGCCACAACCTCCCAACTCTCAGCAAAGAAAGTTCCTCTGAGTTTGGCTTGCCCTCAACTCTCTGCAGTGAATTAACAAATTGCAAGTGTGTGGCAAGGGGAAGGCCTACAAGTCCATTACATGGTTGGGCTCCAAGTCAATGTTGTAACTGGTTCGAGCCCAAATTTGACTATTCCACAACTACGGTGCTTAGACGAGTTGAGTGCAACAAGAGGAAAGGTAGAAGTGGCCCTCAACAATTGTTGAATGATCTGTAGCTAGAGGGCCGCATTGGAAATGGGCATTTGTTGCTTACATAGAAATAGATTATGTGGGCAACTGGGCCTGCAACTGCATTTAATAGGACAATTGTGCAAGGAATGTTTTATGAATTAGAAATGATTTAAGATAAAAGAAAATAGGTATAGGCCTACACTCCCCCATCTTATTTCCAAAATAGCCATTTTATGAAGTCCTCATCTTCCTGAAATTGTTTCTCAAGCGACTCTGTCAGGGTACACCTTGGCTTCTCTGGTTTTAATTAGATCATCCAAGTAGGGGCACCGTGAACCGAATTTAGACATTAGAGGAAAATTTCTCCATCAGTTTCAACACTTTGGATGAGTTGCTGGTTTTGCCAAGCTCGAATCCTCCAAGAAAGACTGGTATTTCAAGTGGAAGAAGCTGTCAAAAAGGAAGGCGAGCCTATCATAAATGTCTTAGCACTGATTGAAACTCTTTGGCCGCCCTAGTGGTTTGGATGGCGATTGCCTAATCTAGCAACTGCTGGTAGTAATAACATACGCTGGAAAACACCACCAATTTTAACATCTATGTTGATCCCTCTTAGGCTAACATCACCCAATGACATCTTCCACAATCGATCACCTATCCTCATCTCTGTCGCACGAGGACTCCTAGCCATGGCCATTCTTCATCGCCATATCTCAATTTGTGAGGCATATTTGAGATAACCATTTTGCATAGGTAAAGCAATGACATCATGTCGGAAGGATGGAAGAATAGACAAAAGGGAGCAAATCACAATTATTGTTACTCTGCAGCAAAACACAATTGTTTTGTTAAGCTGAGAAAGGAGTAAAATCTTGTCCCTCGATTTTTAAAATCGCCAAATGGCGTGCTGCCTGAAAATGAGGTGTCATTAGTACAAAATGATTGTAGAAAAATAAAGAGAAGAAAAAAAGAAGGAAAAATATAAGATAGGAGAGAGAGAGAGAGAGAGAGAGAGAGAATTTAAGCACCTTATTTCTATCCTCCTGCTAAACATTTCTTACCCACTTATTTTGTCTTCTTTATCTATTAAAGAGAATCCAAGCACAAAAATAAAAACTTGCAAAAAAGTTACACCATTTATGGACAAGAAATACCTACTAAAATTGGGGAAAAATTGCACCATTTAGACAAATGTCAATTTTCATCCCTTATGCACCAACCTATGGAAAGGGAAGAATAGATTCCTTCTCCAAAAAAAAAAATTGTACAAAATGAGATGTATCCATGGTCCAATCTACAAATGAGAAGGATTGAGAGTAATCCCAAAGAGGAGATCATAGCAACATTGTTCAAAAAGGGTACCTAAGAACCAAAATGCAAGATGAGCCAATAAACATTGAGGAAAAACCGTGCCCTTTGACAACCATAAGAACTTGACCATCGCATAGGTACCCTGAATATGCTGAAGGGCTTAAATTATTAAACTGGAATTCAGTGGGCATAACCCTAACCATATGTTTTGTACAGAGGAATAGAATGGAATTGAATATAGAACTTGATTTGTTATACTTCTCATTGAAATTTCTATTCCGTTCCTTTCCTACTCCCATTTTATTCGCAAACAAAACATGACATAATATAAACATTTAGCCATGTAAGCTTTGTATTTAGCTTCTTACACAGAACGGTCTTAACATGCATTATGTATTCTAATATGACAAAGATGAGAAAGAAAGGGGAAAAAAATAAAAATAATAATAATAATAAAAAAAAGAGATTGTGACCTAAGATGTCAATGATATATAACTTATTTGCAAGTACTAGCCAACTGCAATTTCAAGACTAATAGAAGTGACTTAGAAATTATTAAAGACACTGTGATTAGAGTGGAAAATTTAAGGTCCTCATACTTGATGGGTACCAAGATTCATTCTAACAAAAGTTCTAACATTTAGTTGGAGTGTGTTGACTCTATGATTCTGATCCCATTTTGATCATGACAAAACAAATGTTTCTTACATGCGCACTGAGCTTCTTGAACAAGTTTATCCTTAGCATGCACTGTTGGTAGGAACTTAAGCAAGTCATACGGACTATGAAGATCAAGCTTCATTTATGGGGTCTGAAGAATCGAAAGAATGAAAACCTATTTCCCTATTGTATTTGCATTCATTTTTAATTGGTTTGTAATAGTATATATAGGAAAATGTCTATAATAATCTCTACATGTCATGCATGTAGGTAATTGTAAGCTCAAAACCTTAGAAAGACCTTAGGGATCACCTTTCGGTTGACCGACGCCATATTTTTGGGACCATTTCAAAATGACCCTAAAAAGACCTTAGGTCCCTACACAAATGCACAAAATAGTCCCCATAATCACTTATAATATCAGGGAAATTAATTG
The DNA here is from genome assembly GCF_029873635.1 of Malania oleifera. Lineage (NCBI taxonomy): Eukaryota > Viridiplantae > Streptophyta > Magnoliopsida > Santalales > Ximeniaceae > Malania > Malania oleifera. The sequence goes on from NC_080417.1 coordinate 2,404,888, forward strand.
ATGGGAAAAATGGACATAAATAGGCAAAATTGTGTGAGGTCGGGCGACCGAAGAAAACACCTTGGGCGCCCGAACCGTGCACCGGTCAACATGTTGACCTGCATTCGGCAGATTGAATCAAATATGATTGCACCGTCCACAGGTGACCGAACCACTGAGGTGACTATTCTCACCAACTCAGCCAACCGAACTTTACGTTCAAAATGGCCTCGGGCGACCGAACAATTTAGTTCGGTTAACCGAATGAGAGACCAGGCGACCAAAACGCAGACAGAATGAAATCGCCTCAATTTAGCAAACCGAACATACACCAGAGCACCCGAACCTTCAAAAGTGGCATTTTGAACTAAGTCTATTCGGGCGACCGAACCAAGGTTCAGCCACCCGAAAACTCTCGTGTTGCTTATTTTTTTACTGAGGTTAAAATGTTTAAACAGGGTTAAAATTTCTAAATTGTTTTAAAACAATTCTAATAATACCCTACATGTCCTAAACCCTACATGTCCTAAACGGTTATAATTTGCCCTACTTCTATATGTATGAGTTCATTTGTATGGATTAGCATCAGATTAAGAAAATCATTAGTGCAAAAATCTTCTCAAACCCAAAAGCTCATTCTTGCCTATACTACTTAAAATACTCTCATACATCCATTCCTTTGATTCATCTTAACGCTGTGAGAGTTTCTAGTGTGCTATTGCTATATTATTGATTGCTTAATACTCTCAACATTGTGCTTGATTGTTTGTTGATTTTTGAGAGTTAAGCAAAGAGTTATCTCATAGATTTTAATTGATAAATCTAGTGTTGGGAAAAACTCATTAGCTTGAAGATCTTTGCATTGTCATTGCAAGATTCCTATAGCTATATTTTTGGTGTGCAAATACTTTACAAGCTATATTATTTTTTAAACAACTCTTGTGCCTATTTCATTAAGGAAAATATTTTTGAATTGATTTGAATATTTGATTGCTGCATCTTTGAAACCCTGATTTATTATTGAGATTTGACATATCTTGTTTCAAAGAAATAGCTTGTTAGAACACTCTTGAGCACATTTGTGATTATACCTTGCTGAGTGTTGCTTGCACAAAAATTACATCGCAGAACTTACAATTCCTATACAATTGATGTGTGGTTGATTGATTACATTTGGTACATATTTACTTGACTGAGAAACATAATCACTGTACCCTGTTTGTATTGTAAAAATACTATTCCAGATGTGGCCTGAGGGGGCGGTAATTCAACCCGGAAGGATTGTGTAGGTTGAGGTCAACCCCGTGAATTGACCTGTTTGTATTAGGTGTCGCTCCACCCGTTAAGTGAGCTTATGGTATAATCCTTGTGCAGGTGTGCCAAGGCGGGGGCATAGGCAGTATTGGCCAAACCCCAATAACATATCTGGCGTTAGTTTATTTTCCGCATTTTATTTTCTATACCTGTTTGTTTATGTTTATTCGTTAAATATATGTTTGGGTTTGAAATTGCCTAGACCGACCCTAGGGTTGTGTAATACTACTGCTAGTTATTTGACCTAGGAGAGGAATTTTTAGAATACTGATTCACCCCCCCCCCCCCCCCCCTCTTGGGATTACACCAAAGCTAACAGAGTGCATGTTATAGTATAGATGATCTAGCTGAAGCTTTTGGAACAGCTACTATATATTCTTCAATCTTATTGAACAGCACCTTTATTGCCCTAATTCCTAAAGTTCAGCAACAGCAAGGATGGGAAGAGCCTCCTGCAAAGCCTCCATAACAGATTAAAGAGCTACATCTCTCCACCTTAAGATCTACTAGTTTAGATTGTGCAGTGATTTTGCACTTCGTGACTCTATAGTGGAAAGAGGGTGAACGTTAATTTAGAAAATATAATATCAAAAGGTAAAACATAGCTGAAATATTCACATGTATTTTGGAAAGCAATGTCATTTTTATTTTGCTTGAAGCATATGATTCACAAATAAGTTCATCCTTTTTGAAACATACAATGGTATAGGAGGCAAACCCATGGAAATCTGTTATTCCTCATTAAAAAAAAATTATGCTAAAGAAAACAACAACAAAGCATGAAATTGAATTGACCTATAAATCTCGGCAGCCCAATGCATCAAAAGCTGGTACTATCTTTCATAAACACATAACAATTATGAAGTATATAAAAGAACTACTGTAGAGTGCAGGGTAGTACTTGGATTCTTTATTTTCCTTGTCAAGTCTCTCTAGCTCTATTTCAGCCTTCTTTCAGCAGCCTATCCCAGCATTGACACTTTCTGCTCCATCACTTCTAATGAGAAAGATATGAGAACCACCACCACATTGCAAACATGAATATGGTCAATTATAGAAAACTTCTGTAAGGGTATACATTGTTTGTGAATGTAAATTAGACGCTGCTCAACCATAGCAAAGCTTTTGCTATAGTTATCATGAACAATTATACAAAGCTTGCCAAATTAAAGAAAAGCATACACCATTCCTAAGTTGAACTAAGAAAGAAGACCCAATTGATGACCATTTATGAGTTGGAGGAAAATCCTAACAGCTAAAAGGCAAGCTATATGTGAACATTAAAAGATGCTTCAAAAGAAATTAAATTTTTCGGTCTGTCAAATTAGAAAAATTTAGAAATAATGACATTTATGAGTTGGGAAGTGTATCACCGTGCATGTATTGATCTTCAGAATGCAAATCTTAGCAGAGATAGAGAAACCACACGCAACAAAAAATGAATAAAGTAATCTATCAGTACAGATGGCAGCACAATATGGCGATGGTAATAGTGAATTGAAAAAAGGGACATCCTGAGAATATTTGAACTTATGCCAATCAATTTCAAACAAAAATGAAAAATATTAGTTTTGAATATTTCCATTTCAATGTACTAATATTCTTCGACACTCAAATTGAATGAACATATCAGATCTATCCTCTTTTTTTATAAAGGATACGAGATCTATCTTTATCTAAATAAAGGATGAATGAAGAAATAAAGAGAAAAGGAGAGGGAAATAAGATGAAAAGGAGGGCATGAAAAACACAAAAAAAAAAAAAAAAAACAGCAAGAGATGCAAAGATTGGGGAGGAGCATGATGACAAACAAAATAGCTTATACATTGCAAAATCAAATGGAACAACAATAGTATAATCAAATAAAGTTACAACAGTTAAAATTCAAACCAAAAAAATTGATCAAAAAGAAGAATATTATTAATAGAAAAAGAATGTACTTGACTAGAAAATAAGAAATTTTCCTTTAAAGAACAAAAGAGCAAAAAATCAGAAAAACGAAACATTAACACAAAGCAGCAAACCAATCACGCTGAACATCCTCAAAAGACAATCCCTCGAAAAAGCCAGCAGCAACAACCCATAATGAAGTCAAATATTGAATCTTACCCCAAAAGGTCACTAAGTCTTCTTCCCCTTGAATATACGAATGTTCCTTCCCATCCAAACATCCCAAAACAGAGCATACACCCCACAACTCCAAAGTGTTGATTTTCCTTCGCTCCTTCCAAACCCTGAAAAGAAATAACCAGCATATCCTCGACCAACCCCAGACAAACCCAACTTTTCCCAATAAAACCAAGGAATCTTCCAAATCCTACAAAAGAAAGAACAATGCAAAAATAAATGAGATGCAGATTCAGAACCATCAAAACAAAGAACACACAACCAGGAATAAAGTCTTAGAAGGCCTCCCATTGAACTTAGTGTTAACTCTATCAAGAACAACCAACTGAATAAAGGCCTTAATTTTAGAGGGAACCTTGGCATTTAAAATACTATGAAAGGAAAAAAAAATAAACAAAGAATACAAGTTCTCCCTGATTAAAAACTGAAGAAAGATCTGCAAAAGAAATCCCTGGAAGACTCCAGCAACCACTCTGCACATCCTCCCTATTGGAAGGATAACAAACGTCCAACAAACTCAACAAAGATGAAAATTCCACCACCTCTCTATCATTCAAAGCTCTACAGAAATGGAAATCCCATGAAAATTTCTCCCATTAGAAATCAAAAAAAAGAAAAGAAGAAACAGCCTCATTATGTAACAGAAAAGGCTGATACAAATGAGGAAACGACACAAAAAGTGCTGAATCTCCCACTCATGGGTCTTCCCAGAGATGAATGTTATGCCCATTACCACCCTGTATTGGTGTTAGAAATAAAATTTGAATAAAGCTGAGATATACATCCCCAAGGACTCTCTAATTAAACCACACTTAGCATCCTACCCATTTTCTCATAAGCCAAAATTACCTTTAATTGCTTTATGCCAAAGAGGGTTCTCCTTTAAAGGAAACCTCTATAACCATTTACTCATCAAGGCAATGTTTTTAGACACCAATTTCCCAAGATCCAGCCCCCATCCTTTTTCAGATCACCTCTCATCTAAACAAATGATCTTATGCACAACTATAATTGAAGGAAATTTGGAGTATAGAACAAACTCAAAAATGATTTGATGGAATCATAAGCCAATGAAACTCATCTTCCTTTGAGAGTCCTTGGAGAAAACTAAAGCTTATGATCTGCCTCACTTCATTTGAAACCCAACAAATGCATCATTCCAGCAGATGGTCATTCATTTGCTGAAGCAAATCCAATTAGAAATATAGTGTATGTACGCAAGCGCATGTGGATGTGAGAGAGAGAGAGAACCAATTTTTGTCTTCTAAAATCATAAGCCTGCAATGCAAAGGGGCTTCAGCCTGCAATGCTCAAAAATAGCCAAGCTGAGTTGAACTCCTCACTTGGCTAAAGTTGTTGAATCTTGAAATTTCAACTTTTATGAACCAAAGAGAACACAACACAAATAAAAGCAGAAGCAGTAATACAATTGAAATTTCTACTTTTAAGGACCTATGGAAGCCCAACGCATAAATAAAAACACAGGAAGTAATGACGGGATTTTTAGGGACATTCATGACTACTATTATTGCATTTTATTAATTTAGTCTGCTTCACGGTCAAGTGCAGTTATAATGGCTTCTGTGAGTTTCAATATAGTGATATTTAGAGTTTTTACCACTCATTTTCTGCGCATATTTGCTTACTGTAATGAAACTATATTTGCTTACTCTAATGAAACTATGTTCAGGAGCTTCAGTAATTTTGAGAGCCTAAAATACCAAACCGTGAAGTTAAAAATAAACAAAAGAAAGCCCCTGATCATTCCTAACCCAACCATAAAAAATCCACCAACACTTTAACAGCTATGACAACCTATCCACTGCCGACATTATATCGAAACCAGTGAAACCAAGTCTGAGCCATAGATTCACCGTACAGCCCACTCATCCTTCTTCATGAAATGGGGTATGGTCTTGACCACACATTGTTCTCCAATCTATGATGAGGGTTTCAAGGATGAGAGTTGCTACATTCTGGTCTGGGAAGAGAGAGAGAGAGAGAGAGAGAGAGAGAGAGAGAGAGAGAGCAACAGTTGCTGCTCATAGCACTAGGTGAAATAGAGTGGGAGAAAAGATTTGTGCAAGAATGGGGGAAAAAATATGTTGTTTAGTGAACTATGTTGGCTTTACAAGGCTTAAAATCTTGTTTTGATGATAATAAATCAGAAGAACTTAACATATTTGGTTAAGTGATGATATTTCAGGACTCAAGTATGTGAATACAAGGTCAAGTGCACACAAGGATTATTGAAAGCTCATACTCCAAAGAAATAAGATCTCATAAAGCTTATACTATTAAAGTATGGATTCAAAGATGATTTGATGAAACTTAAAGTGAATTGAAGTTGGAAGTCAAGATAAACTCAAGAGATGAAAAAGCATGAGGACTTGAGTGCTTAGAATGTCAAAATCTTAAAAAGTCTTTATGTAAGTACTTTAAGCAATTTCAATATGGATACATGAAGAGCTTAGGTTAATTACTTGGACCTAGATACCTTTTAAAATACTTAGAAAATATTTTTATAAGGTTAAAAATTATTTCAAAAAGGTTAAAATTATTTTTGGAATGAAAAGCACGAAAACAAGATTTTCCAAATTCTGTTATTTTTTCTATATCCAAATTGATGAGCATTTTTCTCTATCAACCACTCCTTATCTTAAAAAGTGTTCAAACATGAAAGTTGTGAGATTTTCTCTTAACTTTCTGTTGATACCAAAAATGTCTAATTTGGAGTTGAGTAGAAAAAGTTATGCCCAAAATACTGAATGGTGGTCAAAGCTGCCAGGCGGCTGTCCTTATTTGTTCAAGTGACTAAACAGCAGACATAACCACTTCAGGCGATTGACCCTGTGAGTTCAAGCGCCTGACCCTATACGGACTTTAAAAATACGCTGAAATTTAAAGTCCAGGCACCTAACCCCTTAAGTTCAGGCGCCTGACCCTTCAAAATTCAAATTTTAACAACTAATAAAAGTTTTCAAAAGTGATTTCTTAGGCTCCAAACTTTGAAAAAACTTGGGGAATACTCCAAGCAAATTGGGCAACACGAAAAATACTCTTTAAACTTTATAAATACATGATTAAACCCAAGGATCAAATACACCAACAGCAGCAAATCAATCAAATTATTTCTACTCTTCAAAGCTACCTTGCTTATACTCTTGTTGAATTACTTGCTACAATTTTGCTAAGAAAAGCTCACAGGTCTTTGCATTCTTACTGAGTTATCCAACCTAAGAAATAACCCCAGTGATATATATGCTTGAGCTTCATCTTTCTATATTGTGATTTTGATTGATGTATATAGATTTCAATTGTACTAATCTACCCTTTTTAGAGTGTCATTGTACACCAAATTGTTTATTGTTTCTCTTTTAGTTTTTAACAATTCAAGGTTGGTTGAATCGTTGTACCAAGCATGGGGTATCGCTTGGAGAGGGGGCTCCACCCTAAAGGAGGGATTGTAACGGTTTGTTCCGCCCTTAAAGAAACGCTATAGTGGAATCCTTAGGTGGTCTTGCCTAAGGTGTGGACGTAAGCTAGGTAGGTATAAGTCGAACCTCGTAAAAAACTCAGTCTCACTCTCTTTTCCAAAACTCTCTTTAATTTTCTGCACATATATAACTGCGTGGTTGTTAATTTCAAATCTATAAATTGTGTGGATTGGATATTAAATAAACCAAAAATTAATTTGACTTTGAGATTGCGGAAACCAAACAAGAGTACGTTGGTTGATCAATATTTTTTGTAGAAATCATAAGGGAGTAAGTTGATTGATTAACACTCAAGACTCATTAATTGAAAATTTATTTAAAATCTGAGTTTTGGAAGAGTGTTGGAATTTTCAATTGTGCTTCATTAAAATAGGGTTTTTATCAAACTCTACTTTGAGTTACTTAATCGCTGAATCATGGAAGCTTTGTTGAATTCATTCTTTAGTGTGAATCTTGTTTTGGTTATCTTGTTGAGAGGATTGAATCATTCAAAAGCTGAAAGCATTACATTGTGAATCATTAGCTTGTGTTGATTGAATCAATTTATTGGTTGGGTGTTAATTGACATTGTTGCAAGATCAAGTTGATTTACTCATTCTTAAAGTTTTAAAAGTGAATATTGATTTCTACCTGATATTGTAATTCAAATCATCCTTGTTTGAGTAATAAACTAACAATAAGTTGTGAATCTATAAAAGGAGTCAAAAGAAACTTTTAAAATCCAATTCACCCTCCCCCCCTCTTGGGACTACACCTTACTTTTCAAGCTGCATAGCTGTTTTGGCTGTGTTCTGGATATTTCCCTGCTTGCCTGAACATTCAAATTACTCAATAGCCAATAGGATTAGAGAGCGTAAATTTTTAACCAATAGAAACATATCTAAAGTATTTATAAATTTAAAAGTTCCAGAAATCAGGGTTGGGAATTTGGAGCCGCCACCGTGATTTCGTCCTGTTTTATATAACAGTATAGATACATACTCATTAGATGCTATTTTGAATTTTGAATTATAGACATTAATTATTGTCAAACAGACACACGCACATCCATCATTATGCACAAAACTTTAAAATATACTAATAATAAAATATAAATTAGTAATATTTTAAATGCATACTTTTATATTTTAATAAATTTATTATAGAATTCTATTGCAAATAGAAACTATCAAACTAAAATTTATATATAAAATTCAGTTAAATAAATTTTAGTAAATTTCTCTTACGTTTCTAAAGTTAAAAAAATATTTTAAAAAATTTAAAATATTTTACAAAAAAATATATTTAAAAACATTCAACATACTCAGAAAAAATTGATAATAACTTATTATGTTCAAAAGATTTGTTCTTTTAATTTCCAACAAAAATCATATTTAATTTTTTTTAATGCGAACCTAATAACAATAATAATAATAATATCTATACAGCATTTTTATCAATTAAAATCTATCATATTACTGATGATATCAGAGTCTCATGTAAAGATGTCAGCCTCAGAATCTCCCATATTTTTTTCCGGTTAAGAAAAATATATTAGCAGAGAACAAACGAGGTACGCTGAGAGGACATGGAAAGATGTCAGGCTCCAGAATCTCCCATCTTTTTTTGGATAAGAAAAAATATATTAGCAGAGAACAAATGAGTTACACTCAGAGGAGAACCAAATGTCCTCCAAAGAGCAAAAGAAAAAAAAAATTACAATAAAACTGCCTCCAATCCCTTTTAATTCAGGCAGCAACAAACCCAAAAAACTTGAAAGAGTTTGCGTGAAGATGCCACCCTCCAGACTCACTATCTTAGCCTCTACCTCAACCTCCTACCCCAGCCAATCCAAGCTTGAATTCATGCTTTCTTCTTTTACATGCATTTAGTTTGAAAATGGAATGAGCATGAAGAAGTCAAATAATAAATTTGATAATTTCATTCAATTCTTATGTACTAAACATGTTAATTCTTTTATCAGTTCTTCACTTGATACTAGACATACCACAATTGATGTATTTCTGTGTTTTTAACCCAGTTCTTCACATGCATTGGAATAATGCCAAAATTTCAGAGTGTTCCATGCAGAGCGTAATTTCAACTTCCCAATAGTGTTCACCATCTGTTGGCTATGGTGTGGTGATTCTGGGTGATTCAAAGGAATGAACTTCTCAGATATCCAACAGGATTGCCTCTATTTGTTGGTTCAGTTGGTGTTTTTTTTTTTCTTTTTTCCTGTTGCCATCTTTATTTTTTGTTTTTCTTTTTGTCTTATCCTCCTTTTTGTACATTCCTGATCCTTATCTTCTTCTTTTGCTACCAAAACGAATTAATTTGGCACAAATTTATAATAACAATTGAGAATTGCAAAAATAATTTTCCAAATTCGAGCTGTATAAGCAGCCCAATAATTAATCCTCTAATTTATAGATTAGAGATCATGATGTAGATTAAAGACAACAGGTACACGTATACAACAGTATATATTTTCCTTACCGCTAAATAGAAGCAGAGAGAACTGTTGAATATGCTGTGATATCACCCCATCGAGTTGATAGCAAATTTTTGAACAACCAGATGAATGAATGACTTCTAGATTTCACAGGCAGGGATTTCTGCATAACCATATATATATATACATAATCCGGAAACATGACCATAGAAGATAACAAACTTGAAAGTCCTTTTACCCCAATGGATAATTCAAAAAATAAATAAATAAAAATTCAAGAGTTAGTTCCTTTTCAAGGTGGCTTCTTCCCAAATTCCCAGGTTGATATAAACCCCCTCCCACAGCTTTCATGTACAGAGTACATCTGATTTCCTGCTCTTTTCCTCCGCTACTGGAATTTTACCCAGCCCCAATACCAATGCAAAAGCCTCCTGTGCCATACCAGGATCAGGGGATGGTATGATGTGTAGAATCTTATCTCTACATTTGGAAAGACTGTAATAAATAAATAAATAAATAAAGAAATAAGAAACAAAATCCTTTCTTTGGCAGTAAAAACCAACAATTGAGAACGCATCTTTCATTTTTAGGTTTATTTAGCCCAACATTCTGATCTGTGTTAGACTGAAAATGGATATTTTTGGTTATAATAAGATTTCAGGACTATTTTTTAGTTTTTTAACAAGGGTCTTTCATTTCAGAGATGAGAATAAACATAAAAAAATTCAAACCAACTAGCTTCAGAATGTTTAAACAGCAATATTTCAAAATTGTTGGGACAATGCAAGCAGATGACTGTCATCTAACACAATAAATTGTGGGTAATTTAAATCAAGCAAAACATATGTTGTGTTATGACTTCCGATCCCAAAGTTGAAACATGCATGACCGCAAGCAAAATAACCAAACTGGAAATCATAACATGTTGTTTAGGTTCCACATGAAAATTAAGATCACATTGGTTAATGTAAAGAACAACACAGCAGAACTTTGTGTGATGCACGTGCGTATAATAATTCAACATGAGCTCCCATACCTCATTAATCAGCTTTTATATTGCTTATAGCTGACCGGATCAATTTTCCAATCCATGCTGCATTCACATATATGCAGAGCTGGCATTCTACCCTCATTATATCATCAGCAGAATTTATTCCATCATCCTGTAAAGTCATTAATGAAAGTGGTCAAAAATTTTAGAAAGCGTACCAAAACAAATTCCAGATTGTTATCCTACTATAACAAACTGCTTCAAACAGAAATTCAAACCATTTGATCAACTTTCAAAATGAATTAAAAAAAAATCCAAATGTGTGCATACAAGTCTCTTCCTTCAAGACAAGCATCATCACCTTATTCATTTGCCTTCAACAATAGTTGATATTCCAATGGTTTTAAATAACGGCCGCGACCGTTATGTAACGTCATTACGTAATGGTTTTTGGATTACTGATACCGTTGCACACTACGAAATTGATGGGAAGAAAAATCACGATCGTAGCGACCGTTATGGACGACGACCATTACGTAACCACTACAGGACTGTTCGCCAAAAAAATTATTTTATTTTTTTCTTCTCACGTTTTCCCCCTTTCATAAACCATTCTCAATATACTATATGGCAAGAGGGGGAATAGATTATAATGAGGATGACAATGATACAAAATTACTATTTTTTTTAAATACTCACAAGAGATGCATTAATTAACAATTTGAAAATACTAACTTGTTAGGAGAATATTTTATTTTGATAATATTAGTAATTTGATATTTATGTTCTATATTTTTCAACTTCAACCTTCTTTATTTTCTAGATATTTTATATTTGTATTATTCGTATGTCTTATGTGTCTAATAGATTAATGGAGTGTATAATGTATTTTGTTTTATTAATTAATTTAGCACATAAGAATTTATCACACATAAGGAGTATAATACGCACACACGAAATTTTCTGTCAATGGTGGTTTAAAACAAATGTAAACTTCTTGCCCTTACCAAATAACTTAGTTATTTGAGCTAAAGGATCCAAAATACACTAAAACTATTTCTAAAAAGGGTCAAAAAGCTTAAAACATGCAAGTTGTGCGTGCTTGAAAAAAAAAACACGACCGTTACACCCGCTTCCCATTAAGTAACATCCGCTACTCCCGCTTCCCGTTACACCCATTACTGTTGCATTACGCTACACGTTGCCGTGATTTAGAACCATCATGAAGCTGCATTCAAGTGACCCCGCTTAAGGAAACCACATTCATTGGACATCTTCCATCAATGATTATTTTGCAAACTTTTCTCCACATTAGAGAAAGGCGTTGAAAAGCTTGAAATTGTGCCCAAAGTTTGGCAAATGGCATTCTTCTTTCCAAGAATTTGTCACCATGTTGCCGAATTTGTACATACATATGCTGCAGCTTTATATCACCAACAGCCCTTTAACCCAATTTCTACCTAGAGGAGGGTGATTAGTGAAGAAGAAGAGGAGGAGGAGGAGGAGGAGGAGAGGAGAAGAAAGAGGGCAGAAGGCTTTGGGCAGCAGAGGATTAGGGTCAGAACAGAGAAAAGAAAGAAGGGAGGAGGAGAAGAAGAGAAGAAATCAGAAATAGAGAGAGAATTGAGAGACTTAGGAGAGAATTAGAAGAAGAGAAGAAGAATGGAGAGAAGAACTGGGCAGACGAGAAGAGAGAAGGGGAATATGGGGGAATTGAAATGGAAGAAAGGAGAACGAAGTTGCACTCTGATACCAAATGATGCTGGGGCAGCATCAATGGTCTACAGCCATGGGAGAATTAAGAAGAAATTGAAGAGAGGAAGAAGGGGGAAGAGAGGATAGGAGAGAGGAGATACAAGTGGAAAACCCAAGTACACTTCAATTCAAATTCAACATCAACTGCTTACAACATGAATTTTGCACACTATTTTTACAAGAAAGCCTCTAAACACATGAAATTACACATACCACTAGAACTACATTACATTTACAAACATACTCCAAATACACACTCTTATACTAATTAATACTAAACATACAATAAACTACTAACTGAACTCCAGAATTTCTTGACCCAACTCTCTCAATTATTCTCCAGCAAGGATCTTCCCAAGGTCTTGCTTCTTGTTCTACATCACGCATTCTCCACCACAGGATGCCAAAATCGAAGCAATCTAGGGTTACCACCAAAAGGCTAACCTAGATAACTCAGAGGCCAATTAAAGATACCATGCCCAACTAAAAAGAACAATTCCGAAGATCCAGAAATGTCCAAACGATACGAGCTAACCCACTCTCACCCCAAATTTATTTTTAGACCAAAGATCCTCTCAAACAATTGCAAAATGGAAAGCACATTAACAAGAGACTCCCTATGATCTTCTAAAAAGAAAATAGTATCAGCAAACTAAAGATGAGAAACCACAACCTGCTCACTTCCTCGCACAAAACCTCTATCTACAGCTTAAAAACCAATCCACACAAAACATTTACCACAAGAACCAAAAAAAGGGAGAGAGAGGATCTCCTTGTCTACCCCCCCCTCGAAGCCCTGAACCAAGATTTAGACTCTCCTTTAACAATAATATACAAAGAAGCTTAGATAAACAACCCCTCATCCAAGATTTCCATTTGACCAAATCCTCCCTCAAAGATTTCATCAAGAAAGTCTCAACTAACTTTCATAAGCCTTTTCAAAATGTATCTCAAATAACTTCGAATGAGATAGTGAGGAAGGACTCAATAGCTTTTAAGCTACCAGAGGAAAATGCCCTCAATTGGGTGAATTGACGGATAAAGGATTCATGTAGTCAACCCTATCTAGTGGAACTTAAGACTTGTTGTTGTTGTTGTTGTAACAAATTATCACTTGGATCAATCTCAACCAAGTGTAGTTCCACTGTTTTCATTTTTCAGGAATAATTCCAAAAACAACTATCCAAATGCCTTTTTTAGTATGAAAAATACATGATATAATCCCTTGTTCCCAGTTTAAAAAACAAGGGTACAGAAACTCGTTTTTGAATCCTTAACAACACGGACCCTTAGAATCCTTACTCCTCCCAAAACCTCTGAAACAAATAAGCCGAAAGCCTCCAACTGATTCTGTATGAACACAACTTTCAAACAAACCAAAAAATCTAGTTCAATCCACAATCCCCGACCAATAGAATAATGCAAAAATAAATAAATAAATAAGGCACATTCTCAAAACTCTCACTCTCAGGACATGAAGAACACACATATGCGGACAAAACTTTATAGGCCGTCCTACACTGTAACAGATCATTACTGTTATTTCTATGAAGAAATAAGAACAGCCTACAAGTAAATTACTTTATCTTAAGAAGGAATTTAATCCTTCCAGATATTCCGATGAAGATAAAAAGGCATGGACGAGCATGTAAATGATCAAAAAAGATTTACAACTGAACTTCCCAAAAGCATCCAAAATCCACCTGTGAATACCCCTCGCATTAGGATGCTGACAAATATCCAATAAAGAAGTAAAGACACAATCTCCTCAGCCTCCTGATAATTAAAATTCCTTCTAAAAAGAGGGAATCAAAATGATGAGGAGGCTGAGGAGCTTGGTTCTTTGCTTTTAGTGATAATATTTTCCTATTAAGATTCTTTTAAAATGAAAGAAATCACCAACCATTGACAAAAAAGAAGAAATATGGGCATCATGAACCATGGAAAGACAAAAACGACAAAGAAGAAGAATAGAGAAAGAAACATTACCCCACCCAAGTTCCTCTCAAAAAAAAAATTGAGAGCCATGTCCCAGTTTATACAAAATGAAAGAGAAAAAAATAAAGGATAAATCTGCAAAATATACCGCGAAGGTATTTTTATCCCAATAGTAGCATCCTATCCCTTCTCCTACAACCCAAAGTTACTTTTAACTGCTATGTGGCCTGTGCAAAATGTAGTTCACCTCCAATAGAGAAAGTATATCACTAAAAGCAAAAGAAACGAGATCCTCAGCCTCCTCATCATCATGATCCCTTCTGAAATAGTAGTCTCAAGAACAAAATCACCAGCTATTGACAAAAAAAGAAGAAATATGAATATCATGAACCATGGAAAGACAAAAAAGATGAGGAAGAACTGAGAAAGAAATGTTACCCACCCAAATTCGTCCCAAAAAAAGAAAAATTGAGAGTCAAGTCCTCATTTATACATAATAGAAAGAAAAAACAAAGGATAAATCTGAAAAGCATACTGCCAAGGACCCCTAGCCTCCCACAAGCATTTTTTATCCACATAGCAGCATTCCATCCATTTTCCTAGTCCTACAATACAAAGTTACTTTTATTTGCTCTGTGGGCTATGCAAAAGGCAGTTCACCTCCAATGATAGCTTACACACCAAAGCAATATAGACACCAATTTATCAAGACCTAGACCTCCCTCACCCTCAGGCCTACAAATAACCTCTCAACTAAGCAAATGGTCGTTTTTCTCTCCCACTCTATACAAAAGGAAATCCCACATTATTTTCTCTACATCACTTGCTACCTCAACCGAAATCCTAAACTGACAGAAAATAAATAAGGCGCCCTCTCACCCATGAAAACAGACATTTTAGTCATTACTAGCTCCCAAAAAACTCATGACCTAGTATTACCACCCAGGGAAATAAGTCAAAAGACCAATGAAAACTCCACAATGCGCTAAACAATCAAGCTCCAAAGACCTAGCACACCCGAACTAATTGCAGCAGTACCACTTTTACCCAAGAAAAAAAAAAAAAAGTGCAATTGCCGTCTCTTTCAACAAGATGATGAGCACCACCATTTGGCATCAAATATCCAATACGGACACTTTTCTGACACAAAGGCTGAGAGAAAAAAAAATTATTTCCCAGCATTTTTTTTTATGAGAACGATTATCCTGCATATTACTTTACATAATTGATCCAGCAGAACTTTTCCACTTTTCCAAGTATCCATGTCTATGCCATTTCAACTGCCCAAGTTTGATGGAACCAAAACAAATGTATTAAATGCTTTTCTGTCATAAGGTGTTCATGACCCTCAAACTGAAACCTAACAGGCACAAAGTTCAATAATAGATTTCCAAAACAAAAAATCAGATAATAAAAAAACTACCAAATGGTAGCATCAAACAGCTGGTTATGTACCTAGACAAGAAAAATAAATTGTTTGTACATCAAGGTGTCATTGCTTATATGAAATATAAATACAGGAAAAAATCAGAACAACAAAATATGCAATTTCAAAATTCGTTCATATGTTGTGCAAGACGCAAAAACACATAAAGAGAAAGAAAAGACAAATGATCACTTGCCTCCAGTTCATTATCTGAACCTGTTCAACCTGTGTATGCTAATGTCACAGTCAACAATCAGAGCAGCCAGAGGTGATTGCAGATGCTCCCCCATCACCTTCAAACAGCTGGTCACCATTGATATACTGATGCATCATTCATGAAATTGACATACTTCTCCAAAAAAATACGTGCCGAAAGAATGTATCGTTGCATGCATAATCTTGGCCTCTTATCCTCACTTGTCAGACACTCACAGCAATAGGAGAGATGACCTTGCCCATGACATAGAATCATCCCGTTCAAAACTAAACAAAGAATTCATCATCTCATGGTGCATCCCTCCTTTCCAGTTCCTCCATCAACATTGCATATGTTGAAGGATTCAGCTGGCAGCCCTTTTCTTCCATTAGTTCTATTAGTTCATAGCATCTATCAACCAAGCCCGCCTTAAGTAAGCCATCAATGAGAATTTTCCAAACTATTTCGTCACAATTATACCCAAAACCAAGCAGACTACAGAAAGCTTCCCTAGCCTTCTCAAAATTCCCTTCTTCATATAGACCACAAACAATCAGCTTAAATGACTCAAGATGTGGTAAATGACCATGCTCAACCATATCATCCACCATCCTCACTGCTTCACCATAGATTCCCAATCTGCAACAACAACTAAGCAGAGTTTTATAAATATATTCACTGGTAGATAGTCCTCTTTTGTTCATATGATGGACCAACCTCTTAGCTTCTTGAAACCGTCCCTCTTTGCAAAGTCCAGCAGTAAGTATTCCATAGGTGTTCACGTTAGGAGTGCAACCATGTTCAACCATTTTCTCAAACAGCTTAAGAGCAATTTCAAATTCAAATACTTTCCAGATATCAGAAAAATCAACTGAGTTATTTGGAACTAAGCCTAAACTTGCTTCACTGCTTGTTTCTTTCATGTGATTTCCATGTGAAATATGCCTAATTAAAATAGAGTATACATAATGAGAAGGCTCACATCCAGCATCAATCATGCACTTAAGAATATCAAAAGCACAATTTATTAAACCCAATTGCAAATAGCCATTAATTAACACAGTGTAAGTCACCAGGTCTGGTAAAACATCTTCTTCCTTCATTTTAGCCATCATAATTTCGACTTGTTCTAGATTACCTTTCCTGAAATATGCATGGAGAAACGAAGTATATAAACAAACATCAGCATGATATCCTAAAGAAACCATTTGGTTGAAAACTACGTGAGCATGGTCGAAGTCACCTTCATTCAACAATGCTTTAATGAGAATTGAATAAGTAAAAACTGTAAGTTTCACACCCACCTTAATCATCTTTTGAACTAACAAAGATGCTTCCTGCACTTTGCGCTCTTTGCACATGCCATCTATCAACACATTATAAGTGTGAGAATTTGGCAAGCAATCCCCACTAAGCATTCTCTCAAATAAAGAATGAGCATCATTGATTTTCTGCACTTTGCAGTACCCATCAATCAGAGCAGTATATATCACTTCATTTGCCTTAATGCCTTTTTCCGCTAGCGAATCAAATAAATTCTGAGCTTCTTCCACATTTCCTTTTTTGCAAAGGATGTCTACGAAAACACCATATGTAAACTTGTCAGGAACCAATCCATTTTCCTTCATCAGATTGAGCAACCTAAAAGCAGTATCTAGATCACCAGCTTTACACTGACCGTGGATTAATAAGTTGTATGTGACCTGGCTTGGTGATAGCTTCCATTCAAGCATCTTGTTGAACAGTGCCATTGCTTTCTGCACCTCATTTCTCTTACAAAATCCACAAATCAACTCATTATAAGTTCGAACATTCGGACTACAATTATTAGACTCCATCATACTCAAAATTTGATATGCAGCATCAATTAAACCCTCTTTACAATGCCCATCAATCAGAGCATTATATGTTACTACACTGGGGACCAACCCTTTCTCCAGCATCCCATTCAACATTCCTCTAGCTTCATCAAGTTTATTTTCTTTACACAAGCTATCAATTAACACAGTGTAAGTGTGAACATTTGGCTCACAACCTCTCTCAGCCATCTGTTTAAATAAATATAAGGCCTCCATTCTCCTACCTGATTCACATAATGCTGATATGAGAACCGTGTATGTGCGAACAGTTGGACAACAGCTGTCCTCTGGCATTCGCACAAACAACTTTAATGATTCATCCATCCGTTTGGCTTCACAAAGCCCATGAATTAAATTAGTGTATGAACCTGCCTCCCTTTGACAACCCTTTAGCGGCATAGCCTGAAAGACCCTACAAGCACTATCCACATCCTGATTCTTGCAGTGACCCAGAATCAAAGAAGTGTATGTAAATGCATCTGGACTCAGCCCTGCTTGCAGTATCTTGCTTACATACAGGTCTGCCTCGACCACATTCCCCAGCTTGCAATACGCATTGACCATTGTGTTAAACGTATATATATTCGGCGGAATCTTATCATCCAAAATCTCTACATAAACTCTCTTCATTTCATCAATCATAAGGAACCTCGCCAACGACATCAGCAGCATATTATAGCTCCTCAAAGTGAGCTTAAATGTAAATTCAGCGTCTCGATTCATTTTCCGAGAGACATCCAGAACAAACAGCATTTCATCAATCGACTCGCAGGACTTAATCATCGAAATTCGAATCTTCTCCGCAACGCCGAGGAATCGGGCGCGAACAAGGATGTTCAAAAGCGACGAATGGGATTGCGCATTGTGTTTGAAGCGGGGTCTCTGTGCTACCCAATAGAAGAACGCGAGTGCAGGGTTGGGATCGAGATTGAGACTAAAGAGGGAGGAGACGTGGGACGGGGTCAGAGATTGGGATAGTCTCTTGAGAGATGGGTCCTTTTGCCAATTTGGACGAGATAGGATCGCGAAGAGCTGGGAGGGGAGATCGAGGGGGTCGGGGTCCGCCGATGAAGTTTGGGGAACCACAGAAGCGATTGACGAAATGGGTTTGCGGAGGGATTTGAGGAAGAGACGAATGAACTCACCTGGATTGATAATGGTGGACAATTTTCTCATTCTGGGGTGCGGAATCCGTGCATGGAGGCGACCCTGCGCGCGAGGGTTTTGAGTTGGCACAGAACTGCTCTGCCCCGTAGTGGAGAATGAACACGAAGCGTTGGGGCTGACAGAAGAGGCAGCAGCAGCTGCAGCAGCTGCTGCTGAGCAGAGAGGAGAGTACGGGTTTGCTGACGTTGGCCAGGGGTGAGCCCATGGGCTGAGCCCAGTGCGAGCTCATGGGCCCGCTTGATATTGGATTTCAGCTGATAAGAAAGGCCGGCCCATGGTAAAATATTTCACTTCATATCTCATAAGTACATGGATAGAACTGAAGGAAAATCATTTTTAACTATAGTTTTTCTTTCTAGAAAATTTCTTAAAATAAAAAATTCGTTATGGTTTGATTAAAAATCAAGAAAAATTAAATATTAATTATGAGAAAAATTAAAATTTATTTATTTATTTTTTATGTAATGATTCCAAAAATAATTAATTAATTAATTAATTAATATAATAATATATTAATATCATATAATATTATATTATATTATAATATTATTTATATATATATATATATATATATATATATATATATATAAATTTATATTTCGTGAAGAATTAGGAAAGTTAACTGATTCTAAAGACCTCCTGAACTCTTGCTACGGAAAATATTTCTAGATTCTAATTTCAGCCACCAACGTTTTAATTGAGGAGATTTCATGATTTGAGTGTCGTAGATATCACTCTTGGGATAAGGTATGGGGAATAGATTATGTCGGTCATTTTCAAAAATTTAACCGATTAAATTTTAACATGTGATTACAAGAATAATATGTATGTTTGCTGAGTTAAAGGCATATGGAAATGGAAATTTTGAATTTATTATATATATGTGCTGGAAAAAATTGGGCATTTGAGTTTAAGTAAAGCCCTAGAGATGATTATATCATTATTTTATAACAGAAAAATATAGTTATTCCAGATAGATTATTAGATGATTATATCATTATTTTTTAGCAGAAAAATATAGTTGTTCCAGACAAATTATTTTATTATGAATTAGTAATACAAATTGTGTGGCATGAGATTAATACAAAATAAGGATATGACAGTGTTTTTATACAGAATTATAGTATGATAGAATTCAATAGAGTTATAGAATGACTGTGTTATAAACAAAACTACAGTATGACAGTGTCACACCCCGAACCCGGTAATGGGACCCAGGGGTGAATTAGTAACCTAACATGTCCCTATATCATACAAAACACCAATGATACAATAATGAATAAGGGTTCGACCCCATGGGGTCTCCATACACCTTATACACATTCACATACATGACATATACACAGTGGAAAATATTCTTGTTATACATACATGATACCATACCAGAGTCTATACAAAAGGAGTCTAAGCTCCATAATACAAAACATAAACCCGGGTGTCAGCCAAAACCCAAAATGACAACCCGATATAGTCCTAGTACTTACATAAGTACTTCACGCAGTACACCAACCACTACGCTCCCAACACAAGGACGTTAGTTTTGGTTACCTAAAGGACCTGAAAAACATGTACGTACGATAGGAGTGAGACAACTCTCAGTAAGGAAGAATCAAGTTATATTGGTGTATGGCATATGAGTATTATCATGACATAAAACATACACAGTTCAATACAATTCTAGTATTTTCACAAAACAGTTCCAGTATAGTGTTCATCACGCACACACACATGATCAAGTAACCCAATGTCGTCACATCCTTCGGCTCGAAGCTGGCCTGCATTACACGACATCGACGGCACATGGGATAGCCCCAGGCTCCCATGGCATCATACCGGTACAACTGGTGGATCCACACCCTTCGGTGATCAGCCGGTAAGGCTCATGCCCTCGGATATAGAGTCGGATACTCTTGCCACTGGCAGGCGGTATTTCACACTCTCGGATATATAGTCAGACACTCTTTCACAACTTGGAACAATTCGGAACCCCGTTCCTATATCTCATTTCAGAAAATCACAACTCATGCATGTTCATATAACAAAACATTCTACACCCATTTGATAATCTAAAAATCAAGATTTTTCAAAATACAGTTTAAACAAGTCAAGGCACGACCACCCCTGTAACGACCCGAAAAATATTGATATTTAAATATTAAAGAGAGAGGAAAAATGGAAATAGAAATGAAAGGAGGCAGTAGGTTTCGTCGATGAACGCTTCACATTCGTCGACGACATTGCATTTTAAAGATAATAATAATAATAATAATTTCAAGGAATTGTCTGGACTCGTCGACGAATACAGGGGTTCGTCGACGAGTACATAAGGAAAATCGTCGACGAATACAGGGTTTCGTCGACGAAGGTCTTTAGGACCTCGTCAACGAAGGCAAGATTTCGTCGATGAGAAAATACCGAGAGACGGATTTGGGCTACTCTGAATTTCGTCGACGAATACAGGGATTCGTCAATGAATTTACTAAGGATTCGTCGATGAATTGACGTGTCTCGTCAACGAATTGGGCCTATAAATAGTGGAAAACTGGGATTTTTATCATTTTCAGCGCCTCTCTCTCTCTCTCTCTCTCTCTCTCTCTCTCTCTCTCTCTCTCTCTCTCTCTCTCTACGTCCTTTTTCACTTCTCTCTTCGTTTCCGGGCCTGTTTCTCGCCGGATCGAAGATCTGAGGCTACCACGATGCTCCTGGCGAAGTTCTTTGCAAGTCTACAGGAGCTAATTGTTGGAAAAGTTGGGTTGGATTTCGTCCTAATCTTATGGTAAGACATTTTATTCAGTATTTGTCTTTCCTTTAGTTATAAAAAATGTTGTAGGTAAGAAAATATTGATATTTTGTTCTGAGGGATTGTGTTTTCAGAATGTTGAGCTAGGAACCCTGCGGGTATAGAATCAGAATTTTATATGAGCTTTTCAGAGTTAAGGTAAGAGAAATATGCTATGCTAGGAGTTTTAATGATGTTAATAGAGATTTCATAGACACATATTTATACCAGTTTATTATACAGTATTTACAGAATAGGAGTTTAAATGCTTGTGTGACCTAACTAGATTTTCATGTGATGAAAAATTTATACAGCTTTTATAATATATCACACTATATTGAATGCACAGATATAGACAGTATATATAGTTTACATAGTTTTTCCCGGTATATGGAGTTATACAAAATATACAGATATAGATATATATTCACAGAGATTATACAGAGAAATTTACATGCATATACAGTGTTTATACGAATAGTTTCATGGAACATATATATATATAGATTACAATTTTATACAAAAAAGTATGTATAGTGTTATAGCATGCCATGTTTCCTATTACCATAACATACAGAGTATACAAATAGAGTATATAGACAGAGCATACAGATAGATATACAGAGGTAGCATCAAGATGCTACAGATACAGTATATAGAGATTACAGTATTTACAGTACAGAAAGATAGCGTTATGGTAATTTTGGAAACATAATGAAACAGTAAAAGAGTATATATGTATATATGTATATAGTATCAAATCCTTGTGGAAAGATTACTGACAGATACAATACAGATATAGAATACAGAGTACGGTACCTTTGCTACAAACAAATAGAGTGCAACCACATATCTCAGATAGTGTGTGGGTATCGTCAACCGTGCTCGAAGAGTATGCAGCTCCCCAGTTCACTGGGTGGAGGGGGCCGATTTGACGAAGTAGTAGCCAGTCCCGAGCCTAGGAGTGGATGTAGTTTAGCCGGGCGGAGGTAGTGTAGAGTATATTGACTTATCTGGAGGGCCGACTAGATGAAGTCCCGCCTACGGGCCGCACAACCCTGTCATGAGGGGTCAAATCATGACATACAAAGTCCTAGGGATAAAGCACAATTATGCATATGTATACAGTTTTATAGTATATGATGAGTATAGTATGGTATTATCAGTATGAAAAGTAGAAAATACAGACGATATAGTATATTTTAAATTGAGAAAGAAAGATATACTTTACAGATTATTTGTTGTATTACAGTTCAGTTATTATTTAAAAGTATCCTTAACTTAATTGTCACACACTAGTAGTAGCATATTTCCACTTACTGAGCGTCGACTCACCCTATTACTTTAACATTTTTTTTTTCAGGTGAGCCAGTTAGGCGAGCAGATCAGGCTCGTAGATAGAGAGTAATTTGATTACCCCGGTTATAGGGTGAGTTTTGACAGAGTTGTGTATATTTTGAGTAGATGATGCTGGAAGGGTATTTTTGTATGGCTATGATCTATATATACTGGATTCTGGTATTGTATAGTATATATATGCGAGTGGTTGTATGATTTGTGTTTCCGCTGCTTAGGTATGGATGTAGATACACAAATATATATATATATATATATATATATATATATATATAAATGGTAAGAATTTTGAGGTCGTTACAATTTGGTATCAGAGCAAAGGGCTAGTTACCTCAATCCCCGGGAACTCTCGTTTATGAATGATTGTGGCGAAGTAAGACTCTCCACCCGAGAGCTTGCTGAATTAAGGGACCGCGATACGTAACGCCTCAATCTCAGTGAGTGCTTTGATAAGTACCCGTTGTTGCCACGGGCTCGAGGCCCACAAGGTTAAGTGACAACGCCCGAAAGGGGGACATCACAACCCCCATAACATAATATATCCACGGTTTTCCAAAAAAACCAAAGATGCAACCCAATGCCCCCTTTTTCCCTAAGCTGTAACATGAAAATCCCGTAATTTTTACCTGTTAGATTTTCCCAAATGTGCAGCCAAAACACACACAGGACCGTGAACCCCAGTTCTACTGAATCCGATTTCCAAAATAACCGATATAAATCGAATCCCCTTACCTTTCTCCAAATATCCAAACCCAAACTCTATGGCTCCTAAATAGCAAACTGAGTTCCCAAAACCTATAAATCACAGTACAAAACATACTTACAATTTCATTCTCTACAAAACTACTAAAACGGAAACGAAAACCAAGTTTTACCTCAATTTTGGGTCAAAACCCGAAAACACTCGAAACAAAAATCTGTTCCACAATTCTCAAAGAGAATCCTTCCTTGATTGTCGTAGTAACGTCGAATCATCAATTCTAACAACGTATGGGGAAGAAAATAGAGAAAGAGAGTGGAGTTTGAGTTCTTAGAGAGAGAGGGAGAGAAACTTGCTTACTTAGTTAAGAAGCAACCCAAATGGATATTTATAGCAC
This sequence comes from Malania oleifera, assembly GCF_029873635.1. Classification (NCBI taxonomy): domain Eukaryota; kingdom Viridiplantae; phylum Streptophyta; class Magnoliopsida; order Santalales; family Ximeniaceae; genus Malania; species Malania oleifera. The sequence goes on from NC_080417.1 coordinate 2,428,803, forward strand.
CTTTGATTCAGCCAGCCTCGTCGACGAAGCGGTGGCCTCGTCGACGAGCTTGAGATTTTCGGATTTCCCGAAACCTCTCAGCTTCTCCTTGTCGACGAGCCTCTGCATTTCGTCGCCGAACAATAGAAGGGCCTTCATCGATGAACTCTAACTTTGTCGACGAAGCTTGCTTAGTTTACTATTTTGCCATTTCCTTATTTATTTATTCTAAATCTCACGGATCGGGTTATTATAGATAGTATTTTATACAAAGTCACAGAATGACAAGTATTCTATACAGAACTACAATATAATAGTGTTTTATACAGAGTTACTGACTCACTCTAAAAAAATGAGCAGCTCGAAAGTTATCTCAAGTATAGGAGTTTAGTCGTATAATACTTAGCCCAATGTCATATCGTCTCATCAGGGAATGCAATTTAGTTCCTAATTTTGTGTAATTCCAAAAAAAAAAAAAAGAAATGAAAAGTTTACTGAACACAATTCAGATTCGGGTTCCTAGGATTTTTGAAATTTTTGCTCTAAAATTTAAACACTAACTAAAAGATTTAACACGTGTAAAATAATTAAATAAAACCAGACTTAACACAAAATAATAAGAGAAATAGACTTACAATATTCAACTAAATAAACACTAAATGTGCTAAACACAAATTGAAGTTCACTAAATAAAGATACCAGTTTTAATATGGACATCAGACAAAACTAAAATTTAACAAATTACTGAATACTAAAAAAAACAATCTTTACTAATAAAACACTAAGAAAATTAATTGAACTATAAAACAAAATTTAAATAAGAGAGATGCAAATTAAGTTGAGTAATCCCCCAAATAAAACTTAAGACAATAATTAATTCAAACAAGGAAAAAAAACTAATTAAAAATTTAGACTTCAATGAAACCTTCAATAGAGAGACTTAAAAATAAAAGCCAATGTAAAAAAAAATTGAAATAAAAGAGATTAAAAAGACTGATGAGGAGAGTTTGCACACAGCAGCAGCACTAAAAGCAGGCTCTCAGGTTCTCCTCTAGCACACAGCAGCAGGGCTCGAGTTGAGGAGATTGAAGCAGCAGCAGTAGTGGCAGGGTAGCAACTTGAAGCAACAACAGCACAACAAGGGCACGACAGAGCGGCAACACGTAGCACCAAGTAGCAGCAAAAGAGCAGCAGCAGCACGTATAGGTAGCAACAACAAAGACATAGCTGAGAGAGAAAAATCGAGTGAGATAAATAGAGAGTTAAGGGAAACGAGAGGGGCAAAGAGCTAAGGGAGAGACAGAGAGAGAAGGTGAGGGAGACGAGAGGGAGAGAAGGGAAGAGGGACTCAAGAGGGAGAGTTGAAGGAGAGGAGAATTAATAGAAAGAGGAGGCAGAGAAGAGAGAAGAGGGGGCAAGACTAAGGCACTCGCCCACAAAAAAAAAAAAACTAAAAACTCTTTTAAAGCCCTAAGCCCACATGTCCACAAGCCCAACGCACCACTTCACACCCAGCCTCACGTGCATGGTCGGGTCAAATCAAGCCTTAACTTTTTTTTTTCTTTTATTGTTCCTTTTTTTTCCAAGCCCGACTTTTCTTCTCATCCTTGCATCCCATCTCAACTCACACGGACTTCATTAGCATTCACGTGCATGGCCAAGCTCGGCAGCCCACTAAATGTCCACGACATGCATTCTCACGCACACACACGGTTGCCAGCTCTCTTCACTCACAAGGCTCATCTCATTTAATGTTGCATGGCATGGTTCGACTTTAATTTTAAAAAGATTATTCTTTAAATATCTAGGAAAACCTCGGACGCTCACGGTCTTGTCTTCAATGCATATGACCTTGATTTAAACTTCAGCTTACGTACACGACTCTCCACAAACACGGCTCATTCGCGTGAATTTTAATTTCGACTTTGACATCCAAAAATTATCCTACTGACTCACTTGAAAAATGAACAGTTATAGGAGTTCAGTCGTGTAATACTTAGCCCAAGGACCAGATTGTCTAATCACGGAATGCTGTTTAATTCCAAATTTTACTTAATTTCAATCAGAAAATAAGAAACAAAAGGGTCACTGAACACAGTTCAGATTCGGGTTTTCTAGGATGTTTAAGATTTTCTTTCGATAAATTAAAAGAACATGCAATTTAAAATCTAAATCCTAACACGCACTAAATTAAATTACAACGAGAAACGAAAATCTTACATTTAATAGCTAAACAAGGATTGAAACATGCATTTGAACTTGGAGAAAAAAAATTAAAGATGATAATTTTAATACGTAATTAAAACATGCAATTCTAAAAAACTCAATCAATCACAAATTTAAACAAAAACCAATTTTTAATGCAATTAGTAACTTAAACAAATATTCAAAACTTCAACAACTAAGTAGTAAACGGAAACACGATAAACAAAATCGGACTTTAATAAAATTAAACTTAAACTAAGTCGAACTCAACAAAATTTAAATTTTAAAGAAGACAACTAATGTAAATCCTAAAGAAGATTTTTTTTTTCTTTTTCATATTTTATTCTTTTTTTTAAGAACCAAACCGAACTTTGATCAAGTAAAAATTAACTCAAGCAATAAATAAATAAATCTAATGCTAACAATAATTAAGAGACCAAGGAAAGAAATAAATTTTAATGATAACACCCAAACAAAATTTTAAAAATTAAAACTTTAAGTGAATTTCTACCAAAAAATAACAAGTATTCAAATCTTTAAAGGTAATGACAAAGGACAACTAAAGGAAAAGAAAATAAAGAAAGAGAGAGAGAGAGAGAGAGAGAGAGAGAGAGAGAGAGAGAGAGAGAGAGAGAGAGAGAGAGGGAGAGGAAAGCTGGCTGTTGGAGAAATAGAGCAGCAACAGTAGTAGAGGCTTCGAGTTGGCCTTCCAACAGTAGCAAAGCAGGGGTGAGCTCTTCGGGTTATAGCACACAGCAGCAGAGTGGCTAGCTGTGAGAAGAGAGAGCAGCAACAACCTCAACAGCAAGAGGAGAAGGGTCTCGGGTTGGCATGGGAAGAAGGGAGCTTCTCTGGTTAGGAAGGGCAGCAACAATAATAGTTGATTGAGGCAGCAGTAGGGGCAATAGACAGCAAGAGGAGTTCTTCTCGAGTTGGCAGGGGCAGTAGCAAATAGCAAAAGAGCTTGATAAGAAAAGAGAAGAAAGGAAAAAGAGAGACGAGAAGGAGAGGGAGTAGAGAGGAGAGGAGATGGAGAAGGGAAGAGAAAGGAGGTTGGGAGAGTTTGGGGTAGTGAGGGAAAGAAAGAGAGGGAGAGAAGGGGTGCAGAAGAGAGGAAGACTGGAGAGGGGGCTTGGGGAGTGAGGCCGGCTCCAGAAGAGAAAAAAAAAAAATATATATATATATATATATAAGCCCCCAACTCAAAAGCCCTATATGCCCAATGCCAAAAGAAAGAGGACCCGACTGCATGGCCAGGTCAAATAATGATATATTAACTTTTTTTTCTTTTGTCTTCTTTTTGTTTCCCAACAACCAAGCTTGCGTTTGACCATCCTAGAGCTCATTTCTCTAGAAGCTTAAAACACAAAAGTCATAGAACACTTTCTCAGCTTTCTCCAAATTTTTAAATCGTCTCGATTGGAGTTCAAACGAGAAAGTTAAGCCCAAAATACGAAGTAGTGTCGATTTTTGCTTCCAATAATTGCCTTGCAATAAAAAATACCAAAAATTAATAAATTACTCAATAAAACCCAAATATTATAAATAAAACACAATGTTAAAATATTGAGAGTAATTAGGCATTTAATTAAAAATATAATTATTAATGCATGAATTTAAATGTCTAATTGCACAATTTAGGCGCATAATCACACCCCCCAACTAATGTTTTGCTAGTTTCTAGCAAATAACGTGAATGCATTCAGACCAGGAGAGTAGCAACTAAATTCAAGTACTCGTGAAAACCACATTCCATAACGTTTTGCTAGTACTCGATCAAGCCAAAAGGTAAGAAAACTACCAAACCCTATCTACCTCCTCTTTCATGGGAAACACGGTTGCATTTACCAAATGCAACAAGGTTTTAAACCGCTAGGTCGATCCTAGTGGACGAGTTGTAGTCTTGTGAGGGTTTTCAGGGCGAAACCCACAAATACCAATTCCAATGAATATTAAATGAATGTATATGCAACACGAATATACCATTTCACATACATGAATATCACCAGATTACACACAAGCTCATACACAATTCACGCAATTCCAAAGCAAGTCATTCATGTAAGTGTCATCATTATATAGTCGTTAAGAACAGTATACTCACATAAAGTTAATAAGTAATTACAATTCAGAGTTAATGTAGCCATATAAATTTGAGTATAAACAGACGAAATCTAGAGGTATGTGTAATGTGTATGACTCGTTACACCCAGGATACCAATGGACACCTACAGAATGGTCGTTTTGACTCGGTCTAACTAGTATACCCTCAAAAACACTCAAAAAGGATGGGTTCACTCGTCATATGTGAGGAGGAGTGTTGCGATCAAACATCCCACATATTGCAAGGAACAAATGCTAAATGTATGGAGCGGACTAGTCTGAAAAGGATCTAGCCTATTTGTGAGGTGTCGGGTCCTTTGCCCTAACATCTTCTCACCTATTCGTCATATCCAACCAAGACCACCCTAGATTAACTTATTCACAAACCAGGCATGAATTCATTTGAGGCATTAAGTGGTTGAAGAGTCTTCATATGTGGAGAACATGTAATGACCCGAAGAATAATAGTATTTAAATAATTATTAGGAGGGTGGAAAATGGAAACAGTAACAGAAGGAGGAAGTCGACTTTGTCAACGAACGCGAAGCATTCATTGACAACATTGCACTTTGGAAGGAATAACCAAGGGAAATTATCAAAGCCTCATCGATGAACACAGGGGATTCGTTGACGAGGGTATAAGAGGACCTCGTCAACGAAAACAGGATTCGTTGACGAGGAAATACCAAGAGAGGTTTTGAGCAGTCTGAAATTCATCGACGAGGAGTGGGTTTCATCGACGAAATTATTAAAGGACTCATCGACGAGATGACGTGGCTCATCGACAAATCCAATCCTATAAATATCAAAAACCCAGATTTAAATTTCAAAATTAAGAAATCTCTCTCTCTCTCTCTCTCTCTCTCTCTCTCTCTCTCTCTCTCTCTCCTTTCGGCTCCCTCGTCTTCTCCCTTCGATTTCTGGTTGGATTTCCGCCGGTTTGAGGATCTGAAGCCACCACGAGGCTCCTAGAGAAGTTCTCTCCAAATCTGCGAAAGCGGATCATCTGTGAGATTCCGTTGAAAATTATCCCTGAGTTGAGGTAAGGCTTTTTATGCCGAATTTGGTCTTACCATAGTTGTAGGAAATGATATTTACGAAGAAATACTGATGTTTAATTCTAGAGGTTGTCGTTTTTAGGGCATTGATCAGGAAACCCTACGGGTGTTAGACCGAGATTTTTAGGGGCTTTCTCAGTAGTTAGGTAAGGGAATAAACTAAAGCAGTTATTTTTCACGCAAATTACTATTATTTATGAGCAAATTGATTTTTTGAAAAATATGTACGATATTTGAATATTATGGAAATAATGCATATTTGGAAAAATACTGCTGTTGTACGGAAATTATGATTTTAGAATGAAATGTATGATTTACCCAGCTTTGTGTGGCATAGATGTTATTTTCATGAAAAGTATTATGATACGGAAGATTTTACGAGTAAAGCATGTTTTTAGGTATTATGAAAAGATACAGTATGTTATAATGATTTTGACAAATATATGATAATTGATTTATTTTCAGAATGTATATACTTGAAATGATTCCAGCGCGAGGCTGTGTATATATGAAATGATTTCGACGCGAGGCCGTATATACCTGAAATGATTTCGATGCAAGGCCATGTATATATGAAATGATTTCGGTGCGAGGCCGTATTTATGAAATGATTTTGGCGCGAGGTCGTATTTATGAAATGTTTGGAACAAGGCCATACTTATGAAATGATTTCGGCGCGAGGTCGTATTTATGAAATTATGAAAGATGCTATATTATCATGTATTATAAGTTATCAGAACCCGAATGTTAGTTTAGTTCAGTTCTGGAGCTCGCTACCGTAGCTTATAGATAAGATATCTATGATTAAATTGGTGCTAACCACCCCACGAGGGGGTGGTAGATGGATAGTTGATGTGACTTTCAGTAGAGTGTGGACGTCTGCCTAGCAGTCCGAACCAAGGTGTGGCAGGCCCATCGTACTTACAGACATTTTTGACTCAACATTGGTCGACCAGCTATTGTCGAGTCCCGCCTTCGGGCTGCACAACCCGTCATGGGGGGTAGTACATGACATCAGCTAACTATTCATCTTGGGTATGTTTTCAGTATTATCAGTTATAACAGACATTTTATAAAAGATATGATTTATTAGCAAATATGAAAATATATGATTATTCAGTACGATATGATGAATGTTTAGGGATATATGATGTGACAACTCGAATAAAAATGGTATTTAAAATAATATATAGAAAAGGGGAATTATCAGAGGCCTCATCAACGAACATAGGGGATTCTTCGACAAGGGCATAAGAGGGCCTCGTCGACGAAAAAATACTAAGAGAGGTTTTTGAGCAGACTGAAATTCATCAGCAAGGAGTGGATTTCATTGACGAAATTATTGAAGGACTCGTCGATGAGATGACGTGGCTCATTGACAAATCCAGTCCTATAAATACTAAAAATTCGAATTTTAACTTCAAAGTTAAGCAAACTCTCTCCCTCTCTCTCCTCTCTTCTGCTCCCTCTCTTTCTTTCTTCGATTTTCTGGCCAAATTTATGCCGGATCGACAATATGAAGCCACCACGATGCTCCTGGGTAAGTTCTCTACAAATCTACCAGAGTGGATCGTTGGTGAAAGCAAGTTGGAAATCATCCCTGAGTTGAGGTAAGACTTTTAAAACCAAATTTGGTCTTGTGGTAGTTATAGGAAATGATATACACGTGAAAATACTAAAGGTTAATACTGAAAATTTTCAGTTTCAGGGTATTGATCAGGAAATCCTACGGGAGTTAGACCAGGATATTTTAGGGGCTTTTTCAGTAGTCAGGTAAGGGAATAAATTAAAGCAGTTATTTTCACACAAATTACTACTATTTATGAGTAAATTGATTTCCTGAAAATATTTACGATATTTGAATATTATGGAATGAATGCACGTTTGGGAAAAATACTACTATTATGTTGAAACGTGTATATATATATATATATATATATAATGTCAGAAATCATGATTTTTAGAATGCAATGTATGGTTTTATACAACAAATGTGTGGCATGAATATTATTTTACGTGGAAAAATATTATGATATGAATGAAGTATGGTTTAAGAAATTATGAAAGTATACAGTACATTATGATGTTGACAAATACATGATAAATTGATTATTTTCAGAATGACGTATTTATGTATGATTTCGGCGCGAGGCCGTGTATATGTATAAAATGATTTTGGCGCAAAGCCGTATTTATGTATGATTTCGACGCGAGGCCGTATTTATGTATGATTCCGACGCGAGGCCGTGTATATGTAAAATGATTTCGGCACGAGGCTGTAATTATGAAATGTTCGGTACGAGGCCGTAATTATGAAATGTTTAGCACGAGGCCATATTTATGAAATTATGAAAGATGCTATATTATCATGTACTATATGTTATCAGAACCCGGATGTTAGTTCAGTTCAGGAGCACGGTACCGTAACTATATATAGATCAGATATCTATGTTCAAATTAGTGCTAACCACCCCACGAGGGGGTGGGAGGTGGATAGTCGATGTGGCTTTCAGTGTAGAGTTGTAGACATCCACCTGACAGTCCGGACCAGGGTGTAGCGAGCCCATAGTACTAACAGACATTTTTGACTCGGTAGTGGTCAGCCAGCCATTGTCGAGTCTCACCTTCAGGCTGCACAACCCGTCATGGGGGGTAATACATGACATCAGCTAGCGATTCATCCTGGGTATGTTTTCAGTATTATCAGTTATAACAGATGTTTTATGAACAATATGATTTATTAGCAAATATGAAAGCATATGATGATTCAGTATATTATGATGAATGTTTACAAATGTATGAAATGTACTGTATATCTATATTATCATTAAATGTTTATGTTACCACACAACTGTATTTAGTTTATTTTTCCTTACTGAGAAGTGTCTCACCCCCCGAATATTATATGATTTTTCAGGAGCCCCTGAGAAACCGGCTGGTCGTGGCTGCCGTTGAGTTTGTAAAGTTACCTTACTAGGAGGGTAAGAGTTTGTACTAGGATCATGATTATTTTGTTGTGAGATCTTAGTTGTATTTGGAATGTTATGGGAGATTGTAAATATATATATATATATATATATATATATATATATATATATTATCTTAGTGTAAGTAGACTCTGGTATTATATTTTATGGTTTGATGGTTGTAATTTTATACTTACTGCTGCTTAGGTTTCCGCTGTGTTTGACAGGTATCTCCAATACCCACGGGTTCAGGTTGACTTTTCTATTTATTATGTTTCATTTTATATTAAGATAAGCAGGTCATTACGTATGAAATGTACTGTATATTTATAATTGCATAAAATGTTCATGTTGCCACACAACTGTATTTAATTTATTTTTCATTACTGAGATGTGTCTCACCCCCAGAGAGACCGGCGGGTCAAGGCCGCCATTAAGTGAGTTGAGCTTCCCTACTAGAAGGGTAAACGTTGATCTAGGATCAGGAGATTTTTGTTGTATGATCCAAGGTCTATTTTGATATTTTGGAGGTTGTATATAAATACAGTATTTTGGTGATATAGTAAACTTTGGTATTATGTATATTACGGTTTTGAGAATGTGATTTATATTTACTATTGCTTAGGTTTCCGCTGTGATTGACAGATGTCCCCGTTACCCACGGGTTCGGGTTGACTTTTCTATTTATTATATTTCATTTTATATTAAGATAAGCAAGTCGTTATAGAACATGTGTCATGTCCCTAACTTTTTGTGGTATTTATGTGGAGCATGTATTAACCTTTCATTTCATGTGCATTTCTATTTTTCCTATTCTTTCTTCTGCTCATTCTTCAATTTTCGTATTTTCATTATCAATAATTAGGACAATCATTACATTTCTTTCATTGCCTTCATACCACCAATGGGAATTAAGCTCGAATAGTAGTCCATGAACTAAGTCTATCTCTAGGGGTGGCTCAGCCTTCACATCTTGAGTAGGCTACAAGACCTAGGTTTCTATCTCCCCACTAGATGTCACCTCTAGGCTAGCAAGTCAAAAATAGAGATTAGTGTACAAAGAATCATCTAGAAGAAAAGAGAGTTGAGTTTCATGAACTCTGATTTGATGTTAACGCTCAAAAGGACGATAAATAGCTCAAGGATACCTCACAAGGTGTCATAGTCGTCACGGGTGTTCTCTCAGTGCTCACAAGGAACCCTAAGTGCAATGAATCACTTGAATGTGTCTATTCAGCCTCATGGGATACCATGTAAATACAAGAGTTTATATAGCCAAATTAATACAAATGAACTACTAATCAATCTTCATGGAGTTACAAACTCATATAAAGAAAAACTATACATAAATGACTCGAGTGTGCAATTTTGAGGTTATATGTAAGTATGTGAAGGGTATATGTCAGTGTTAATCATGACATAATCATCTATCCTCAATACTCTTTCTTTCTTTTTATTTCTTTATTTTTTATTTTTTATTTTAAATTAATTAGTACAAAACTCAGCAAGTGGACGTGCACAGTGTCATATGCAAATTCTTACCCCCCAACTAAAGTGGAACATTGTCCTCAATGTGAAAGCATAGGGAAAATAGAAAAATTGTGCACGGGTGAACAAGCTAATAGATATTCACTACCAACTAATGCAATTGAAAAAGAAAAGAAAAATGCAAAAAAGAAAACAAATAAAATAAAAAGAAAAAGAAAAGTAATGAGATAGAGGTTAGAAAACCCCCCTAGGGTTTTGTAGAAATAGGAACTCTTTATTTGGATGGAAGGGAGTCATGAGAGGCTTAAGTTGCTCTTTTGACCATAAAGTTGTTATTATTCGTTGGATCCACAAGTTCTATTGCGCCATGGGAATAAGTGTGTTCAACAATGTACGAGCCACCCGATCGGGACCTCAATTTCCTAGGAAACAGATGGTATCTAGAGTTGTAGAGGAGAACTTGCTGATTCAGGAAAAGGTTCTTGTCCTTGATTTTATGCAACAAATTCATCTGCTTCTTCACTAAGCGAGCCTTGTCATAAACTTTCCTCTTGAGTTCTTTAAGCTCACACACCTTCAACTTTCTCAAACCTATGACATTGTCAAGTGAAAAGTTAATCTGTTTTATAACTCATAATGCATAATGCTAAATCTTAACAGGTATATGACATGCCTTACCGCAAATCAACTTGTAGGGAGATGTCTCCAAATTCTTCTTGAATGCAGTTTGGTAGGCCCAGAGTGCATCAACCAGTTTCTCAAACCAAGCCTTTCGATTAGGACAACTCATCTTCTTAAGTATGATCTTGATCTCTACAAAGAACTGACGCTTATCCTGCGTTATCCCATGTTGTGGCGTTCAATCGGTGGCAAGGTAGTTCGCTATATCATCAAACCAAGAGCCGCATGACAAGACAGTGATAAGATAGATGATGTCAGAATCTAACATCTTTAGCACTTCTTTCTTTACCACCTTCGTCATGGTTGGGTTCAATCTCCATTGCGCATCACGGACTGGTATTGCATCTGTTGCTGTGGACTGCCTCTCTAATTCAAGTAACTCTCTAATCAAAGGGACTTTTTCATCAAATACCTCAGGTTGCTCGGGAGCTTCATTCTCAAATGCACCATCAGAACCATATGTCGACAACAGTTCTAACATATCCAAGTCATCTACCATATCTACTGCGTGTACCTCTGAATTATCACACCCAGTCGGCGTCTTATTAAACACATTCATCTCCAATGTCATATTTTCGAATGTGAGCTTAAGTACTCCACTTCGACAATTAATCAAGGCATTATAAGTAGCAAGGAATGGTCGCCTAAGAATAATAGGTGCCTGGTAGATGTTGGAGACATGCTACTGCATATCCAAAACCACAAGGTCCACTGGGTTATAAAATTTGTCAACTTGTACTAACACATCTTCAATAACACCTCGTGGAGCTTTTAGTGATCTATCTGCCAACTGTAGCATCATGGGTGTTTTCTTCAGCTCACCTAAACCCAACTGCTCGTATATTGAAAATGGGAGCAAGTTCACACTACTCCCCAAATCAAGTAAGGCTCTCCCAGTACGAGATTTACCAATCATAATAGAAATAGTGGGAGAACCAGGATCTCTGAGGTTCTGAGGAGTCTAACTCAATATCAACGCACTAACTTGCTCGGTTAAGAAAGCTTTCTTCTTCGTGTTCAATTTCCTTTTCACTGTGTATAGATCCTTCAGAAATTTTGCGTATGCAGGAACTTGATGTATGGCATCCAGAAGTGGAATGTTGATCTTCACCTGTTTGAAGATTTCTTGAATTTCAGTGTGATACTTATTCTTCTAACCAGATGTCAACCTCTAAGGATAGGGTACCATAGGTTGATACTCCTTAACAGTCTTATCCTCTTTATTATCTGACTTCTTTGAATCTGAGCTCACTTCATCTGATTTTTCTTTTCCCTCATCTATCTCAGTTGTCACTTCAGGTGTTGGAGTAACTGTTTATTGATCAATGGGCATTTCAAGACAGGAAACTTTTTTTTCGCTTCTCAAGGTAATAACCGCCTTCGCCCTTTCAATAGAATTCCCTGAAACAGTATGCACTGGTTGTTGTTCTTGTCGATATACCTGGGGATTAAGTTGAGGTTGTGCAGGAAAATTTCCTTTTTCTAAAGTATTCAACTATGTACTTATCTTATTCATGGTGTCTCTCAGTTCACTGATGGCTTAAGTATTCTGATTATTGGTCATGACGTGAATCTGCATGCAAACATATTTGCCATCTATGTGATGCTATCATCTAAAGATTTTTTTGATGGAATATGAGCTAACTTTGGTTGAAATCCCGAAGGTGTGTAGTTCTGAGAGACCTATTGCGGTTGATACTACTGTTGAGGAGCTGTAACTGAGTGATATAGCGGCTGTGGAGGTGGTGCATAAGATTGAGGAAATTGCTGAAACTGTGAGGAAGATGGACCAGATTGATTGTTCCTCCATGATAAGTTCGGGTGATTCCTCCATCCCAGATTATATGTGTTCGAGAATGACTGATTTTGAGATTTGTTGATCCAATTTACTGACTGCATCTGATTAGATCCATTCTCCTGCAATATTGATAAAAGCGGACAATCCTCCACTGATTTCGCAGCTTTCACTTTCTCTGACTCCATAATCTCTATTTTTTTAGACAAAGCAACAACAAGAGCCCGTAAATTAGTTTCCTGTTTGACCTTGTATCTACCTCAACCATTGATCGCTCTAACAGGTTGTGCTGCCATTGGTGCCCGGTCATATCGTGTGTTCTATTGTTAGGCACTTTCATCTAAATAATCAAAGAATGATAGAGCCTCATCCAGTTCCTTGTTGAAGAACTCTCTGTTACACATAGTCTGGACAAACTGTTTACATTCAGGGGTAAGTGCAGTATAAAAATAATTCACTAACTTCCAAGATTTGAATCCGTGATGTGGACATATGTTCATCAGGTTCTTGAATCTCTCCCAACAAGCTTGGAACGTCTTGTCACCTCTCTACATAAATTGACTAATCTGCTCCTACAGGTACTGAGTTCTCTGAAAAGGAAAGAACTTATGTAAGAACTCACACGGCATTTTAGCCCAGCTAGTAATAGAGTTAGGTCGTAGAGAATTAAACTAGATTTTTGCCTTATCTTTCAAAGAAATAGGAAACAAATGAAGTTTGATATACTCATCGGTTTTGACCCTATTAATAAAAGTGGTGTAGATCAACTCAAAATCTGTCAAATGTTGGTATCGACTCTCAGAATCCATCCCGTGAAACTGGGGTATCACAGATAACATGCCATGCTTAATTGTGAAGTTCGGTGCATCTTGTGGTAACACAATGCAGGAAGGTGTAGAAGTGTGTGTAGGCTGTAGAAAATCCTGAAGTGTACATGGTGCCGCCATTACTTCCTAAAAAATTTCTTGAAACAGATTACTCATATCAATTTCAGAATCACTCGTAAAAGTAACAGGAGAACAATCAGATTTTGTGCTTTGTGTGTCACTACTAGTGTTAAGTGAAATTTTGGACAGTCTATTCGAAATATCTCGGACTCAAGGCAACAAACATCAACAGTAACATCATAAATTCACTAACACAACAACAAACATGCATGGTCAATATTTTTTTTTCAAAAGTTTCAATTTTTTTTATTTTTTATTTTATTTTATTTTATTTTTTTAAATTAAAAATCAAAAATAATTGGAAAAACATAAATTTTGAAATTAAAGCCAGCACTCCTCGGCAACGGTACCAAAAACTTGACTCACTCAAATGAGCAGCTTGGAAGTTATCCCAAGTATAGGAGTTCGGTCATGTAATACATAGCCCAAGGGTCAGATCGTCTCCTCAGAGAATGCAGTTTAATTCCAAATTATACGTAATTCCAATTAGAAAATAAGGAACAAAAGGGTCACTAAATATAGTTCAGATTCGGGTTTTCTGGGATGTTTGGGATTTTCTTTCGATAAATTAAAAAAATGTGCAATTTAAAATCTAAATCCTAACACGTACTAAATTAAATTACAACGAGAAACGAAAATCCTACGTTAATAGTTAAGCAAGGATTGAAACACGCGTTTAAACTTCGGGAAAAAAAATTAAAACGATAACTTTAATATGTAATTAAACATACAATTCTAAAAAACTCAATCAATCACAAATTTAAACAAAAACCAATTTTTAATGCAATTAGTAACTTAAACAAAAATTCAAAACTTCAACAACTAAATAGTAAATGGAAACACGATAAAAAAAAAAATTAGACTTTAATAAAATTAAACTTAGACTAAATCGAACTCAACAAAATTTAAATTTTAAAGAAGACAACTAATCTAAATCCTAAAGAAGATATATTTTTTCTTTTTCATATTTTATTCTCTTTTTGTTTAAGAACCAAACCGAACTTTGATCAAGTAAAAATTAACTCAAGCAAAAAAAAAATAAATAAATCAATTTAATGTTAACAATAATTAAGAGACAAAGGAAATAAATAAATTTTAATGATAACATCCAAACAAAATTTTAAAAATTAAAACTTTAAGTAAATTTCTACCAAAAAATAACAAGTATTCAAATCTTTAAAGGTAATGATAAAGGACAACTAAAGGAAAAGAAAATAAAGAAGAGAGAGTGAGAGAGAGAGATAGGTGGGAGGAAAGCTGGCCGTTGGAGAAATAGAGCAACAACAGCAGGAGAGGCTTCGGGTTGGCCTTCCAGCAGTAGCAAAGCAGGGGTGGGCTCCTCAGGTTGCAGCACACAGCAGCAAAGTGGCTGGCCATGAGAAGAGAGAGCAATAGCAGTCTCTACAGCAGGAGGAGAAGGGGTCTCGGGTTGGCATGGGAAGAAGGGAGCTTCTCGGGTTAGGAAGGGCAGCAACAACAATAGTTGATTGAGGCAGCAACAGGGTCAATAGACAGCAGGAGGAGTTCATCTCGGGTTGGCATGGGCAACAGCAGATAGAAGAAGAGCTTGATAAGAAAGAAGAAGGAAGGAAGAAGAGAGACAAGAAGGAGAGGGAGAAGAGAGGAGAGGAGATGGAGAAGGGAAGAGAAAGGAGGCGGGGAGACTTTGGGGCAGTGAGGGAGAGAGAGAGAGGGAGAGAAGGGGGTGCGGAAGAGAGGAAGAGTGGAGAGGGGGCTTGGGGAGTGAGGCCAGCTCCAGAAGAGAAAATATATATAAGCCCCCAACTTAGAAGCCCTATACGCCCAATGCCAAAAGAAAGAGGACCCGGCTGCATGGCCAGGTCAAATCATGATATATTAAATTTTTTTCTTTTGTCTTCTTTTTATTTCTTGTTTCTTCTTTTTGTTTCCCATCGAATAAGCTTGTGTTTGACCATCCTAGAGCTCATTTATCTCAAAGCTTAAAATACAAAAGTTGTAGAACACTTTCTCAACTTTTCTTAGAATTTTGAATCATCTCGATCAGAGTTCGAACAAGAAAGTTACATCCAAAATACGAAGTAGTATCGATTTTTGCTTCCAATAATTGCCCTGCGATAAAAAATATCAAAAATTCATAAATTACTCAATAAAACCTAAATATTATAAACAGAACACAATGTTAAAATATTGAGAGTAATTAAACATTTAATTAAAATATAATTCTTAATGCATGAACTCAAATGCCTAATTACGCAATTTAGGTGCGTAATCACCTACAATAATAAAACACAAATGCTCGTAAATTTTCGACAAAAATAAGATAATAATCTAAACATTATCAAATGAGCTCACGTATTAAAATAATGGACATAATTAGGCATTTAATTAAAATTATAATCGTTAACACATGAATTTAAATGCCTAATTATGCATTTTTGATGCGTAATCACACCCCCCAACTAGCGTTTTGCTAGTCTCTAGCAAATAGCGTGAATGAAATCTAGGGTGGTACCCAAAAATACTAATTCCAATTAATATTAAATGAATGCATATGCAACACAACCAAACCATTTCACATACGGGAATATCACCATATTACACACAAGCTCATTCATACACAATTCACTCAACTCCGAAGCAAATCACTTATGCAAGTTTTATCATTATAAATCCATCAAGAACAATATACTCACATAAAGTTAACCGACAATTATAATTCAGAGTTAATGTAGCCATATAAATTCAAGTATAAATATGCAAAATCTCGAAGCATGTGTAATGTGTATGACTCGTTAGACCCACGATATCTATGGACACCTACAGAATGGTCGTTTTGACTCAGCCTAACTAGTATATCCTAAAAAATACTCAAAATGGATGGGTTCACTCATCATATCTGAGAAGGAGTGTTGCGGTTAAACATCCCACATATTGCAAGGAACAAACGGTAAATGTATGTAGTGGACTAGTTTAAGAAGGATCCAGCCTATTTGTGAGGTATCGAGTCCTTCACCCTAGCATATTCTCACCTACTCGCCATATCCAACCAAGATCACCCTAGATCAATTTATTCACAAACCAGACATGAATACATCTTGTTTACTTTTTGAGTCCGATCTCTATTTTGATGCTGACAAACCACCAATGTCTTATGTGTGCATTTAGTGCGTGAACAGGTTTTCATTTCAACACAGTCATAAGATACCGAAAAATGGAAGCCAATAGGAACTTAAATCTTATATCAATCTGGTGCATTCCATGGAACTAAAGAGCAAGACAGAAGAAGAGTACACTTTCTATTGTAATTGCATTTGTTTTTATATTCTAGTCTGTAATAGTGCATTGTATGCATGATGTGAATGGATAGCTTAGAATGACCATAGACAGACCCTAGGGATCAGCACTTTACACAAAAACTCATTTCTTAAATAACTAACTGCTTAGGGTTAAAAATTAGGGCTAAAACGTTCAGTTGACCGATGCTAGGTTTTTTGGGCTTAATTCAAAAGCTTCGACCGTAGGGAACCAGACAAGGACCATAGCTGACCTTAGGGGAAAAATTGGAATTTCATTTGCCTCGATCGACTGAACATCACAAGGTCATTTGACCTCAGTCGATCGAACTAAGAAGTTGACCAAAGTCAAAGTTTCGGTCGACTGAACCCTTAGTAGTATTAATGCCCCGATCGACCAAACCGAACTGAAGTCAACATTTTGACTTTGCTTGGTTGACCATCAGAAAATGAACTTGACACTTACGGTCGACCAAATTGACACGTGGGTAATCCCCAATGCCCTAGTTGACCGAAACTCTAATTCAAATTTGACCTAGTCGACTGAACCTCTAAGAATGGTCAACCGAACTTGCTTGGTTGACCAAACCTCGGAGGATTCAAAATCGCCTTAATACGGTCGACAAAAACCTCAGTTCAAAAATGTCATGGTTGACCGAACTCAATGATATGGTCGACCGAACCTCAAATATGGTTGATTGAACCTTTCGGGTTGGTGAAATTTTTACCGTAGTAAACAGGGTTAATTTTTGTTAAACATGTTTAATCTTTTTTCAAAATACCCAGGGTATCCCCAACGGTCATATTTTTCCCTAAGTCTATATATGGGCATTTGTCTTAATTAGCAACAAATTAGTAAAATCATTAATAAAAAATCTCTCAAATTTTTGTACTCATTTTTTATCCTCTCTTAGTTGTTTATTTGGAAAATTATTTTCAAAGAGAGTGTTTTATTTGTCTTGGGCATTTGGTTTTACTCTTATCTTGTCATTTTTCAAATCATATTTTTTGAGAGTAAACCATAGTTTCTCCCACATATTTTATTTGATAAATATCCTTGGGAGTAAATCATTCTTTGCTTGTGAATCTTGCACATCCATTGCACGATTCAAAGGCTCACGTGCTTGTGTTTGCAAAAATACTTTGAGCCATAACCCCAGACTCTCCAACACTTCATTTGGAAAAATATTTTTGGAGAAAAAGTTTTATTTGGGCATAAAATCTTCGAGCACTTATTATACACATTTTTATTCAAAGATTATTTTTGGTAAAAACATATTCTCACCTTGAGCTTATTTTCATATCATACGTGAGTGTATTGAACATATTGTTGTACATCATCTGCTTGTATTAGAAGCATTACATTTGTACACAATTATTTGGTTATCTATTGTATTCTCGACGAGTGGTCGAAAAAGGGAGACTAGCTTTGTGAATAGTCTCGGACTAGTTCAGACCCGTTTAAGAGAACTAGGTGCACTATCCTAGTAAGGTGTTGTAAATGGTGTCACTCTACCTGTGAAGTAAGCAACTAGTAGAATCCTTGAGTTGTGGCTTAAGGCAGGGAAGTAGGCAGTATTGGCCGAACCCCGATAATATTCTTGTGCACACTTCTCAATTTCCGCACTTTATATTCTTGCACATGTATGCTATATTTGATATATTGTGAATGATGCGCATGATTTAGTTTCTGTATAATATTTTTATCTGTGCAATTGGTATATGCTTTGAAAGACTCTAGGTTGTGTATTAATGATATCTAGTTTAACCTAGGAAGAAATTTTAAAATTCAAATTCACCTCTCTCTTGGGAATACACCAATTCCAACACATCTGAAACATTAGACGATTGAAGAGTCTTCATATATGGAGAACATGTATCATATCCCTGACTTTTTTTGGTAGTTGTGTAGAGTAGGTATTAATTTTTCACTTCATTATTATGCATTTCTATTCCTCTTTTTTTCTTTCTTCTGCTCATTTTTCAAATTCTTTTTTTTCATGGTCAATTAGGACAATCATTACACTTTTTTTGTTGTCTTCATACCACCCATGTGAATTAAGTTTGAACAATAGTCCATGAAATAAGTCTATTTCTAGGGGTGACTTAGCCTTCACATCTTGAGTAGACTACAAGACCTAGATTTCTATCTCCTCATTGGATGTCACCTCTAGGTTAGCAAGTCAAAAACCGATACTACTG
Source organism: Malania oleifera (assembly GCF_029873635.1). Taxonomy (NCBI): domain Eukaryota; kingdom Viridiplantae; phylum Streptophyta; class Magnoliopsida; order Santalales; family Ximeniaceae; genus Malania; species Malania oleifera. Next base: position 2,447,502 of record NC_080417.1, read on the forward strand.
TACAAAGAGTATCAAAAAAAAAAAAAAAAGTTGAGTTTTATGAACACCGAGCTGACGTCAAAAACTCAAAAGAATGATAAATGGTTCAACAGTACCTTACAAGGTGTCATAGTCGCCACTGATGTTCTCTTAGTACTCACAAGGAACCCTAAGTGCAACAAATTATATGAATGTGTATATTCAGTCTCATGAGATACCATGTAAATACAAGAGTTTATATAGCCAGATTAATACGAATGAACTACCAGTCAACCTTCATAGAGTTACAATTCCTAAATTAGCCATATAAAGAGAAACTACACATAAGTAACCCACTATACAACTTAAGTGTGTAACTCCTAGGTTATATGCAAGTATGTAAAGGGTTTAAGTCAGTAATTATGACCTAATCTTTCATATTCAATTTTTTTTAATATTAAAAACTCAGTAAGTAAAAGTGCATAGTGTCACATACAAACTCTCACCCCCCCAAACTAAAGTGGAACATTGTTTTCAATGTGAAAGCATAGGGGAAATATAAAAACTATGCACGGGTTAAACAAGCTAATAGAAAAAAAACACAGAAAATCACTACCAACTAATGTAATAGAAAAAGAAAAGAAAAATGCAAATAAAGAAACAAATAAAACAAAAATAAAAAAGAAAAAGAAAAGTAGTAAGAGAGAGGTAAAAAAACTCCCTTAGGGTCTTGTAGAAGCAAGACCTCTTCATTTAGATCGAAAGAAGTCATGAAAGGCTAATCGTCGACAGTTTGGTGCTGTACCAAACCACTTACCTTCTTTTCTTTTTATTTTTCTTTTTCTTTTCTCTTTTCTTTTATTTTTGTTTTCTTGGTTTGGTTCCTATAGACCAATTGATCCTTTTATGCATCATCAAAGTAAAATGATGTACATCAAAATAAGATTTAAGTGCTTGATTTGAACATGAATCATACTCATTAACTCTCACTCACCAAATAAAAAAATAAAAAAAAAACTTGGGATTCACTTAATTGTGATTTTTTTATAATATTTTTTGAGATTTCAAAAAATTATAGTATCAACTTACTTCCCAAATTTGTTTCAAAACTAAAAATAAAAATAATTTTTTTAATTAAAAGAGTCTTGGGGTGTGTCAAGGGTATCACACCTCTTTCAACAAAAAAACACATGTCTTTAGACAAGTTGGCATCACCTATCTAAACACAAAATCCCATGTATATTTTTCCACAAAATCCATTTCCAATGACATCATTGTATTCCCACGAAATGATAAATTCTCCTACTTTTGAATTTTCTAATACGTGTATATTTGAGAAGCTTTTGAACTTTTATTCAAAATAAAGTAATGTTATATGACATCGATCCATGATAACATGAATCCACGTGACAGAGTACTCGAGAATAAAATAATGAAGTCATATGAATTCATAATGACACGAATTCACGTGACATAGTATCAATGAATATGATTGTACTATTACACCTATTGATATCTTGTCTTGTGGATTCGCATCAACATAGACGCACGTATTTTAATATTTGTTCTTAGTAAAATTTTTTCTTTTAAACATTTTGATTATTGTCTTAGGAAAAAGTAGAATTATTTGTATAGTATAATCTTTTACTCATTGGAGTTGAATTTTAAAGTATAATAATTGAATGTAATGCAATTGAAATGCAACAAATAATTTAAAATTTAGAATGAGGGTTTGATTTTTAATATAAAGTTGGAGGAAACAATAAACATTGAACGGGAGAAAGAAAGTGACGCACAGTGACGCAACACGCCAACACCTATGGAGAAATGGGGCCATTCCCTGCGACCCAACGCAACGAATCTCCTATGAAAGTGCCATGCATCCGCCGCGCACTTCCACACGGCCACGGTGCTCCCTCCTTCCTCCCTAAGCAACCCCACTCTCCGCCCGATGCCACCCAGGAGCCACCTACCTCTGCAACCCACCACCCATCACTAGAAGAAGAAGAAGAAGAAGAAAGAAGAAGACCCAGATTGCTCTTTGCCCTCCTCTTCATCACTATCAGAGAGAGAGAGAGGGACGGGGAAGCTATGGCAGCTGTGTCTCCCTATGCGCCGTCGAAGACACTGCAATCAGCTGTCTCCAAACCGCAGGACCCGATAAGCCACGCCGCCGGAAACGGCGGCCACCGGCGGAATCTCCCGCCCATCACCGTACTTCTGGGTCAGACCGCGCTCCGCCTTCTCTGCCACGTGGCCGCCATAGGTGGTGTGATCGGCCGCTCCGGGGCCATCGTCAAGCAGCTGGAGCGCGAGTCGGGCGCGAGAATTCGCGTCGACGACACCGTGCCCGAGTGCGCGGAGCGGGTCATCACTGTGGTCGGGTCTGCGCTCTGCGACCGGAAGGTCACTCTGAGAGCCGCAGGCGAGGCAGATGAGGAGGAGTGCGAGGTGTCGCAGGCGCAGGATGCTCTGCTCTGCGTTTACGATAGGGTTTTGGAGGTGGAGGCGCGCATGGAGGGCGGCTGCAGCGGCGTAACTTGCTGTAGGTTGTTGGCGCAAAACGGACAGATTGGGGCAGTAATGGGGAAAGGAGGGAAGACTATCGAGAAAATGAGGAATGATACTGGCGCAAAAATTAGGATCTTGCCTGCAGAGCAGGTTCCCGCATGCGCCACTACCGGCGACGAATTGATTCAGGTGAGGTTTTTGTTTACCTGCTTTGCGACCCTGTTTGGATTCTCAGAAAGGGCGAGAAAAGATAAAGCAGAGTGGTGGAAATGCTTGTGGAATGAAGCCTTTAAACTTTTTTTTCGTATTATTTCTAGCTCTCCCTTTTAATTGGTTAAAACTTCTGCCGTTTGTGTTAGAAAAAAAAAAAAAACTATGATTTAATGCATAATGGAGAATGGGGATGCTTTTAATCAGCCATTAAAATGGTTTTAGATTTTGAGACACAGTAGGCTTTGTTTCCCAATGCATATGGCTGGGTCGTTAATGGAGAAGATATAGTGGTGGTACCCGATGGTATTTAAGGATGCTTGCTTTAATGGAAAATATTTGAAGAAAATACTTTCGGCTGAGAATAATAATAATTGTCTGGTTGAAAGAGAGATTTTCTTTCCCTCTAAATGAATACACATTGTTAATATTTGATAAATTCCATTGTGAAATACTCTTAGGTTACGTTTGGAACCATAGATTTCAGATCTTGAATTTGGATGGATTTTGGATCTTGAATTTGAATGGATTCAGATAAATTCAATACAATTTTGTATTATATCTCTTTCAAGTTCATACAAATTAAAATCTAAAGCTTCTCCCAAACCCACCCAAAAGTATTTTAAATCATTCTGTCACTTTAAAAAAAAAAAGAAAATTCTTGCACGTTAATATATTCGTATTGTTGGGGACATCCCAAGTACCATCTGTAGTTTCATATAAATAATTATATTTGTTGGACTAGTGCAATATGTAATCCATTACTAGTTGTAGGATGTTCTAATTTGCTGTTTTTTTTTTCTTTAAGAAAATGCTACAATATGTGCGTTGGTTCTACTCTTGCTTTTTTTTTTTTTCCCAAAGAAAATGGAGAAAAAAGGGTTGGCCTAGCACACAAGGCTGCATATTGCAGGACTGCAATACCAGTTTAGGTATTTTGGAATTTGGATATATTTTTTCTGTTGACAAATGAGAAAATCCAATGTGATGCTTCAGATTTCAAATTCATTGGGTAGTTGGACAAACCTCAAAAATGCATTTGAACTTGGCTATTGTTCAATATTTATCTTATTAAAAGAAAAAATTTCTTCATTTCTGATAAGAGAGCTTGTTAATTATTGTGGCAGATTATGGGGGCCATTTTGGCAGTTAAGAAAGCACTAGTTACTGTTTCTCGCTGTCTTCAGGAATGTCCACCATTAGATAAAGCCCCAAAACATGTAGGCAGACCTGTTGAGGTAGCTTCCTATGGGGACTTTCCTGATCCTCATGTGGAGTTTCAACCACAAAATAACTCCTCATTACCATCTTTGCCTGGTAATTCCGTGGATTATACTTCTGGCAGACATCCATTGTCGACAGATTTTGACAGAATCACCAACCTGGATGCCAAAAGTGGGCAACATGAAGTTAAGTTCAAACTTCTCTGTCCTAATGGTGCAGTTGGAGGTGTTATTGGCAAGGGAGGGGCCATTGTCAAGGCTCTACAGAAGGAAACGGGAGCTTCTATAAATGTTGCTGCTCCGTTTGTTATGTCAAGTGAGCGTGTTGTCACTATTTCTGCACTGGAGGTTTGTTATGCTACCTTTATTTGTGGAGGTTCTACTATGTACTCACATTTTCCCATTAGTTGTAGATGTACATGCAATTCCCAACCTTGTATATCATATCTTATAGTTGTCATATTGGCTTACCTTGTAGAACTCAGAATCATTCTACTCTGCTGCACAAAATGCCGTTGCTCGAGTTTTCATGAGAGCTATAGAGGCTAGCATTGAAAATGGGCTTATTTCTGCATTGAATAAGGGGGTAACTGTAACTGTAAAGCTTCTAGTTGCATCAAACCAAATCAATTGCTTGATTGGTGAAGGAGGTGTGGTGGTTTCAGAAATTAGAGAAGCTACTGGTGCTGAAGTACTGATATTGGGAGGGGACCCAGTCCCAAATTGTGCTTCAGAGAATGAAGAAGTGGTTCAGGTGCGACAAATTTTAATTTTCATATCATTTTGAATAAAAATTACAGGGGAAACTTAAGGATCACCTGTACCATGTTTTTTCAATTCAAATGTTTAAGTAACCTTGATTTAAATAGTCGTTGTCGTGACCCATTTTACTATTGGTGTCAACATTTCTTATCTATATTGAAGAAGGATTTCGGTATACATTTTATGGTAGCTCATCTCCACCTTGTTATGGTAGAAAATTTTTTAAATTGTGTAATTTTTGACTGCAATTTCTTTCTTTTCTTGCCTTTTATTGATTCTGTTTGGTAATTATAATGGAGGCAAGATTTCATTTTTACCAAAATTTCAGCTTGCTATAGCTTACTTGTTTTAGCATTACTTGAGATTTCAACATTTCGGAATTTCCAAGAATTAAGTTAATGTTGATTTAAAAATTATTAGACTTGATGATTTCTTAAATTAGTTGACTTCCTGTTCCCAGGGCTAAATCTGATATAGAAAGCCAAAGGTTATATGTGCTATAATAGTGGGTAACTCCTAGCCTCCTTGGGCTGTTTGAGCATTTAGAATAACCGTGAGTTTTTCCGTAATTTAGCAGCTCACGTTGCAGCCTGGTCAGTGGTAGACCCAGAAATTTTCTCCAGTAGGTATATATGCTTGCACAAAAAGAAATAAAAATATAAAAATATACAAATTTTGGATTAATATTTAGTTAATCTTATTATTTTATAATTTTAGTGCTACCATATTTTTAATCATATTATTTTATAATTTAATATTTAATGCTTGGTTTTGCAAAATCTCAATGGGGCCAAGTCTCTCCACTGGGTGTAACCTGTGTCACCATTGAGCCCAGTTGCTTTGCATTTTATATGCAGCTCAGGTCTAGGGAACAACAGCCAGTAAGAGAGACACCTTTTCTGCAATTTTTATTGGCGCCAAACTTTTGGCATATCCAGGAAGCTTCATAGTTCATACATGAATGAAAATAACTTTTTTTTGGCAGATTACTGGGGAGTACGAGAATGTACAAAGTGCTCTGTTTCAAATCACTGGTAGATTAAGGGATAATATTTTTCCGGGTAAGTTGCTCAATGGAACAGGACCTAGGAGCTGTTCTGCGATTCCTGATGTCTCTTCATATGAAAGAGCTTGGGAAACAACCTCTACTGGATTTTCTCAATCTTTAGACCTTTCTTATTCTGATCAAGAGACTGCGTTAGCTCGGAGAATGAATCATCTTGCAATCAAGCAGAAAATGGGTGGTCCTCCTACTATTTCATCAAAGTTGCAGCCGTCACAGGTGAAAAACATTTCCCTATTTGTTTTAATGTCTTCTTTTCTTAATATCATTTTCTTCAGATATTTTTTCTATCAATTTTTTTCTTCAGCGATTTAGATCACTGTCAGCCATCAAGACTAACAGTGTTTTGGGTTGCTATAATTGCAGACAATGGGAAGAGGGAACACAACAGCCTTGACAGATGATGGAGGAGCCTTTAAAACTTTCAGAGGTGGTCTAGAAGTTGAGAGGTCAGTATTGCTCAATTGAGGGGCAGTTGGCGTTTTTATCAGTTATTACTAGTAGTGTGCCCGTGCTATGCATTGGGTGCATTTAAAATTCAACCTATTGCATATAAATTAAAATAACAAACATAAAAATATGTGTATATAACTGAAAAAAAACATAGTGATTAGGCAAAAACTCTCAGCTGATCCATATACCCAGTGTCTAGCTGAATAAAGCCTAAAGACCTTGACTCACATGCCCAACGTTGACCCCAAATTCACCCTGACCCACATGCCCAACCCTGACCCCAAATTCCACCCAGGTAAGCTCAAGGCTGCATGTTAGGCTCCCAACATCCAAAACCCAACTTTTCACTCGACCCACATGCCCAATGCTGACTCCAAATTCGACCTGGGTAAGCCCAAGGTCATGTGTCCGGCTCCCAACATCCAAAACTCAACTTTCATATATTTATAGATGTTGAAGGGGAGCCTTGGCGCAACAATAGAGTTGTTTCCGTGTGACCTGGAGGTCATAGGTTCAAGGCGTGGAAATTGCCTCCTGCAAAAATGCAAGGTAAGACTGTGTCCCATAGACCCATCGTGGTCTACCCCTTCCCTGGACACTGCGCATTCAGGAGTTTTGTGCACGGGGCTATTTTTTTCCTATTTTTGCAAACGGAAGTCATGAACAGGCTGTTTTTTTCCTATTTTTGCAAACAGAAGTCATGAACATTCTTAATAAGCTCTTCGCGAAAGCCTTGAGAATTTAGTTCCAACAAGCTGGTTATGCAAGCAGTTGTATGCCTGGCCTGAGAAACAGACTTTTATATCAATCTAAGTCATAACAGCGTTGCCAATACTTCTATGAAATCGGGCCATTTCCGGTAGAATTTTTATGAAGTTCCTCTATGAACATAGATCTTAATTGATGAAAGTGGGAATGGAGTAAAATCTAGGTTAGAACTATGGAGAACAACTTTAAAGTTTAGAGGTTCTAGGATAAGTAGAAATAAGATATAATATACAATATGCAATTTTTCGTTATGTAAGGAGGAATAGTGGAGATAAGATTGAACTTGATAATCAAGATATTAATAGCACTAGCAAATTTTTATACCTTGTCTCTATTATGCAAGTAGAAGGAGACATTGAAGATGATGTAATAATACATAGAATTAAAGTAGGTTGGGTAAAATGGAGGAGTGCTTCGGGTGTGCCATGTGATTGTAGAACACCTTTAAAATTAAAAGAAAAATTCTATAAGACAGCTATAAGACCAGCCATGCTCTATGGATTAGAATGTTGGCAACTAAGAAACAATATGTGCAAAAAATAAAAGTTGTCGCAATGTGAATGTTAAGGTGGATGAGTGGTATAACATTTAAATATTAATTAAGGAATGAACATATTTGCAATAAACTACGCGTAACGGTAGAAGATAAGATAAGGGAGTGGCGACTTAGATTGGTTGGGTATTTGAAACACAAGCCAAGTGTCATGGGCCAAATAGTTGTGTGGTACTAGCTAAAACACTCATTCTTAACTAGTTGGCCAAAAATTACCGTGGTTTACTACAAGAACACATTCACAACACTTGAATGAGAAGTAAGTGGAAACAGTAAGCAATTTATGAAAACAAATGGCAAGCAAGCGGTAAACATTGAAACAACATGATTAATTAACAATACATTTGTAATAAACAACGTGCGTTTAGCAAGGAAGGCAAGTAGACTAAACACGATTAACAAATGCTAGTAAGTTTTACAAGATTGATCTCGAGGAGATGCCAAGTTGTAAATTGAGGATTTTAAAATGTTCTATCCAGAAGTTGTTTGTGAATCTTGAGTCTCAATTACTGATAATGTAATGGGGAACACTCCGATGCTTGAAAATTTGTGCTGTCTCCTCTACTGAACAGTACTTTAGTGTGGGTATGAAAGTTATGTACTTCAAAAACCTGTTTATAACCACAAGAATAGACCCTGCATCATCCATTTTGGGCAAGCTATTGACGAAGTCAAATGAGACACTCTTCCACGGTCTAGTTGGTACTTGAAGGGGTTTCAGCAATCCTGCAATCTTCTTCCACACCACCTCGTTTGCTAACAACTGAGACAAGTTAGGGTATACTTGACAACATTATCACACATCTGTGGCTAGTAATAACTTTGCTTTAGCAGTGCCAAGTGTGATGCCATCCTATATGACTTGCCCATATGGTATCATGACACTCTCTTAGTAGTTTCTTCCTTAGATCTCCAACGCAAAGCACAAAAAGTGGTTACAATGTGTAACTAGCAATCTGTATTTTAGCTAGAATTGGCATGTTTTGCCCTCTTTCGTCAACTTTATGAGGTTTTGGGCAATTGTATCTTTGGCAAGGTTCTCGTCAATGCTTTCCTGCATTGTTGTGGTAACCTTACTTACTATCAAGTAGGTTACCATCTATAAAACTACAAACTTGACCTTCCTGCTTAGTGTACCTGTGACTTGGTTCATCCACCCCACTTTGTGCTCCAATAAGAAATCAAACTTCGCTAGAAATTCTTGCGAACGCCCCTACTTAGTTGACAATTTTGGCAATGTAAAGAAGTGATTGACAACCAAGTTATTTGTTCTCACAACAAACTTTGACCCAAGTAGGTAATGCCACCACACACGAAGGCAATGTGTCCTCGCTAGCATTTCTTCTCTTGAGTTGTGTATTTCTACTCCATTAAGTTTTTGGCTGTCGTATGCAACAGGATGCCCATCTTGTAACAAGATTCCCCTAAGGGCATAGTTTGATGCATTTTTTTGTACTTCGAAGGGTTTCATGATATACGGAAGAGCAAGTGTCAAATCTTGCATCATGGCATCCTTCAAGTTGTCAAAAGTTTCTTGACACTTCTTTGTCCAATTCCGCCTATGATCCTTCTTCATGAGTTCTATCAAAGGAGCATTCCTCCTTGAATACCCCTCTACAAACTTTCTGTAATAATTGGCAAGTTCAAGAAAGGAGTGCAACTCCTTCACTCTTATTCGGATCTTCCAGTTTTGAATAGTTATCACCTTTTCCAATATCAGGTTTTTCATATCCATTCGAATTTGACCTTGCTTAATCACATAATCAAGAAATTTGATGTTCTGTTGAGTGAAAGAACACTTGTCTCTCTTTACACAAAGGTTTTTTCCTTTCAGCTTGTTGAACACCTTATATAGATGCTCTTTATGTTCTTCCAGAGTGGAACTGTAGAATACAATGTCATCCAAGTTTACCACGACAACCATGTTGAGGTACTCATTAAATACCTAGTTCATTAAGATGCAAAACATCTTTGATGCATTCGTTAACTCAAAGGACATCACCCAGAATTCATGTGCCTCACACTGTGTCACATAGGCCTTGTCTTCGGTATATCACTATCTACTATCCTCACCTGATGGTAGCTTGAACTCTAAGTCAAGTTTGGTGAAACACTTTCCATGACTTAGATGATCAAACAAATCAACAATCTGTGGAGTAGGGTACTTGTTGCGCATAATCACCTTGCCGAGTGTGTAGTAGTTCACACACATCCACATGCTCCCATAATGTTTCCTCTAAAACAACACCGGTGCTATGAATGATGCTTTGGAAGGACGTATATAGTCTGCTTCTGATAACTCATCAAGTTGTTTCCCTACCTTTGCTAACTCTGGAGGCACCATCCAATATGACACTTTAATAGGTGGCTTAGCTCCTGGTAACAACTTGATTTCATGCTCCACACCTCGTCGTGGAGGCAAGTTGTGAAGTAACTTGTTTGATATCACAACTTTATACTCATCCGACATAGCTTGGATGACAGTAGGCACTTGCTCTTGGCATACACCTTCAGATACCATTAGCATGGCTATATAAGTCTGTTCTCTCCTCTTCAATCCTTTCTTGAGTTGCATGACAAGAGGGAACTTCTCATCATCTTCTTTCTATGCAACAACGACTCACACCATGCAAGGGTGGTCTCCCATCAAACGAAGTCACAAAGGGAACTGGAAAACGACATTGATACCACCTTAGTCTTCGTTAAGAATTTTCATTCCAAGAATCATTTGAAAATCACCTGACGACACAATTATGAAATTGGCACGTCCTACCATTTGTCCAAGCTTTACAATCACTTGCTTGGCTACTCCTAGAGTAGGCTAAGCTATAGAGTTAACTGCTTTCATGCTTCATGAATCCTTCTCTAAGGTCAAGTTGAGTCATTGTGCTTCTGCTTGTGAAACGAAATTTTGGATAGCTTCGGTATCAACCATAGCACGAGTGTTCTTTCTAGTGATCCGTAGATCCATAAACACTAACCCACACTAATCTTTAGCTTGGGTAATTTTTCTCTTTTGTCTGCCTTTACAACGCATTGACTAATCACATTACATCCATCCTCGGGGCTTCCTCCTCTTCCTCATCATCTTGTAGTGCCCCCTTTGCAATGAAAGCTCGTATGACATTGAGTGATGATTGCAAGGGCACTCGGCAACTTTGTGAAGGCCTTGACATAAGAAGCTTGTCATCTTACTCTTACGATTAGGTGTGTTGAATGATCAAGATGACAAGGCTTTTTTGAAGTTGATGCCTTGGTATTGGCTCCCTTGCTTTTGTGTTTGCCCCTCTTGAAAGACATATTGCTATTTCCACCTACGCCACTTTCTTTGGATGTTGTGGTACTCTCTCTAGCGTAGTTAGTCAATGGTTCCGCAATAGCTTGTGTGATAGGCAAGTGTTGAGTTGTTTGTTAATGAAGTTATGTCTTTGTCCACAATTTTAACCCCTCGAAAAAATAGAACAACTTGTCTTTCCCCGACAATGTCTCGAATATTCAATATCAAAGCAAAAAATTGTTTCACTTACTCCTTGATTGAACCATTGTGTTTAAGGTCTCTTAGTTTATGTCGAGCATTGCACTCCACATTCTCAAGAAATAATTGTCTGAGGAGTCATACTCCCCATTTTACACTAAGTCTTACACCCACGAAAACATAAAACCTATAACCTATATTACTATTTACATGATGGTAACCCATCCCATGCACACAAGACAAGCAGTCACAGGCAAACATAATGCCCTGAACACGCTTGGCTTATGACACCAAGCTATGCACCTATGAGGAGCATTGAGTTAGTTATTGTTAATGTTATTACAAAGGGTAGGAGTAGACCTAAAATAACATGGAAAGAGACAGTATGAAGGACATCATATTTGTTGAGCTAGCTGAGGAAAATGCCCTCAATTGGGTGAATTGATGGAAAAAGATTCTTATAACTGACCCCACCTAGTCGGACTTCAGGCTTCTTGTTGTTTGTAAACATAGAAAACACACTTCAAAAAAATTGCTTTTTAGTTAGTTTTTTAATTGGATGATTGGGCACCGCCTGCAATTGTACTACCACTGCCACTAGCCCATTTTGTTTGGATTTGAAATGGGCACACCAGGTTTATGCAGGCACTCAATGTGAGTTTAAAATATTTTCTAATTATAATTTATTTTACTTGGTGAATAGGATTGTGATGGCATTTTACACTGAAGTGCAGTGTCCTTATTACATGCTTTATCAAATATCTGCTGGCTGCTACTTTCTCCCAACATACAATCCCTTTGATCATTTGATATAATTCTCTCAACTTGGAAGGGATGCAAAGTTCCTGTATTTATTTGCTTCTATCCATGTTTTGACTCTTTCTTCTGTTCGTGCAGTGAAACAAAATTTGCTGCTGTAACAAATACAACTGTGGAGATTTTAGTTTCTGCTCATGTTTTTGGGTGTGTGTATGGTGAGGATGGTAGCAATCTGACTCGTCTGAGACAGGTTAGGCTTCATTATGTCTTATTTCCCTTTTTCTGATAAGGGTGGGCAGTAGGGAGGGAAGGTTTAGTTTAGATCCTTTATTTTGTGCTTGGGTTGTTTTGTCTTTTGCTGGTTGCCAGTCAACTTGGTGATTAGATTGGTCAGATTACGATAGAAAAAAGAGAGACACAACCTATATTTTTCTTTTAAGGTTATAAGGTGATTCCATGTTACTCGATTAGGTATTTGGTACAAATTGTGAATGATCTTTTAAATTTAAATTTTAAACTAATATTTTAGCCATTAAAAATGGCTAGTCTTAACATTTTCAATATACAAAATACTAGCACAAGTGCAAGACATTGGGTATGTGCACTGGTCAAAACCACACCGATCAGTCAATAGTTCATGCAAGCGTGAGAACATATATGCCACTTGTTCAGATAAGATGGGAGAGTTGAATGATACCCTACAATTCTTGTCATCATCATTATTAATCGTCCTTTTCTTTCTTACAATTGCTTGAAGGTCTCTTACTGATTGTTGTTAATTGCCATCTGTTTTTTTTTTTTTTAATTTAACTTCTATGAATCTGTTTGATGTCTCTTTTTTTGACCACTTCTGTTTATCATTTGGTTCTCTGGACTTAGATTTCGTGTGCGAAAGTTGAAGTGAGTGATCCTTGTCCTGGTGAAGGCAATGGGAAGGTCATCATATCTGGAACACCTGACCAAACACGCGCAGCACAGAGCCTGCTTCAAGCTTTCATCCTAGCTGGGTAGTAATTTTTGGATCACTGGCCTTTGTTCTTATTACTGTCAACAGGTATGATGACAGTGATGGCCATCGCTTTTCTCTATTTGTTCATGGGAGGAAAATAATCTTAATGCATTCCTCAAAACTATTTATTAGGTTCCACATCGAGGGGTGTACTCAAGTGATTAGTTCTCTTAGCAAAAATCGATTGTCAAAATCACTTTCTGATGCTTTGCTGTAGTTTTGATCTCCTCTCCCAGTGTCGTGCAATGTTATGCATGCTTAAAACCCAACCCAGACTTTGGCCTCATGGTTCGCCGTATGCCAGCTGGGGTTTGAATCCTCAAGGCGGAGGAATTAGGGTTGGGAGGAGCTTTTAGGACTTGTAATTAATGGTGCTTCTGGGACAAATGTAGATAAAACACTTGTATTTAGAGTTTTGAAGAATTTTCTATTTTTGGAAGGTTGGTACATTTTCTTAACAGGCAACCACCTCCCATTCTAACTTCAAATATTAAAACTATAGAGCTCTAGTCATTACTCATTTACTTGTATCTCTCAAAGACGAACTAAGCAGTCTTTAGACTTTGTCGATTGAATGGGCTCATACCATTCCATTTGTAGCAAAATTTGGTGTTCAAAAAATTGGAGAGTTCCAGCAGACACGCCCTTCCTCTGATCACCGCCCCGTGTCCATGAGCATTTTTCTGTTCTAGGTTAAACTATTAATATGCATTACTTTTGAATATCATTTTCACTTGGCTCAAAGTCCTTACTTTTGTACCTTACTTGCCATTAAGTATTAGTTACATGAATTTATTGTGAAAAAGTATTAGAAGCCAAATACAAAGAACTCGACGCATGCTAGATAACTCTATAAAAATGTTTTAAAAAATTTCACGACAATTTTTTTTTATAAAGAAAATGCTATTCACATTTTGATCCCTTGCCAATGGGGCATGTGAATGTATAATGGTGCAGGCCTAATTATTTTTATTTTTACTTTTATTTCAAAGAAAATTTACATGATCGATACACAAATTTAGAAGTCGTGTTGTGCATTTCTCTATCAACATAAATTAAAGTCCGATCTGATCTAGAATGAAATTGAAATTATAACCCTAATTTTAATATTGATTTATGGTTTGTATGAATGAAGATGTAATTGCATTGTAGGTGGAATGGTAATTTTCCCATTCAATAAAATGATGATTTCTACTCTTCTGCACAAAACTACAATAACAATACCTACAACAATAATGATAACTGACTTTTATCATCTTTCAGAAATAAAAATATTAATTATTACTATTATTAAAATTTTAAACTTATTATGATCCAAAACTATAAAATTTTTCAATTAAATATAATTTTAAATTGAAGTCATGTATTCAAATATTGCAAAGTTAAACAAGTTTGTCGGCTGTGTAGAAAATAACTATTTTTTCATTCATTGGAGCCACAATTTAAAAATATTACATTAAAAAGAAATCGAAATTGTGGTTCGTAAAAACATTCTATGTTATTTAAATTTTAGTTCAATTCTTTAACCTTGATTCTATTCTCTCATTCTTTTTCTATTTTGATTTTATTTTATGAATAGATAGGTGTCTTCTATCTCAGTTCTTAGAATTAAGATTTTTTTTAATGATCTAGAAAGTATTTTTCTAATCTACTACATAAATGAATCAGTCATATATAAAGTCATTTGGTGATATCTTTGAATTTTCTTAAAACTTGTCTAATCAAATAAAAAAATGAAAACCTGTACTTTGAGATTTTTTTTCTAATTTTATCCTTTATAAAAAATAAAAATATATTGTTGACTTTTTAAGTCTGATTCCTATTTTGATGCTGACAAAATGTAAGTATCTTATGTGTGTATTTAGTGTGTGAACAGATTTAAAATTTAACACACATAAGATTAAAGGGACATGGAAGCTAGGAGGCACTTCAAGATTATACAATTTGACATATTCCATGGAAGACTGGAGAGTAAAGAAGATTGAAGACATTTGACTGTTTCAATTGTAATTGCATTTTTAGTTTTGGTCTATAATAATGCATTGCATGCATGATGTGGATAAAAACTTAGTAATGACCGTAGACTGAACTTAGGGGCTTTAACTTTCATAAAAAAAAAAAAAATTTTTTTTTTCATCAAAAGACTAAAATCATAGAAGGTTTTAAAATGAATTTAGGTTCAAAAAGAGGGCAAAATTTGATTTTTTTTTTTAGGCACGGTCGACCGACCCTCTCAGGCTTAAAAATGCCTCAGTCAACCAACCCTTTGGCCGACCGACCATCCTCAAGCATCAAACGACCAACCGACCGACTTTGACTTTTGAACCTGTTTGTAATACCTCGGCTTATCGACCTGTTAGTTCAAATAAGCCTCAGCCAACCGGTCACTTGGATTGGCAAACCGGCCTTGAGCCTAAGTCGACTGAACTTATAAAGGGTTTTAAAACGCATTCGGCTAGTCGACCGGCACCTTCCATGGTTGACCGAACTTGCCCAAAAAATTCAAATTTGCTGTGAGAGGTCAGCCGACCGACGCTAGCACCAGCTAACTGAACCTCGTGGGTTTCGGTAATTTTCAGCGTTAATTCGGGTTAATTTTTTGATTAAAGAAATTCAAAAATACTCTCTGTGTGCTTAATGGTTATTTTTCCTGGATATTCTATAAATACCCCCCTTTATAAGTATAATTAGTAAGATGATTAGTTGAAAAATTCTCTTAAATACTTTTGTTTGTTTTCAAACTTTATTTTTCATACTCTCTTACTCTTATTCATTTCAAAATCATTTTTAAGAGAGTTTTAATTATCTCCCTCGCTCTCTTCATTAACAAATTCATTGCTCTTGAGGAGCGTTTAAGGAATCATTCATTTGGGCATATATTTTTATATTCAATTTTACTCTCACTTAAATCTTTATTTTTGAAATTCATTTTAAGAGTAATCTTTGAGTTATTCCCATATTATTTCTTTGATAAATATTCATTGGGAAAACTCTTCTTACTTTGAGTCTTTGCATATTCATTGCAAGATTCAAAGGCTTACATTCAGTTTATTGCATAAATAATTTTTGTAAGTTGTTAAAATTAATTAAATTTAAATGAAGGCACATAAAGAACATTAGAAAGAGAGAAAGTAGGAGAAAACCGCATAGTGCCGGTATGAGTTACAGAAACAATGTCACAATTTGGAAGCTTAATGGGGCATGGCTGATTGAGAAACTGAATATTATCAAGAGAAGACAAATTGGAAGTCATGTTATCGGAGGCACTTAAATCAATAATCCATTCAGTGTTAGAAAGAGAAGCAGAATGACAAGAGGCGAGGTTACCAGTAAAATTGACAGAGTTGGTGTTCAAAGGCAATAAAAGATTCAAGAATTCACAGAATTGTTCGCTGGTGAGACTAGGGATGACAATCTTAGAAGAGGTTGAAAAACCTGTAACATTATTTTCAGCCATTGAAGAATCAGATGTTTTCATAACGTCAGATAGTTCAGATAAATAAAACAGCTGAATTGGATAAAAGTCGATCTTTGCGACGACCAAAAAAATAAACCTTCAATTTAATAATCTTGCCATAAGAACTTGTAACTGAGGGATGAGAGAAGGAGAGATAGAGTGAACGATGACGACGGCCGGTGAAGAGGATTGCGGCGGAGAACACGTGAGCACCGGAGACGATGAGAGAGCTAAGAGAAATGAGAGTACTGCCGCTGTGGCTTGCGCCAGCGACGAAGATGATGACCGCTGAACTGAGAAACGGAGACCTGAGAGACAAAAGATATTGCCTGGAACTGAGATTGCAGCTCTAAAAGAAGCACTTCGTGCTCAACAACAGCTTCGACATAAACTATACGTTGAACTTGATGAGGAAAGAGAGGCCTCGACTATTGCAACCAGTGAAGCGTCATCCATGATCTTGCATCTACAAGAAGAAAAAATTGCAGTGAAGATGGAAGATTTGAGAAACTGAGAGTACGCCGAACACATGCCGGAGAGGTGCAAAACTACGAGACGATCGGAGAAGATGAGAGACCGCTGGAGACGAGCGGTACACTGAGACGAACAATTTTGGGAGACTGAGATAATGCCGAAGATGATGATGACGGAGAACTGAACTGATATGGGATCATTGGAGAAGACGGCCGGAGAAGCTGGTTGCTGAGGACTGAATGAAAATATTCATCAGAGAAAATCTGAGAGCTGAGAGATACGAGTCGGAAGATAGGCAAAGAAAAGGAGAGACGAGATGCCAGAGAAGCACTTGCCGAAGACAATGCCGGGAATTGAGAGCAGCTAAAAGACTGAAATACGATGAACCAACGAACACCAGAGATGGCGTCAGAGAGAGAAAACAGGGGCTGAGAGAAGAGATATGGGCGGAGAAGATAAGGGAGAGCTGAAAACTGAGAAGCTACAAGGGAAGCCGAGCGAACGCCGAGAGATAGCCAGGAAAAAAAACTTCGAGCGGAACTGCTGCTCCTAGCAATGGAGTTCGGGTGGGCGATGGTTGTCACTGTAGTTTGCTATTGGCGGAAGCAGATAGACGGATGGCGAGAGTTGGAGTAGAGAGACGCCAGAAAGAGAGAGAGTTGAGATAATGTCGGAACAAGAGAGACTTAGAAGGTCGGGACGGCAAGACAGTCGGGACTGCAAGACGGAATCGAGACTGCAAGACTACAAGACTAAACATCGAAACCGAGAATGCTGGAGAACTGAGAGGGAGAAGAAGAACTCTGGACGGAGAGCTGCCGGAGTGTTGTTTGCGTTTAGAACATTGGGCGGCGGCAAGGCAAGAAAGGTTAGAAAAAAAAAAAATTAGGTTTTGAATACCATGTTAAAATTGGAGAAAAATAATTTTATTGATTCACACATAATACAAGGATTATAAGGATATATATACACGAGAGAATTGAAAAAAATGGAAAGTATATATTGTTCTAAATGGAAAGTGTATATTCTATAATATAAGCAAATCTCTATCATCTCCTATACTTAATTTCCAAAAATATTCTAGAAAATATTATTTGAGTTATAGATATTTGAAAAACACTTATTGAATATATTTTTAAATAAAAATCATCATCTTCATTTTCTCTCACATTATTTCATAAATCTATTTTTGAGAGAAAAACCTCACATACTCATTTGAGCTTTATTTCATATCATATGTAAGTGTATTTGAGCTTCAAATTGTACATCTTAACTTGTTCTAGAAGCATTTCTATGTACGCAAAAATTTATATTTCCTTGTATTCCATGCGTGGCCTGAAGAGGGATACTTGCTCTATGAAAAGTTCCGGATTGGCTCAGACTCGGTTAGGAAAGCACTGGATTGGCTCAGACCCGATTAGGAGAGCACTGGTCTAGTTCAAACCCGATCAGGAGAACTAAGAGTACCTTCTCGTAAGGTGTGGGTTTTGGCACCACCCGTAAAGTGTGGCTGGGTTATGGCTCCGTCCGATAAGTGTAGTTGGGGTATTCCTCGCCCCGTAAGGAGAGGTTGTAAACAGTTTCTGTTCCGTCCGTTTAAGTGAGAAGGGATAAAGGAATCCTTGGGGAGTATGCCCAAGGCGGGGATGTAGGTTGATTTGGCATGATCTCGATAACAAATCTTGTGTGTGTGTGTGTGTGTATTTTATTTATATTTCTGCACTTTAATTTCTACATGTGTATGCTTGTCTATTTATTGTTATAATTATTTGCATGTACACATTAAATTAAATGAGATATGCTGCACATATGTATGTTTGTATTAATTGGTAAATTATTTATACATATACACTTTAAAATATAAATGAGATATGATGTGGTATCTGTATGCTAATATTTAATTAATTCTGAATGTTTTATTGGTTTTAAATATTAGCATATCTAATTAATTGGAAGAATTGAGATCGTTTAGAAAGACCTTAAGTTGTGTAATACTGATTGCGATTTTACTTTAGCCTAAGAAGAATTTTAAATATCTAATTCACCCATTTTTGGGATTATACCAATTACATCATATATAAAAACCCGATTCGATTTATTTTTGTCTAACTATAATTGTTATTTATAAACTAAATATATGGCAAAAAATGTTTATTTATATTACATTTAAAACTTTGATTTATGTAATTATATATTAATTTTAGTAAAATATTTATGCTTTTGAGAGTTGGGAAGGTTAAAATTTTTTTTTAAAAAAAATACACTTTCTGATAATACATTGCAAATAGTTAAAATAATTCAATATTTAGATTAAGTGGCTATCAAATTCAATTCAAAACTAATTCATACAACTATACTTAAGTTCAGTATTTAATACTTAAACATTTAATATTACCAAATACCTGCATAAAATTTTAATCTTAAAACAGTAATAATTGATAAGCCTAGATATTTCATTATCTTGTCCAAATTAAATGATCTATCCATGGACTGAAACATTTATTAAATAACTGTTTAGATAAAAAAATTTTCTGGGAAAAAAGAAAGAAATAAAAAAAATTTATTTTTCATTATATTTTCTTTCACTGAATAAAATTTATTTTAAAATAATTTAAAATTTTAAAAATTAAATATTAATAATATATAAAATTAAAATTTTATTCATTAATTAGTATATATTTAATTATCAGATTTTTTTAATTATTTTACTTAATAACGAATATCAAGAGTGATTTTTTACTCCCCTTTTCTTACTTGTTAAAGATTCAAACTGGCCTGAAAAAAGGGTTTTAACTAATTTGCAAGCAGACATTAATTGGTCCGAAAGTCGTCTTCCCCGCGCAGAACACTTGAGAGAGCCACGGCCTGGAGGAGGAGCCTGCCGAACCCATCTCCTCGTTTGATGATGAATTTGGTGCCCGGCGGAGATGCAGTTAAGTCTCTGCAATAAAGCCATTGGCCTTCCCAAACGTTTGGATTTGATTAGAACTCTATATGACGGCGGACAAAGACTAACTCATACCAACCTACTCAGAGCATCCATATCTACTGCTCAGAACAATTTCTACGTCTCCTCCGAAAGTACAGGCCTCTCAGGGAATTCCCTATCCTACTTTTCTTTGATTCAACAATGTGTAGAGAGAAAATCCATAGGAGACGTCAGAATAATTCAACCCCATATGTTGAAATCTGGGGTTTCACAATTGGGTTTAGGCAATAGGCTCGTCGATGCGTACCTCAAGTGCGGCGCCTCCACCGACGCTCGTAAAGTGTTCGATGAATTGCGTCGGAAACACATAGTCAGCTGGAACTCAATGATTGCTTCTTACATTGGCAATGGAAGAAGTGAAGAAGCTATTAAGCTTTATGAGAGGCTGGTTTCAGAGGGAGTTTCTCCGGACGAGTATACCTTCTCTAGCGTTTTTAAGGCATTTTCCCTTCTTGGTCTTATTTATGAAGGCCGGAGAGCTCATGGGTTGTCAGTGATTTTGGGATTAGAGGTTTCAAATGTCTTTGTGGGTAGTGCTCTTGTTGATATGTATGCAAAGTTTGGTAAAATGAGAGATGCTCGTATGGTGTCAGATCGAGTTCTGGAAAAAGATGTTGTTTTGTATACGGCTTTAGTTGTTGGTTACACTCAACATGGCGAAGGTGGTGAAGCCCTAGAGGTTTTTGGAAACATGATCAATGAGGGAATACATGCTAATGATTACACTTTTGCGAGCATTTTGATTACATGTGGGAATTTAGAGGATTTAAGTAAAGGTAAATTGGTACACGGTCTCATCATCAAGTCTGGTTTTGAATCTGCTGTTGCTTCGCAAACTTCGCTTCTTACTATGTATTCTAAGTGTCACTTGATTGATGATTCTTTGAAGGTTTTCAAGCAGTTTGTCAACCCAAACCAAGTAACTTGGACATCTCTTATAGTTGGACTTGTGCAAAATGGTAGAGAAGAGATCGCACTATCAAAGTTCCGTCGCATGATTCGTAGTTCAATACACCCTAATTCATTCACATTATCTAGCATTCTCCGGGCATGTTCTAGCCTTGCTATGCTTGACCAAGGGGAACAAATCCATGCCATAGTCATCAAATTTGGATGGGATGGAGATACTTTTGCTGGTGCTGCACTCATTGATTTGTATGGAAAATGTGGTTGCATAGAAAATGCGAGGTTAGTTTTTGATGGATTGCTTGAATTTGATGTGGTGCCCGTGAATTCCATGATCTATTGTTATGCACAGAATGGTTATGGATGTGAAGCAATAGAAGTATTCAACAGGATGAGGGATTTGAGACTTGAGCCAAATGATGTGACATTTGTGAGTGTTCTCTTAGCGTGCAACAATGCCGGGTTAATTGAAGAAGGCTGCCAAATCTTTGCCTCAATTAAAAATAGTCACAATATTGATCTGACGAGAGATCACTATGCTTGCATGGTTGATATGCTGGGGCGTGCTGGAAGACTCAAGGAGGCTGAAATGTTAATAAATGAAGTTGAAAATCCAGATGTGGTTCTATGGAGGACACTGCTTAGTGCATGTAGGATTCACAGAGAGGTTAAGATGGCAGAGAGAGTTATGGATAGAGTACTTGAGCAAGCACCGGGGGATGAGGGGACTCATGTTCTTCTGTCAAATCTTTATGCTTCAACTGGAAACTGGAGCCAGGTTGTTGAGATCAAAAGCATTATGAGGGAGATGAGATTGAAAAAGGATCCTGCAATGAGTTGGGTTATTGTAGATACGGAGGTTCATACTTTCATGGCTGGCGATTGGTCTCACCCTAGCTCCGTAGAGATCAATGGAACATTAGAGGAATTGATTATAAAGGTTAAGGATTTGGGTTATGTGCCTGATACAAGATATGTGTTGCAGGACATGGATGAGCAGGAGAAAGAGAGGTCTTTGTATTATCACAGCGAGAAGCTAGCCATAGCTTTTGCTCTGTGGAGGAGCAGTGGAAAGACTAACAGTGTCAGGGTTCTCAAGAACCTTAGAGTTTGTGGGGATTGTCACACATGGATAAAATTTGTCTCTAAAGTTGCTGGGAGGGAGATAATTGCTAGAGATGCAAAGAGATTTCATCATTTTAGCAATGGTATATGTTCCTGTAATGACTATTGGTAAATTTATCCATGTCCTTTTGGGACTGACAAGCTCCTCTTGCATTTACCTGTTTCTGCTCCAGAATCTGTGGAAACACATCGATCTGGAGGGTTGGTTGATCCTGTAATTCTATGGCTTTTTTGTGGCCAATAAATCGACTAACAGTCATGAATTGCTGCTCAAAGGCTGATCCAAATGTGTGCGTTCCAATAGTTGGTGGCATCATGATGAATTAAGAAGGTATATATGGCATAAGTTGCCAGTCATTGTCTGCGCTATACAAAAAGTTTTGGCTAATCCAGCTCTGCTTTTTTTGGCACAATTTCTGTTGATTCTAAACTGCAAAAAAACTGAAAATAAAGAGAAAATGGTACATTATTGATTATTTCCTCTATTAATTTTCTTCATTTGATAATTTGTAAGATTACATTAGATGTCTAATGGTGACACTACATCTACATTGGGAAGTATATAATACACTGAGACACAAAGCGCTGATTGAGTCATTACTCATGGATACCTAATTGGTGATGCTATGTAGTCATGAGGATTGAGGTATGGATCTGAAGCAGTTGTGGACCAGAGTATTTTGAAGCCCTAAAGTGAGCCTTTTGATTTGGGACTCTTTACAATTTCCTCCCGGTCAAAGGCCCAATACAAAATCTTATGAAGCTTTGAATTGGCAATTTTAACTAGGCGGGGTCTCTCTACTCCATGCTCAAGTTAACTTAAAAGCTTCTTTTGGCTTTCCTAGGAGAGAGCAAACTGTTGCAGAGATATGTTTGGAAGTGAGCCCTGCTTCTTCAATCTGATCTTGAGGTGATCCATGTTCAATGTACCTATCAGGAAGCACCATTGCCCTTAACTGAAAAGGAGCAATATGAGGAATCAGAGTGCAGGAAAAAAAATATGATAGGAAAAATAGAGAAGAGAGGATAAGGGTCTTCTTTACAGGTTCTTGAAAACCCATATCTTGAAGCAGAATTACCTTTAAAGGTCCATCTAGAATACCATTTAAGCTCAGGAAGTGAGATACGTGAGAACCAAAACCTCCAATGGAACCTTCCTCCACAGTAATCAAGATTTCATGTTCTTTGGCCAATCGCATTATGAGATCTGCATCCAAAGGTTTGCAGAACCGTGCATCAGCCACTGTCACAGACAGGTTCTGTGATTTGAGCATATTTGCAGCTTCAATGCAATGTCGAACTATGGATCCATATCCCAAAATTGCAGCTCTGTTGCCTTCCATCAGTATTCTTCCCCTTCCAATCTGTTAAACAACCAAGAAGACGAAAAGATCAGTATTCTGTTCTATTTACTCACCCAAGTATACCTGGAGTTGTATACTTCTATGCTAACCTCAAGTGGTATTCCTTTGTTGTTAGGTGGAGGAATTACTCCAACTCCATTACCCCTTGGGAATCTGAAGCAGCTTGGCCTATCGTCAATTGCTGCAGCTGTTGCAACCATGTGCATCAACTCTGCTTCATCAGATGGAGCCATGACCACCATGTTGGGCAAGCAAGCCATGAATGTGATATCAAAAGCTCCACAATGGGTTGGTCCATCTGCACCAACTAAACCAGCTCGATCCATTGCAAAGCGGACAGGTAGTTTCTGAAGATCTACATCGTGCACCACCTTCATATTCAATACAAATCATTAGAGTAGAAATCTGCAGTGAAAAAAATTTTAAAACAAAAAAATTGTGAAAGCAAATTGCACTTCCTCATTTCATTGTCTAATGGCTGACTTACCTGATCATAACCTCGTTGCAGGAATGATGAGTAGATTGCACAGAATGGCTTGAGACCCTCTGTGGCTAAACCAGCTGCGAATGTAACAGCATGTTGCTCGGCAATCCCCACATCAAAGCAGCGGTCAGGAAATCTATTTTGGAAATGGTTGAGTCCAGTTCCACCACCCATTGCCGCATGAATAGCTACAATCTTGTTATCTATCTCAGCTTCTTTCACTAGAGATTCAGCAAAGTACTGGGTGTATGAAAGCGTAGAAGACTTGGACTTGAACTGCTGGCCTGTTTTTGGATCAAACTTCACAACGCCTAAAGGGAAGACAGAATAAGGATTCAGTAAAGAGGTTCTGTTAATTTATTGGAACCACAAAGCTGCAGTCTTACCATGCATTTTATCAGCTGCTGCCTCTGCTGGTGGATAGCCCTTCCCTTTCTCCGTTACTATGTGTATTAGAACTGGCCCTGGTGCTGGCATTGTTTTCACTTCCTGTAAAATGCTGACTAAATCTTGGATATTGTGCCCATCCATTGGACCTATATAATATAATCCCAACTCCTCAAAGAAAGTTGATCCAGACGCACTAAGCATACTCCTGGCATATTCATCTACTTTTGCTGCAACTCCATGTGCTTGCCCTCCCATTTGCTTTGTAATGGTCTTCCAAAAGAAAAAAAAAACTGAGTTGGATATCTCTTGGTTTTGAAATGATATTAGAGAATCAGAAGAGTCAGAGCAAAATATGTAAGTTTTAAAGGTTTTTACTTTTGCAGCTTCGCGAAGTTTCCGGAATTGAGTGCTTGCTTGGAGCTTGGTTAGAGTGCCACTTAAGGCTCCAACAGGAGTTGCAGGGCCATCAAGAGTGGCTGTGGGTAAAGAGACTTGCTTATTGTCATTCAATATGACAATCATGTTAGTATCAAGGTATCCTGCATTGTTCATGGCCTCGTATGCTTGACCTGCTGTCATTGCTCCATCTCCAATCACAGAAACAACATTATTATTCTTCCTTAAGAGATCTCTTCCAATTGCCATACCTATCATATTTTTCAAAGAAAGCAGAGCCAATAGATTTAGAATTTCTTGTTGAGAGAGAGAGGGAGGGAAGAGATATGATTATAGTTTATACAGACCAAGACCAGCGGAGATGCTGGTGGAACTATGCCCTGCACCAAAAGCATCATAGATGCTTTCATCCCTCTTAGGAAACCCTGCAAGCCCCGAAGTTTTCCTTATGGTGTGCATCCTAGATCTCCTGCCTGTAAGAATTTTGTGTGGATATGCCTGCAAAGCAAATTCACTGTTCAGAAACTCATTTCACATGAGATAAATAGATAAAAAGGGCAGCCCGTGCACAAAGCTTGGGTATATAAGGTCCAGGGAAGGGGCGGACCACAATGGGTCTATAATACGTAGCCTTGCATTTTTGTAAGAGGCTGTTTCCACGCCTTGAACCTGTGACCTCTAGGTTACATGGCAACAACCTTAACATTGCGCCTAGGCTCCCCTTCATGAGATAAATAGATAGCATATGACAAACCACAAAGAACAAGACAGTTCATTTGGGATTTGTAGAGTCAAGTATTAATTTCTGAATAGCTGTTCCAAAGTGTTTGGAGCTATATAGCAACATCAAATTGGGTGGGACAAAGGAAGCTAGTTTTGGAAAGTAATTCCTATTGGAGATTACATGGTTAGAGAGAATCCAAAAGACCTTGGAGACGCAACAACATGGTCAATGCAATGTGGATATTTCTGCAACAATTTGGAGATGTAGGGTTTAGCTTTGTTGGTTCCTACTTCCTTCTATAGAGGGTAGTTTTGCTCTGTTTGTTCATATCTTTTAGGTGTTGTACTGTAAGGGAAGAAACTTCTTTTGCCAAATATGTTAGACCATTTTATCTTTAAAAAATTTTCTTCGCTAAAACATTTTTCACTTTCATTTGGATAAATTTCTAACCTGATGACCAACATCCCATATTATTTTGTCTTCAGGTGCACTGAACACATGGTGTAGAGCCACTGTCAGCTCCACTACTCCTAAGCTTGCACTCAGATGCCCCCCTGTTTTTGAGAGAGTGTACACGATTTCTGCTCTAAGCTCTGCTGCTAGTTGTTCAAGATCCTGAAAACAAAAGAGGTATAGTCTTCAACCCTTTGTGAAAGGGAAACCCATCAAGAACACATAACGACCATGAATATAATGCACAAAATCCCTTATGGGTTTAGGTGATTACCTTTGTTTGCAGATTCCTCATGTGGACTGGATAGTTAATTGTGTCCAGCAATGGTGTGGCTGGTTTTTCTTTTGAGAAATCAATTTTCCAGCCGTCCTTTTCCTTCTTTATCTCTTTGTTCCCTCCTTCACCCTCCAAGCTACAAGCAGAGGCTCTCAAGTTGAGCTGGAACACATTATGTGTATGGTTATGTTACTTATATTGTTATAGTATGAGAGCCAAAGCTGAGTCTCTTTAGCAAAAGCAGCAGAAGGAAAAACACAAGCACCCACATGAAACCCAGATGGCTAGCTAGATTAACGATCACATAGAATGGGATTAAAGGATTTTGATTCCTGACTGACCTGTTTTCTGCAGCTGCTGCCAATGCTAGGTCTTGGAGCTTTCAGGCATGGATGAAAAGATTGGCTTAATTTCATTGCAGACCCATGAATCGCCATTGCTGGTCAAGCGCACTCACTGCCACTCTGAAGTTGGAGAAATGGGGAGAAGGCTGTGGAGTGTGTGTAGACCCAACGCCTGGCCCCCTTTTATATAACATGCAGAAGGCTGGCTGACGCAATATGCATCAGTGATGACTCCGAAATTCTCACGAGGTGAGTACCGGTGATGGCGAATTCGATAATTTACTGTTCATCAATGCTATCGTCAGTCTAGGAATTGAGAAGCATTAAATAAAAAAGAAAATATATGGAAGGATTGTCATTTTCATATTCATGAAAAAAAAAAAAAAAAAAGATATACCAAATCAACGAATAAAAATTTAATTCTAGATATGAGTAATATTTCATCTTTATTAATCGACGAGATAATTTTTATTTTTAATAATATTTAATTTGGAAAAAAATAAAATGAGTTTTTCTCTTATTCTCTTAATAAAAATTGTGACCAAAAAAGACACCAAATGATTTGAGCTTTCAAAGTTTTGTTAGAGAAATGAGATTAACCAGGGTCTATTTGGTAACTTTCTTTCTTCCTTTTTTAGTTATTTTATTTTTATTATTGATTTTTAGATGTTTTTTTAAAAAATTGAAAATCATATTTCATGGTTTCAGGTGTTTTATTGACAACTTGTCGATAAAATATTTTAATAACTAAAATTAATTTTTGTGGATTGATTCATTATTTTATGCATAATTTTTAATTAAAGTTAAAATAAATATCATGTGAATTTAAAATATAATTAATATAAAATATTCTTAAAGTTTTAAAAATTAAAAAATTTGAGATATGAATAATTCACTTTCAAAACACAATGAAAGTATCAAATTTGGAAGCTTGAAAATTTTGGATATCCTTAGGGTTCATGTAACTTAAAATTTGATTTATTCGTTATTGTTTTTAAAATACTGTATTTTACTTAGAAAAGAAAATAAGGGGCAGGGCAAAAATAATTTAGTCTTATGGTAAAAAATTGTGAAAATTAAAATTATAAATGAAAATTGAAGACTAGAAACAAAAATTTAAAATTAAAACTATCGGTCTGGTTACTATTTTAAATTAAAATAAATTTAAGACCTAATAGTGCAAATTAATAATTAAAATATTAAAAATAGAAAAGATAGAAATACAAAATATTATAAAAAACTTACATTACAGAGCTCCAAGAACATCTTATGATAATTGAAAAATAGTATGTTTATTTTTTGAATGACTTTTTGAAAAATTCTTTAAAAATTATGAATATTTGTATTTTATTTATTATATCTTAAGTTAACATCATTTTTTATTTTGGCTATGAATAGAATTATGTCTAAAATGAATGATTTAATATGCAAAAGTGAAAATTTTGAACATCAAATCATCGTACCAATAAATTATCAAAACAATTGAAAATCATAAGAAAACTGACAATAGAAGTAGAAAATTAACAATGTAAAGAAAACTTGTTGTGACAATCTATTTCTTCATTACATTGCATTAAAATAAGAAAATAAAATTTAAAATAATACTAAATATTCCTTACTAATTTAATAAAAGTAATTTTATTTTGAAATATTTTTATAATTTTCCATTATACCCATTAATAATCCTTATTTGTTTGTAGAACTTCTACTACAAATTGTGTATACTAAAAAGAGAGAAAGATAGGGAGCTTTATTGTATTAAATGGGAAAAAGAAGATTGAAAAAGAGAGATACCAAACTAAAACTTGTTAGGACCGGAGGAACTTATGGGTGAACTTGATACACATGGGTGAACACCAACTTGACCTAAACGTTTAAGCCTTTTGGGTCTTGAACCCAACCATGTATATTAGCACCCATCATTCACTTAATTTTTCTAATGTGGGACAAACTCATAAGTCGAATTCTCAATAATCTCCTCCTCACTTGTGAGTTCCAACTGCTCCCTCTTGAACGGAAATCGTCTCCCTTTTGGGAGTAAGTCTAATGCTCCAACAATTGCTCAAGTGAGCCTTATCACTGGCGCTTTATGTGTTGAGACCCTGTGAGCAACCAAAAAGATTTGACACTAGAAATTTAACGTGGTTCGGTCAAGATCGACATACGTCCACGGAGCACACCACAAATTCACTATTCACCGGAAAAATACAACTCTCACTCTCTCTCTCCCTCTTTTCCTCCTCTCTTTCTTCTCTCTGCTCTCTGAGCTTCTCTTGTACATATTACAACTTCTACAACTTTCTATTTATAGGGCTTGAAATCAATTTACAATTAAATACATTAAATTACAAATGAGAGGTTTCATCTATCATGAAAAAATCAAGATAAATGGAGATAAATGCAAACCGCATTTCCAACTTTTCACGCGTTTCCAGCTTCTGGCTCTTTTGTCTCCAGCTACAACAGTCTCCCACTTGGAGACGGAGACGCCTCCTCAACCAGCATCATGAATAAATGATGTGCTCAAAATATGTCTTCAGGCGTGAAGACCAACTGAAGTCACCACCTTCCTGTCTGCTCGATTCCTGCGGACTAATTTGATGGTATCGGCTTCACAATTGGTGCAAAGATGTCAGTGTAGTCAATCCCTTCCTTCTGTTCGAAGCCTTTAACTATCAACTGAGGCTTGTATCTTTTGGAGTCGTCATGCTCCTCTTTGATTTTGTACACCCACTTGTTGTGAAGGGTCTTCTTATCTTTGGGCAACTCAGCTAGTATCCACGTTTTGTTGGAGGTGAGACTTCATCTCGTCCTTTATCGCAAGCTCCCACTTTCTCGTATCTGTCACCTGACATGTTTTATCATAGCATTCGGGCTTTCCTCCATCTGTAGGAAGTAAGTGATCAATATACCTTCTGTTTGGTATGTGCTGTCGAGAAGACCTCCTAAGCTCTGGTGCTGGAGTAGAAGGTGGTGGTGGTGCAACAATTTGCTCCATATGTTCCTCTGCCTGAGGAATCTTAGTAGTCTGTTGAGGATTCTCAGTGTTCTGCTGACGTGTCATTACACCTTCTAAAACATCATCCACATCTATAAAGGTCGTTTCAGACTCTGTAGATTCTGTTGTGTGTCTATCTTTGTATATCACCTTTTCATAAAAAATCATATCTTTGCTTTTAATCATCTCTTTGTTTTTATCATCCCAAATGTGGTATCCATATTCATCTCCACCATAACCGATGAAAGTGCATTTTCGAGATTTCAGATCCAGCTTATTCCTGATATGATCATTGATATGTACATATACAATACAACCAAAAACTTTCAAATGTGAAAGTCTTACCTCTTTTTTACTCAAAACTTCTTCTAGCAGACTATAGTCCAATGGTACTGATGGACTTTTTTTGATCAAATAAGTTGCTGTGTTGACTGCTTATGCCCAAAACATCTTTGGCAAGTCTGAGTGCATACGCATGCTTCTGGCTTTTTCTGTCAACATTCTGTTTATCTTCTCGGCTACGTTGTTGTGTTGAGGCATACTTGGCACGGTTCTTTCTATTCTGATACCATGCTCATAACAGAATTTCTTAAACTCGGTGTCAACATACTCACCACCGTTATCTGTTCTCTGTTTCTTGATTTTCAAACCAGTTTCATTTTCTACCATTGCTTTCCAAATTTTAAAAGTATCAAAAGCATCAGATTTATACTTCAGGAAGTAAACCTATACCTTCCGTGAATGATCATCGATAAAAGTGACGAAGTAATGCTTTCCACATGTGGACGAAACAGTTGTTGGTCCCTATACATCTGAATAGATTAGCTCAAGTTTCTCCTTCTTCGAGGTGCTAATGTTTGTTTGGAAACTGACTTTCTTCTATTTTCCAAATATGCAATCCTCACATGTGTCAATCTTCACCGACTGTAAATCACTCAACTAACCCTTTGAGTGTATTACCCTGAGTCCCTTCTCACTCAAGTGTCCGAGTCGTTGATGCCATAAGTTGCTATCATCATTTCCTGTAACAACTGTAATAGACATGCATGCATCAGGAGTTACATAACAAGTACAACTTTTCTTACCTCGAGCAATTGTCAATGCACCTTTCGAAATCTTTCATTCATCACCAATGAAGGTTGTGTTATATCCTTCATCTTCCAATTAACCGACTGAGATCAAATTCTTCCTTAGATCTGGAATATACCGGACATCTCTCAGTTTCCATACTGATCCATTCATTTTGATCTTCACTGTCTCCTTACCGGCAATGTTGCAAGGTTGATCATTGTCCAGATATACTTTACCGAAACTACCTGATGTATACTCCTCTAGACAATCTCTGCTGCAAGTGGCATGGAATGAAGTTCTAGAGTCTAACACCCAAGACTCTT
Organism: Malania oleifera; assembly: GCF_029873635.1. Lineage (NCBI taxonomy): Eukaryota > Viridiplantae > Streptophyta > Magnoliopsida > Santalales > Ximeniaceae > Malania > Malania oleifera. The sequence continues at coordinate 2,478,021 of NC_080417.1, forward strand.
TTTTGCTCTCCAAAGAGCAGATCAACAAATCATCATTTTCTGAGGCAACATTTGCTTTTGTCTTTGCCCTCGTCTCATATTCTTTCTTTTGACTTTTGTACTGGTTTTTGTAATGACCAATTTTTCTACAGTTCCAACACTCAATAATTTTTGTGCTCTAAGAACCTGCTTCCTGAGAACCTCTGGGATTTCTGGATTTAGATCACTTGGGCCTAGATCTGCCGCTGTTGTTTGATTGTCCATGCCTGTTTCCTTTGCCTCGACTTTCCATGTTCAAGGTTAAACTCGAAGTGGAACCATGGTTCGACTGCATTCTGATTTCCTCTGTCAAAATCATGCTGACGACCTCATCATATATAAGTTTGGATTTTCCTGTGGAGTTACTGATGGTAGTAACAACACTATTCCAACTTTCGGGCAACTGACTGAGAATCAGTAGGACATGAATCTCATTATTAAACGTTATCTCGACTGAGGCGAGTTAATCCGACAACTCGTTGAAATTATTCAAATGCCTGTTGAAACTTTCACCTGCAGACATGCTCATAGTAAATAATCTTTTCATGAGATGTACTTTGTTTGCGGTTGAAGGCTGCTCGTACATATTAGAGAGCACATCTATAAGAGATTTGGTAGATGATATATGCTTGATATTGAACGCCACAGACTTTGATAACGTTATTCTGATGACTCCGAGGGCTTTACAATCAAGCAACTCCCACTCGTCCTTATTCATAGATGCTGGATTACCCTTTAATGGTAAATGTAATTCTTTCCCAAACAAATAATTTTCTATCTGCATCTTCCAAAAACCGAAGTTGTTGCCATTGAATATTTTGATTTTTGAGCTCTTTTTGTTCGACATCTCGATTTGCTGATCTATAGATGAAATTAGCTCAAATGGATAGCACGGTTGGATCCAGAATGGTTGAAAACCTTAAAAATGGTTCAAGTCGTTCGAAAAACGGACCCAAAACGACTTCAAAAAGCTCAATCAAAGTTCAGGTCAAACTTGGTCAATTGGTCAACTATGTTGACTTGGCACAACTCTGCTGATGTGGCAGTGTGGGGCCCGATTGACGTACTAGTGACATGGTGCGTTGACGTGGCTTACTTAGCGACGCTGATGCGGGTCGGGGACTTGTTCTCGGGTTAATCCGATCTGAGTGAGTTGCCAGGTCGGGTCGGGTTGAGGCGGTTCGGGCGAGGAAGACGCGTGGCAACGTATGGGGCGCGTGAGCAGCAGTCACCAGCGCGTGGCGAGGCGTCTTGCTCCGGCGAGGCGTGTGATGGCGCGTGAGGCTTAGTCGGGGCTCCGTTCAAGCTTTGGCTTGCACGGTTCTCTTCATCTTGGCGAGCTGAAGGTGATGATGGTCTCAAAACTCAGTTTCGAACCATTGTACAGAGCTATGTTTTCGGTGTACCATTTTTGATCTGGTTTTCCTACTCCAACCGGGCTCTGATACTACTTGTTGGGACCCTGTGAGCAACCAAAAAGATTTGACACCAAAAATTTAACGTGGTTTGGTCAAGATCGACCTACATCCACGGAACACACCACAAATTTACTATTCGCCGAAAAAATACAACTCCCACTCTCTCTCTTCCTCTCTGCCCCCTCTCTTTCTTCTCTCTGCTCCCTGAGCTTCTCTTGTATATATTACAACTTCGACAACTCTCTATTTATAGGGTTTGGAATCAATTTACAATTAAATACATTAAATTACAAATGAGAGGTTTCATCTATCAAGATAAAATCATAATAAATTGAGAAAAATGCAAATCGCGTTTCCAACTCTTCACGTGTCTCTAGCTTCTGGCTCTCCTGTCTCTAGCTACAACAATATGTGCCTGGGATTGCATTGCACGTGCCTTCGAACCAATCCTACCTCCCACGTTTTGACCCTATTCGGATCCATCCGCAGCCTAGATGATCTTTATTGGCTTCGGCCACACACTTGGTCCTCTAACTGTTAGCACGTTAGGAGAATTAGCTTCACGTCTCGACTTTTTACGATGTCGCTCACCCAGAGTTATGAACCTTTGGTTCTGCTACCACTTATTAGGATCGGAGGAACCCATGGGTGAACTTGATACACATGGGTGAGCACCGACTTGACCTAAAAGCTTAAGCCTCTTTAGTCTTGGGTCTAATCATGTATATAAACACCCATCATTCACTCAATTTTTTCAATGTGGGACAAACTCACTAGTAGAATTCTCAACAAAACTATGCGATAGAAAAAAAACACCTAACTACTAAATAAAATCTTACAAGCCGACTTTGCTTGATTAAATACAATGGTCATAAGTGGGTCTCAATTATAAAGAAAAAGACGAAGTACGTATATTGCGTAAAGAGATTTAATGTACATTGCGTAGGGAGATTTGTTGTATTAATTGGGAAGACGGAGACAAAAGGGGAGAGATACCAAACTAGATACCAAACTAAAAACATGCAAGAGAAAAAAATTCCTAACTACTAAATAAAATCTTACAAGCTAACTTGGGTCTCGATTGCAAAGATAAAAAAATATGTACATTGTGCATGTAATGATTCTGGGCTCAACTTTAATAAGGTGTTGTCCGTTTTGACCCATTGGCCACATGAGTTTATCCTATAAAAGACACTTTCGTCCAAACCATTCTTATAAGTTTAAGATCTCTCTAATACAAATCGGATATGGGATTGTGACAAACTCTCCCATATGATCTCTAACGCCCTCGTTAGGATGACTTATACTTCTGTGTAGGATTCATCCATATGATACTACCTCTAGGGTAGTTCTGATACCAAATATAACGGTTTTGAACCAAATTTTGATGAGATATTGTTTTCTTTGACCCATTAACCTTGTGAGTTTGTCATATACGAGGTGTCTCTCATAGTTATATTCCGAACTATCCTCGTAAGTCCAAAATCTTCTTAATGCATTTTTTTATTATGGAAATGCGACACGCATGCTCGCAACTAGTAAGTAAAAATTATATATTTTAAGTTGGAAATGATGAATGTGAAGTGTATTGGGTGGGGGGTCCAATGGGTTCAATGAACAGCTTTAGATTTGCATTGAATTGAGCAATGGAGGGCAGGTCAGGCATTGGGCGGCAGGAGTAAAGCGTGTTTGACCATCTGTGTCTATCTTCAATTTCATATCATGGGAGGGACAGCCAACGTCCTTGTACTCTTGTCATCATAATATGGAGCCACTTATGGCTGCCATCTCTTCTCCTCGTGCACGGAATATGATGGTTGCATTTAAGACCACGTTTGGGAACTATGTTAGATATGAGATAAGGCATGGCAATAATTAATTAATAGTCTCCATATTTTATGTTTAATTGGCTCATACCCATTGTATGTTTGGTGACAAAAATTATTTTGAGAATCCCAATTTTATTTTACTTTAGGGATTTTAGGGTTAGAAGTTTTGAGTTTGGACGAATTTTAGTATAATTCAATATATTTAAAATTTTTTATATTAAATTTTATCTAAATTTCAACAAAAGAATATGAATTGTGTGAAATTTCTTTTTTTGCGTGTCTAGGAAATATTATTACCAAATTTGACCGTGACAAATATTTGTCTTTATTTTATTTCATGTTTGTAATTTATTTGGCTGGTTGCAGTTAACGAGTCGATTCTTATAAATAACTTCAACTATTTTATTTTAGTTTACAAGTTTAATTATGATGATGCTGCCTTTAAGAGCATAGATTTTAGGCCTCGGAATTGAATTGGGTGAATTTACATATAAATTTTAGTATGAATCTATTTTACGTATTATCCAAATCCAACACAAATCTAAAATCATGCATACGGTAAACATATTATCAATTAATTTTAGGAAACATTATACGGTGAACGTTTTATTTTAATGATTGACATTCAATGCCGGAATAAACGTTGTATTCGGATGTTGGGTTATCATACAACTATTTGATATGACAACCGTAAGTGTCAATTGCTTCATTTTGAATTTTGACTTGATTCGACCTTTGAATATGAATGCTGAATTATTTTAATTATTTTATATTCAATATTTGAACATATATTATATCTCAAATTAAGTTCGGGGAGGACACGAGGTAGACATAATCATACGAATGTATGGCTCAATATTTTTAGAGGGACATTTGATTAGAAAAAAAATTAATTAAAACTTTAATAAGTTACAAAGAATGAAAGAGTCAATTCATGGTGGAGAGATTGCGAAGGAAAGAAATAGTATTCATCATAACAAAAATGTGTTAAGAGAAAATAATTACAAAAGAGTCAATTCATGGTGGAGGAACTCAGAAGGAAAGAACAAGAAAGAGTATTCATAATAACAAGAAGGTGTCGGGGAAAATTACAAGTGATATTTAGGGTCACGTGCAAATGTTCACTAGAAAATGATGGGATGTCATATCACTTGTTATTTGTTCTTATGGTGAATAATAAAACTCTTCGTAAAGAGGAAGTTAGTGCATGTTGTTAAAGCAATTCGTGAACGACTAAATGTTGTTAATAGTGTGTTTTATAGTTTTTTCGACATTTAGGCCCTGTTTGGAACTCAGAGAATATTAGGAAAAGGAAAGAAAAATATAAAGGAATCTACATGAAATTGATTATCAAGGAAAGTGAGAAAGAAAATAAAAAATTATACCAAATTTACGAACACAAAATTGATTTTACAAATCATTGATGTTTAGTTTTTCTTAATTTTTAGTCATATTAAAATAAATTTTTATTTTTTATAGTATTTTATATAGAAGGAAAATATAAGGAAAAATAAGTTTCTTCCTTATTTTCAAGACCTTTCCACCGCTCAAACAAAATCCTTGATCCAAATGGGTCCTTAAAGTTCTTAGATAGTTGTGGATATTAACATAATATCACTTACAAAAAATAAAGAAGACATAAATAGTTATAAGTTGTTGCGGACAATAATAGGCTGAGTTGTATTTATTGAATTTCATATTATTTTAAAATGTGACTTTTAAAACAAATTTGTAGACAAAAGAAAATCTTAAATTATTAGCCAAAAAAAAAAAAAAGATCCTAGGTGGGCTTTTTAAGTGGTAAGGCGGACTTGTGACTTTAGTGACCTCAAGGTCACAAGTTTGATTTCCCATCTATGGATTGCATGATGAATTACTAGGGGTGAGTCAATGGGGCGGGTAGCAATATTTTCACCCTTGTGGGTTTGGTGTCGCACCAGAGGGTCTAAAAGGTTTGTTGGTGGCTGGAGTTCCCACGTCATCCAAAAAAAAAAAAAAAATTGCAAAAAAAGAAAAATATCTCATCTTTAATTTCTTAACTCAATGACAATTAATTGAGTTGCAATGGCAAATCAAAATTTCATGATTAATGTAAAAAAAGAGAAAAAAAATGCTCATAAGCTATTTATGTTATCTAAAGTGGAAAATCATGTAAGTTTTATTCCTCTTACCTAATCAAGTTTAATTACTTGTGAATCATTTCATGGTACATATTTTAGATTTTAGATGTAATAATTACTCATTATCAATGTGAGTGAAAATGACAATTGCTATCAATTATTGTGCAAATAGTGTGGACAATTATTAGTTTGAGAATGCAAACATTCTAATGGATCAGCCTGAACACTTGTTGATTTGAGAATGCAAAACATGCTAGTGGATAGGCCTTAACACTCATTAGATTAATAAATAGTAAATAATTTTACCCGTCATTAGTTTTTAATCTTCAATCATATTTGAATAAATTTTATTCTTAATACATTATTGTACAAAACAAATGTGTGGAATTATTGTTCTAAGTACAATGAATCTATGATGATACCCAAAATATCCACACTTGAGGAGTAATGAAAGGTCGTTAAAAATGAGGCAGTAAGGGGCTTATAGTCCCAGAGTAAAGGAAGAATAAATGAGTGTAACTCCCAAAATAATAATGTATTTGACAAATCAAAACACAGCCTATCTAATGAACTATTTGAATTAGTTGATAATGTCAATATTTTGTGATTTTGTAAAAGATTTCTATAAAAGGTTCCATTAATCATGTTAAGTAGACATTGTGGTTGTGAGAATTGTAAATTCATGAGTTGTAGGAAGGGATTTACGTCTCCACAAATAGAGACTAAAGCAAGTGTTGGATTCAAAATTGGTGTTAAAGATTATAAATTAACTTATTATACTCCTAATTGTGAAAGCAAATATCTTCATATCTTGGCAGTATTTTGTGAAACTTCTCAACCAGCGCTTCCACCTGAGGAAGCAGGAGCTGCAGTAGCTCCTGAATCTTCTCTTGGTATGTGGACAACTGTGTGGACTGATGGGGGGCTTACCAGTCTTGATTGATGTAAAGGATGATGCTAACACATCAAGCCCGTTGCTAAAAAAGAAAATCAATATATTGCTTACGTGGTTTACCCCTTATACATTTTTGAAGAGGATTCTGTTACTAGCATGTTTACTTCCATTGCCAGTAATCTATTTGGGTCCAAATCCCTATGTGCTCTATGTGTGGAAGATTTGTGAATTCCTCCTGCTTATTATAAAGCTTTTTGAGACCTGCTTCCTGACATCCAAGTTGCAAGTCCTAGTACATTAAGAACACCTAGTATTAAATGCCACAAAAAAAAGTTCCTACTAAAAGAAGAGGTAAGAAAACACTCAATAACACAAGTTTTTAACTATTGTCCTTCTTTTCTTTACTCCTTCTATTATTAATTTAAGCATCAGGGAGATCCTCTATAGTACACCTCGGGTCCTTCAAGTTCTTGCTTTCTTTTCAAAAAGTCAAGCCTTTAATTGAATGAGCCTAGTTGAGCCTAGTTGGGCTTTCTTTTTAGTTGAGCCTAGTTGGGCTTGCTCAAGTGGTAAGGGCGGACTTGTGACTTTGGCGACTTCAAGGTCACGGGTTCGATTCCCCACCTATGGATTGCATGATGAATTACTAGGGGTGAGTCAATGGGCGGGCAGTAACATTTCCACCCTTGTGGGTTTGGTGTCGCACCAAAGGGTCTAAAAGGCTTGTCGGTGGTTGGAGTTCCCATGTCATCCAAAAAAAAAAAAAAATTAGCAAAAGAAAAAAAAGAAAAGAAAAATATCTCATCTTTCATTTCTTAACTCAGTGACAATTAATTGAGTTGCAGTGGCAAATCAAAATTTCATGATTAATGTAAAAAAAGAAAAAAAAAATGCTCAAAAGCTATTTATGTTATCTATTGTAGAAAATCATGTAAGTTTTATTCCTCTTACCTAATCAAGTTTAATTACTTGTGAATCATTTCTTGGTACATATTTTAGATTTTAGATGTAATAATTACTCATTATCAATGTAAGTGAAAAATGACAATTGCTATCAATTATTGTGCAAATAGTGTGCAAAATTATTAGTTTGAGAATGCAGAACATTCTAATGGATTAGCCTGAACACTCGTTGATTTGAGAATGCAGAACATTCTAGTGGATCGGCCTGAACACTCATTAGTTTAAGAAATAGTAAATAATTTTACCCGTCATTAGTTTTTAATCTTCAATCATATTTGAATAAATTTTATTCTTAATACATTATTGTACAAAACAAATGTGTGGAATTATTGTTCTAAGTACAATGAATCTATGATGATGCCCAAAATATCTACTTGAGGAGTAACGAAAGGTCGTTAAAACCCAGAGTAAAGGAAGAATAAATGAGTGTAACTCCCACAATAATAATGTATTTGACAAATCAAAACACATAGCCTATCTAATGAACTATTTGAATTAGTTGATAATATCAATATTTTGTGATTTTGCAAAAGATTTCTATAAAAGTTTTCATTAATCATGTTAAGTAGACATTGTGGTTGTGAGAATTGTAAATTCATGAGTTGTAGGAAGGGATTTACGTCTCCACAAATAGAGTTTAAAGCAAGTGTTGGATTCAAAACTAGTGTTAAAGATTACAAATTAACTTATTATACTCCTAATAATGAAAGCAAATATATTAATATCTTGGCAGCATATTGTGAAACTTCTCAACTAGCGCTTCCACCTGAGGAAGCAGGAGCTGTAGTAGCTCTTGAATCTTCTCTTGGTATGTGGACAATTGTGTGGACTGATGGGCTTACCAGTCTTGATTGATGCAAAGGGTGATGCTAACACATGAAGCCCATTGCTAAAAAAGAAAATCAATATATTGCTTACGTGGTTTACCCCTTATACATTTTTGAAGAGAATTCTGTTACTAGCATGTTTACTTCCATTGTCAGTAATCTATTTGGGTCCAAATCCCTATGTGCTCTATGTTTGGAAGATCTATGAATTCTTCCTGCTTATTCTAAAGCTTTCCGAGACCTACTTCCTGACATCCAAGTTGCAAGTCCTAGTACATTAAGAACACCTAGTATTAAATGCCAGAAAAAAGGTTCCTACTAAAAGGAGAGGTAAGAAAACACTCAATAACACAAGTTTTTAACTATTGTCCTTCTTTTCTTTACTCCTTCTATTCTTAATTTAAGCATCAGGGAGATCCTCTATAGTACACCTCGGGTCTTTCAAGTTCTTGCCTTCTTTTCAAAAAGTCAAGCCTTTAATTAAGCTCAATAAATTTAATAGCAACACCCCACATTTAGGAGCTTAAATTCGGATGTTGGATTCATGTACAAATGCATTTGGTTAAATCATAATACTAAGATTACATTGAATTTCTTTCAAATTTGATATGTGAAAATTGTGCTCCTAAATGCTACTGAATTAAAAATTGCAAATTGTGCTAATGTGATGCATATATTTCAAAATATTATATTTAATTGGTTGTATTTGTGGGAATAAATTTGACACTTTTTATTTGGATTAATATCAATGTTGAACTTATATTCCACTTTATTGAATCAATAAAAAATCAAATATATAATTCGAATTTCAATGGACGTATTTCATATAAAATTTAAATTGGGAATATGAGAAATGTATTAAGTATGTTTCTAATGATTAATATAGGTAATTATTGAGAATTTCACTTGTAAATTTGTCCCACATTAAAAAAATTGAGTGAATGATGGATTCTTACATACATGATTGGGTCCAAAACCCCAAGACTTAAACTTTTGGATCAAATTAGTGTTTACCCACTGATGCTAATAATAATAAATAAGGAAATAAGGAGTAATGATGGGGCTGTTTATTCTTCACTTGATAATTTTTATTTATTATTATATAATAATTCATGTGTAACAAATAAGAGTAAAAATTCAAGAGTACTATATTCTTCACTTAACAATACTAGCTAGTTATATTCTTCATTATTATGTAATTTTTATATAATACTTATGGGTATTCTCTAAAATTAATTGTGAGTGTTTAAGTAAATATATATTTAATTTGATCTTATAAATATCAATATTAATTTATAATAATTGGTTCTCATTTTTAAATTGGCCAGAAGACATTCATCCCTCCTGAAGTCAGCAAAAACACAAGACCTCAAGCATGATTGGAGTTAGGGGTGAGCAAACGGTCGGTTCGGCCAAATTCGGTTAATTAACCGAATTAACCGAAATTTTCGATTAATGATTTCTGATAACCGAATCGACCGAACAAAGAAAGCTCACCGAACCGAACCCGACCGAATTACCTTTTCGGGTAATTCGGTTAACCGAATTTAACCGAAATAATTTGAAATTAATTATTAAAAACAGAATATAATTATAACTTTTTTACTAATTCGAGCTTAATTAAGCATCTCATCTATTAATTTGATTAATAAAAAAGATATTTTGGTATTAAACTATAAGAGTAGAATCATTAGAATCATTAATTATCAATTCGGTTAATTCGGTTAACCGAATTGATAATTCATATTAACCGAACCGATAACCGATTAACCGAAAATTGGTAAAATCGTAACCGAACTGAACCGACCCTATTTCTTGACCGAACCGAACCGACCGAAATTGGTCGGTTAATTTGGTTAATTCGAGTTTCCCCGAATTATGCTCACCCCTAATTGGAGTGGGACTCACGTTTAGTGCAGGGCTCTCTAGCGTGTGCACTTGAATGCACACCTTCAAAAGCATCCATTTATTATGATTGGACGTTTCTATTAACTATAAATTGTTATGCAAAATTAATGTACAAAATTATTTATTTATTTAATTTTTGATGACACAAGAACTTCAGCCACCACCGATAAGTCATATTAGACCTAGGGGTGGTAAAATCGATTAATAGGTCGAATTCGAGTAGGTCATAAATGGATCAGAGTTACATGGGTTTAGATTCGAGTTGATTCATTTGTTAACGAAATATCTTATAAGCATTGCCTAACACTTTTTATTTTTAGGACACTTGTACCCTTAAAAAGGTTTAGGGATAGGCCTAAACTAACTTGAAATGAATTAGTGAAAAAGATTTTAATAGTCTTTAATCTAATTGAGAAAAATACTCTTAATCAAATGGATTGACAAAAAAAGATTCATCTAATCGGTCTCACATTGAAGGGTTGAGAATGACATATCATTCCTCATTTTTGTTGTGAATGATACAAATCTATCTAGACATTCATTTATGGGCAACTTTATTTCCACATCAATGATTGTCTATGTCTATCTATCATTGTAAAACATCCCTTCAAAAATATCCCAATGATTCAAATTTGGAACTTCTAAATTTTAGATTCAGATTTTGAGAGTAGTAGAAAGGAATATAAAATGGGAGATGAATTATTTCTCGTTATGTAATTTAAGTCAATTTATCTCTTTATACAAATGAAATGAGATAGCAATATTGACTAAAAATTCTTCCCCTAATAATCATATTTGTATTTTTTTTTTGGTTAGAGGCAATAGGATGCCTCTTTTGTTTTTACCTTCAATTAATTTATAGGCGATTTCACACTCTAGGATTTTGGTGAAACTTGTGCAACATTTTTCTAGGGAGTATTCTTTTAACTTGAGGTTTTAAAAACTTATGGCTTGTTTAGTTATTGAAAATAATTTTTATTTTTCGTGTTTAGCTTTCTAAAGAATTATAAAAATGTGAATTTATTTCACTTTTATTTTTCCCGGATTTGTTTAGTTGCTGAAAATAATTTTTATTTTTTATTTTCTAAATTTTCAAATAATTACAAACTCACACCATATTTTTTAATTTTTGAAAGATTATAGAAGAAATAAAAAATTGAGAAAATAATAAAAAGTTATCTTCCAATTTCCCTATACAAATTTACTTAGTTGGAACAAGGTAACATTTCGTAAGTATTTGAAAAATTGAAAAGTAAAAAAGAAAACTATTTTCCACATGTCAATAGTGCCAAACTTTTTGTTGTTCCAGGTTTTTTTTTTTTTAATAAAAATGTCCCATCACTAAAAAATAAGTTGGATTTTAAAATACATAAAAATAAAAATAAAAAATATTTTCCACAATGTAAATCGTCTTTAAGGTTTGTTTAGATCAAAGACTTTGTTTGCAACACGAAAAGAATGGAAAGGAAAATAAGAAGAAATTTATTTTCCATTATTTTTTCTTCATATGTACAATGTTATTAAAACTAATTTTTTAAAAATATAAATAAAAATTACTCTAATGATGTGAAAGAGCAAATTTTTGTTCATTGTTTTGGTTGGAGTGTGTAAGGACTCGAATCCGAATGGGTTCCTAAATATAAATTTTTAGCGGAAGCAAATAAAACTCAATTATTATTTAATATTATCAGAGCACTAATTGATCCCATTACATAAATATTTTCAAAAAAAAAAAAAAAACATATCTTCAATATAAAAAACCAGCATTTAAGACATAACCATTTAATATTACATCAATATTTATTCTAAGAACCCTTTCTAATCCCTGCCCATGCATTTGCTACTCTTGATTTTCTATATGCTCTTCAAAGTTATCTGAAATGTAAAATAATGATTGGGGTGAGACGACGCTCAATAGTAAATAAGATTATTATTAGTGTGTGGTCAAAATGAGTTTTCACAGTATCGTAATTTTTTAAAATAACATTTAATACTATTAACTTCAAAACTGCATTGAAAATAAATATAAATTTAAAAATTTCTATATAAAACTTTTACCATCATCTATAGCAGTAAAAATATTTTTAACCATATATTGTAACTATTAAACTGAACTTATTAACTTTAAATATACATATGTACTTTCTGATATGTTTTTCTTTCAAATCATCATTTAGACACAACAAGGTCCCGTTCACATAAACATATACTTTTCCTTCAAATCATTAATAGCTTTGTACATGTAATAAAATACATATATACATATACTGTAAAAACCACCCTTAGGTTTGTTTATCGAAAGTCATGTTTACCCCCATGACTGGGTTATGCGGTCCAAAAACTAGACTTAGTTAGTTAGCCGACCAAATTAAATTAATGTACATCATCATTAAGTGAAATTTTTCCTATTAAATCTTGGCCCGAAACTAAGTGTGTAGTCAGGAGAGAAATCCACTATCATATATAACCATTCTATTAACCTTATAAGCCATATCCGGTTTTGATTATGACAAATCTAAGGTATCTCACTTGTACACTTAGTACTTGAACAGGTATTTCTTGGATGGCACAAAGAGTGGATACAATCAAATTTTGAAGGAGTTGAAAGATCAATTCATTACATATTTGACTTGGCATCATAAAGAGAAGAGAATGAAGATATTTTCATTAGTATTTGCATTTTAATTTGTGGGTTTGTAATATTATGGTCTGTAATTTAATGATTTATATGCATGATGGTTGCATAAGCTCAAAGAGGCCATAGAATGACCATAGGATCAATACTCTTGAACTTAAAAGGCATGTGCTTGTTCACATACAGTTGTTAAAGCACTGGGGACCAATTGCAAAGAGAACCAAAATTCTAAATTTTGGTTAGCTCGGTCGACCAACCCCATCATGCACAAATTGGTTTGGTTGACCAAACAGGTCAGAAGTCAATATGTTGACTTCACTCGGTCGACCATACTGAATTGAATGCACCGTCCTCGATCGATCGAACCATTAATCACTTACACCCCAACTACTTGGTTGACCAAACCTTGTAGTTTAAATTGGCCTTCGTCGACCGAATCTATATGAATGGTTAACCAACCTTTGTCTTGGTCCACCAAACCCACTAAGGGTTCAGAAATACCCTGATATGGTCGATCAAACCTGTAGTTCAAATTTGTTTCGGTCGACCGAACTTATAAAATTGGTCGACTGAACCTCATCCTTAGTAAATCGAACCTCTTGAGTTGGTCAATTTTTTACCGCAAGTAGATGAGATTATTTTTAACTAAACATGATTAAACTTTTTCCAAAATACCTCCTATGTTCCCAACGGCTATTTTCTTGGTAAAAAATATATATACTCTCACTTGCTTAGATTAGTAAAAGATTAGCATTTTGATTAGTAATATATTTCTCTCAATTTTTCATACTAATATGGAAAGTTCTACTCACATTAAAGCTTAGATTGTCACTCTCTTTCATATTATTAATTGCTTACTTTAGTTGAAAGAGAGCATATTATTCTCCCTTTTGTCATTTGCACTTTGGTTGCATTTTGAAGTAAGGTTGAGAGTGTATTGTTGAGAGCATTCTCAACATTCCTAATATTCTTCAAAACTCAAACTCTTCCATTGTTTTATTGTTGAATATTGAGTTTTAAAAGTGAGCTTGAGTTCTTCCCATTATAATTATATATTCATTTGGGAAAAACTCTTTATTTGCTTGCGAGTCTTTGAATTTTAGTTGCAAGATTCAAAAGCCTGCTTTCTGTTTTTGAGATATACCTCTTTGCAAGCTTTAATCCTTATATCTACTATGCTTTACAATTGAAAAATATTGTTGAAATACTTGCCTTGGGTTTAAAGACTCTTTGATTATACACATAGTGAAGTCATTATTCTTGTAATCAAAATCTTGCTCTCACACACTTATATTGGGAAATACATACTTTTGAGTGTTGATATATAAACTTGACCTAAATCACACTTGAGCTTAAACTTCCATCATCTGTGAGTGCATTGTATTGTGTGTATTGTTGTACATCATTTGCTTAGTGTAAGAAGCATTTCTATTGTACAACAAAATTTGATTATCTATTGTTTTTCCCGATGTGTGGTCGGAAGAGGGAGACTCGCCCTGTGAAGAGTCCCGAATTGCTCTGACTCGGTTAGAAGAGCACTTGATAGTTCATACCCGGTTAAGAGGACCAATTGTAAAGGTTAGGGTCAGCCCTGTTAAACTGACCTGGGGTTTACCTAGCCCAGTAAGGAGAGGCCTTGTAACTGGTGTCCACCCGTAAGTGAGCAATTTAGTGAATCCTCTTGCTTGTGAGCTTGAGACGGGGATATAGACAGTATTGGTTGAACCCCGATAACATATCATGTGTCTCTTTTTCTTTCCCTTATCTCTTTCTTTCGGTATATGTATGCTAGAACTTAAATTATTTTGAATGTTTCATTTGGTTTGAATTTTTGCATACATATCAACTTGGGAAATACTGAGTTTGCTATAACTGTTATATCTTTTGCTCAGTGTTAAATTGTTGGGTGATTGGTATTTGTGTAGACATACCCTAGGTTGTGAAATATTGCTTGTGATAAGGATTTAACTTAGGGAGAATTTTAGATTTCCAATTCCCCCCTCTTGGGAATACACAAATTCCAACAATTGGTATTAGCCTCGTTGCATAGGCTTAACCATTTTTGTAAAAGATTGCAATGGCTCACGGTTGTGTATCCCCATTCAGTGAGGGACGATTATGTACCTGTCCTCCATTATTTTGTGGTGTCAACTTCACCATCTAGAAAATCAAAATGAGCATCTTCATAAAATCAATGACTTGGAGGGTCTGGTAAGTGATTGCTAAGGGAATTTGTATGCCTGTTAATGAAAATGATTTTAAGTTAATGCATGCAAATTCACATGTCATGGATTTACTGTATTTTGCTTTAGATTCTAATATTCTACTTGAGATTATGGCATGTTCTAGTGCAAAGAATATATGGGAAGAGTTGGACGGGAAATATGGAGAGGCAAAAGAAAAGGAGACCATCACTCAGAAGGATTTAAGCTCAAATGATCTAAAGGAGGTAAATCATGCATTAATAATGTCAATCAATGAAGAGTTATATGATTCACCTCCTAGTTCTGTTTATGATGCAATTGATGACTCTGGTGCTGATTCCTGTAATATATTGTGTGATGAATCACCCAATAACACATGCGATAATCCTTATCATGATGCATGCAATGATTCATATGATAATAATTGTGATAATTTTTGTGATGAATTATATACTGAATTAATAAATGAAAGCATGCCCTCAGATAAAGAACTAGAATGTGCTTTATTTTAAATGGATAGACCTCTTGCTAGGATGTGCAAACAAAAAAAGATCTTGAAAAATGAAAATAGAAGGATGGCAAAACAATTAAAAGATTTAATAAAATATCATGCCACCCTAGAAAAGAAGAAGATTATGAAAGTATTGAAAATTATTTTCCTACAAATAAAATTTGAAGGTTGTTTTGAAATGATTTTCAAATCCACAAGTAAAGAAGATAACTCTGATAAACCCTTACAAATTAAAAGAAATAAATCTTCAGAAAGGGTTCATTTTATAAGACCCACAGTCATATGAATGTCTCATTGAGTAAAAGTAGAATAAATAAGCATAATCTTTCACATATATACAAAATATGCTTATTTTGTGAAAAGAAAAGGCACATCCAATTTAAGTGTCCATTTAGAAGTGTCAGAGGCTTAGATAAAGAAATAATGTGGGTAATCATGAAAGCAGATCCCTTAGGTCACGAGGAAGAGTGAGATTGAATTAAGTAATCATTTAAGTATTCCTTAGTTCCTAGGGTTGGGGGAGTGATGCCTATAGGCTTGGGAAGTGGTGTGTGTTTTAAAGCAATAGTTAAACCGCCTCCAAATGGATAAGGCCTCATTGCTAGGTAAATTATTCTTAATGCTTAATTCATGATAGAATATAAATGTTGAGTTAAGCATATTTTTTTTTATCCATTACTCAAGCCCGAGCTTTAAAGAAATCCGTCCAATAAATCCCACCTTATTTGAAAAGCCATTGGTTATTTTTGTAAAACAAGGAATAGGTCAAAAAGTTCAGTTGACCAAACCTGCATGCCTTGATGACTTCAGTCGACCGTACCATTGACTTTGGCTTACATTTGGTTGACCGAACACTTCCAGAACAAAATCAATCGATCGACCGAACCATGGGACTGAAACATTACCTTGAGTTTCAGTCGACCATACTCTACCAAGGTCGACCATCCAAACACAGTCTATGCAGCATTTATTGTGCCTCGCTCGATCAAACCCTCCTTCAGTCAACTGAACAATGCAGCTATATATATATATATTTCCACACATGGACTGTTCATTTCCACAACAAAACTGAGAGCCTTCGTTCACTTTTCCCTTGTTTCCAATCATAAACTCACATTCCTACCTACCAAAGGCCGTTTGCACAATCCATCTTCCACCATGGCTTGGCTAAACGAACGCGTTGATGTTCAGGAAGCCGACATTGCGCATCACAGCTGGTTTATTTCAATGGGAGCAAGGACGAGATACACGAAGGAATTTTGCCCCAAGAAAGCTATTATAGGTAATGTCTTTAATCTCACTTTTATGGAAGAACATTTCAGAAATATTTTGGAAATGTTTAGGCATCAGGGATGGGACTCATTCATGTCCTACCAGCCCAAAGGGCATTACCCTACCTTCTTCAGACTATTTAATGCAAATTTGGGTCACGATGACGATGGGTGTTACTCCAGAGTTCTGGAAACTGAACATAATATTGCATATTTATGAACATTTATACACTATCTTAGTGCACATAAATAAGTAAATCATCTACATAACATGCATATAGAACTTATAGTGTGATTTTTGTGATTTGTCGGTAAATTGCAATAAATAATTGATTAGCCCTTGGGTGGAGTATGGAATGGCTGCAAAGACTTTAAGGATTCAAAGAACTAATTTGTGAAGTGAAGAAGGATGTTTGGAAGAATTGAATAACATCCAAGAGTGCTTTAATTCGAGTCAATTGAAGTAATGTAGCAGTTTTGTACAGCTTTGGTAAATTAGTCATAACTTTTGACTCGGTTATCCAATTTATGCAAACTTGGTCGCATTTCAAAGAAGACTTCAAGCCCTACAAATTTGCATTTCACAAGAAAGTCCAAATTACAATGTTTAGCCGTCCAAACTTGAGCTAGAAGAAAGGTGACAAGATTAAATAATAAATTTCAACAACACAAGGAGTGCAACTACCATTTTGGTTGGTGAAGAAGTGCAACTACCATTTTGGTAGGTGAAGGTGTTTGTGGTAGGTATAGGAGTGTAACTAATAAATTATGTTAGGTTTTGGAGTGGAAGTAGTAGTTTTTCAACCTATAAATAAAAGGCTTGTGTTAGCCTTTGGGGAGCTACCTCATTTTCTTGTATTTTCTCTCTCATTTCTTTGTAAACATTCAGAAGTGTTTAATTTAAGTATTTCTTCTTTTCATTCTAATGACCAACTAAATTTCAAGTTAGGCCAAGGGTGGAGTCCTACATCCCATTATTGGTAATTCTCATCTAAGTCTTCAAGTATTTTATGTTTAAAATTAATTAATGTTCAATGATCTTTTTCTAAAAACTTTTGGTTTTGTAAACTTCGTGATTGATTGTAGACAAGTCAAATCTTGCTACAACCAATGCTTTTTGTTCTTACATTCTAAAAGTTTGCTAAAATATTTTCATTTGACATTATTCAACAATTTTTGTCAAACCTATGCATTTCAAGCGATATATTTTCCAATCAAGTTCAATAGGTATATTGATGTTAGTTGAGTTATAAAGATGAGATTTGATTACCAATGACGAGATTATGATGAAATCTAAAGCCTAACCCTTTAATTAAATTATTATAATCAAGTGACAGTTGTATTCATTAAAATCAATCCCCACACATCTCACTCTGAATTAATTTGTGACGTATGAACTCTTAAACTTACCAATTGAATCCCTGTGGAAATGACCTTGGGACTCCAAGACTTACTATGCTTGACATTGGAATTTTCTATGCTTGGGAATTGGACAATGATGAACAAAATAAAATGACAAGCACTGACCTTAGATTTGATGTTGATTACCTGGCTGAAACCCTTGATATTGAGTGGGGGGAGTTTGAATGTCCTGATGCAGTGTCTACATGGATAAATGAATAGGAGTTTTTAGTTGAAAGGTTTTCAAATCTTGTAATGATTGTCCCAGATGCAAATCCCAATCACCCTCCAGACTATAGGACCTTTAGTTTTGAGGCAAAAATAGTTCATCATTTGATTACGTATAATATTCTTCCTAAGGCTGAGTTTAGGGTACATGTCTGGACTGCTTCGTCATGTGGTGTCTTTTCACTAGAAATAAATTAGACCTACCGAGTTTGATGATAAAATGGATGTTCTCAAGGTCTGTTGGTCGCAGAATTATCAAGCCTTATGGGGGAATATTAAACAAAGTGTTTTTGAAAATAGAAGTCATTAGATCTAATTATGCTCTACTAAAGAGAAGGAGGAACACAGGTATGTTCTCCTCTGTCACCTTGAGGCTTATGCAATATGAGCTTGTTGGTAATATGTAGATGCCCACGGCTGGTAGGAGATAGGCAGACCAATAAGAAGTTCCACAGGAAGAAGCATCGCAACCTTTGCAGCCATCCAATGCTGAATTAATGGTTGCCATCACAAGTTTTACTGCTTTCTTCACCGAGTTTAGGGAATCCCAACTCCAGATCACGCAGTCCATGCAGACAAATATAAGGGAGCTGGCTTCATCATCTAATGCTCAGTATACGGCTCTTCAAAATGAGTTTAGAGAATTTGTTGTCACCTCAGAGCACAGGTATAGAGAGCTGGAGAGGCTCATGGTCGTAAACTTCAACAAGCTTAACGATCGTATTCATGAATTGAACAATGATGGAGATGAGGAGCTGATGGACATCGCTAGAGATGGGGTAGAATCTTCTAATGAAGGAGAGAGAAGAGGCCTAGGGACAACATCTTGAAGAAACAATTTTTATTTTTATTTTTATTTGCGCACATACTTTTCATCTGGGTCTGTAACTTTAAACACCATACATCTTTTCATTGACTGCATCACTCCACTGCACATTCAACTACTATCCATTTTGCATACTACTGATGGTTGAGTTATTCTCTTTTACCTGCTTTTATCGATAGCTACTACTTAGGGGTAGCAGCATTGACTGTAGGACTTTATATGATTATCTATCATAGTATTTTTACTATCTTGCATTGTTTATTGATTGTTTTGGATAGATGATATTTATGTCTATATAGCATGATCATATATTTACAATCACTGCAGTGTCTATTTTACTTATTATATCTGGAACGCTACCTGCATGGCTGATGCAGTGATGTGTAATACTGGTGCATATATTCTATGATTTGTGTGATTTTCAGGTATGGAAAATGTCTAATTTATAGACGGTATGCTGCCAAATTTTTGTCAGAAATCCCTTACACAACCTCACACACCACTTGTTAGAAGAACCATAATTTGCTGAATGTCAAAATCATTTTTTTTTTTTTGAAAGAAGAAGTTTCTTTTAAATTCCCTTGTGCACATATTATGCAACTGCACTCATTGCTTTCAATCATGAACTTATTTGCATTTTTGCTTTCCAATCGTTAGGTAGCCCTATAACCCATGAACATTTTTTTTTTATCACATCTTTTTTTAACACAGATTAAATGGGTTGTTTAAACATACTGTTTGACTAAATGCCTTGGTTCAGTAACTTTTGCCATACTGATTGCCTCAGTTTGTTTTTACTCAATCAGGTTTGATGCATGACATTATGGAAAAGGCATGTATTTTAGACAAAATGTTGCCAAATTTTTGTTTTTTAAATACAAAAATTTAAATAAAAAGGGAAATTTGAATTCGTTTAATTACAAACTCTACTTTAATAACATATGAACGCCATGCAAGTCTTAACTTCAAAATGTCTATTGCACTTGTGTTCTATGTTGATTTGGAACTAAGCTCGTTCTTAAAATTGATAAGGGAAACCTTTAAAATTAAAATTCATGATCCTTTTGCTCTCTTTCCTTAACTTAGTTCATTTTGTTTCCATAGTTTGTTCCAATTAATGTATTCATTCCATTTATCCACTGTGTCCTGTGTGACCTTACACTCCACAAATTTAAAGATCATTTTAGGTGTCTCTTTTGGTTATGCATCACCTATGTCATATGCTTAATTGGTTAACCAGAATCATGCAGGCTTGCTTAATTTATTCTTTTAAAGTTCCTTTTTTAGCAATGCCATGTCACCAAATCCCTTGTAAAGGGGGAGTGTCACTTCTTTGGGCTCTGATTTTTCAAAATAATTTCATTTTTCCCTTCTTGCAAATGTCAAAAAGGGGAGAAGTGTTTTAGCAAAAACTGGGCTTATTTAATTCTCTAAATATTTGCATATCTTTTTCATTTATAGCATATATGTTCTCAATATGCTTGAACTGTTATATATATGTTTTTCATGTATAGCATATTCTCAAGGAGAGCCCTCTAGGGCTGTACCCATTTTTCATGTATGACATATCTGTTCTGAATATGCTTGAACTGTTATATATATGTTTTTCATGTATGACATATTCTCAAGGGGAGCCCTCTTGGGCTGTACCCATTTTTTGCTCTTGCATTTATCATCATAAAAAAGGGGTAGATTGTTGACCTTATGGGTTATATCCCATTTTGATTATGACAAATCTAAGGTATCTCACTTGTACACTTAGTACTTGAATAGGTATTTCTTGGATGACACAAAGAGTGGATATTGTCAAATCCTAAAGGAGCTGAAAGATCAATTCATTACGGATTTGACTTTATAATGACCCCAAAAATATGTACACAATTAAAGCAAAGAGTGGATACTGTCAAATCCTAAAGTAGCTGAAAGATCAATTCATTACGGATTTGACTTTATAATGACCCCAAAAATATGTATACGATTAAAACATAATAATAATAATAATAATAATAATAATAATAATAATAATAATAATAATAATAATAAAATGGTCATTAAGTTAATATCAATACAGAGGTACTTTTCTGTAAGATTCTTGATTTCATGTTTGATGTCTAAAAAAGATCTTATCTTAGCGAGTGTTTAGAGATTATTACGACTCAGTCACTCTTTAGAGGTCGACCTGATCAAAATGGAATTTCATAGGATAAATAGTATAGATACTGTTTTTACACGTAAATAAGTACATATACATAAAATAATGTTTTGATTGACATAATTTGTAGAAATAATAATAATAATAATAATAATAATAATAATAATAATAATAATAATAATAAAGGTATCCTATGCGGGACCCACAAGACCGTGTGGGGCCCATATGAGTCCTGAAGTCGTGTGTGATCCACACGAGTCCCGAAACTGTGTAGGGCTCACAAAACCGTGTGAGGACTATTGGAGTTACATATGACCTACTTGGATCTCAAAGTTGTGTGGGGCTCACAAGACCATGTGGGACCATGTGGGCTTCACATGAGTTTTCGAAATTCAAACTTAATTCTTTTTTAATATATATATATACACACACTAAAACATAACTTAAAAATAATAACACTGATAATAATAATGATTTCAAAAAAAATTATTAATTAATTAAGTAAATTAATTAAAAATTAATTAAATAAGAGTGTCAACAAATATTCTTATTTTCCCCACATGTACCCCCATCCCTATCCCCATCCCATACCTCCCATCCCATGCCCATTCATTTATTTTTTTAAAAAATTATAATTTTACCTCTCTCCCCACATTTTTACAAATTCTATTTTCTTTCCAAAAAGTTTCCTATAAATAGGAAGCTCTCAACCTTCATTTTTCACAAAAAATTTCCAAAGGAAGAGAAGAATTAGTAAATGAAAGAATTAGTGGGGGAGAGAAAATTTTTTTTTTTTATAAATAAAATTCTCACTCACCTACTCTTTCTGATCTCATTCTTTAGAGATATTCATTGTGATCGTATCACAAGATTAAGTAAGAAGTAAGTAAATTTGAGTAACTTAGATTTTTATTTAAAATTTATACCCGAATTTATTTGTAAGTAAAATATAATTATGTTAGTTATTGTCATAAAATTATTTCGAATTTATTTTTACGCATGTTTAATTATACTAGTTTTATCTTTAATATACTTGCTTTTATTTTTGAGTTAAAAAATATTCTAAACCTTTCGGGTATTTTACAGCATTATTTTTCTATTCAAGAAAATTTTTTTAACACGAAAATTGTGTGACATAAGTTTATTTTTACGTTGCATATTTTAAGAAAATATGAGTAGAAATGAGATTTTCATGATATTATTTTAATTGTATAAATTATATAATAAGATGTTTTCAAAACTCCTTATGGCTCATACGACACAGAAAATTACGAATGTTCGATACCGTAGCTTAAAGTTTAAACGGATCAGAGTGCACACACACTATTTACAAAGTGATTTTATATGGTAGTGGATTTCTCTTGAGTGCATACTTGGGTCGGACTAAAGTTTAATAGGGAAAATCTCACTTAATGATTATGTACGTTGATTTAGTTTGGTCGACTAGCCATTTAAGTCAAATCTTCAGACGGCACAACTTAGTCATGGGGGTAAACGATTAATAGGCTTAGGGGTGGTTTTTACAGTATATATATATAATTACGTGTATAGAGTCAGTGTCGGCTCCTCCTTTAGACGATTTCCAATTTTTTTTAATATAATAATATATTTTTAGGGTCTCAATTTTTTTTAATTAAATAATGTTAATGTAACGACCTGCTTCATTAACATGATTTTTTTTTTTTAATAGCAAATAACATACTCTGATACCATGATATTAACCTAAGCAATAGGAAGCAGAACTCATACAAACATAACCATAAACCATTATGTACAATACAAAAACTAATACCAGAGTGCTATCATTTTCCCCAAAATATACACATAACACTATTTTCCCAAAATACCCTCAGCTAGCTAGGGTAAACAAAAATCTTCCACTGTACTCACTTTGCTGTCAGGGCACTACCGTCGCCCCTCTACTTGCGAGCCTGATCTGCTCGCCTACCTAGATCACCTGAAAAATGTTTCAACATTGGGATGAACCAACGCTCAGTAAGACGATATATGCTATTACTAGTTTGTGACAATTAAGCTATCATTTCATAAAAATCTGTTTCCATATAATCATGTATATCTGGATTTATAAATACAGTATAAGTTATAATAACCATCCTCAATTCCATGTCATTTAACACATCTGTATTTAAGTTACTATTCAAAATACTTCTAACATACATATGTAATTTTCCTGTATCTGTAAATCAGTATATACATAATAGTAACTGTAAACTTTCCCCTGTGGATGTCTGTATGTTATGATTTAACCCCTCATGACAGGGTTGTGCGGCCCGTAGGCGGGATCTACACTGGCTGGCCGACCAGGTAAATCACTATACTTTCTCGGTCTGATCTGCCCACCTCTACCCATATCTGATGGGGAGCCTGTTCACGTCAAGGGCACTATACGATCGACCTACAACCTATTATCTGAATAGATGATTGCACTCTATAAACTGTATGCTGTATGTAGCTACGATACCGTGCTTTGTAAACTGTATGGTCCAACAGGGTCTGATACTACATACATATTCATATATATATATATATATATATATATATATATATATATATATATATATATATATATATATATATATACACTCTTTCATTGTTATCATCATGTTTTCAAAATTGTCATAACACTATCTTTTTGTTCTGTACATACTGTAACCGTAGCATCTCGATGCTATCTCTGTATAACTGTCTATATATTCTGTAAATGCTCTGTCTGTATACTTTGGATGTTATGGCAATAGAAAACATGGCATGCTTTAAACTCTGTAAATCATAATACTATATTCGTAATTCATATAATCATGGTATTAAAATTCGTAAAATCATGGTACTGTAATTCACATAATCATACCACTGAAATACATAAAATCATGAAACTATAATTCATAAAACATACTCCCATACAACATACACATTCTCAAGCCACACCATACTGTAATACATAATTTTCGTAAATAAATACATTGCATAATATTTAGAAATTTCCTAACATAGTATATATTTCTTACCTTATATCTAAAAAACACCTACTATACTTTAGCTCGATACCAGCAGGGTCTCCTATATAACACCCTGAAAATGATATTTGCTAGAACTAAACATCAGTATTTTTCTGCCTATATCATTTCCTACAACTGTCAGGAAGTCAAAAACTAGATAAAAGTCCTTACCCTGAATTTAGGATGAAATCCAACTTCGTTTTCCTGACAATCCGCTCCGGTAATCTTGCAGAGAACTCCGCCAGGAGCGTCGTGGTAGCTTCGGATCGTCGATCCAGCTACTAGTGGGGTCGGAAACGAAGAGAGAAGGGAGAGAGAGTCGTAGGAGAGAGAGAGAGAGAGAGAGAGAGAGAGAGAGAGAGAGAGAGAGAGAGAGGAGAGAGAGAGAGTGGCGAGAGAAATGAGAAATATTCCGGTTTTTCTCCTTATATACTGCCAGATTCATCGACGAGAAACGTCATCTCGTTGACGAGTCCTTCATTAAATTCGTCGACGAAGCCCTATATTCGTTGACGAAGCCCTGTATTTGTCGACGAAATTCAGGCTGCCTCGGAACCCCTCTTGGTACTTTTTCGTCGACGAAACCCTGTGTTAGTTGACGAAGCTTGACAATTTCTTTAAAATTAAATTAAATTATTTTATTCTCCAAAATGTAATCCACGTTCGTCTACGAAGTCTACGGCCTCATTATGTTTCTGTTTCTATTTTCTCTCCCTCTTAATTATTAAAATGCTATTATTTGGGTCACTACAGTTAACATTATTTATTATGCTCTCTTCCCATACATTGACTTCCCAACTAACAAATAAATGAAATTGCATTTTAAAATGTAAAATAAATGTAATTTAATTCTTTTTTTTTTCAAGTCTCACTGACTTCCCAACTAACAATTTTATTATATTTCTAACTATCTATTACTCTCATCTCTCTAAAAAAATCTTTCCATTTTTCACTCTCTCACTCTCATCTCTTGGTCTCTCTGATTTTTGCTCCAGTTCTTGTGTTCATCATTTTCGGGCTTCCGATTCTCTTGAATTTTCATCAATCCTAATTTTGATTTCAATGTTTGTGCATTATTTTTTTTTTTATTGTTTTCACTCTGAAATTTTTTTTTTTTTTTTCTATTTTTTCTTAGATTTTGGAAGCTTTGAGTTAGAGTGTTGTATCCGGCAAGACTCTGATATCTCTAAAGTCTCACTCGTCGATCAATTTGCAATAATAATAATAATAATCAGGTTATATTGTTTCAATTTATTATTTCTGTAGATTTATTAAATTTATTTTTATTCGTTTACATAAAGTGTCAATTTATAGTTTGTGTTAATTTTAAAATTTAATTATGTCAACGAGAAAATATGAATCCAGATATGAAAAACGAAGAAAGAAAAAAAATAGAAGAATTAGTATCATCTCAAAAGGAAGCTCTTGATAAATTTATTTTTGCATCTCAAAAAGTTAGAAAAATTAATTTTAAATAAAAATAAAAATTAAATAAAATATTAAAGGTCCTTGATTAAATCATTCGCCTAGGACCTCATATTGTGAAGAGCTGGCCCTATATAGAGTTATTGATTCTTTGAAGGAAAAGTATATGTTATGTGAACATGATCATTTTTGTGCCTAAATGATGATCTAAAAGTGACGTGTAAGGAAAAGTATACATGTATATAATTAAATACTACAGTTACAATTTTAAAGTTAAAAGTTTAATTTAACAATTACAATATATGATTATAAAATTGTACTGTTGTAGTTGATGGTAAAAGTTTTACGTAGAAATTTTTAAATTCACATTTATTTTAAAATTTGTTTTGAAGTTATAGTATTAAATATTATTTTAGGAAAATATAATATTATAAAAACTTATTTTGGTCACACACTAATAATAATCTTATTTACTTACTAAGCGTCATCTCACCCCAATCGTTATTTTACATTTTAGATGATTTTGAAGAGTATACTAGAAATTTGGCGCAGCAAGTGCATTAGCGGGAGTAGAAAGAGCAGAGTAAAATAAAAATTTAGCATAATACAATTTAAAATATGTTTGTATATTTTAGAATTTTTAAAATTTTCATTTTAATAGTTGAGACATATATTTGTAATAAACCTAATTAGTGCTTTGGTAATGAAAATAATTTAAATTTATGTTCGTCCGCTGAAAAATTTATATGTAGAAACTCACTCGGGTTCGGATCCTTACAAACTTGGCATCATAAAGAGAAGAGAATGAAGATATTTTCATTAGTATTTGCATTTAAATTTGTGGATTTGTAATATTATGGTCTGTAATTTAATGCATTACATGCATAATGGTTGCATAAGCTCAAAGAGGCCATAGAATGACCATAGGACCAATATTTTTGAACTTAAAAGGCATATGCTTGTTCACATACAGTTGTTAAAGCATAGGGGACCAAAGAGAATCAAAATTCTAAGTTTTTGGTTAGCTTAGTCAATCGACCCCATCATGCACAAACTGGCTCGGTCAACTAAACAAGTAAGAAGTCAACATGTTGACTTCGCTCGATTGACCTTACTGAATTGAACACACCATCCTCAATCGACCAAACCATTAACCATTGACACCCCAACTACTTAGTCAACCAAAGCTTATAGTTCAAATTAACTTTAGTCAATCGAATATATATATATATATATATATATATATATATATATATAAACTAAAAGAGGACGACATCTCTATTTATTTATTAATATACCCTCACTTTTGGTAGAGGAATATTATGGTCACAAGATAAAACAAAAGGGAGAGTACAGAAAAATCCTCCTAGAAAAAAAATCAACACCAACAATAAACCAAAATAGGATAACAAAACTAAACATAACTAATAAAGAAGATAATATAAATACAACCAAACTTAAAACAAAATACACTAAACGAAACTCTAGAGTTGAACTAATGACGAAAGGAAATGATACCCTACCTATCCATCCGAAGAATACTTTTCAGATAACGTGGTAGAAGGTGTTGTTTTTTGTAGATAATATTGTTTCCCATTTCTCATTCTTTAACAAGAAAATCAGTCGCACTATTGCATTCTCTATATTGATTCATCACCATGACGTTCACTCCTTCTAACTTTATCACGAGCTAAAATATATATGAATGGTCAACCAACCTTTGCCTTGGTCGATCGAACCCACGAAGGGTTTAGAAACTCCCTAATGTGGTTGACAAAAGAAGTAGTTCTAATTTGCCTCGGTCGACCGAACTTATAAAAGTGGTCAACTGAACCTTATCCTTGGTCGACCGAACCTGTCGGGTTGGTCAATTTTTTACTGCAAGTAAACGAGGTTACCATGAATATCTCTGAAAATGAAATTGGAAAGAATGAATAAGTGAGGATTTTAATTATAACAAAAATTCTTCCTCCACCACTAATTCTTTCATTCATTAATCATTATCTTCCTTTGAAAAATTTTCGTGAAAAATAAAGGTTGAGAGCTTCCTATTTATAGGAAAATTTTGGGAAAGAAAATGGAATTTATAAAAGTATGAGGAGATGAGTGAAATTATAATTTTTTTTAAAAAAAATAAAGGAATGGTCATGGGATGAGTTAGGTATGAGCTTGGGATGGGAGGTATGGGATGGGGATGATAATACATATGGGGAAAATGGGAGTGCTTGCCGACATTCCCATTTAATTAATTTTTTTTGAAATTATTATTATTATTATTATTATTATTATTATTATTATTATTATTATTATTAAGTTATGTTTTAGTATTTTTTATGAAAAAAGAATTAAGTTCGAATTTTGAAAATTCATGTGGGCCCCATATAACTTCGAGACCCAAGTGGGCCCCACATAACTTCAATTGTCCTCACACGGTCTTATGATCTACACAACTTTGGGACTCATATGGACCTCACACGGTTTCAGAACTCATGTGGGTCCCATACAACTTCAGGACTTATGTGGGCCCACACACAGTCTTGTGGGCCTCACTAGATGTTGGAATGATTGCTTGTATTATGAGATTTATGAAGTGTATACAAGGACACTAATGTAGAACAGAATTGGTCGACCCATGTCCTATGGTTCAACCCTCACATAAGCACATACACTCAAAACCCTTCAATTCTTAATTTTTTGTAGGTACATATGGATTACATGAAGACTTTCGGTGCATGAAGACCGCAGTTGATATGCTGAAACAAATTCAAGCCTGACCCTCATGTGGGCCCCACCTGATCTTGTGAGCCACGCATAGGATACCATTTTTATTATTATTATTATTATTATTATTATTATTATTATTATTATTATTATGTTAGTCAAAACATTATTTTATGTGTATGTACTTATTTACGTGTACAAATAGTGCCTACCCTGTTTATCCTATAAAATTCTACTTTGATCAGGCCGACCTCTAAGGAGCAACTGAACCGCAATGATTTTTGAACACTCGCTAAGATAAGATCTTTTTTAAGCATCAAACATGTAATTAAAGATCCTACAGAAAAGCACATCTGCATTGATATTAACTTAATGACCATTTTTATTATTTTTTTATTATTATTATTATTATGTTTTAATAGTATATACATTTTTGGGGTCGTTATAGGGTGTGTGTGTGTATATATTATAAAGGAAATCATGTAGTCTACCATAAAATTGTCGACGTTATTGCATATCTCATTGACGGTTACATCAACGGTTTCAGAAAGAAAACCATTGATGATTTTGTAGTAGATTACACGATTTCCTTTGTGTGTGTGTGTGTGTGTGTTCATAATTCCTTTTTGTCAAAAATTATCAAATTCTAAATGTGCCGTTAATGTTTTCCCGAGGCTGTTTAATCATTGGAGAGATATGTGGATGGAAGTACGATTTCTATTGATGCATAGACCTTATTTTGGTCTTGATTATGTCTTTGATATTTCTTTCTCTCATTCATGATTGGATGGATTGATGATTTATTATTGATATATGATTGCAATTGCATGATTGTACTTTTCTTTTTATATAAGTTTGGCAGCCTCTTCATAAATTTTAATGAACTACTATAAATTCAATTCTATATTCAAGACGTGGATAACTAGGCACCTTGAGGTTTAATCTCCAAATCCAAAGTCATGGCCAATATATCATTTCATGTTTTAGGTTAATAATTTAATTTTATGATTGTTTAGATCACCACAAATTGTAATCCCAATGCTTTGGTTGAAACATCACATACGAACTACAAATCATTATCTAAAAATATTTTTTTTATCATCACTCCCTCTTAATTTTATGAACTTAAACTTTGTATTTAGAATTAAGCATCAAATTATGGTCCAACAACCAATTCACTAAAATGATGAAAACTTCAACACGCTGCTCGTTAACCTTCTCCATTTTTGAAACTTAACATATGCTTAGTGGTAGAAAAAAGAAATTTTATTTTCATGTTTAGTTTACCGAAGAATTATAGAAGTGTTAATTTATTTTAGTTTTTTAAGATTTGTTTAAGAAATATAGAGAATATAGGAATTGTTTAATTAATGAAAATATTTTTTTTTCATTCCTAAATTCTTAAATAATTACAAAGTCACAGCTTATTTAATTTTTCATTAATGACATAAGAAATACAAAAATTAAGAAAATAATAAAAAGTTATTTTTTCAACTTTCCTACGCAAATTTACGAAATTGAAACAAGGTATCTGTTAGCACCAAGAGAGTCTTCATAGGAGCTTGATACGCATGGGTGAACACCAACTTGACCGAAAAGTTTAAGTCTATTAGATCTTGCAGTCAACCATGTATATAAACACCCATCTTTAGGGGTAGCAAAAAGGGTCAAAACCCGATGGGTGACCCGAGACTCGTCCTTCTAAAATTGGTTAGGGTTTACATAGTAGTTACCCATTTATAAACGAGTCAACCCAAACTCGAACTCGTTTAACCCCAACCCATTTATGACTCACTCGAACCTAACCTGCTAGCCCGTTTTGCCACCCTTACTCATCTTACATTCTATTTTTTTTGTATGAGACAAACTCATAACTAGAATTTTAAACGTACAATATTACATAACCATAAATTTAAAAAAAAAAAAAAAAAAAAAAAAAACTATTTTCAACATGTTAATTGCACAATTTATTATTTTTTTTGTTTCAAGTTTTTTTTTTAGTACATATTTTTGAACACTAAAAAATAAGTTGGATCTTTTATGTTTAGAAAATTAAAAGCAAAAAATAAAAATTATTTTCCACAACATAGCAAGATTTCAAGGTTTGTTTAGATTAAGGATTTCGTTTGGAAAAATGAAAAGAAAGAAAAGAAAAATAAGAAAAAAAATTTATTTTCCGTTATTTTTTCTTTCTATGTAAAATACTATTTAAAATATAATTTTTCTATTACGATAAAAAATTAAGAAAAATCAGATATGTTGATGACGTAAGAAATCAAATTTTCACTTAGTGTTTTCATGTGTACATATTTATTTTTTTCCCAATTTTCTTGAAAAAAAAACATAAAAATAAATTTTTTTTAAAATTTTTCATGGTTAGTATATATAACTATAATCCACTAGTTTAAAGTATATGACAAAACAGAGTTAGAGCCCTTCATTCAGGGGTTGAGGATTGCCTGAGGGGCTGGGATGGGCTTTGTTGGACTGGGCTTCCAAACATAATTGCAGTCCAAAGGAAGGTTGGAGCCTTTTCATCCAAATCTTGGGCTCGCCCCCCTGAGGGTCCAATTTTCAAGGTTGGGCTTGAAGTTCTGGATTTGTTCCTTCTCCAGGGCTTAAAGCCCGGCCCATTTATTGGTTTTTTCATCCACTACTTAGGAGCATGCACTTTGAGCAAATTTTACATGCTATAAGTTAAACTATTTCTAAAATTTTAAAATAAAAAATATGGTAATCCTCAAATGAAAAAAAATTAAAACGTCGATCTTACCCTCAATCATGTAATTGTCTAAAATAAATGCTCGATTGAGTCCTTTCCATCTTCACTCAAACTCTTGAATTTTTACTTGTTGAAATTTCACAACCCCCTTTGCTACGTGATGTCGCCATCTGCAGATGCATCTTCGTAAGCTTTACATTTTCGATTTTCCTTAAATGCTCCTACATACCTATCTTCTCTCTGTCTCTCTCTCTCTCTGTCTCTGTCTCTCTCTCTCTCTCTCCAATTGACGTGTGTTCATCATCTTGCAATTAGCTAGGTTTTCCGTCATTGTGTTGTGCAAATAACTTTAAAGGGTGTCGTTGCTAATGATTTATTGAGAGAAGTGATGATATTTGGATTGCTTCGTTTTTAAAGATTGGTGGTTTATCACTCATCTTCGAACCAAAGAGAGTTTTTGATTTGTATTGAAGTTGAACATAAGGAACTATACCAAGTATGCCTTTGCCTTCAAATCCCCTCCCCACAAACCACTCAATTTCACTAATAAACATCAAAGTCTGCTTCAAATTTTATTTTTTGAATAGAAAAAAAAAAAGAGGAGAATTTGGAGTGAATAACAAATTATTTGGGGAATCAGAATTACAAAAGGTTAGAAAATTATTGATAGTATACATTAATCAAATAAAATATGAAGGAATGACATTCAATTTGAATTTTGGGAAAAATGTGGAATTACAATTTTAAAGAATTTATAATGAAGGGAATAATTGAAATTTTATTTTATTTTTTTGTTACTTTGACGACTATCATGATTTTACCTTTAAACTCTTAATCGTAGTTTAATTATAAGCTTGTTAGGTCCAATCTTCACAACAATAATCAGTCAATTGTCTTTTTTTTGGTGGAAAGGCCCTAAGTGCACATAGATTTATCTAAATAGGAAGACCCTAATTAAACTTAATTATCTTTTGGTCTCCAAAACCTTGCTGGAGGATTTTGGGTCGTGGGGTTGACATGCCCTTAAAACGTTACCAATGTTTGTGGTTGATCAAGAGTTTAATTCTCGCACCTACCGACCTGAAAGAAGCCGAGAATTATGAAAAAAAAAAATTACCAATTAAGGGAGAAAATTTTCCAATTTTCAAAGGGAGTTCAAATTACTAATGTAATAGAAAAATTTATTCTTTCACCCACCATTTACGACGTGTAGTAAGTTCAACAAGCCTATGAATTATGAAAGATATGGAAATTGAGTTTTGAATGTTGATCTTGCTTAACGTCTGCAAAACAATCAAAATAGATAAGATATAAACTCGCACATATACATACACACATACAGAGATGCCGCACTTGGAATTATAAGTAGACACAGTTAGGATGGAGATAACCATAAATTGGAAATATGATTATTAAGATAGGATTTAGGACGAGTTTGACACATCTGAATGAAATGAAATCAATCAAGGGTGGAATCAAATTCATTAATTAGTTTCATCATAACCACTATCCTTCTTTTTACATTCTATTTCTAACCCATCTTATTCTACAAACATTAGGGTTTAATTGGACACACCTACAAAATAAAATTTCACCCTTTGAATACTGGTCCAAACATGAAGAGGAAGAGCCTATCCATCATTCATTGCTTGGGAAATCCTACAGGCTGCAGGGTACCCCTTCAGCCTGTATAGCTGTGATAATAATAATAATAATAATAATAATAATAATAATAATAATAATAATAATAATAATAAGCCTTAGCCCAACTATGTGCAACTAATGTCGTGTGTGGGTAAATATGGTTGAGCAATTTATTTTGCTGGGGGTCGTGGAAAATGAACTTTCATGAGTATGGTATGCATCATGTTAGGACTCTGTGAGCAACCAAAAAATTATGAACACCAGAAATTTACGTGGTTCAGTCAATATCGACCTACGTCCACGGAGCACACCACAAATTCACTAAAATCGCCGAAAAAAAATACAATTCTCATCTCTTTCTCTCACTCTCTTCCTCCTCTCTTTCTTCTCTCTACTCTCTGTGCTCTGCGCATATCACAACTCTCCACAACTCTCTATTTATAGGGCTAATAATCAATTTACAATTAAATACAATAAATCAAAAAGAGAATTTTCATCCATTTAAATTAAATGGTGGATAATAGCTCCAACATGCAAATAATGGCAGCACGTCTCCAGCTCCTCACGCGTCTCCAGGTGTGTCTCCTGGCTCCAGCTACAACAATCTCCCACTTAGAGATGAAGGCGCCTCCTCAACCAGTGTCATAAATAAATGATGTGCTCAAAATATGTCTTTGGGCATGAAGACCAACTGAAGTTGAACACAACTTCAACTTCTTTGTAGTCACTACCTTAGTTAACATATCTGCCACATTTCTACTACCTTGGATTTTTTCAAGTGTTAATATGCCGTCCTCTATCAGAGATCTAACGAAGTGATAAAGCAATCCAATATGCTTAGTTCTGGAATGAAATGTGGAGTTCTTTGCTAGATGTATCACACTCTGATTGTCATTGTACAAAACATTCCCCTTTTGCTTTAATCCAATCTCCGTTAACAAACCCTAAAGCCAAATCATCTCTTTATTAGCTTCTGTCACTGCTACATACTCAGCTTCTGTAGTGGATAAAACAACAATCTTCTATATCTACGACATCCAACTAATAGTTGTTGAACCAACAGTGAATATATACCCGGTGGTGCTTCTGCGATGATCAATTTCACATACAAAATCAGCATCTACAAATCCTTGGATTTTTATATTGCTTTTGTCAAAACATAGGCACTTATCAATAGTGCCACATAAATATCTCAAAATCCACTTCACTGCTTCTCAGTGTGTCTTCCCTGGATTTGACAAATACCTGCTGACAGCTCCCACTGCTTGGCCAATATCTAGTCTGGTACCAACCATAGCATACATTAGACTTCCAACAGCTGAGGCATATGGTACCTTAGCCATGAAGTCTTTTTCTTCATCTGTCTGGGGAGACAGATCCTTAAGGATACGGAAATGACTTGCCAATGGTGTATTTACAACCTTGGCGTTGCACATATTGAACCTCTGTAAAACACAATTTATGTACTCTAATTGAGATAACTGCAACATTTCTTGTTGTTATCTCTAGAGATTCGCATCCCAAGAATCAACTTTGCAGGACCCAAGTCTTTCATATCAAATTCCTCTGACAATTGCTGCTTCAATTTTCCGATCTCTTCTATATCTGATCCTACAACTAGCATATCATTAACATATAACAGTAGGATAATATAGTTAGTACGATACCTTTTGAAGTAACAACTGTGGTTGACATTGCACTTTTGAAAATTGTTCCTCTACATACAATTGTCAAATTTCTTGTACCACTGTCTAGGAGCTTCTTTGAGACCATACAAACTCTTCTTCAATTTGCATACAAGATTCTCTTTACCTTTTACTGAGAAACCTTCTGGTTGTTGCATATAAATTTTCTCATCAAGATCACCATGAAGAAATGCCGTCTTTAGGTCCAACTACTCAAGATGTAAACCCTCTAAGGCAACAATACTTAAAACATATCTGATGGTTGTCAGTTTGACAACTAGTGCAAAAATATCAGTGTAGTTAATTCCTTCCTTTTGTTCGAAACCTTTTACTACAAACCGAGTTTTATACCTCTTGGATCCATCATGCTCTTCTTTGATTCCGTAAACCTATTTGTTGTGAAGAGCCTTCTTAACATTGGGCAACTTAGCTAGTTCCTATGTTTTGTTGAGTTAAGAGACTTCATCTCGTCTTTCATTGCAAGCTCCCACTTGCTCGAATCTCCTGCCTGACATGCTTCAACATAGCATTCAAGTTCTCCTTCATCTGTAAGAAGTAAATGGTTCACATACCTCCTCTTTGGTACATGTTGCCGAGAAGATCTCCTAAGCTCTAGTGCTGGAATAGGAGGTGGTGGTGCAACAATCTACTCCATATGTTACTCTACTGGAGGAATCTCGGTATTCTGCTGAGGATTCTCGGTGTTCTGCTTACGTGTCTTTACACCTTCTAAAACGTCATCCACATCTACAAAGGTTATTTCAGACTCTATAGATTCTGTTGTGTGTCCATCTTTGTACATCACCTTCATCAAAAATCACATCTCTACTTCTAATCACCCTTTTGTTTTCGTCATCCCAAATGCGATACCCATATTCATCTCCACCATAACCGATGAAAGTACATTTCCGGGATTGCGGATCCAACTTATTTCTGACATGATCATTGATATGTACATATGCAACACAACCAAAAACTTTCAAATGTAAAAGTCTTACCTCTTTGTTACTCTAAACTTCTTCTGGTATACTATAGTCCAATGGTACTGATGGACTCCTGTTAATCAAATAAGCTATTGTGTTGACTACTTCTGCCCAAAACATCTTTGGCAAGCCTGATTGTATACCCATGCTTCTGGCTTTTTCTGTTAATGTTTTGTTCATCCGCTCGGCTACGCCATTGTGTTGAGGCGTACCTAACACAGTTCTTTCCATTTTGATACCAAGCTCATAGCAGGATTTCTTGAACTCGGTGTCAACATACTTGACATCGTTATCCATTCTCAACTTCTTGATTTTCAAACCAGTTTCGTTTTTCTACCATTGCTTTCCAAATTTTAGGAGCATCAAAAACATCATATTTATACTTCAAGAAGTAAACCCATACCTTCCGTGAATGATCATCGATAAATGTGACGAAGTAATGCTTTTCACTTATGGATGAAATGGTTGTTGGTCCCCACACATTTGAATGGACTAGCTCAAGTCTCTCCTTCTTTGGGGTACTGATGTTTTTCTGGAAACTGACGCTCATCTGTTTCCCAAATATGCAATCCTCACATGTGTCAATCTTCACCGACTGTAAATCACTCAACTTACCCCTTGAGTGCATCACCCTGAGTCCCTTCCCACTCAGGTGTTCGAGTCATTGTTGCCATAAGTTGCTATCATCATTTCCTATAGCAACTGTAATAGTCATACATGCATCAGGAGTTACATAAAGAGTACTACTTTTCTTACCTAGAGCAATTGTCAATGCACCCTTCGAAATCTTCTATTCATCACCAATGAAAGATGTGTTATATCCTTCATCTGCCAATTGATCGACTGAGATCAAATTATTCCTCAGGTCTGGAATATACCTAACATCTCTCAGTTTTGATACTGACCCATTCATTTTGATCTTCACTGTCCCCTTACCGGCAATGTCACAAGGTTGATTATTGCCTAGATATACTTTGCCCTCGTCTTGTATTCTTTCTTCAGACTTCTGCACTAGTTCTTGTAATGACCAGTTTTTCCACAGTTCCAGCACTCAATAATTTTTGTGTTATGGGAACCTGAGTCTTG
Organism: Malania oleifera; assembly: GCF_029873635.1. NCBI lineage: Eukaryota > Viridiplantae > Streptophyta > Magnoliopsida > Santalales > Ximeniaceae > Malania > Malania oleifera. The sequence goes on from NC_080417.1 coordinate 2,514,510, forward strand.
AGAACCTCTGAGATTTCAGGATTTAGACCGCCTGGGCCTGGATCTGCCGCGGTTGTTTGATCGTCCATGTCTTTTTCCTCTGCCTCGAATTTCCATGCTCAAGGCTGAACTCAAAGTGGAGCCATGGTTTGACTACATTATGATTTCCTTCATTAAAATCATGTTAACAACCTCATCGTATACAAGCTTTGATTTTCCTGTGGAGCTACTGATTGCAGTAACAACACCATTCCAACTTTCAGGCAACTGACTGAGAATCAGTAGGGCCTGAATCTCATTATCAAATGTTATCCCGACCGAGGCAAGTTGATCCGACAACTCGTTGAAATTATTCAAATTCTTGCTAAAAATTTCACCTGCAAACATGCTCATAGTAAATAATCTTTTCATGAGATGTACTTTGTTAGCGGTTGACGGCTGCTCGTATATATTCGAAAGCACATCTATCAGAGACTTGGTGGATGATATATGATTGATATTGAATTCTACGGACTTTGACAACATCATTCTGATGCCTCTGAGGGCTTTTCGATCAAGCAAATCCTGTAGTGACCCAAAGAATTATGGTATTTAAATAATAAAGAGGGAGAATAAAAAGGAAATTAAAAGGGAGCATGGTGTTTCGTCGACAAGAAGATACTGAGAGGGTGTTTTGGGTACCTATGAATTTCGTTGACGTGGGAAGAGTTCGTCAACGAGTTGTCTTCTTGACTTCGTCGACGAGATGACGTGGCTCATCGACGAAGTCCAGTGTATAAATAGCCCTAAATGTGATTTTTCAGTCCATTTTCGCGTAGGAACCCTTCTCCCTCTCTTCCTTTGGTTCCCCTTACTTCTCTCTAGGATTTCGGGCTAATCTTTTGCCGGTTCTGCGATCCAAGGCCACCACTACGCTCCTGGGGAAGTTCTCTACATATTTTCTGGAGTGTATCATTGGTGGGATTAGTTCAGAATCCATCCCAAATCCAGGGTAAGACTTTTTATTCAATATTTGACTTCTTGACAATTGTAGGAAGCGTAGTACGCATAGAAATACTGAAGTTTAGTTTTGTGGAATATTGTTTCCAAGGTTTTGAACGGGGAACCTGACTCACTCGAAAAATGAGCAGCTCGAAAGCTATCCCAAGTATAGGAGTTCTATCGTGTAATATTAAGCCCAAGGGCTAGATCGTCTCCTCAGGGAATGCGTTTTAATCTTAGATTTAACGTTCTCCCAATCAAAATTAAATTGCACTGAACTTAGTTTAGATTCGGGGTTTTCAAAGTTGGTTGAAACTTATATAAAGCAAACACTCGAATTAAAATTCTAAAACTAACTTGCACTGAATTAAATAGCCAGAATAGAAACCCTAATCTACTCAAACAAAACCGAAATACGTGCTAATTAAAAATGACAACCTTGATCTTTAAATACGCAATAGCATAACTCACATAAACATAGACACGAATAAAAACTCAAGCAGTTCAAATGGTAACTGAACGCAATAAAAATAAAAACTTTAATGAAACTGACCCTGAACTAAACCGAACTTTGATAAAAAAAATACTTTTATATTTTGTATCTTTTTTTTTCTTTTTATTTTATTTTAGGACAAAACTAGACATCACCATATTAAACTACTAAATTGAAACATTAAACAAATCTAATACAAACATAATTGAAAGAAAAGCAAGAAATAAATAAATAACTGAATATTGCAATAGAAAAAAAAATTAAATAAATATTTCAAGCAAAAATCCCTAAACAATAATCAAAGTAAAAGAAAAAAAAAATCAAAACTTTAATAAATTGCAATACAAATTAACTCAAGACTCAATGACATTAATAATAACAATAAAAAGTGAAGAAGAAAACTGGAAGAGAAAGAGAAGAAGAGAGAGAGAGAGAGAAAACAGAGCATGGTTGCAGAGAAGGCCTGCTGTTCTGGTATGGTGCTGCTGTTAATTCATGCTTGGGTGGTTGCTGGAGAGGTGGAGGTCCACGGCAGTGCTGATGGAGAAGCTGGAGGTTCTTGGTTGTGCTTTGTTCAAATACTGCGGTGGAGTTGCTGCGGAGTTGTATGGTGCCTGCTGGTTCTGGAGTAACCCGAAGGCAGTGGAGTGGTCTGGCTGGTGCTGGGAAATCACGGCTCCACAGCTGAGTTGCTGTGGTCGGCTGCGATCATTGCTGATGGTGGCTTGACTGGAAGCACAGCAGGAAGTTCTCGGGGCAGGCTGCTGTGTTGCTGGTATGGAAGGAGACTCGGGAGACAGGGAAAGGCAAGCTAAGGAGGAGCAGGGGAAGAAGGAAGAGAGTTTGAGGGAGAGAAAGTAGGGAGAAAGGGAAAGAAAAAACAGGGAGTAGGGAGAACGAGAGAGAGGAGGAACAGAGAGTTTGAGGGAGAGAGAGCTTAGAAGAAAAGATAAGATGGAAAAAAAAATTAAAGAAGAGGAAGAAGAAGAGTAGAGGAGAGGAGGCCCCCACGGGGCTGGCTGCACAAGGAGAGGTAGAGAAGGAGATTTAAAGGAAGAGCTGGGTGCCCTAGGATCCGGCGTGGACAACCCGACCCGGCCATGCATGGCCGGGTCACATCAATGACCCATTTATTATATTTTTTTTTTCATTTTCTTTTGTTCTCTGTTCTTCGTAAATTATGCTCTTCTGGAACCCGTATCTCACAAAACTCAAAACATGAAAGTTGTATATAATCCTTTTCTCTTTCTCCAAAAATTTGAATCGTCTCGATCGGAGCTCGGACGGAAAAGTTATGCATAAAATACGAACAGGTGTTGGTTTTGATTCCCGGGAATTTTCCTGCGACAAAAAATTACCAAATTCTCATAAATAGTGCAATAAAGTTCAAGAATAATGATTTTGACATTTTATTAAAATATTGAACAAATTTAGTCATTTAATTAAAAATATAAATGGTAAAGCCCGGGTTAAACATCCAATTACGCAGTTTTGGCACGTAATCAGAACCCTGCAAGTGTTGGACTGTTTTCTTAGGAGCTTTTCAGGTATCAGGTAAGGGGATAAACTAAGCTAGTTGTTTTATGAAAATTATAAGTAAAATTGTATAGCATTTGATTTCCGGAGAATATATGTATATAAATATATATATGAGTATTATGTTAGGAAATACTATTGAAAATGATGACATGTTCTGGATATATATATATATATATATATATATATATATATATATATAATACCCATTTTTTATGGCATGAGTAGATTTTATGATAAATTACTATTTTCTGGGAATATGATAATGCCATGGATATGTTTTGTCGGCGTACGGGCTGATAATTTTCATGATGTATATATATATGCAAAATGATGTGATGATATTGACTTGACAATTAATAGTATGAAATATTCATGTATCACAGTTTGATTATATGCTATATGTTATCCGAACCTGGTTGGATTGGTTTAGGCTAGCACTTGCACGATACCGCTGCTATGTGTTCATGATCATAATGATATTGTGTTAACGCTATTGTACGGAGTAACGTGAGGACGGATAGTCGATGTGGTTTTAAGAAGTGTGAGCACCCCTGGTGTACGGACTAGGTCTAGCAGACCCATCGGGCTTATAGACTGTATTTTTGACTTGACAGTGGTTGGCCAACCATTGTCAGGTCCCGCCTTTGGGCCACATAACCCAATCATGTGGGGGTAATACATGACAACAACCAGCTAACCTACTAGGGTTGTTTTCTTATTATTATTATTATTGTATGAGATGGATTATGCTTAAAGAAATCTTGTATTTTCTGTTATGCTATGATTATATATGTTTTTCTCATAAATGATATATACAGTTTTACTGGTTATGTTTATGTATATGATTATATATATATATATCACATAAAAGCTCATGTTATCACACACTAGTATTAGTTTATTTTCCTTAGTGAGAGGTGTCTCACCCCAAATTATATGAACTTTTCAGGAGCCCTTGATAAGAGAATGAATAAAGCTTCGTTGAGATAGATACAGCTAACCTGCCTTTTTTGAAGGGTAAGTATTTTGTTAGGGTTAGTTGGATTTGGTGAGAAGTAGCTCTAGGACACTTTTTGGGATGTGTATATAAATGTAATGGATGTAGTAACTCTGGTACTAGGGTGGATAGTATTATGTTTATAATGATTATGGTTTTATGTTTCTTGCTGCTTAGGCTTCCATATTATATCTCTGATGTATCCCTAATACCTACGGGTTTAGGTTGATCATGATCTGCTGGATGTGTTATACTGATTTTATTATATTATGGAAAAAAATAAAATAAGGAAATTAAGCAGGTCGTTACAACTCCCACTCGTACTCGTTCATATATGCTAGCTTACCCTTCAATGGTAAGTGCAATTCCTTCCCAAACAAATAATCTTCTATCTGCATCTTCTAGAAATCAAAATTGTTGCTGTTGAACATTTCGATTTTTGAACTCTTTTCATTCCACATCTCGATTCACTAATCTAGAAATGGAGTTAGCTCAAATGGATAGTACGATTGGATCCGGAATGGTCAAAAACCTTAAAAATGGTTCAAGTCATTTGAAAAATGGACCCAAAATGACTCCGAAAAGCTCGGTCAAAGTTTAGGATAAACTGGTCAAACTTGGTCAATGCTAAAGTGGCAATGCTGACGTGGCAGTGCTGACATGGCACGCTGATGTGGCGGTGCTGACGTGGCGCGCAGACGTGGTTGTGCTGGCGTGGCACTAGGACACACCTGTTGGTGTGGCAGGTGGCGTGGTTCTGACGCGGCATCGCTGACATGGCCGGGTTATGAGGCAACGGGTCGAATACAGATCTGGGTTGGGTTGCCGGGTTGGTGTCGAGTTTTCGGGTTGGACTGAGACGGTTCGGGCGAGGAGGACGTGTGGAATGCGTGAGCGATAGGTCACTTGCGCATGACTGGCGCATGTCGGCGTGTGTGCCTCTATCTGAGCTCCTTTCAAGCTTTGGTTTGCACTGTTGGCTTTGTCTCGGCAAGGTGAAGGTGATGGTGGCCTCAAAAAATAATTTCGAGCCACTGGAGAGAGCTCTGATTTCGGTGTACAACTCCAATCTGGTCTTTTTGCTCCAACCAGGTTCAGATACCGCTTGTTAGGACCCTGTGAGCAACCAGAAAATTATGAACACCAGAAATTTACGTGGTTCGGTCAATATCGACCTACGTCCACGGAGCACACCACAAATTCACTAAAATCGTTGGAAAAATACAACTCTCCTCTCTTTCTCTCACTCTCTTCCTCCTCTCTTTCTTCTCTCTGCTATGTGCATATCACAACTCTCCACATCTCTCTTTTTTTGGGGGCTGATAATCAATTTACAATTAAATACAATAAATCAAAAAGAGAAGTTTCATCCAGTTAAATTAAATGGTGGATAATAGCTCAAGCTTGCAAATAATGGCAACGCGTCTCCAGCTCCTCACACATCTCTAGCTTATGGCTCCAGCTGTGTCTCCTGGCTCCTGCTACAACACATTATGCACGTAGAAATTATTATGCTTTGTACTTATAGGCATACAATTTTATTCGAAAGCTTGATATTATTCATCTCAAGATCCTTTTTTATAAGGGTGAGCATAATTCAGGTCTAACCTAATTAACCGATCGAGTTCGATCGATTCAATTTGGTTAATATAGGGATTAGTTCGGTTCGGTTTCCGAATACGAATATTTTGGGTATTCGGTTATCAGTTTGGATATGTGAAATTTTAATTTGGTTAACTGAATTCTTTGAAATTCTAACTAATAATTAAATATTAATAGAAATTATATGATATTCTCATATATGTAAATTAATGTAATATGTTTAGTTGTTTACTCTTAATTTACTGTGTTTAGGAAATAGGTAGGCAAAAAGCTAGGGTTCCTAAAGGCCAAATTCGGCGTCTTCGCACTCGGCACTCAGCAGTTCAGGCGTTTGGCTACCGGAGTTCCAGTTCAGCATCGGAAGACGGCTCACGACGTCATGGCAGTCCCCTTTTCCTCTTCCCTCTTACTTTTGGCTTTTTCGGCTCTTCCCTTCCTTGTTCCTTCTTCGAGAGTTCAAGTGAGCGATAGATCAATTCTTTAGCTTTTCCCTCTTCCCTGCATTCCCGCTTGGCCTCTTCCCTTCCTTCTTTGAATGATTGAGCCTTCAGCTTTTCCCTTCGTAGACAATCAGCGACGGCGACTCGGAGAGTTCAATTTTAGATCCAATCTTCCCCTTTCGGAGTTCGGACTTCGACTTCCGTGGTTCCATATTTCGTCCTTCATGCTTTACAAGAACTGTGACTGAACTGATTTTCATATTTTATGGAATATTTCAATTTGCGGTTCGTGCTCCTTACAACAATCATCTTTTGTTTTTAATAATTAATTTTAATATTATTCACTTAAATTCGGTTAATCAAATTACCGAAAAAATCGGTTCGATCGGTAGGTTCGGTTGCCACAGCTAGTTCGGTCAATTCGGTTATGGGTTATGTTTAACCGGAAATTTTGGTTAATTTAGTTAATTAACCGAATTGGCCAAAATCACCATTTGTTCACCCCTAATTGTTGATGTAGTGTGACAATTTTCTTTTGATTTATTTTTCTCAAAAAAATAAGAATCATCTTGTTTGAAGCATATATTATAAGGACCCGAACTCGAGTGGGTTCCTAAATATAAATTTTTTAATAGAAGCAAAGAAAGCTAAATTATTTTTATTACCACCAGAGTACTAATTGATCCCATTACATCAATAGCTTCAATATCATAAAAAAGAAAACACTTAAAATGTAACAATTTAATATTACATCAATATTATTTCTAACAACTCCTAATCCCCGCCCATGCATTTGTTACTCCTGATTTCTTGTATGCTCTTCAAGGTTATCTGAAATGTAAAATAATGATTGGAGTGAGACGACGCTCAGTAAGTATAAGATTATTAGTAGTGTGTGACCAAAATGAGTTTTCATAAGATTATAATTGATTACACATCAAATTTGCATAATTAGGTATATATATTCATGCATTAAAGATTATAATTTTTATTTTAAGGCGTAATTATGTTCAGTATTTTAGCATTGAGCTCAATTTATAATATTTGAGTTTTTATTCAATAATTTCAGGATTTTTTTTTTATATTTTATTATTGCAGGAAATTCTTTCAGAAATTAAAGTCCTTTGAAATTTTTTTTTAGGCCAAATTTCATACATAAGCGGGCTGAAAGAATGCTTGGAAAATAAAGTTTGGATTTTAATGTAAAGGAGCAGCTGTGCAAGTGAGCGTTGGACCGCACCACCTGCGTGCGTGGGTGTTGGCCAAGGCCATGAGGCGTTCGTGGGTTGTGCCGATGATGGAATGGGCTGCGAGGAGAATTGAAGAGAAGCCAGGCTGGGAAACAAAAAAGAGAAGCTGGGTTTTGAAAAGCAAAGGAGAAAAAGGAGGTTGATGTGACTCGCCCGTGTAGAGCCGTGGGCTGGGTCTCTTGGGGAAGCCGAGGGGGTATATACTAAAGGGTTTTGGTAGGGTTCTTGAAGAGGAGGCAGGGGGTTTCCTCCCGGAGAGCGGCGCCGCAGAGGGGCTGGTTGGAGCAGAGAACCCGAACTGCTGCTGCAACTTTCTTCTCTCTCACGGCTTGCTTCTTCTTTTCGTTCTCTCTCTTCTCTCTTTTTGTGCTATTTTAATATTCGTTTGAGGATTATTAAAATCAGTTGTTTTTCTTTATGTAATGTTATCATTGGAGTTTCAATATTTGTTGGATTAGTTTCATTATTAAAGTCAATTTGCTTTTTTTTTTTTTTAATATTTAAAGTCATTAAATCATATTAGTTTTCTCTCTCTCTCTCTCTCTCTCTCTCTCTCTCTCCCATCTTTGGTTCTTTTATTTTATTTAGTTGTTATTTCAATAGTTATTTTAATACCATGTTAAATTTAAATCTTGCTTGAATTACTTTTATTGTTAATTTCAGTTTGTTTTTGTTTTTGGTTTTTATTATTTGGAGTCTTTGTTGGAATTTAAATATTTCTTTGGGGGGTTTTATCATTAAAGTTAGTGATTCTATTTTGTTAGAATTTAGTCTTGTTTCGGTTTGTGTTCAAAGTTAGTATTTTTATTGAGTTGGATGATTGTAGGGTTTACTTATTTCATTATTTTGATACTGAATCTAGCGTTCATTTAGTTATCTTCATGCATGTTTAATTTTTAGTTAGGGTCTAAGTTTCATTGCAAAAATCTCAAAAATTCAAGAAACCGAATCTGAACTATGTTCAGTACACTTTTTTTTTCTTAATTTCTTTTGAATTTGTACAAAATTTGGAATTAAACTGCATTCCCTGAGGAGACGATCTGATGCTAATAATTACACGACTGAACTCCTATACTTGGGATAGCTTTCGAACTGCTCGTTTTTAGAGTTAGTCAAGTTTTTGACGTCTTTGCTGAGGATTGCTAGATTAGTCAAGTTTTTGACGTCTTTGCTGAGGATTGCTAGATTTAGTTTCAAACTAGTGTTTTTCCCTTTTATTTTGCATTTCTTCATGAAAAAAATGGGTTTTGAATATATATATATATGTATATATATATATATATATATATATATATATATATATATATATGGCTGCACCTGCACCACGCATGCTTATGGATTTTTTGCAGGCCACGCGAATCACTGCACCGTCTTACACTTCCTTACCTAATGATGCACTTAATTTCCTGATTAAGCATGGGAGGAGGTTAGTGATACCTCAGTTCCACGGGATGGAATCTGAGGGTCCTTATCAACACCTAGCAGTTTTTGAGTTGACTTGCAATACTGTTATTACTAGAGTTGGAATTGATTAATTTACTAAACTTCATTTATTTCCTGCCTCTTTGAAGGATAAGGCAGTGATGTGGTTTAATTTTTTGAGACCTCACTCTATCTCTAATTGGACTGATATGGAACGTGAATTTCTACCTAAGTTTTGTTCCTCACAGAGAATTCAATTTTTGTAGGAATAGATCATTCAGTTTATGCTGAAGGGTGACGAGACTTTTCAGGCTTGCTGGGTGAAGTTCAAGGATTTGATAAATATTTGTTCACATCACGGGTTTGAATCATGGATGTTAGTCAATTATTTCTATATAGCTCTTACTCCTGACTGCAAACAATTTGCCCAGACTATGTGCAATGGAGAACTCTTCAGCAAGGAATTAGATCAGACACTATCATCTTTGATTGCTTAGCTGAAATTGTCCAACAATGGAATACACGATACGATCAGGGCACCAATAATAGTACAACCTCTCAGCGTAATCAGTGGTGGAGGTAAATATGAGGTCAAAGAGGAGATTGATTTCTAGGCTCTTGTTGCTACACTAGAAAGGAGGGTAGAAGAATTAGGAAAAAAAAAAAGAAGAGAAATTATGATCAGATACAATTAGCAAATTGGGTTAACAAAGCTCCAAATTAACCATTCTTGAACACCTACAATCCGCAATGGAGGAATCACCCGAATTTCTCATGGAGGAATGATCAATCTGATCCATCTTTTTCATAGTTTCAGCAGTCTCCTTAGTCTTATGTACCACCTACACAGCCAACTTATAATCTCGTTGCTCCTCTGCATCAGTATCAACCATAGCAGATCTATCAGAGCTACGCACTTCTAGGATTCAATCTAATGAAGCTTCTGTTCCACCGACAACGTCTTTTGAGGATAGCATGTCATAAATGGCTAATACACTTCAAGAATTTATGTAGATTAACACTCAGACCATGAATGAATTGTGGAGTACCATTGAACACCGATTTGACTAAGATGAGCACGACATTGAATACCCTGGAAAAAGAGGAATTTCTGGCATAACCTTAGTCTAATCCTCAGGTATATTGGCAACAACATCAACAAGTACATGATGTCTCAGGGATCCTCTTGAGACAGAGAAGACCGTTAGTACTCTAAGAAGTGAAGAAGAAGTTCCATGACCTGAGATAACCATTGACAGACAAATAGTTGCCCTGACACCTAAAGTTGCAACTGAGACAAATGAAGTTAAAGAAAAGTCGGAGGAAGTGAGCCCGGAATTGAAGGAGCTGTCATCCCAGCTTGATACTCAAGTGCAACTGACAACCATGGAATCATCATTACCTACTGTAATACATGTCAAGGATTGTGATGCCGAAGCAAATCTTTGCAATGGTAAGGTAATTGGTGCACTAGATGAAGAAGTTAAGAAAAATGGTGAGAGTTCAACTTTTAAGGAACCAGGTAAAAATTTTAATGTTGATACTTCTGAAGAACTAAAGGTAATTGTTCCAACAACTTTTCCTCAAAAATCAGTTCTTAAAAAAGTAAATTTTCTAGAAAACATACTGAATAAAGATCCTTTCTTGTTAAAACAAGAAAATCAATCTGTACATGCATTGTCTGATATTTTGAAGAGCATTAATTCATTTGAAGTCAACTTTCGTGTAGGTAATATAACTGATTCATTATGGTGGCTCAAATTTGGAGATCTACTTGTTCAATTTATAAAACTGCACCCACTAGATGAAATCCCTCCAAAGCCTCTGCCAGACAGATTGTGATGTTTTTCTTTCCTCTCTTTTCATCTTGTTTACCTTGATTTATTTTTAGTTAATTTTCAGGTACATTTTTCCTTAGTTTTAGTTTTTCTTTTCCCTTACTTCTCTACCCAAGTACGCACTACTTTCCCTGTGCACATCTTTTCTATTTCCCCTATGCTTTCACATTGAATATAATGTTTTTACTTTAGTTTTGGGGGGGGGGGGGGGAATTTGCATGTGACATCGTGCACTTCCATTTGATGAGTTTTTATTTCAAAAAAAAAAAAAAAAAAGAATATGGATGATTAGGCCTATTAATCCCCGCTGAAAAGGTGTGGGTATTTCTATCGTATTTCTTCTTCAAGTTCCCAATAAGCTTCTTCCACCGTGTGATTCCTCCATTGAAATTTTACTAATGGTATTTTCTTACTGCGCAAATTCTGTTCCTTCCTGTCCAGAATCTACATTGGGGTTTCCTCATAAGCCAAGGTATCACTGAGTTCTATTTCTGTATAACTAACCATGTGGGAAGGATCTGGGATGTACTTCCTCAATATGGAAACATGAAATACATCATGTATTCTAAACAAAGTCGGTGGTAGAGTTAGCCTGTAGGCAATTGATCCCACTCTCTCAAGTATCTCAAATGGGCCAATCTCTTATAATTCCTCTCAGTGGAGCTACCTTCAAAAATACCCGATCTCCCATATCAAACTCGAACTCCCTGTCGCGAGTATCTATGTAACTTTTTTGCGACTCTGAGCTGTACTAATTCTATCTTTAATTAGTCGGACTTTACCGTACACCTGCTGCACCAATTCCGGTCCCAGAACTCACCTCTCGCCCACTTCATTCCAGTACTGTGAAGAACAAAACCTCCTACCATATAACACCTCATATAGTGCCATGCCGATGCTGGCTTGATAGCTATTATTATATGCAAATTCCACCAGCAGCAGATACTTGGTCCAGTTACCCCCAAAAATCAGCACGCAAGCTCGTAACATATCCTCAAGTATCTGAATCATTCTCTCAGTTTGTCTATCAGTCTGAGGATGAAAAACTGTGCTGAATGCTAACTGTGTTCCCATAGTCTCCTAAAAGCTCTTTTAAAATCGTGAAATAAATCGGGGATCTCTGTCTGAGACTATAGATATCGGCACATTTTGGACGTGAACTATCTCCTAAATGTACAGCTCTGCTAGCCTGTCCATAAAATAGTTGAATTTAATAGGGATAAAGTGAGTGATTTTCGTTAGTCGATCTACGATCACCCAAATAGCATTTTGTCCCTGTCACGCTGGCGGTAGCCCTACCACGAAATCCATAGTGATGTGGTCCCATTCCATTTAGGGATGTAAAGTGGCTGCATGTAATAACCCCAAAAATGGCTATACAAGATTAGTGGGGTGATTCCAAAAAATAAAAATTAAAAAATTAAAAATAATTAAATGATTAATTAATTAATTAAATTTATAAAAAAGAAAAATTAATAATTAAAATTTATTTTTTTATTAATAAAATATATTATTATTAATATTAATTATTATTATTAATATTAATATTATTATTATTATTATTATATACCTTCCTGAAGGATCTAAATCCTTCAGGAAGGCTTGAAGGATTTCACGCTAAAGCAGCCCCTCTCCCCCAGTCTCTCTCCTCGTTCTTTCTCCATCTCTCCTTAATTTCCCGACGGATACTCACCTGATCGGAAATCAGAAGATACCGCTGGACTCCGTTTTCTGCTGCCGTCATTTCTACCAGAGCGGATTGATGGTAGGAGCGGCGTAGGCGTATCTCTTGGGGTAAACCAAATCTCCCCCTTTTCCTCAATTTCTTGCAAATTATAAGACTAATTAACGATCAGACACCACCACGAGAATCTAGGGATGATTCTCTATGAGTCTAGCGGAGCGAATTTCTCGTGAGGTCATCGTAGGCAAAACCCCAAATTTGGGATATGAGGGTTATTAAGGGGCTTATTTTTAATTAATTAGGGTTGATTTAGGAATGCTAGAATATTGAGCATATGAAGTTGAAGTAGGATTTTTGGAATTTATGGCCCGGGTGAGCGCCACGGATGTAATTTTGGGACCTGCATGCATAATTCAGAAAATTAAGTGGGGGTGTCAAATATTAGTTTAAATGTTGATTTGGGGTATATGGAGCATAGGGAAGGTTAGATGGGTATTATTTTAGGGAAATGAGTTAATTAATCTAAGAAAAATGCAAATTACAGGATTTGAGTTTCGAGCGCCAAGGGCGTAGGATTTGGGTGTTAACGAGACTCTCAGTAAGTCAGGTAAGGGGAATAAATTATAGCAGTATTTTTAGAATTATTGTTTAAATTAATATGTGAAAATGAGCATATGACAATTTGTCTAAAAATTATAGTGATATAAATATTAGATAAATTATGTGGCATTTGAGTAATATTAAATTGTGATATTTTGGTGTGTGAAATTAATATGTTATGAATATTAGATGAGAATTGTGTTGCATATGATGTGTATTGAAAAATGTGAAATATAACGATGAGTAATTTCTGAGAAAATATTGAAATGAGAATTATTGTTGTGATTAGTGGAAAATAATGAAATATGGTATTTATATGTGAGTAAAAATGATTTGCATGAAAAATGAGATTTTGTGAATTACTGAAATGGGTATTTTGAGAAATATTGAAACACGTGAAATACGATATATACTATTATGAGATAATGAAATGTGCACAGAAAACGATGAGAACATTTATATTAAGATGAATTGAGATATACTGATATGAAAATAATGATGTATATTGATATGGAAATACTGAAATGTATAAATGGGAAATATGAATACTGCAATATGGAATTGAAATATGTTTGATAAAATGTCAATACCGCATAATGATTGCGAGTAAGTGGTAGTGAACCCTAATGGATGGTTGTGATATTGAGCACGGTACCGTTGCTAGTGCTGTAGTGCAACCACACAAAATCTTGGAGCATGTGGCGTGACAATAGACTAAGTCATTTTGTAGGGTTGTTGGGCCCCCCGAGTCCGAATCAGGTTTATAGGTCGGCTAGTTGTACTACAGACGCGATATGTGATGTGATATTTTGATCTAATTGGGTCGGCCAACGCGGTTAGATCCAGACTTTGGGCCGCACAACCTTGACCATGGGGGGAAGCATGGCGTGGAAAGAAAGATCCTTAGGGTGACCATGAGTTACAGACGCGATGTTGGTATTTGATACCAAGGATACTCATGAGCCAGAAAGTAAAATGGAAACGGAAAGTGAAAGAATAACAAAATGGGCTAAAATGAAAATGAAAGGAATAATGGGAATTGAGAAATAGAGAATGATAAAATTGAGAAATGGATTCATGTGAGTTAATAATATAAATAATTGAGCCAACGTGAAATATTCTGCCTGAGGGCTTACTGAGTAAGGTGAGTGCCCCGATAGGTATCAGATGTGACCATACCTGACTGCATAATGTGTTAGGGCAAAGGGAAGCTACTTGTATGGGCGGGTAATCTTCCCTATTCTCAGGAACTTCACGGGTAAATATGTGTTGCAAATTATTGAATTTGAGAAATGGTTTTAAAGCTTATAAAAGCTTGTGTTGTATATCTATATGATTATGAGAATGTGTATATCAGTGTATTTTCTCATATGAAATGATGATTTGAAAAGTAAAGTATATCATAACTAAAATCTTATGACCACACACTATAAATAATTTATTCCTTCTTACTAAGATGTGTCTCACCCAAAATTATCTAAATTTTTTAGGGAACGGGGATAGGCCAGGTGATAGAGCTCCGGGACTATAGGGAGCTGGGACCCTGACACGCATGGTGAGTTTTTGGACTAAGGGATGTGTAATTCCCCTAGAGTTGAGTTGTTTTTGAGTTTGTGATGGTGATGTAGATATATGTATGTTGATACTCTGGGTATTGTATTCTAACAATTATGCATATATTGTCTTCCGCTGTTAGGTTGTATAAATGAAATAACTTTTTACACGGTACCCAATGCGGGTTGGGTCATGTGAATGGTAAAAGGGTTGTTGACGTGGCCGATTTATGGATGTTGTTGATGGCGAGTGAGTATTTAATTATTATTTATTATTGAAAAAAAATTGGTACAAAAATTGAGGCATCACACTGCAACTGCCCCATGGGTCTCTAGTGCTCATCCTTTATCTACTAACACGTCAAACACTGCTTCATGATTTCAGCAATATCCCTCTTCATGCCACTCCACCAGAAGGATTTTTGTAGATTCCGACACATTTTAGTACTACCTGGATGCACATTGTCTAGATGCACAGTGTATAAGGATCTGTGTGCCTCTTCTAAAATAGTCCTCCTAATCTCAGCATCCACAGGAACACATAGTCTGGTACGGAACCGCAGGGTTTCGTCATCTGATATGCTGAAATCTTCCTCTTGTCCGTCTTGCACTTTCTCTATCAACTTTGCTAATTTTGCATTATTCTTCTGAGCGGATTTCATTCTTTCTTGCAAATTAGGTTGCACCACCAAGTTGGAATTGAAAGCCTAGTGATCCCCCTTTATTAGTGTGACGACCTGCTTAATTTCCACATTTTTTTCTGTAATACAATCAATGTCAAAAAACTTAGCAGATCATAATCCACCTGGACCCGTGGATATCAGGGATACATCAGAAACATAATGCGGAAGCCTAAGCAGCAGGAAACATACAATCATACACATCTCATTATACCTTATATCACAAAACCAGAGTTACTACAATCACTGTATTTATATACACACAACACATAACCCAAAAGATATCTTAGGGTCATCCCACAAAATACATTCGAGCTTATCAAAACACTTACCCTTCTAGAAGGGCAGATCAATCGTACTAGATCAACGGGGTTTTACCCGCTCTCTTATTAGGGGCTCTTGAAATGTTTATAAAATTCGAGACAAGACTCCTCTCAGTAAGGGAAATAAACTAATACTAGTGTGTGACAACATGAGCATTTCTATGATATACATATAATCATAAACATAACCAGTAAAACTGTATATACATCATTTTTAGGAAAACATGTATAATCAACATGGCAGAACATAATGGTTTCCATAGCATAGTTCATCTCATATAAATAATAATACGAAAACAATTTTGGTAGGTTAGCTGACTATTGCCATGTATTACCCCCACATAACTGGGTTGTGTGGCCCGAAAGCGGGACATGACAATGGTTGGCCGACCACTGCCAAGTCAAAAGTACAGTCTGTAAGTCTGATAGGTCTGCCAAACCTGGTCTGTACACCAGGATCACTCACACACTTCTTAAAAACCACATCGACCATCCAATCTCACACCACTCCGTATAGCGGCGTTAACACAAATATCATGATCATGATGACCATGGACACATAGCAACGGTACTGTGCAAGTGCTAGCCTAGACTAAACCAATCAGGTTCTGATATCATATAACATATACTGAAACTGTGATACATGGATATTTCATATCATTAATTATCAAATCAATCATATCATTTTGCATTTATACATATATCATGAAAATCATCGGCCTGTACGCCGGTATTTCACATTTTACCATAACTTGGCCCGTACGCCGGCAAATCATATCCATAGCACAGCCCGTACGCTAACAAATCATTTCCATAACTCGGCCCGTACGCCGGCAAACAAATATAAAAATCTAAGCCCGTACGCTGATTTTCATTATAAAAATCCATATCATTAACACATTCCTAGAAAACAGTATTTCATAACAATTTCTACTCATGCCACACTAAATAGGTTTTTCATATATTTAACATACCATCATTTTCAACAATATTTTCCCAAATATAAGTCATATATAATTATATTTATTTCCCTAAAATCAAATGCTATAATATTATACATACTTTTCATAAAATACTAGCTTAGTTTATCCTCTTATGTGATTCTTGAAAAACCCCTAAAACAAATAGCCCCACACCCGCAGGGTTCCCTATTCAACACCCTGAAAACAACATTCCTTAGAACTAAAGTTCAGTATTTCTATGCATACTACACTTTCTACAACTATCAAATAGCCAAATATTAAGTAGAAAACCTTACCTTGGATTTGGGATGTTTTCCAACTCAGCCCCACCGACGATCCGCTCTGACAGACTTGCAAAGAACTTTCCCAAGAGCATTGTGGTGGCTTCAGATTGTTGAACCGGTGGAAATCCGGCCCAAAAACTTAGAGAGAAGGAGGAGAAACCAAAGGATGAGAGTGAGAGAGATTCTGCACAGGAAAATGAACTGAAAAATCACATTTAATTATACTGCGGGATTCGTCGACGAGCCACGTCACCTCGTCGATGAGTCCTGTAGAAAGTTTGTCGATGAAATTCAACCCTCGTCGATGAATTTCAGGCTTCCAAACATTCTCTCTCAGTACATTCTCATCAACGAGACGAAACTTCGTCAACGAGATCCTGAAGCACCCTCGTCGACGAAGCCTGGAAAATTTCTTGGGATTATCCCATCCAAAATGCAATGTTGTCGACTGCCTCCTTATGTTTCCGTTTCCATTTTCCTTTTTTCTTATTATTTAAATACCATTATTATTCAGGTCGTTACAATTAGCTCCACGCCTAGCCTCTCCAAATCCATCTAGATGGTGCTGAATCTCTACTACTGACACCGCTGCTCCTATTATTGTCCTTCTCAGTGCATTAGCCACCACGTTTGATTTCCTTGGATGATAGCAAATAATACAATCATAATCCTTGATAAGCTCCAACTATATTCTCTGTCGCATATTCAAATCTTTCTGAGTGAAGAAATACTTTAAGCTTTCATGATCAGTGAAAATCTCACATTTCCCACCATAGAAATAGTGCCTCCAGATTTTCAGAGCATACACCACCGCTGCTAATTTTAGATCATGCATGGGGTAGTTTTTCTCATATTCTTTAAGTTGTCTGGACGCATAAGCAATGACTCTCCTGTGCTGCATCAACATGCACCCGAGCCCACTCTGTGACGCATCATTGTATATGACAAAACCATCCTCTCCTGATGGAACAGCTAACACCGGGGTAGTGACCAACCACTGCTTCAACTCCTGGAAGTTTTACTCACATTCATCAAACCATTCAAACCTTGCATTCTTTCTCGTGAGTCGTGTCAAGGGACCTAATATTTTGGAAAAACCATCTACAAAGTGTCAGTAATACCCTGCCAAACCTATAAAGCTCCTGATCTCCTAAACATTTCTCGGCCTTACCCAATCTACCACTATTTTTATCTTGCCTGGGTCAATAGATATACCATCTCCGGAGATCACATGCCCCAAAAAGGTAACTTGTCTCAACTAGAATTCACATTTCTTGAATTTTGCATATAACTTTCTTTCCCTCAATACCTGCAACACCAGCCTCAAATGATGCTCATGTTCCTCAAAGCTCCTTTAGTAGACCAGTATATCATCTATAAATACCACAAAAAACTGATCCATAAACAGATGGAACACCCGATTCATCAGGTCCATAAATGCTATCGGTGTATTTGACAGATCAAACGGCATAACGAGAAACTCATAGTGCCCATATCTAGTCCTGAAGGCCATCTTCAAGACATCCTCCGCTTTAACTTTCACCTGATGATAACCTCACCTGACGTCAATCTTGGAGTAGACTTGAGTCTTCTAGAGCTGATCAAATAGATCATCAATTCTGGGAAGAGAATATTTATTCTTTATAGTCACATTATTTATCTCTCTGTAATCAATGCACATTCTCATGGTCCCATCTTTCTTTTTCACGAACAAGACTGGTGCCCCCTAGGGCAACACGCTGGGCCTGATAAAACTTTTATTGAATAACTCCTGTAACTGGTCTTTCAATTCTTTCAATTCAACTGGACCTATTCTGTAAGGCGCTTTAGATATCGGTGTCGTCCCTGGAAGTAGATCAATTGCAAATTCTACCTCCCGATCTGGTGGTAAGCTAGGTAACTCCTCTAGAAAGACATCTGAAAATTCTCTAACCACTGGAATGTCGGCCTATTTCAGTTCCTCTTTTGGCAGCTCCTTTATGTAGGCAACATATCCCTGACAACCACCCTGAAGTAGTTGCCTCGCCTGAATAGCTGACATCAACTATGGCGAGGCGCACACACGCGACCCCATAAATTTGAATTCTTACTCCCGAGGGTCTGAAGATCACCTCTTTCTGATGGCAATCAATGCTGGTGTAATTAGCTGCCAACCAATCCATACCTAAAATAATATCCAACCCCTGCATATCTAATACCATGAGGTCGGCTGGTAATATTTTCTTCTGAATGCCGACTGGATAGTTTTTAAGTACCCTCCTATATATCACTACTAATCCAGTCGACGTAGCTATAGACAACTCAATATCTAAAAACTGTGTCTTAAATCTAGACAATCTAACATATCCCGATGACACAAACGAGTGGGTGGCACCTGAATCAAACAAAACAACAGCTTTATATGGTAAATCAATAAGTGTACCTGTAATAACGTCTCCGGCAGCCTCAACGTCTCCCGGTGTCAGAGCATAAACCCTCGTTAGGGCTACATTTCTCTACTAGCCTCCACGAGGCATCTGATAACCACCCTGGAATGGTCTGGGAGCTGGGGCCTGGGTTGGCGGTCCTGTACATGCTCAAGCCATATGGTTGGGTCTCCCACAACGATAGCAAACGTCTCTCCCTACTCGATACTCTCCCAGATGTTTCTTCTCGCACGTCTGACACATAGGGTAGGTCTGTACACCCTGATTCTCACAAGATCCCGTCATCTTCCTCTGACCTCCACTATAACGGTCTCCTCTCCATGGGCCCCGGAAAAGCCCCGCCTAGAAACCCTGAGGCGTGGGCCTCTTCCTCTGACTCTGAGTTGTGGTACCTCTCCGCATGCCACTCACAATAATTGCAGCTCTATCCACAACCTCTGCGAATTTCTGAGCCCGAAAGCTAATAACCTGCTCAAAAAAATTCAATCTCAGGCCTTCCTTAAACTTCCTCACCTTCTTCTCCTCATCTGGTGCCAAATGTGGGGCAAATCAAGACAACTCTATGAAATGAGCTGCATATTATTGTATTGTCAACCGTTCCTAAGTCAGATGTAAGAATTTGGCCACCTTCGCTCTCCTAACGGTGGCGGGGAAGTACCGGTCGAAGAACAACTCCCGAAAATGGCTTCACGTCATCGCTACCGGATTAAGCCTCTGTTCCTCAATAAAATTTGCTGATTTCCACCAGCGTTTTGCCTCCCCAATCAGCTTGAACGTCGCAAATACTACCTTTTGTTCGTCTGTACATGGAAGTACTGCCAACATATCCTCAATGTCCTAGAACCAGTTCTCAGCTGCTAAAGGGTCCGCTCCTCTAAAAAATGATGGAGGTCTCATCTGCGTTAACTGCTCAATCATGCAGCTACGCTCCCCTGAGCTTCTGGCCATCTCAGCCATCACCTACTAGGTGACGTTGCGCAATACCGCATCGGAATCTCTACCCCCCATACTGGAAGGTCCCGCTCCGTCACCTCCAGTATTCATACTACTGCTCACTATGTCCATCCTGAAAAAACAAAAAAAATAATTTAAGGACCCTATCTCCCATACAGATCTAATTTATTTCATTTAACTGAAATCTCATGTTCACAATTAACTACCCTCCCTGATCTTAACTCAAAATTTAATCTTGCAACCTAGACACACAACCCAATAATGAATTTCTTGAAATTGTCACCCCAGGAAAGACAGAAACTACAATGAAAATCCTATACCCAAACCACAGAACAAAACCTTAAATCATTTTCCTATACTCTGGTATTGTTTCTACTGCACTTTAAAGTCTACATAACCTAGCAACCTAGGCTTTGATACCAAACTGTAATGACCTAATTTTTTTTTTATTATAAATAAACTATAAAATTTCACTCCTCTAATACCTTATAATATAAACCATAACATCATCACGGACCAGGTAGGCACCGTGGAACCTGTATATCCATAAACTACCTATGCAGCAAAAAGTAGGAAACAAATAACCACATCAAATATATACAATACCAGAGAGTTAGTATCTCTCCAAAATATACTTACATAACCTTTCTCAAAATACCCTCACCTGAACCTAGGGGCTACCCAAAAGTGACTTCCCAAAATACTAACCCTCCGGACAGGGCAGTATAAGGTCCCCTCTATCTCGGTGTCTGATCAGCACACCTACCTGGATCACCTGAAAAGTGGTAAATTACTTGGATGAGACAACTCTTAGTAAG
Source organism: Malania oleifera (assembly GCF_029873635.1). NCBI lineage: Eukaryota > Viridiplantae > Streptophyta > Magnoliopsida > Santalales > Ximeniaceae > Malania > Malania oleifera. Next base: position 2,535,335 of record NC_080417.1, read on the forward strand.
GTGAAATATGCTATTACCAGAGTGTGATAGATGAGTTACATATATTTTATATAGATAAAAAATTCTGAAACTAAGTTAACTGATAAAACAATTTATATTGCAACTCACACCTATATAGTTTAAGATACAACTGTGTTAACTGAACTTCCTACTTATTCATACTGCTAATACTATAATATATCTACAGTTTACTGTAATTCTATATGTTGACCTTATAGGTCATGCCCAGTTTTGATAATGACAAATACTCTTGTATTTAATGAGTATCCAGTTCATGTGCAGGTCTATATTAGCAGACACATTGATGACATATGAAAGCTTGAAGACCAGTTTGTGTTTTTCAGTTGTAATATATATTTAGTGGTCAAATTGGTCTGTAATAGTAATTAGGATATTTGGTTTGTAATAAGCACACACATCACACACCGGACTTTTTCGGTGCATTCATAATCATAAATGACCCTAGGACACACTCATTTGCACCTATGTTTGTTAGGCACTTCATTAGGATCTATGTGTATTAAAACGAGACCGAAATGCACACTTTGTGCACTTTCGGTCGACCGAACCAGACAGTTCATTCTACCCTGGTCGACCGAATCAAGTCTGGGTCAACAGTTGACCAAGGCCCTGGTCGACCAAACCAGGTAGTTGAAAATGCCCTAGTCGACCCAAACCCCCTGGGGTCAAATATTTGACCATCTGGTCAACCGAGACAAAAATGAACTCCAACTACCTAGTCGACCGAGGGTCCTCGGGAAGAATCCCAGCGATCTGGTAGACCGAACCAGCCAGTTCAAAATGGCTTGGTCAACCGAACCTCGAAAAATTGAGAAATCGCCCTCTCCTAGTCGACCGAGCCCTTCATTTGAAATTACCCTGATCTACCAAACCATATGAGTCCTGGTCGACCGAAACATTTCTGGTCGACCGAACTTCTCGGGTTGCACCTAATATTTACCGTAATTAAAATCTTTAAACGGGGTTAAAATGTTTTAAATGCCATTAAACTTTTCTAACAATCCCTAATAGTTCCCCAACGGTCAAAAATTCTGATATGTCTATATATACTCTTTCATTTGGGAGAATTAATTTTTGATTAGAAAAAACAAAAAATCCAATTTCTCTCTCAAGGTAAATACTTCCTACTACTCATACTATTTCCAAATCCACTCAAACTTACCTTCTTACTTCCTTGTATCTTTTATAAGTATATTGAGTGTATTCTTTTAAAGGTTTGCTCTCTTATTTCGTGAGTGCTTGAATCGATTTTTACGAGAGCATAACCTAAGCATTCTTAAGAGGCTTTTCTAAAAAGCCTACCCTAAGAAGGGTTGTGGTGAACTTCCGAGTATTGCATTCTCATTGCAATATCTTTGGAAGTTTGTATTTGTTTTTGGTTTGCAAAAATATTTTCAAACTTACTCAAATATCTTGTGGAATCTCTATTGAACTATTTGTGAAAAGATATTTGTGTCTGTTACCTTAATCTTTGTGGCAATATTTATTCAAGTATATATCATTTGCTGAATACAAAGATTATCTATTTTGCAATCCAAGCATGTACATATTCATGTGATTAAGATATTCTTCTGATTGATATTCTTGAGGCTTGCTTGATATTCTGTGTGAACACATTTGATTGAAACATTTTGAAATACACAAATTGTTATTGATACTCTCACGTACTCACTACACTAATAGAAAACATATTTGAGAGTTGAAATATTTTGACCACATTGAGCTTACATTTAAATCATCTGCGGTGTTTGTGATTGTACGCATTTGGGGTACAAATCTGCTTTACGTGAAAGCACCCTTATATTATACCTTTTGATTGTATATTTGAGAGATTCCAGGCATGGCTTGGGGGGGGGTGGTAATCCAGCCCGGTAAGGATTCGAGTAAAGGTTGAGGTCAGCCCTGTGCTAATTGACCTGGTTTGTATAGGTGCCGCTCCACCCGTTTAAGTGAGCAAGTTATTGTGATAATCCTTGTGCTGGTTAGCCAAGGCGAGGACGTAGGTAGTTGGCCGAACCTCGATAACATATTTGCGTGTCACCCTTCTCTTTACAGCTTTTTGGTGCTTGTGTAATTGATTAAAATGCTTTATTTAATTTCTGATATTACTTGCACTAGATTGACCATAGGATTGTGAATATTTTGCTGTTAGGAGGAATACCTAGGGGAAAGATTTTAAAAATACCAATTCACCCCCCCCCTCTTGGGATCACGGTAAAGCTAACACTATATACATATAAATAACTATCATAATATCCTAAAAAATTATATGTCATAATTTAACCCCCCATGACAGGGTTGTGTGGCCCATATGTGGGACTTAACACTGGTTGGCCGATTAGGATAAGTCAACTGAACTCCAAAAGTCAGATCGGCCTCCTTAACCCTAACTGATGGGGAGCCTGTCCACAATATAGGCATGATCGACTACTGAAAAATCTTCATACTATTTGAATTATGTGGTTGCACTCTAAACTGAAATAGCAACAGTACCGTGCTTTGTTGACTGAATCTGATTGAATAATTCATCAGGATCTGATACTATATAATACTAATATTTATAATTATCTAACTATTTTTATCATGATTTTGGAATAACCATATTACTGTAAAATTGATCTGAATAAATGACTGAATATCTAAATGTACGTATATCTAAATATCTAACTGAATATCTGAATATCATGGTTCTGAAGTCATGGTAACCTGAAAATGCTATAAATCATGTTTTTGAATATTCTATAAATTATCTATCTATGTGTACACTGGGAATTTATAATTCTATAGAACATATATATATATATATATATATCATGATATTTTAAGGATTGTATAAATTCTGTACTGAATAATTACAAACTCATGCCACACACCAAATAAAATTCATGTATTAAAATCTGTATAATTCTACAGTTTGACATATTCAAAATCACACCCTGTACTCATATTCAAATATTATAATTGATACTAATAAAAATTCTTGAATTTGGTAGAATAGTATATTTCCCTTACCTGGCTTACTGAGAAACCCACAAACTAACCAAACCTACACCTGTAATATTCCTAGCACAATACCCTGAAATTTACATTTTTCCCAATAAAATTTTAGTATTATCTTACCTAATATATTCTCCTCAGTCCAAAAACACAAAATGCCTTATAAAACTTAAAATACCCAACTTACCCAAATTTTAGGATGGTGCCCAAATTGGCCTAACCAACGATTTACTCCAGCAAACTTGAAGAGAATCCTCTTAGGAGTAGCGTGGCGGCTTCCGATCGTCAAACTGGCAGAGATCCGGGTCAAAAATCTAGAGATAAGGATTGGAGGACAAAGTTTAAAGAGAGAAGAGGAGTTTGCATGCGAAATTTCTCGCTACAATCCGAGTTTGAGCTATTTATATAACTGGCTTCATCGACGAGACACGTCATTTTGTCGACGAGGCCCAGAAGGGAGTTCATTGATGAACTCATAACCTTCATTGATGAATTTCAGGCCCTGAAATTACCCCTCTCGGTAATATTTCATTGACGAGATACGTGACGTGCAATGAATCGAGTAAGGATTTTGTCGACGAAACTATAGGGTTCATCGACGAACCCTGCTTTTTCCCCTTTTTGAATTTCCTTTCTCCTCCTTTCCTTTATTATTATTTGCTATAATTTTTTCGGGTTTCTACAAAAACTCTCCGCCTGAGGGCTTACTGAGTAAGGTGAGTCTTCTGATAAGTATCAGTTGTGGTCGTACCCGAGTTAATAGGGCGGGGTTACAAACGATATTAGAGCAGAGGGGAGCTACATGTATAGGTGTGCAATTTCTCCTATTCTCAGAAACTTTCACCGATAAATATGGGTTACTTGTGATTGGATTTGAGAAAGGGAATAAATCTTATAAAATCTTGTGTTTTATATCTATATGATTATGAATGTGGAAATGGTATATTTTTCTCAGAGGATATTATCACTGAAATGAATATATGTTATGAGATAATGAAACTCATACTGCCACACATTGTAAATAATTTATTCTATCATACTGAGATATGTCTCACCCAATTATCTAAATATTTCAGGGAACCGTGACAGGCCTAGAGATAGAGGGGATCTGATACCCTGATTAGCCAGAGTGAGTGTTTTGAGCTAGGGATAGAGGATTCCCTTAGATTTTGATTGATTTTGGGAATGTGTTGGATATGTGTTTATATATATAGATGTATAGTACTCTGGATATTTGTATTTTGGATGATTTGTATAGATTGACTTCCGCTGATAAGGTTGTTTATATAAGTATGAATGATTACCCGGTACTCACTTCGGGTCTGGTTATGTTGATACAGTATCAGCGATTCTGACATGGCCGATGTGTGATTTGAATATTTATTGTTATGGATGTAAAAAAAAAAATAGTATGAAAATCAAGGCGTCAAACGTGCGTTGGGTCTCTTTGGGCATCCGAGGGGGTATATATTAAAGGCTTTTAGTAGGGTTCTTGAAGAGGAGCTAGGGGGTTTCCTCGTGGAAAGCGACACCATAGAGGGGCTAGTTGGAGCAAAGAACCCAAACTGTTGCTGCAACTTTCTTCTCTCTCACGGCTTGTTTCTTCTTTTCGTTCTCTCTCTTCTCTCTTTTGTGCTATTTTAATATTCGTTTGAGGATTATTAAATTCAGTTGTTTTTCTTTATTTAATGTTATCATTGGAGTTTCAATATTTGTTAAATTAGTTTCATTAAAGTCACTTTGGTCTTTTTATTTAAAGTCATTAAATGATATTAGTTCACTCTCTTCCCTCATCTCTCTCGCCCATCTTTGGTTCTTTTATTTTATTTAGTTGTTATTTCAATAGTTATTTTAATACCATGTTAAATTTAAATATTACTTGAATTACTTTTATTGTTAATTTCAGTTTTTTTTTCTTATTTGGAGTCTTTGTTGGAATTTAAATATTTCTTTAGGTGGTTTTATCATTAAAGTTAGTGGTTCTATTTTGTTAGACTTTAGTCTCGTTTGGGTTTGTGTTCAAAGTTAGTATTTTTATTCAGTTGGATGATTGTAGGGTTTACTTATTTCGTTATTCTGGTACTGAATTTAGTGTTCATTTAGTTATCTTCATGCATGTTTAATTTTTAGTTAGGGTTTAAGGTTCATTGCAAAAATCTCAAAAATTCAAGAAACCGAATTTGAATTGTGTTCAGTAAACTTTTCTTTTCTTAATTTCTTTTAGATTTACATAAAATTTAGAATTAAACTGCATTCTCTGAGGAGATGATCTGGTCCTTGGACTAATTATTACATGATTGAACTCTTATACTTAAGATAGCTTCCGAACTGCTCATTTTTAAAGTAAGTCAATAATTTCGTAAAATAATATTTAATACTATAACTTCAAACTATTTTTAAAATAAATGTAAATTTAAAAATTTCTATATAAAACTTTTTCTATCATCTATAACAGTAAAATTTTATAATCATATACTATAATTGTTAAACTAAGCTTTTTAACTTTAAAACTATGACTATAATACTCAATCATGTATATATATATATATATATATGTGTGTGTGTGTGTGTGTGTGTGTGTATGCGTTTCCTCGTGCGTTTCCTTTAAGTCATCATTTAGGCACAAAAATGTCTCTATTCACATAAACATATATTTTTTCTTCAAGTCATCAATAGCTCTGTATACGTAATTAAATATGTATATACGTATACTGTAAAAACTACCCTTAGGCCTGTTAATTGTAAGTCATGTTTACTTCCATGACTAGATTGTACGGTTCGAAGACTGGACTTAGCTGGCTGGCTGGTCAAACTAAATCAACGTACATCATTATTAAGTGAGATTTTCCCTATTAAACCCTGGTCCGACCAATATGTGCGCTCAAGAGAAATTCACTATCGTATAAGATCACTTTGTAAATAGTGTGGGTGCACTCTAATCTTTTTAAACTTTAAGCTACGATATCAAACGTTCATAATTTCTACATCGTCTAAGTCATAAGGGGTTTTGAAAATATCTTATTATATAATTTATACAATTAAAATAATATCATAAAAATCTCAATTTTTTTTTTCATATTTTCATGAAATATATAACGTAGGATTAAACTCATGTGATCTTTACTCATATTTTCGTGAAATATGCAACGTAAAAATTAAACTCATGACACAATTTTTGTGTTAAAAAATATTTTTTTGAATAGAAAGTAATGTTGTAAAATACTAGAGGGGTTTAGAACATTTTTTAACTCAAAAATAACACAAGTATATTAAAGATAAAACTAGTATAATTAAATATGCGTAAAAATAAACTCGAGAAAAGTTTATGAAAAATAACTAACATAATCAAAGTTTACTTACCCTTACTTAATCTTGTGAGATGATCACAACGAATATCTCTGAAAAATAAGATCGGAAAAAATAGGTGAGTGAGAATTTTAATTATAACAAAAAATCTCCATCTACCACTAATTCTTTCACTCACTAATATTTCTTTTCCTTTCAAAAATTTTGTAAAAAATGAAGGTTGAGAGCTTCCTATTTATAGGAAAATTTAGGGGAAGAAAATAGAATTTGTAAAAGTGTGAGGAGAGAGGTGAAATTGTAATTTTTTAAAAAATAAAATAAAGGAATGAGCATGTAATGGGCATGAGATGAGCTTGGGATGGGAGGTATGGGATGGGGATTGGGGTACATGTGGGGAAATTGGGAGTGCTTGTCGACACATCCATTTAATTAATTAAATTTTTTGAAATCATTATTATTTATTATTATTATCATTGTTATTATTTTTAAACTATATTTTAGTATTTATTATAAAAAAAGAATTAAGTTCGAATTTCAAAAACTCATGTAGGTTTTACACCACTTTGAGACCCAAGTGGTCCCTACATAACTCTAATAGTCTTCACACGGTCTTATGGGCCCTACATAGTTTCGATACTCATGTCACACACGACTTTGAGATTCATGTGGGCCCCACACAGTCATGTGGGGCTCCGCATAGGATACCTATATTATTATTATTATTATTATTATTATTATTATTATATATTTCTACAAATTATGTCAGTCAAAATATTATTTTATGTATATATACTTACTTACGTGTCCAAACAATGTCTATCTTGTTTATCTTATGAAATTTCATTTTAACCAGATTGACCTCCAAGGAGCGACTGAGTCGCAATGGTCTCTGAACACTCGCTTAGATAAGGTCTTTCTTAGGCATCAAATATGAAATCAAAGACACTAATAGAAAAACACTAACTAAATGACCATTATTATTATTTTATTGTTATTATCATGTTCTATATTTTTGGGGTTATTACATGAAAAGTAAGATGTATTCCCAGGAGGGGGGGTCAATTGGGATTTTAAATTTATTTTTTACCTTATTTAATTAATTTTTTTTTTTAAGTTCAGCAACCACACATACAAAGTTAATTAACAATCACAAATTCTGCGGAAAATTAATTTAGCTAAAACCTTTATGAATGAATATACCAATTTGAATATCCCTTTCAGCAATTTAATTTAATCCAACCAAGATAACCAAAAACAAGATTCACAATAATGAATGATTCCGGCAATGCTTCCAAGATTTTAGCAATTGAGTAACTCAAAGTAGAGTTTAAGTATGTTGGTGATAAAAATCCTTGTATTAATAAATTTGATTTCTCAATATGAAGTACAATTGAAATTTCCAACACTCTTCCAAAACTCAGAATTTAAATAAACTTTCAATTAATGAGTCTTGAGTGTTAATCAATCAACGTACTCCCTTATGATTTTTGGAATAAATATTGATCAACCAACGTACTCCCTTTTTGGTTTCCGTAATCCTAAAGTCAAATTAATTTTTAGTTTATTTAATATCCAATCCACATAGTTTATATGAGCAAAAAATTAAAATCTAACCACGCAGCTTATATGAGCGAAAAATTAAATGAGAGTAAGGAAGAGAGTGACACCACGAGTTTTATGAGGTTCGGCTATACTCACCTACATCCTTGCTTTATGCAACACATCTAAGGATTCCACTATACCACTCCTTTATAGGTAGGAGCAACCTTACACACTCCTTTACGAGCAAGAGCAACCTTACAATCTGTAACAACCTGCTTAATTAACATGATTTTTTTTTCCACTGTAATAATTATCATACTCTGATACCATAACATTATCCTAAGCAGCGAGAAGCATAATACAAATAAACATTTCCATACATAACGATATACCATACTGTACAATACCAGAGTGCTATCATGTTTCCAAAAAGAATATATACATGTGTTACTAAATCCCCAAAATTGCCCTTAGCTAGCTAGGGCAAATACAAAAACCCTCCACTGTACTCACTTTGCTGTCAGGGCACTACAGACGCCCCTCTACCTGTGAGCCTGATATGCTTGCCTACCTAGATCATCTGAAAAAGGTTTCAACACTGGGATGAGTCAACGCTTAGTAAGACGATATATGCTATTACTAGTATGTGGCAAATGAGTCATCATATCATAAAAATCCATTTCCATATTATCATGTATATCTGGATCTATAAATACAGTACAAATCATAATATTCATTACCATTTTCTTGTCATTTAACACATCTGTGTTTAAGTTACTATTCAAAATACTTCTAACATACATAAGTAATTCCCTTGTCTCTGTAAATCAGAATATACATAATAATAATTGTAAACTTTCCCTTGTGGATATCTGTATGTCATGATTTAACCCCTTATGACAGGGTTGTGCAGCCCGTAGGCGAGATCTACACTGGTTGGCCGACTAGGTAAATCACTATACTCCCTCGATCGATGTGCCCACCTCTACCCATATCTGATGGGGAGCCTGTCCACGTCAAGGGCACTATACGATTGAGCTACAGCCTATTATCTGAATAAGCGATTGCACTCTGTAGACTGTATACTGCATGTAGCTACGGTACCGTGCTCTGTAAACTGTATGATCCAATAGGATCTGATACTATATACATATTCATATATATATATATATATATATATATATATATATATATATATTCTTTCACTGTTTTCATCATGTTTTCAAAATTACCATAACGCTATTTTTCTGTTCTGTACATACTATAACTGTAGCATCTCGATGCTATCTCTGTATAACTGTCTATATATTCTGTAAATGCTCTGTCTGTATACTTTGAATGTTATGATAATAGAAAACATGACATGCTTTAAACTCTATAAATCATAATACTAGAAACTACGTAATCATAATACTGTATCCGTAATTTATATAATCATGGTGTTAAAATCCGTAAAAATCATGGTACTGTAATTCACATAATCATAGCACTGAAATACATAAAATCATGAAACTACAATTCATAAAACATACTCCCATACTACATACATATTCTCAAGCCACGCCATACTTGAGTACATAATTTTCATAAATAAATACAATGCATAATATTTAGAAATTTCCTAGCATAACATATATCCCTTACCTTATCTCTGAAAAACCTCTACCGTACTCTAGCCCGATACCCACAGGGCATCCTAAAAAACACCCTGAAACCAATATTTTTCAGATCTAAACATCAGTATTTTTCTGCCTGTATCATTTCCTATAACTACCACAAGACCAAAAGGAGACTACAAGGCCTTACCCTGAATTTGGGATGATTTCCAACTTTGATTTCCCAACGATCCGCTCCTGTAGATGCATAGAGAACTCTATCAGGAGCGTCGTGGCAGCTTCGGATTGTCGATCCGGCGACTGGTGGGACCGAAAACGTAGAGAGAAGGGAGAGAGAGTCGTAGGAGAGAGAGAGAGAGGAGAGAGAGAGAGAGAGAGCGGCGAGAGAATGAGAAATATCCCGGTTTTTCATCCTTATATACAACTAGATTCATCGACGAGACACGTCACTTCATCGACGAGTCTTTCACAAAATTCATCGACGAAGTCCTGTATTCGTCGACGAAATTTAGGCTACCTCGGACCCCTCTTGGTACTTTCTCGTCGACGAAACCTTGTGTTCGTCAACGAAATTCTGAAGACCTTCGTCAACGAAACCCTGTGTTCGTCGACGAAGCCTGGAAATTTTCCTTCTATTTCTGTTTCTATTTCCTCTCCCTTTTTATTATTAAATGCTATTATTCGGGTCACTACACAATCTCTCCTTCAATAGGCTAGAGTTCGCCTTTCCAAACGATACCCCACGCTTGGTCCAACAACGATTCAAAGGCCTGAACTGTGTACAAACACAAGAACAAATTTGGTGTACAAAAACACTCTCAACAAGAGCAAATTAGTACAACAATAAAGCACAACTATATACTTGAATTCAAAATAATAATAGAAAGAATTTGAAGCCTTAGAAGTATATCACCGTGAGCTTTCTTTCTTGATTAAAAGAATTCAGAATATGCTCAGAAATTTGTGAGAGTTTCACAGAAAAACTCAGTAGGGAACTTTAGAGAGTTTGAGAGCAAGAGAGCTTTCAGAGTTTTGAGAGCAACAAAGCTTTGATTGTTGTGTATTGCTTGGTGTATTGAACTCTTAGCCTTGGGGGTATTTATAGATGTTTAGAAAGGAGTATTTCATGTTCCCCGAGTGACTTGGAGTGTTTCCCAAGTTTTCATAACGTTTAAAATTCAAAAACTCAATTTTGGAAACTTCCCATTATTTTAAAATTTTGAACTCTCGAAGAATCAGTTGACTAGGTGCAAGGAGTCATTCGCCTGGATCATTAAAACACTAAGAATTTCAAAGGCCATAAGGAGTCAGTCAATTGGGTCGTTACAAGTCAGTCTCCTGAGTCCTCTCAGGTTCTCTTAAAATCATTCTATTTATTTGTCAATTGCTTGGACCAACACTATCAAGCGCCTGGACAGACCAAAAAACTGAATTTTAATTTTGTTTCCAAATTCTTTTTACTCTTTTGCTTTCCCCAAAATAATTTAAGACTTTTGAAAAATATTTTCCAGGGTTTTTCAAAATATGTTCTCTAAGTCAATGAGTTTCTTAAAATGCTTCAAATCCAATCATATCATGTGATAACCCGATTTTTCTATCATTTTTTTTTCATACAATAATAAATAATAACATTTCATCATTTACCACATATCCCTAATACCATATATCAATATAGTCCGACCCGAAATCGGATACTGGATATCTGACCATCAATACACACAAACCATGCAGCAGAATACATAAAGTGTTTGGGTCCCAAAATATGATACCAAAGTGTTATAACCTCTACACACATATATATATACATCCTCGAAAATCCAAAAAATACTCTGGGGATTATACAAGTCATATCCCCAACTCTAAAATACTTACCCTAAATACTAGGGTAACAGGACCTCCTCTACCTTGGAGCTCTCTCTACTCGTTTGTCCTGATTTTCTGAAAAGTTTAAATTCTGGGTGAGACACCTCTCAGTAAGACGGAATAAATTATTGACAGTGTGTGGCACATGAGTTTTAATATATTATCAAATTCATTTAAATAATTATAACAATTGAGAAAATATACTAATATGTACTCATAATCATAAATATAAGACATAGTGTCATAAACTTTCATATCATTTTCATAATCTTATACATAAACTTTCATATCTCATATCATATACATACTCATTCATTTCTTATATCATATATGTACTCTTTCATTTTTCATATCCATAATCACATTCTAGCCCATGGGTATCCACCAGCATATAACACAACACGTTTGTAACCCATGGCTGTTCATTTCTCGTATCATATCTCATTTTCATAGTCTAGCTCATGAGTATCCACTAGTATAAAATACACTACGCGTCTGTAACTTATGACTGATCATTTCACTTTTCACTTTTCATAAACATTTTCTAGCTCATGAGCATCCACTAGTATAAAATACACTACGTGTCTATAGTTCATGGCGGTTCATTTTCGTGTCTGTAATAAGAAACCATCCTGAGGATAATCACATCGTTATGTATTCACCCCACATGACCAGGTTGTACGACCCGAACGCTAGACCTAAGGGCGGTTGGCCTACCTAGTTAGATCAAAACAGGAAACGCGTCTGTAGTATGATTGGCCTACCCAATCTAGGTCTGGACCCCAAGGGGTAACACAACCCTTCACAGGCCCAATTGATAGTCTCGCCACACTCTATTCAAGATGTGTGGTTGCACTAACACAATATCTAGAAACGGCACCGTGCTCTCTATATATCTATGGTTCATCAGGGTTCTCATTTCTATATTTTTATATTCATATTTCATCATGTTTATACATCTCATTATATCTATTCGATTCTTATCATTTCTGTATCATTCTCCTCATTTCTGTGTGTATCTTATCTCATGTCTGTATATTTGTCAGTTCAACATTTCTATATAAAACATCTTGGTGTATATCACATATCCTCATTTTCAATATAAAACATATCCTTATTTCTCATGTCCTCATTTCTGTAAAACATATATTTATATCACCTATATCGTCATTTCTCAATAGAAACATAATTGTATATCACATTTCATTATTTCTCATTGAAAACATATCTATATAACCCATTTTCATCATTTCCCAGTAAAAGCATATCTGTGTATATATCTCATCTCATATCTTCATATTTGAATAAAACATTTCAATATATATCATAATATCATTTCTTAGTGCAGATCACATATTTCAGTTTCAATCACATTCCCAGTATAAATCTATTATTTCATATTCCTCATGCCACACAATTTTGTCTGATAATCATAATATAATAATCACAAGGAAAATATCCATATTCTCAATTTTACATACTTTAATCAACTAGTTAATTTTCTAAAAAATATCTGTTATAATTTATTCCCCTTACTTGCTTACTGAGAGGGTGCTTGCTAGGATCTTTAAACCACGCCCGCGGCGTTCGGAACTTAAAACCCTGAAATCATATTTTTCCAATTCAATCAACTCAACCCCAAAATTATAATCATATTCACATTTCCAAGGCTCATATACTCCAAATAACCAGTTACACTGTAAAACAATCGATAATTCATCTCCCTTACCTTAACTTTGGAGTAGTGCCTGAAAATTCCAAACCAACAATCTGCTCTGAATAACTTACTAAGGGTTGCTCGTACGACCCTATGGTGGTGTTTGATTGTTGAATTGGGCTGTAATCGGAGCGAGATCGAAGAGAGAAGGAGGAGGGTTTAGAGAGAGAAAAGAGAGAGAGAGAGAGAGAGAGAGAGAGAGAGAGAGAGAGAGAGAGAGAGAGAGAGAGAGAGAGAGAGAGAGAGAGAGAGAGAGATTTATTTATTTATTTTTGTTTAAATGAAATGAGCTACAAGATTCCCTTTTAATTCACCACTGTTAAACAAAACCATCGACAGTTTTCTTGTGGACTTCAAAATCGTAGACCATTTGGTCTTTAACCAAGCCATTTTAACTGTTTACCCATTTACTTGGCTACGGTAACACATAACTGTCGATGATTTTTCTAAGCTCCATGAAACCGTCGATGGTTTGGTCTACACCAAACCAAAAGTCCTCTTTTCTTTATTTTTATTATTATTTCAATTTTGAGGGTCTCTACATATCATCATTTGAATGAAGTACTTACATAGAGACTCTCTTAAGATTTTAAACATATTCTAAGTTTGGAGTTTTCATGCTTGTCATTTGCTTATACCATCTTGCCTTTGAGCTTTAACTCTCTAAGCTTCTTCAATTCTCTAAGCTTTCATCATGTCATCTTTGGAACTTATGCTTTCATGTCCTCTAAGCTTTTATTCCCTTTTGTAGTCTTGTAATGAGTTTCATGATTAAAGACCTGATTCGTGAAGTATCATCACTTTCACCAAAACATGTTAAATTAACTTTAATTTGTTATCATCAAAATAAGATTAGTAAGTCATGTCAGGCCAACATTACATATATAATATTGACATTTAAAAAATAATTATTTATTGTAAGAAAATTTATGAATTCCAAGGTTGCATTAACTAGATAGTCATAGATCACATCATTATAAAAGAAATTGCCAATTAACTAAAGATTTGACAAATTCGGTTGGATAACTATCATTATTATACAAATTCGATTAATTTATTCAAGATTTATATTTGGGGATTTACCATTTAAAAAAATCGTTGCCTATTGCACTACTTCTTTGAGAGAGAGAGAGAGAGAGAGAGAGAGAGAGAGAGAGAGAGAGATTTTAGTCATACCAACCTTTTGGTTAATTTTTTCAAATCACACAAGTATCCAATCTCCAAGAATACCCAAAGATTTTCATCTTAACTGTACATTTTATCTGTCACTTCTTAAGATCATATATATATATATAATGGACATGAATCTTAATTAGTGTCTCAATTTAATAGAACTCTTTCTATTTAGTTTGAACTATAAAACAAGATGAGAGGCTACAAAGAAGTGGGAATTTCAGTTTTGTGTTGAAATTTTACTACTAAGCTTTTCTAAATTTGGAGATAGAACATGAAATTTTGAGTTTTGTGGTGTAGAGGATAAAACAAAAGAGACGGTGGTGTAGCTATGGTCATCATTGAGGCCATGAGTTCAACACAATGTCTCAAACCCTTGATCTTGATGAGATTCATCGGATTGGACTAAGCGTTTGGTTCACAAGACAGTAACTAGTGGTTAATTTACCAACTTTATATTATGGGCTTAGGCTATATAATGGGAGTTAGCTCATCTCCAATCCCATATTTCTTTCCATGGCTCCTAAAGTTCACAACATAAACCTTAACATAAAAACATTTAGTAGGCTCTTTAACCCTTGAGAAGTCTCTTAAAAAGACGTGAAAGCTTTCAATCTCATCACTATTATGTGCTTGCTACATCGAGTAGTAATCAACTTAAAAATTTCAATACAGACATTGTAAATAGTTTATATGTATAAAGTAATTCATTTCCATGCCTATTTTTTATGTAATACAAGTAATGACTAATGTTGCTAATATATTTTCATATTCTCATCAAAAGATATTGGAAAGAGGAGTTCAAACTCCATGTTTAAAAATAATAATAATAATAATAAGATGGACAAAATTACAGTAGAGGGGATATAGTAATTAATAAAATGGAGAATGGAGACAAACGTACATGACTACCTTGATAGAAAATCAAACCTTTCAATTAAATTTTATTTTGTATACATTTAATAATTTGTATAGATAAAATTATTTCCTTTATTGTTGTCATAGTGAGGGACCAAAATATTAATTTGAATGGTTGTCTTGCACCAATATTGAATGTAGACCCTTGAATAAACATAAATGAGCTAATAAAAGAGAAAATGAGAGAAAAAGACAACATGAGGAAATGAGATGGAGAAGTTTGGACTTTTATTCTTAATAAAAGGATGAGGATATTTTCTAAATTTATAACCCTTTCCCTGAATAAATGTATTCACAATGTCATAGAAAGTTTTCAAATAAGAAGTTAATGCAAATTATAACTAGTACGAGGTATATATGTTTTTCTTATAATTTTGCTCATTTCACATTCATAGAGTTACAAGTAGAAATATTTTGATAGACATCTCAATGGTTAAAGTTTGTAACTTTTATATTGAATGTTTCAAGTTTGAATCTGGGGAGGGATGGTGAGTTCAGACCTAGTATGAACCTCTAATGAACTAAAAAAACATTTGAACAAAAAAGAGTTACAAGAGAAAGGTAGGTGTACTAGTGAGCCTTGCTTATATACTCATATATAATTAAACATATATATATATATATATATATATATATATATATATATGCAACGTCCTAAGAAAAATGTTCTTTTCTCAATTTTTATTTTTCGCAAGATGTTGCATATTTAACTCAATGGAAAAAGAAAAATATCATTTTTTTTTTTTAAATAGTAGTAGGAACATGTGTTTAAGAAATTAGAGCCCAAGCTAGGAGTTTAAATTTGGGTGAATTTGGTTGAGACTTACCACAAAATTGTATGAAGTTATTGTATTCATGAGTTCCATCCAAATCTACTGAAATTTATATATATATAGTCTTAAAAGTTAAATTTCATGCTTGCAAAGCAGTCTAAAGGTATTGATTACATGCACTTTTTTTTTTTTTTTCTACAATTCATATATAATATTTAAGACCTTTTTAATTAGTCACTCAACTAATTCATGAGAATAATGAGTCTGCTCAATCTTCATTTAAGAGCAGTACCCCTCAACCTCAAGACTTTTGAGTCTTGAATGAAAGGTATTGATATAGTCTTTAAAATTATATTTCATGCTTGCAAACGCAGTCTAAAGGTATTGATTACATACACATTTTTTTTTTCTACAATTCATATATAGTATTTATGACCCTTTTAATTAATCACACAACTAATTCAATAGAATAACAAGTCATTTAAGAGTAGTAACCCTCAGCTTCAAGACTTGAGTCTTGAACTTACCAACTAAGCAACAAATTAAATAAAGACAAACACATGCATGCATACATACATATATGTGTATATGCATATATATATGACAGGAACAAGATTAGAATCTTAATAGATGTGTACAGCGAAAGGTAGCAACCAAGCTAACTGCCGAATTAAAGTTTCCATTAATGTATAGGAGAGTACCCTTTCACTGCATGCTCCTCCTTTCATTGTGCATTATAATCTCTTAGCTTCCATCCATCCATCCGTCCATCTTTAGCTTGTGTATAAATTCAGATATGGGATTGGACATTCATGCATGGAGGATTAGAACTCAATAAGAAATCGAGTGTACATTAACCAATAGTCACAAGGAAGCTATAGGAAGCTGCTGGTAGCCAGCTAGCTAGCAGTATATATATAGCAGTTACAATTATAATTATAATTATATAAATATAATTAATTAGGGAGATCAATCGATCGAGAATCGAGACATTAATGGCAGCTCTTGTTCAGATAGAAGAGACCCCAAAATGGAAGAAGCTCTTGAGCTTTGTTGGACCTGGGTTTCTGGTCTCTGTCGCCTACCTTGATCCAGGAAACTGTACTTAATTATACTACTCCCTCCCCACCTACTAATTCATACTTACTCCTGCATTATATAACTTCATAGTTCATTCTCTCTCTCACTCTCTCTCTCTCTCTCTCTCTCTCTCTCTCTCTCTCTCTCTCTCTCTCTCTCTCTCTCTCTCTCAGTTTTACAGTATATACAAAATGGTTTTCTGATTTTTCTTTGTTTTTTGCCAAATCGGATATACGGAAATGCAGTGGAGACAGACTTGCAAGCTGGGGCTAACCACAAATATGAGGTCTTCTTCTTCATCTTCTTCTTCTTCTTCTTCTTGGTACGTATATGCATTAATTTATATTTTGTGTACATATGTATGTAGTTGCTGTGGATCGTGGTGGTGGGGCTGACGTTCGCACTTATAATCCAGTCTCGAGCAGCAAATCTTGGAGTGTCTACAGGTCCTCCTCCGCCCATCTGTCCTCCGTGCTTTCACAAACACCTCCGCATATGCATTTATGTTGTGTGCGCGTTTGAGAGGGCCCTTAATTAATTTACACCTTCTATCTCCTTATCAAATTGGGAATTGAGTGATCATATGCATCGGAGGAGCCCATGGGTGGGCTTGATATACATGGATAAAACTTGACCCAATAGCTTAAGCCTATTAGGTTTTGAGTCCAACCATGTATATAAGCACCCATCATCTACTCAAATTTTTCAATGTGGGACAAGCTCACAAGTGAAATTCTCAACACATATCAACCGGAGTCGGCACTTGATGATGATAATCAGTGCATTCTCTTTTCATGTATATGCACAAAGCTAAAGCAGTTTAAATAAATAATAATGTATGATGGTTGGATAGCTAGCATATCAACAACCCCTGCTTCTGGCTTCTGGCCGGGGTCACCATTAGTACTTATTGTTAAGAGGAGTCCATGGGTGGGCTTAATACACATGAGTGAGCACTAACTTAACCTAAAAGCTTAAGTCTATTAGATTTTGAGCCCAACCATATATATAAGCACCCATCATCCATTCAATTTTTTCGATGTGGGACAAACTCACAAGTGGAATTCTCAGCAATCACCCCCTTGAATGGAAATCATCTTGCTCATGGGAGTAAGTCCAACACTCCAACAATTGTTCAAGTGGACCTTACCACCGCGCCTTACGTGTCTCGAATTACGCGCATTCCATATGCCTCCAAATCAATCATACTTCCACATCTTGACCCTATTCGAATCCATCTTCCAGGCCTAAATGATCCTTATTGGCATCGGTCACACACTTGATCCTCCAACTATTAGTAGATCAGGAGAATTAGCTTCACACCTCAACTTTTACAATGTCGCTCACCCAAAATTATGAACCGTTGACTCTGATACCACTTGGTTGGATAATCAGATCATAAATCAGAGATAAAATCACACACAGAACAACGCCAAGATATACGTAGTTTAACCAATTGTAGCCTACGTCCACGGCAAAGAACACTAGTGTATGTATTTGGGAAAATATAGAGGAGAAGGAGGAGACAAATCTCACTCAAACTCTCACAACTCTCCCTCTCTCTGCCTACACTAAACTCAATTCCCTCAATTTGTTCTTCACTTATGTGGTTTACATTCACAACACACACATATATATACATGGAGGAGGGAACAATCACTCAAACAATCACTCAAGAAATCAGCCAAAAATCATGCCCGAAATTCACTGCTGTCATGCTTGAAATTCACTCTTGATTTAGATGAGAAAAAAATTGTAGGAGATGGAGAAGACCTGGATATCTGCTCCCATATTTTCTGCCTTAATTAGGGTATGAACCCATCACTTATTACATTACAGTCTCAGATCAAATGTGTACTAAGAAGATTTTAGATTGATAAGAATGGTTTGGACTCCAACCATATGAGGTGTTTTTTATAGGATAAACTCATGAGGTCAATAGGTCAAAGCAAACAATACCACATCCGAATTGGACCCAAGACCATTACAAGAAATGAGTTTCTTCCTTATTTTTCCTTTCATTTTCGTTGCCCACATAAAATTCTTGATCCAAATGGATTGTTAAGTAATTAAATATTTTGTGCTTCTTTTATATGTGTGTGCACGTGCGTATATGTATAGGGAAGCATCTGTCGGAGCACTGCAAGGCTGAGTACCCAAATCTTGTAAATTACTGCCTCTGGATACTAGCTGAGATTGCGGTGATTGCAGCTGACATCCCTGAAGGTCTGCTATATACATAACAACTAATATATATGATTATTTATGGATATACTTAACTGATTTGCATATGTAAATTACTTACAGTGATAGGGATAGCATTTGCTCTGAACATCCTTTTTGAGATACCCATGTGGGGTGGGGTGCTGCTGGCTGGCTTCAGTACTCTTCTCCTTCTTGGATTGCAACGATATGGCGTGAGTGCACTGTCCAATTCAAACTTATTTAGTTGTTCTGTACTAATTATTTCTTTTTCTATTTCAGTATTTTTATGCTTTATACTTTGTCTTTGCGAACTGTTAATTAATCAATGGCAGATAAGAAAGCTAGAGGTGGCAATTGTGATTCTGGTGTTGGTTGTGGGTGGCTGCTTCTGCAGTGAGATGGTCCGGGCCAACCCTAATCCTAAGGACATCTTGTTTGGAATGTTCATCCCAAATTTGGATGGCCACGGTGCCACCAGAGATGCAATCGCTCTCCTAGGAGCTCTGATTATGCCGTAAGTAGTTAATTATTTCCACCCCAGTACCTTATTCCTCTCTCTCTCTCTCTCTCTCTCTCTCTCTCTCTCTCTCTCTCTCCCTCTCCATTTGATTTGCTTCCTAAAATTGCAGGCACAACCTATTTCTTCATTCAGCATTAGTTATATCGAGAAAAATCCCCCTCACGTTCGAAGGCATTAAGGTAAGTAACTGAAAACTTCAACTGTGCCGATCGATAATGTTTGTTGCAGCTTAGGGGTTAGAATCTTTTCCCGTTATCAGGGAGAGGAGGTGGGACAGCCACTTGATAGTTGGCTTGGTCGCAAAGGGACTCGGACACAATTATTGTCGAAAATAATGAGAACCAAAACCTTCAATAATGTAGTTGAATTGAGCAATTAATTAACCATGTACGTGCAGAGTGCGAGGAAATACTTCCTGATAGAGAGTGGACTGGCATTGTTCATTGCATTTCTCATCAATCTGGCAGTAGTATCGGTGACTGGTAGTGTTTGCTCCAATCCAAATATCACAGCACAAAACAAAGCCCATTGCCAGAATATCACCCTTGAATCTGCAGCTTTCTTGCTCAAGGTCAATCCATCCTCCATAATACTCTCTTCCATCCCATCATCCATAACAATTTGAATATGAAAACTTCAAATTAATCAATATCTATAAACTTTCTAGTATGGGAACTTGAAATTGAATTGATCATTATAGAATGCTCTGGGAAAGTGGAGTTCGAAGCTTTATGCGGTGTCCTTGCTTGCATCGGGTCAGAGTTCAACCGTCACAGGAACATATGCAGGACAGTACATTATGCAGGTGCTTGTCGATTAATTTTCAGGCCAGATTTCTGCAGAGGACTGATTAACCCTTTTGGATGTCATGTATGTCTGCAGGGTTTCCTAGACTTGAAAATGAGGGTGTGGCTGAGGAATTTACTCACTAGATGCATTGCCATTATTCCAAGCTTGGTGGCCTGCCTCATTGGTGGATCCTCTGGAGCTGCAAGGCTCATCATCATTGCTTCTGTAATGCTCAAATCCATTTGATAAAAACACACACATACACACACTGATTTATCATGACATACACACGCGCACATACAGATTTATCATCATTATGGTTAATGCAATATTGTTTGGTTTCCAGGTGATACTATCATTCGAGCTACCATTTGCATTGATTCCTCTCCTCAGGTTTACAAGCAGCAAAAGCAAGATGGGACACCATAAGAACTCTGCAATGGTGAGATTCTCAAACTCTTTTCTTTACTTTAAGCCTTTTGCCCAAGTAAAAGGTTATGCCAAAGTAACCTCAATCCCTTTCCAACAATGTGGCGCTGTTTCTTGGCATTATTCACCTGTGATCTCAATTATAGGTAAATCTAGTTTCATGGCTCTTGGGGCTCTGCACAACTGGGATCAACATGTACTTTCTGGGTACAAGTTTAATGGGATGGATGACAGATAAGAAGTTGCCCAAGGCTGTGTCAATCCTTGCGGGGGTTCTGCTTCTTCCAGTAATTATGTTTTATGTTGTAATATTGGTCTACTTGGCAACAAAAACAGAAACTTCCCCTGCCAACTCCAATTACTTCGTGATGAATATTGCTAGAACTGAGCAAAGAGGGATTGAGAGCGGCCTGGATTCCATCAGCACTGGGATATCCCATGAGATTGAGAAGGTAGATATTGCAACATAAAGGACAATTGAGCCCTTCATCCCTGAATGTATGTAAGGAATGCTATCATTCAACGTATTGTAGACATTCAGCTTATTGGAACAATTAAGGGAAGCAAATTGCAATAAAAGAAAGCTCTAAATAGAAGTAACAGCATTCCTTTGAACCAACCATCTATGTAAAGAACAAATAAATGGTGAATTTCAGTAGTTATGACCTAAAAATATTCCCAAGCAACTATATATGCGTTAATTTACAAGCTTTTTAGATTGCCAATTAGCAATCTTCATCAGGGAATGAAAAAAAGGAAAATGGATCGTATTCTCTAGCAGTTTAGTACTTGATGACATGATGGCGCAACCATAGATCATACATGATCATATGGAATGCATCATATCTGATTGGAGGTGAATTCCATTGGAAGTGCTTTTGGACCTGAAAGAATATGCCACAAGAACAAATTCACATCAGTTGAAGCAAGCTAATTGTTTCATAGAAAAAAATGGGGGAGATTTTGGTTTTGGTGGGGGTAGAAGGGCTTAAATCTTTGCATCTTCGGAGAAAAAAAAAACATGAACACACATAAAAATATGCATATGTTAAATACCATCACACTTTTATCAAAAGGCTTCTACCTTGACCAAGTTGTGATGAAGTTTAACAAATTCCTCCTCTGTTATGTCCTTGAGAATCTGCTTAAGCCGATACACATCACGCTCATTGAGTATGACAGAAAATTTTCGCCAATCAAGAATGTCGTTGAATGGAAGATCATAATAATTGGACAAAATTACTGCAGACAAGGAACCCAAACCAATTAGAAAGAAAATTTGGAAGGCAAGTCATATGGGATAACAGCCACAAGTGGGATGAGGGGAAGGAGTGGGAGTGTTGGGAATCTGAACCCCAAGTATGTTACATGCAATTGCACTATAATTTTGTAAAATTACACCCACAGTAAAATTTGGAAAATTACTTTAAAGTGCCCACAGATTTCTAATATTATCTACATAATCACTATAGTTTGCCATTGAATTTTTCATGCTTGACTACTGCACTGCATAAAC
Source organism: Malania oleifera (assembly GCF_029873635.1). Classification (NCBI taxonomy): domain Eukaryota; kingdom Viridiplantae; phylum Streptophyta; class Magnoliopsida; order Santalales; family Ximeniaceae; genus Malania; species Malania oleifera. The sequence continues at coordinate 2,557,800 of NC_080417.1, forward strand.
AATCAACAGCAGCAAATAATAGAGAGCAGAAATATAAGATTATGTGTGACTTATGGGGCAAAACCACGTATTTATGCAAATAAGATGCTTATAAGTTGAAAAGTTAAAAAGCATCTTAAGAATTTCTGCAAGAAAATACCAAAATATTTTCACATCTGCCTCAACACTGATGTTCCAGGTTCTAGTCTTGTTGCCCACATTTATTGTGTGGTGTTTAAAAATTATTACATTCCCCATTATAGGTGTTATTTATCGATTGTGTATCTCTCCATGTGCTGTTGGGCTGCACGTGCGGGAGTGAATGAAAGCTTGATATACATTGTTGGCCCACAACCTAATAGCTTAAGCTTTTAGGAAAAGTGGTAATCTAACATATACATAACATGTTGGAAGACAACATTATTTCACACAGTTCTGCACCTTCTATTGCTGTGATAAGGACAATCCAACATCTGACGCAGCTCCAAAAATACACCTTCCCAAAGATTGACTAAGACACACCCTGTTGTAGATTCCTACCTCCCCTATCAGCATGGGTTTAATAGGCAGTGTCCCCTATCATTATTCTGGGTAGAAGCCCATGACAGCAGGGATTAAGAAGCAATTCAATTTCCCAGAGCTATCCATGTTTTTTTTAACAAGCTTATTTATATTCTTTATATAGTTGGATACTTGGTGATCACTGGGAAGAAAGTTCTTTAGAGCCCATAAAACAGTATTCATTTTCCAATTTTAACTTTCCAAAGGATTTTGAAAATGCTAGCTTGGTTTTCACTTTTCTAACATTTGCATTAAAAAGGTAGAAAATAAAGGATTTGTTTCATTAAAGAAAACAGCTTTCATTTTTCATTTCTGGATTTCCAAATAATCACAAAATCACGCTTTGTTTTCCAATTTTCCAAAAATCATATAAGATATCAGAAATCTAATAAACAATAAAAAAATATCTTTTGACTTTCCTATGTAAATTTTAAAATTTGGAAAACAAGGTGGCATTTCTGCAGTTATTTGAAAATTTAAAAATGGAAAATAAAACTATTTTCCACAAGTGAATAGTGCCAAAACTTCTAATTATTTTCTTTTTTTTTTATACACAAATATTGAAAAACTGAAAAATAAGCTAATTTTTTTTTTCCCCTGTAGTTCTTTGGAAAGCTAAAAATAAAAAATGAAAATTTTTTTCCAAAACTAAAAAGGTCCTTAACTTTAGAGTTAATAACTAACGTATGTACTTGACAGAGGAGAGGTGATAGAAGCATTGATTCTGTTAAGAGGCATTAAAATTCCAGAAGGAAATGCTTCTTATTTCTGCCAGTGAAAAACATAAACAGCCTGGAGTAGAAAGAATTCTTTGTTCTATTTATCTCTATTTTCATAATGTCTCAGGTATATAGTTTCTTGTCATGGACAATCTGTATGATTAAAATGAGAAGATGGAATTCAAACACTCATTCAAATAGCAAAGAAGTAATCTAATTCTTACCAGGAACACATCCATAATGGATTGAGTCTCCTATGCGAGCGCTGTTGACTTGGGAACCACCAGGGCATATGCAGAACTTAGTCCTGTAAAACTTCTTTTGATACACCAGATGTCCAGTAGCTCTATTAATTCTATTGTTCATAATATCAAGCTCTGTGTCATTCTCCCATACACGTGCTAGTACAACTCTAATTTTAGAGTTCCGATGACCAGCCCAAAAGCCAAGAGTTGTCCTGCAAAGCGAGCTTTTTGTTAACTTTGTTTAAGTAATCAACTTACAAATCTCGGTACTTTCCAATCACATAGAACATGTACTATTTAGCTCGTGTGTATATGTTAGCTTTCAAAAACTTATGGTCATCATTAAATAATAATAATAATAAATTAAAAAAAAAAAAAGGGAGCCCAGTGCATAAAGCTCCCGCGAAGGGGTGGACCACAATGGATCCATAGTACACAGCCTTACCTTACATATTTGAAAAAAAAGATCACGCATCAAGTAATACATAAAGACAGCATATCGAACTATATCAGATGAGAATACACTGTTCCCTTGTATACCCTTTACTACTGAAGCTCTAGAAATTTTAAACCAGGCCTCTGCTCTTGGTTCGATTTTATTACCGTGCATTTTTTGTATCTTTCAGTATTTCGGTAGCACCCCCCAAGTGCCCTACAAGGCAGAATATAGAATGAATGGTATTGGATGAGAGCCTCAAAGTGCAACGAACATGCTTCAAATATGTGGATTTTGGATTAGGTTATTTGTATGTTTTTCTTTTGATGACTACCATGCACGTGTGCAGGCTTAGAGAGGTGTTTGTCATCATCGTAATCATTGTTGGGTGGGGAAAAATTCAATGTGTACAAACCATATATAATTATAGCCACCATAAAATGCAACACTTACTGTTGCACTAAGGAAACAATTAATCACGATAACCAATAATTTGAAACAGATAAACACATAATATCAAACCATGTCAAATACAAATACTTTGTCCTCGAAGAATGAACTAATGGTATGGGATGAGACTGCCTCAAAGGACAACAAATGGGTTAAAAAATGGATTTCGGGAGGTTCTTTGTTCTAGATAGTTGGTGATGAAGGTCAGAAAACACCATTCACAGAAACCAGATAGAATTGCTACAAAGAATCCAATTCAGACAAACCACAGCTACTATGAAATACAACCATCACTGTTGCACTAAAGAAAACAAGGAAATGTTAAAATCCTGATAGGGAACTCCTACAAATTTTTTGAAATAAATGATTCAGAACATAATCAAAGTAACACATGAATATGGAGTACAACACAAATGTTTAACAAAATGCACAGGATGCAGAATAATGAAGTGGAGCTATGAATTCTTGAAAAATATTGGGAGAGCTAAAGACATGTTAAAATGAATGAGTCAAAAAGAACTTAGGAAAAAACAGCATGAATAAAGTCATCACAAGGATACCAATACCCTCGAGATGCTATCTATGAGCCCCAAGTTCAAGAAAATTATCACAATATAATCCAACATAAGTTACATAATAAGCCAGCTCAAACACAGAACTTCAGTAACCCTCCCCGGGGTTCAACAAGTTAACAAAATGTGGTCATCATCTTCATACTAGTCCAAGCTGCAAATTGAAAAATCATCCAAAAGAAGACCACTCTAGTTCCCACAAGTTTGCAGTTTGCACAAATTAAATCCACTGTTAGAGGCAAAATTTAGCCCAAAATTCAAGGTTAAAGTCAAACTTGCCAACATGATATTTTGATTCCAACAACAACAACAACAAGGAGATAAATTAGTGGACAAAAATCAGTGGGTTACTGCAAATTCCATCAGAGGGAAGATTTAGGCTTGGAAAGGCATCAAAGCCACCAAGGAGAAGCAGAAGACTCTGAGTCTCATCACTTTTCCATCTTTTGCTGTGCTTGGAAAGAAAGAAATAAGAGAGCCTTTAAAGATTAAGTTATCCCACTTCAGATTTGCACAGAGCAGTGATTGATGTTGTTTCCAACTGGCATAGTGGGAAATTGTGAATGATCATTACGTAATTCTTGATATTTATGACACTCTACAGAGTGGATGACTTTTTGTACCACAGGGGTGGCATCCCCTTGATGCCCAGCTAATAACAACAACAAACCAAGCCTTAAATTCCACTAGATGGGATCAACTATAAAAATCCTATCTACCAATTTACATGATCGCGGGCAATTCCCTCTGAAAAATTCAAGACTATTAAATCATTATTCATTATCTCATTCCAAGTTATTTTAGGTGGATGAGTGGTATAACATTAAAAGATAAAGTAAGAAACGAGCATATACACAATAATTTAGGCATAGCACCAATTAAAGACAAGATCAGGGACAAGCTGCTTAAATGGTTTGGACATTTAAAATGCAAGCCTAATAGAGCACCTATGAGAAGGAGTTAGTTAGTTTCTGGAATGAAAATGGGTAAGGATAGCCCTAAAATAACTTAAAATGAGGTAGTGAAGAAAGATTTAATAGCCCTTAATCTAATAGAGGAAAATGCTCTTGATCGGGTGAAATGACATAAAAAAATTCATGTAACCAACATGGGACTTAAGGCTTGTGGTTGTTGTTGTTGTTGTTGTTGTTGTTGTTTATCCATATCACAATGCACCCATCAAAGCTTCACAATGAATAATTACAGATTAGGCAAATTTTTCGTTAAATTCTAAATGGCAGATGGTTGGGCAAGGAATATATATATATATATATATATATATATATATATATATATATATATAGCTCAGAAATATACCAAAATTTGAGATAATAACCATACAATGCATTAGATTTCAGCATTAGATACATTTTCTACTCCCCTAACTAATTGAGAATCTGAAGGAAGAAAAGAATTTCCAGCAAGCTTCTGTTCAGAAGATAAAGTAATGGAACTTTCTTGACACATCATGATATCAACAGTTCACACACAACACATACCTGTTTTCTACATCATTGCCTCCAGCTGGAAGGGCAAATGGCTGCAGTATTTGAGGAAGAGCAACATCTTTGTGTGGAATAAATCCCACGTCATAGCTTGGCGAGCACACAACTCGAATTGAATTCTTAACAAGAAGCTGAACCCCTTCAGTAGCCCTTACACCAACATCATGACAAGTAACAAAAAAGTGATCTGCACCCAGGGTTCTGTTCCAAAAAGGATACTTTGATATTAAGCTCTCCACATAATTTTGGACAATGATGGTCATGTTTTCATAGGATGTGCCCTGTATACAACCACACAGCATTCATACAATAAGATAGGAAGGGGATAAATTCTTCTTAGAAGTAGGAGGAACTCTGTTAATCATATATAACTACATCACAATTTAGTTATACTTTGTTAACATCTGTTGCATTTTGGACACTGTTAAGTCCTTAGAAAAATCGGACAAGAGAACACACTGCGTGAAGTGCATAGTGCAACTATAAGGAAAAAGGCAACTAAATGTCCACAAAAAAACTCAAATAGGCAGGAATTACAAGCAGCATTTAAATAGAGCCCATGAAGTACGGTAAGCAGATCAAAATATAGCAAAGAAAAGGGCAACAACAGAGAAAACATATTTAAATTCTCTCCAGAAGTTTTTTTAAAAATATGGATGCAGCTAAAAGAATGATGCAGCCTGAATACCTAAGATAATGTTATGCTCCATTCATTTCAATTGACTATTACAAACATAAGCATTTCATACTGCCAAGTGTTATAAGTGCATCATTTCTTTCAAACTAAACTGTCCACTTTGGAGGCTTATTGAATCTCCTTCATAAGAAGCATAGACATGCACAATCTAAGATTGCCTAACTTTGGTGGTTATCACTAAGTCTTTGACTAGTCACAGACTGCATTCTGCACGTAATTTCAGACCTAGTTTATATGAGCTCTAGACATTTTTTACAGGAAAAAGCTCGCATTACACTGTCAGCATATCCAACTCTCGTGGATGAGAAACAAGCAAACAAACACATAGTATTCCCCTTCCTTACATTGACGAACAGTGAAAATTTCCCTTCACAAAGTGTTATATAAGGGAACGAATCATAACAATGCAAACACACAGCACTGTGCACATGTATCCCAAAGAGCAAACTATCACCAAAACCAAGACGCCCCAAAAGACAGAATTTATACCTTCCCTCGCATCTTGTGACAAGAGATCGGGATAAAGAACAAATGGGCCTGATCTGGATCGTCAGTGCGGAATCGAGACTCTCGAATATTTTGGAAGAAATACCCCTCGCTGGCGTACTTTCCAGTGAGCTTCCTCGGCGTCTGGTAGTACGTGTTGGGATCACCATCTGGATATATATAAACCTTGAAATTCTTCTCCATCTCCGCATAATTCAGCTTAAAAATCTCCGGATAATGATAAACATCCGAAAACTGATCCTCAGAGTCTTTCTCTCCAGCATGAACCTTCACACACCAAAAAAAACTAAAATCAGTGAGAAATTTCCCGGGAAACGAGGGAGTGAGGGAAAGGAGTAGAAACTACCTGAGGATGAGGAGAAGAGACTAAGACGTCAGAAGGGGAAGGAGAAAGGTAGAGGAGAGGGGAGTGGAGGGATTTTAGGGAGAGATAGGTGAAGGAGAGCAGGGTTAGGATGGCGAGAGTGAGGAGTGATCCGTGTAGGGAGCAGATAGGAGACGACGGTACCGCTGCCGGCAGCTGCGGTTGGGGAAGCTTTGCCGCCGACATGGCTTGGCGGGCGATTCAGATTGTGCGGTGGACCGACGGAGAAGTTGCGTTTTTTTCACTTTGGGGCAGTAATGTGAAAAGAAGAGGGAGCTGCGTGCCTGCGTATGGATGGCAAAACGGGTTAACGTTCCGATTCAGAAGATAGTAAACGGGTCGTGATTAAAAGGATTTAATAAATGGGTCACTTATTTAAAATAAATATATATATATTATTTATTTCAACATTTTTTAAATATTTTATATAAAATAACATTTATTTTTTTAATATAAAAAAAACACTCCTTTATCCAACAATAATTTTTTTTCACAAAATATAAATCTAAGCAGATTTGCAGTTTTATAAAACCATAATTTTTAAAATTTAAAAATACCACAACACATAAATACATACATACATATATATATATATATATAATATAAAATTCAAAACAAAAGATAAATATAAATAAAATTAACAAATATAAAAGGAATTCGCAATTTGGGCACAACTGCTGAATTTTGGAAATAATTTGTCATAATTCAAATAAATTCAAATCCAAAATTTGAATTTCATGTTGTCTATTGACATCATATATAGTTCACGATGATCATTTGAAACTAATATAAAAAAGAAAAATTAGGAAACTCCATTGGCCTCTGAAGCCTTTTTCAACACTCAAGTTAGTATCATGAAAATATATAAGTAACGTAATTACAATTTTTAATAGAATCTTCAACATGTTCCTTACCTTCTCTAGTGTGTACCTTTCATAGCTTCCCCTTGAGTCCCTTTTATATGCCCCAACTCTAAGGACAATTGAATCTTTCTACAAATAATGTCAGTGTAAGGATTTTGAGAATCCTCTCCTAGCTAATGACTTTGATGAGGAAGAATTTAAGTTCTCCACGCATAAAGGACATGAAGATTGAATTATGTTTCACCAATAATTAATATGTTATAATATATAGTAAAATAGTATATGGTTATCTTTTAATATACTTTTAAAATTGTAAAATAATTACTAAATTTTCTTATTTTTACAAAATCGACCTTGTCTGTGAATAGTCACTTATAAGTTGCAAAAGACTAGCTTAAATTACTTGTTGGTCTAACAAGGTTTAATCTTGTTTTGATGATAACAAATTGAGGTTACTTAACATGTCTATGCAAGTTTGAGTTTTAGAACTTAAGTGATCTTATGGTTTCAAGTGGATATGCTTGAAGAGTTTGAATGTAAAATCACACTTAAGGCTATGAGACATGATAAACATGAAGGTTTAATTCATGTGAGACATGAAGCTCATTGAAATGGTGCTTAAAGCTCAGAAGACATAGTGGAAGCTTCACAACATGAAGACTTAGACACTAAGACAGGAAAATCATATAAAAGTCTCATGTAAGTACTTCAAAACTCAATATTGATTGATTGAAGCTCCTAGGATGTAGGAACCCAAACCAAGAAAAAGAAAAGAAAATAAATAAAGGGAAGGAAATGCAAGGAAAGAATGGAGGTGGTTTGGTTTGGCACCAAACCGTCGACGGTTTGAGGTCATATCAGAAAATCGTTAACAGTTACAACTACGGAGAGTAATTTAAGTGTCAAACCGTTGACGGTTTCGTCAAGCTCAGGAAAACCGTTGATGGTTTCCCGCGGGCTAGCTCACTTATAAAAAAAAGTTAGCTCATTTTTTCTAGAAATTTTATTTCTCTCTCTCTCTCTCTCTCTCTCTCTCTCTCTCACACACACACACACACACCTCCCACGCGTGTCTCTCTCTCCCCCACGGCCTCCGAACGTCTCTTTCTCTTCCTTGCCTTGCCAACTCACTTCCCACGGCAAGTAACGGAAGTTGGGAATTCAGTTCAAGAATCTGTTAGACATATTTTCAGGAATAGATAAGGGGAATAAATTATGTCAGCTTTTTTTTGTATTTAAACCAATTAAAATTGAGTATATGGATTCTTGTACGTTGTATAGGATTTTTTGAATGATTCAGGCATATGAAGTTTATGGTTTTGATTATTATTAGTGTTTGGGGAAAAAATCAACGTGAATAGGGTTGATCATCTTCTTTTCATATAAAACCTGTATTTTGAGTTAAATTAAATTATGAAGATGGTCGGACCTAGTTTTTCAACGAAAACGTATTTTCCCGGGTAGTTCAGTATATTATGATTTATCAATAAAAAATTGTGTGGCATGAGATTTTTCTATACTTTTCGGCACAATTGAATTTGAGTATTTTATGGTAATATACAGTGAAAATGTGATTTGTACTGATTGATGGAAATACTGGAAATGTGATGAAAATTGTGAAATGACGATTGAATGTCGGGGTTTGATATGATGACTGCATTCCGAGGTTTGATATGATAGTTGTATGTTGGGTTTTGATGTGACGACTATATGTCGGGTTTTGATATGACAAGTTTTATACTGAATTATGAAATGAGTTATATAATATTTTTATTATTTAAATTGCATTATATGGTTTAAGAACCCTGAGGATCAGATGTGATGAGAGCATGGTATCATGGCTAGTATTTGAGATAGTGCAACTACATTATTCTGGATATAAGTGTTGGTAATGAAAAGTCGATTTGGCGACAGAAGGGTTGTATACCCGCCTGGAGTATAGACCAGGATAGGTAGGCAAATCAGACTTACAAACATGAGGTTTGACTTAGCCTAGTGGTAGGTCAGCCAGGGCTAGGTCTAGTATCCAGACCGCACAACCCGATCATGAGGGTTTATACATAATGATGTTGTATGTCCAAAAGGGGGTTTCTTCTATACATATATGTGAATTTATGTAAATGATATTATTTACTGAGTTGATTATATTATGAAGAAAATGTGTATTTCCAACTGCATAAATGTGAGTTATATTATACAAATGCTATATTTGTCAGCTAAAGTAAATTAAAGAATGGGTCTGATTTCACTGAAACTCATGCTAGCCACACCCTAATAATAATTTATTCCACCTTACTGATAAGTATCTCACCCCAGTAAATATATCAATTTTTTAGGACCAATAGGAAACCGAGTCTAGGAGCTCCGGGGTGGGACCTAGACGATCTAGCCGAGAGTGGGCTTGGTAGGATACTATTTTGTTATGTTTAGTTGTTTTCGAACATTTTGGTTTGTATAATGTTTTGGGAAAATTTTGGTAAGACTGGTTGAGAGTAATACCATAGTATGTATGGTTGTATAACTATATTTTGATTCCGTGGGGTGCATGTTTATATTAATTATGGAAGTTAATATTGTGATATCAGAGTTTTACTGAGATATTTATGGAATATTAGCACTCTGGGCCCCACTAGGTTCGGGGCACTATAGTTGTGGTATCATAGCCTAGGTTGCTAAGTTCTGCAGACTCTAGAGGAATAATACTACCAGAGTATAGGAATGAGTGGTGATAAGAGTAGGCAGTGGTGACCTGGGTATGGTAAAGTAGGTCAGGTATAGAGCGGATAGTGAATCAGAGTACTTGAGAGGTTGGGATTTTGTCTGGTAGCCTAGAGGCAGAATTCCCTTGACGGTCTTCTGTGGTTTTCTTGAGGCGACAGTCTCAAAAAAAATCACGGAAAACCATCAACAGTTTTGTTTATGAGTGGTAAGGCTGACCCTTGGATTGAGGAGTTGGAGGTCAAATGATTTATTTTGTGCAGGAAAAGTCTATCGGGAAGGGTCTAAGTATTTAGTACGGAATGTAGGGGAACTATATAGTTATAGCTAATTAGTTGTACAAGTAGTGTTCCGCCAATATAATTCTAAGAAAATTATTCTTGGCCCTACTTGCAAGATGGATCCCAGAGATAAGAATGTTGATGTTGGAGAGGATAATAATGTGGAGGATTTCAGCAAGGAAGATATCAATGTCTTGATAATACTGTGGGGTTTAGCCCAGCAGGTTAGGGCAGAGATGAGGTGAGAGTAAAGAGGGCATGACTACCCACCTGCAGACTGGGGCTATACCATCAAGCAGTTCACCTGTATGCATCCGTCGTCATTTGCAGGAGGAGCAAACCCGATCATGGCTAAGGATTGGGTCTAGGAAAATGAGGAACTTCTGGTTGTTCTACATTGCACCGATGAGCAAAGGGTGCATGTAATGACCCGAATAATTATAATATTTAAATGATAATAGAAAGGGAGGAAATATAAGTTGGAAAGGAAAAGAAAGAAGCAGCAGGCAAAGTTACAATTGGACTCGTCGACGAGGGTACATTTTGTCAATGAGAAAATACCAAGAGAGGTTTTGGGAGATTCTGAATTTCGTCGACGAGGAGAGATTTCGTCGACGAATTGCCTATTGCCATTGTCGACGAGGTGACGTGGCTCGTCGATGAAGGCCAGTGTATAAATAGTATTAAACGCGATTTTTCAGCTTAATCTTACCACATAAACTCTCTCTCTCACTCCCTTTGGTTCCCCAACTTTCCCTCTAGTTTTCTAGGTCCATTCTTCGCCAAATCGACGATCTGAAGCCACCACAACACTCCTGGGAAAGTTCTCTTCAAATCTACTGGAGTGAATTGTCGGTGGGGCTGAGTTGGGAACCATCCCAAATCCAAGGTAAGACTTTCTACTCAATATTTGGCTTTTTGACAGTTATAGAAAGCGTAGTACGCGTAATAATACTGAACTTTAGTTCTGGGAAGTATTGTTTTCAGGATATTAAACGGGGAACCCTGCGGGTGTAGGAGTATTTCTCTTAGGGGCTTTTCAAGAATCGAGTAAGGGGATAAACTAAGTTAGTTATTTTATGACAATGTATGTATATTATTATAGCATCTGATTTCGGGAAAATAAATATACTTATATATGTTATGTTTGGAAAATACTGCTGAAAATGATGGTATGTTTTAAATATACGAAAAACCTATTTCGTGTGGTATGAGTGGAATTTATAATGAAATATTGTATTCTAGGAATATGATAAAGATATGGATTTTTATAACGAAAAATCGGCGTACGGGCCAAGATTTTTATATGATTTTTTGACGTACAGGCCGAACTATGGATATGTTTGTTGGCGTACGGGCCGAGCTATGGATATGTTTGCTGGCGTACGGGCCGAGCTATGGATATGTTTGCCGGCGTACAAGCCGAGCTATGGATATGTTTTCTGGCATATGGGCCGAGCTATGGATATGATTTGCCAGCATACGGACCGAGCTATGGATATGTTTGTCGGCGTACAGGCCGAGCTATGTGTATGATTTGTGGGCGTACAAGCCGAGCTATGGATATGATTTGCCGACGTACGGGCCGAGCTATGGTAAAATATGAAATATCGGCGTATGGGCCAATGATTTTCATGATATACGTATATATGCAAAAAGATATGATTGATTTGATAATTAATGGTATGAAATATCCATATATCACAGTTTCATTATATGTTATATGATATCAGAACCTGGTTGGCTTGGTCTAGGCTAACACTTGCACGATACCAATGCTATGTGTTCATGATTTATCATGATATTTGTGTTAACGCCGTTGTACGGAGTGGTGTGAGATTGGATGGTCAATGTGGTTTTAAGAAGTGTGAGCACCCCTGGTGTACAGATCAGGTCTAGCAGACCCATCAGACTTACAGGCTGTACTCTTAACTTGGTAGTGGTCGGCCAACCATTGTCAGGTCCTGCCTTCGGGTCACACAGTCTAGTTATGTTGGGGTAATACATGACAACAGCCAGCTAACCTACTAGGAATGTTTTTGTATTATTATTATATGAGATGAGTTATGCTATGAGAATACAGTATGTTCTGTCATGTTGTGATTATACATATTTTCCCATAAATATATATACAGTTTTACTAGTTATGTTCATGATCATATATATATATATATATATATATATATATATATATATATATATATATATATATCATAGAAATGCTCATGTTGCCACACACTAGTGTTAGTTTATTTCCCTTACTGAGAGGTGTCTCACCCCGAATGTCATAAACATTTCAGGAGCCCCTTATAGGAGAGCAGGTAAAGCACCGCTGATTTAGTACTATTGATCTACCCTCTCTAAAGGGTAAGTTTTGGTAGGGACGGATTGATTTTGTGGAAAATGTCCCAAGGTCTTTCTTTTGGGATGTATATACTTAAATACAGTGGATGCAGTAACTCTGGTATTGAGATGGATGGTATTATGTGTATGATATTATGAGATGCTTATGATTTTATGTTTCCTACTGCTTAGGCTTCCGCATTGTGTTACTGTTATATCCCTGGTACCCACGGGTCTAGGTGGATTATGATCTGTTGAGTTTTGTGATATTGGTTTTTTTATATTATAAAAAAAAATATGTGAAATTAAGCAGGTCGTCACAGTGCAGTACGCTACTTTCAAGTTTTTTGGGGAGGCTAAGTGGTGGTGGAGAGCAGTGAATCTAATGGAGGATCAGAGGCCAAAACCTGCAGTTACTACCTAGAGCTGATTTAGGGAGATCTTCATCGTCGGGTACTTCCCCGCTTCCACCAGGGAAGCTAAGGCGAAGGAGTTTTGGAATCTGACACAAGGGCACTTGATTGTATAGCAATACGCGGCCAAGTTGATGGAGCTATCTCGCTTTGCCCCGTACATGGTCCCGGATGAGCCGAAGAAGGCCCAGAGGTTTGAAAGAGGTCTGAGGCAGGAAATACGCACGCAGGTGGTGGCATTTTAGGCCTAGAGTTTCTCTGAATTGGTGAACAAGGTCATGGTAGTGGAGGCCAATATACAGAAGTGTGAGGGGGTAACGAACCAGAGGAAGAGACCCCTGCCTGATGGGTTTCAGACTGGCACTAGTTGGGGTACATGGAGGAGACCTGGTGACTACGTGGGTTAGCGACCAGAGATGGAACCCCGAGCTCCTTAGGGAACTCAGTTGTGCCCTCTTTGCCCTAGTTGTCATCATAGGCATTGGGGTGAGTACCGGGGTAGATCAACTGACTGTTATCGATGTGGTAAACCTGGCCACATAGCATGAGACTGTCGTGCACCGATTAGTGATGCGCCCACACCTCATCAGTTTTAGGGATATAATCAAGCACCCTGAGGTGGCCACCAGAGGGGCATCGCCCAGGCGCGGGTGTATTCACTTACGCCGAGAAATGCTGTAACAACCTGCTAAATTAACGGGGTTTTTTTTTAATAATTATTGTGAAATTCCATTGTTCTTATATATTCATATATAAAACTAACCATCCACCTAAGCAGCAAGAAGGTAAAATCATATAACCACCACCATATATATGTACAATACCAGAGAGCTATAGTGTTCCCAAACTATACATATATGATTGTTTCCCAAAATACCCTCAACTGGGCTAGGGCTATACAGATATACTCCCAAAAATACTCACTCTACTGATAGGGCGGTACTGAAGCCCCTCTACTTGTGAGCTTGATCTGCTCACCTGGCTGGATCACCTGAAAAATATTAATTTAATGGCAAATGAGTTACTAGTGTGTGGCAAATGAGTTACAATACTATGAAAATATGTTTCTATATAATCATGTATAACTGAATCTGTAAATACAATACAAATAATATAAACCACCACCTTTTCTATGTTGCTTAACATATCTGTATTTTAGGTTTTTATACATAATACTTTTAATATATGTACGTATATTCCCTGTTTCTATGAAACTGTACATACATAATAATAACTGAAAACTTCTCTGGATGGATAACTGTATGTCATGATTTAACCCCTCATGACAGGGTTGTGCGACCCGTAGGCGGGATCTATCCTGGCTGACCGACCAGGATAAATCATTATACTCCGTCAATCTGATCAACCCTCCTTAACCTATATCTGATGGGGAGCCTGTCCACACGTGGGCACGATCGACCTACCTACCACGTATTATCTAAATAGGTGGTTGCACTCAATTCTGTATATAGCAACAGTACCGTGCTCTGTAAATTGTATCTGTAATGGTCCATCAGGGTCTGATACTATATAATACATCTCTATATACAACTGTCTGTTTTACCATGATTTTGTAATAATTGTATTAACCATGATGTTGTAGTAAACTTGTAACGAACTCAATATTAAGACATTTTTTTTTCCACATAAATTGCTCTGATATCCCTGCTATGAAATCTCAGTCCCCAAAGGACACTGGGGTATTCTTGTATATAATAAACATACCTACGCAGCGGAAACATAAATCATATAACCATATATACTATACAATACCAAAATCCAATATTTACAGACCATAGCCATACAAAATAATTTCCTCAAGTACCATCTACCCCAAAAATACAAAACTCTGTCAAAAACTCACCCTACAACCAGGGTAATCAAATAAACTCCCTATTCGCGAGCCTGATCTGCTTGCCTAGCTGGCTCACCTAAAAAAATCATAAAGTAATGGGGTGAGTCGACGCTCAGTAAGTGGAAATATGCTATTACTAGTGCGTGGCGACTAAGTTGCATACTGTTAAAATAATAACTAAAGTGTAATAAAATAGTAAATCTGTAAAGCAACTGTGTTTTATCCCTAGAACTCTGTATGTCATGATTTGACTCATCATGATAGCGTTGTGCAGCCCGTAAGCAGGACTTAATCTGGTTGGCCCTCTAGATAAGTCAATATACTCTACACTACCTCAGCCCGGCCAAACTGCATCCACTCCTAGGCTCGAGACTGGCTGCTACCTCGTCAAACTGGCCCCCTCAACCCAATGAACTAGGGAGTTGCATCCTCTCCGAGCACAATTTGACAGTATCCACACACTATCTGAGATATGTGGTTGCACTCTATCTGTATATAGCAATGGTACAGTTCTCTGTATTCTGTATCTATACTGTATCTGTCTATAATCTTTCCTCAGGGATCTGATACTACATATATACATATATACTCTCTTACTATTTTCATCATGTCTCCAAAATTACCATAACGCTATCGTTTGTACTGTAAACACTATAATCTCTATATTCTGTATCTGTAGCATCTTGATGCTATCTCTGTATATCTGTCTGTATACTCTGTCTATATACTCTGTCTGTATAGTCTGAACATTAGGGTAATAGGAAACATGACATACTGTATATATTGTTCTGAATAAAATTGTAATATACTGATCTGAGTAAAACTGTTATATACTATTCTGGGTAAATATTTGTGATATACTGATTTGTATAAAACTATAATATACTGATCTAAGTAAAACTGTAATATACTGTTCTAGATAAATATATGTAATATACTGTCTATATCTGTGTACTCTGTATAGTATGATATGCTATAAAAACTATATAAGTTCTTCATCATATAAATATCTACTCAAGTCATACAAGCATTTAAAATGCATATTCTGTAAAACTGGGTAATAAGCTGGTAGATATATGTGTGTGTAAAATCTCTGATAACATTATAAAAATTCCTAGCATAGCATATTTCCCTTACCTTAAATATGAAAAGTCCCTACTGTACTCTAACCCTACACCCACAGGGTTCTCCACTCAACATCTTGAAAATGGCATTCCCCAGAACAAAACAGCAATGTTTTCTTACCTACAACATTTTTTATAACTACGAGGAAGGCATAATCTGAATAAAATACCTTACCCTAGATTTGGGATGAATTCCAAACCAACTTCTCCCATGATCAGTTCTGGCAGACTTGCAGAGAACTTCGCCAGGAGCGTCGTGGTGGCATCAGATCTTCAATCCGGCGAGAAATGGGACCAGGATTGAAGAGAGAAGGAGGAAGAGACGTTTTAAAGAAAGAGAGAGAGAGAGAGAGAGCCTTTTTGTGCCAAAATTCTGCTGAAAAATTCAGATTTTGGCAATTTATAGCCCCAGATTCATCAACGAGACACGTCATCTCGTCGATGAGTCTTTAAGGAATTTTGTCGATGAACTTCACCCCTCGTCAATGAATTTCACACTGCCCCCAAAACCTCTCTCAATATTTTCTCGTCGACGAGACATGGTTTCATGGATGAGGCCTACTTATGCCCTCGTCGACGAACTCCCTGTGTTCATCGACGAGGCCTTGTGTAAAAAATTCCTAATTATTATATTCAAAGTGCAATATCATCGACAAACACGAAGCGTTCGTCGACAAAGCATGCTGCCTCCTTCTGTTTCTGTTTCCATTTCTCCCTCTCTTTATTATTTAAATACCATTATTCTTCGGGTCGTTACAAAACTGTATCTATATCAACTGTGTTTCTGAAATTAACTGTAATTTTTTATGTCATGGTACTGTAAAACTGCATAATCATGGTATTCTGAAAATGCTGTAAAACATATTCACTATCTGTATATTTTGTATGAAACTCTGAAAAATACTGTAAAACATGTTTATGTGCTGTATCTATATTCTCAAGCCACACATTAATTTGAAGCATATTAAAGATACTTGATAAACTGTATAAATTTCTACTGTGAATTATAATCTGGTAAAAATGTTTAATTTATACTGAAAACATAGTAGAATTGCCTAACATAGCATATTCCTCTTACCTGACTCCTACTAAAATCCCCTACTGTGACGAGTCTTACACTCGTAAGGTTCTCCACTTAACACCCTGAAAACCATATATTCTAGAACAAAATATTATTATTTTTTCGTCTACTATATTTCTTACAACTGCTGAAAAGCCAAATTTTGCTTAAAAGACCTTACCCTGAATCTAGGATAAAATCCAACTCTGTCCCACCGATGATCCACTCCGGCAGACTTAGAGAGAACTTTCCCAAAAGCGTCGTGGTGGCCTCAAATCGTCAATTCGATGACTAACGGGGCCGGAATCGAAGAGAAAAGAGGAAGGAAATGTAGGGAGGAGAGAGAGAGGGTTTAAGCGTCAAAATTCTGCTAAAAGAAATGAAGTTTGCCTTTTTATACACTGGCCCTCGTCGACGAACCCTATCTTTCGTCAACGAAATTCAGAGTCGCCCAAATATCCTCTCGGTATTTTCTCATCAACGAAACTTGTCTTCGTCGACGAGGCCCTCTTGTACCGTAGTCGATAAATCCCCTATGTTTGTCGATGAGGACCTAATAAATTTTCTTGGGCCAATACATCCCAAAGTACAACGTCGTCGACGAATGCTCCCTCCCTCTTTATTATTTAAATACCATTATTCTTCGGGTCGTTACAGATGCAGAGGACGTCGGTGACGTGGTGACAGGTACTATTTTACTTTTGTCACATGATGTTATTGTGTTGTTTTATTCAGGGGCGATAAATTCATTCGTGGCTCGGGAGTTCGTTAAATTGTGTGGGATAGAGGCTCAGCCACTAGGTGTCGATTTATAAGTGGCTACACCGACAAGAATCGTAATAATGTGTAGGAGGATACTTAAAAATTTTCCGATCAGTATTCAGGGGAAAATGTTGCCCGCTAATCTTGTAGTTCTCGACATGCACAGATTTGAAGTGATTTTGGGAATGGACTGGCTAGCTTTCGGTTATTCTAGTATCAACTGCTACAAGAGGTGTTTAGACCTCTAGGGGAGCAGGAATTTATATTTTTTGGGTCGCATGTACACACCTTGCCATCGATTCTATCAACCACACAGGCTAAAAGGTTACTCTTGAATGGGTGTCAGGGGTACCTAGCTTGGGTAAAGGAAACACCGGAGGGGGAAGTTAAGCTGGAGGATATTTTGATAGTAAAGGAGTTTCCTAATGTATTTTCGAAGGATTTGTTAGGATTACCTTCTGAGCGTGAGGTGGAGTTCACTATTGATCTATCTCCGGGAACGACACCGATCTCTAAGGCTCTGTATAGAATGGCTCCAACCAAGTTGAAAGAATTAAAGAAGAAATTACAATAGTTGTTGGATAAGAGTTTCATCAGACCCAGTGTATCTCTGTGGGGATCCCCCGTGTTGTTTGTTAAGAAGAAGGATGCCTCAATAAGAATGTGCATCGACTACCGAGAGATAAATAAAGTGACGATAAAGAACAAGTACCCCCTACCGCATATCGACGATCTGTTTGATCAGGTTTCGGGAACACAAGTCTTCTCGAAGATCGATCTACGATTCGGGTACCATCAGGAGAGAGTTAAGTCAGAGGATGTACTGAAGACTACTTTCCGGACCCGGTATAGCCATTATGAATTTTTGGTTATGTCGTTCAAATTAACTAATGCACCTACTGCATTCATGGACCTGATGAACGGGGTCTTCCATCAATATATAGATCAGTTCGTGGTGGTGTTTATTGATGACATATTGATTTATTCAAAGAGTCCCGAGAAGCAGGAGGATCATTTGAGGACAATAATTCAGGTGTTGAGGGAGAGGAGGTTGTATGCTAAATTTAATAAGTGTGAGTCCTAGCTGGAACAGGTGGCATTTCTCAGGCATGTGATATCCAGGGGTGGTCTTTCAATGGATTCGAGCAAAATTGAGGCAGTAATGGACTGAGTAAGATCGAAGAATGTCCATGAGGTCAGGAGCTTCCTAAGTTTGGTAGGATATTACTGCCGATTCATAGAAGGTTTTTCTAAGCTATCAGGCCTTCTGACGAAGTTAACCAGGATGAATGTGAGATATGAATAGACAAATGAGTGTGAACAGAGTTTCCAGAAGTTAAAGCAGTGACTTGTCACTGTGCCAGTACTGACCATTCCTTTGGGAGAAAGGAGTTTTGTAGTCTACAATGATGCATCTTATAAAAGGCTCGGGTGCATATTGATGCAACGGGGAAAGGTTATTGCATATGCTTCTCGGCAGCTAAAGGAGTACAAGAAGAATTATCCTACGCATGACTTCACTATAAGAAATAAGGTTATTAGTGACGATTCTAAACTGTCACTAATACTCAAAAATCACTAATACTATTAGTGACGGTTTTCTTAGTATTAGTGACGATTCTAGCTTTGTCACCATATCTGGGGATACGAATACTTATTAGTGATGAAATATTCAAATCGTCACTAATAGTGGAATATTAGTGAGAGAATAAAACCATCACTAATAGCCTACGACTGTCACTGTAAAATTGCACATATGGTTCGCTCAACTTCATCACTAAAGGGCATGTATTAGTGACGGTTTTAATAACCTTCACTAATATGATTGTAGTAGTGAAAGTCGAAAAATCGTCACTAATAGCACGGGTTTTAATGACGATTATTAAAACCGTTACTAATAATTGACTATTAGTAACGATTATAGAACCGTCACTAATATTTGGCCCCCATAAGGTTGATTCTATAGTGACGGTTTTGGTCATTTAGTGACAATTTCTAAACTGTCACTAATACTTCATCTTCCCATTATTAGTAACAGTTTTGAAAAATGTCACTAATGCTTTGAAAAAGTTAAATTTTTTTTTAATTCTTGCAAAATCCTTTAATTACATTTTAAAATACATAAAATTGAACTAGAATTACTAAAACATTCATAAATTATTAAAATTTAAAATACAAATTGTTCAAAATTAAAATACATAAAGGTACAAATTCAAATTAAAATATACAAATTAATTTTGTTCAGTTAACAAGAAATACAGGAAAAGTAAAAAGTTGCGCGCATTCGACCCAACTGAAATGTTTGGCATCGTCATGGTGTTCAGAGAGCCGCAAACCCTACAAAATAATAATTTCACAAGAAATTAGCTATCTAGCTAGCTAGTATACAATGTTTGAACATATATATATGTATATTGTAATGACCTCAAATTTCTTAACATAAAATGTAACATAATGAATGGAAAAGTCAACTCGAACCCGTGGGTTACGGGGACACTTGTCAATCATAGTGGAAACCTAAGCAGCAGTAAGTATAAAATCTCAATCATTCAACCATAAAACATAATACCAGAGTTTACTATACCATCAAAATACTGTTCCTATATACAATCTCCATAAAGTCAAAATAACACTAGGATCATACAACAAAAATCTCCTGATCCTAGTTCAACGCTTACCCTTCTAGTAGGGAAGCTCCAATCACTCAACGGCGGCCCTGACCCGCCGATCTCTTTGGATTTCCTGAAAATCATTTAATGTTCGGGGGTGAGACACTTCTCAATAAGGAAAAATAAACTAAATACAATTGTGTGGCAACATGAATATTTAATGTAATTATACATATACAGTACATTTCATATATCTGTAGACATTTATCATAACATACTGAATAATCATATATTTTCATAATTCCTGATAAATCATATCGCACGTAAATATCTGTTATACTGATAATATTGAAAATATACTCAGGATGAATAGCTAGTTAATGTCATGTATTACCCCCCATGACGAGTTGTGCAGCTCGAAGGCAGGACCCGACAATGGTTGGCCGACCACTCTCGAGTCAAAAATATCTGTAAGTACATGGACCCGCCACACCCTGGTCCGCACTATCAGGTGGACGTCTACAACTCTACACTGAAAGTCACATTGACTATCCATCTCCTACCCCCTCGTGGGGTGGTTAGCACTAATTTGATCATAAACATTTGATCTATAAGTTACGGTACTGAGCTCCTGAACTGAACTAAACTAACATCCGGGTTCTAATAACATATAGTACATGATTATATAGCATCTTTCATAATTACAGTCTCGTGCTGAACATATCATAATTACGACCTCGTGCCAAACATATAATAATTACGGCCTTGTGCCGAACATATCATAATTACGGCCACGTGCTGAACATATCATACATATCGTTTTGAAATTACATCAATTACCATGCATTTCAAAATCATCATAATATACTGTACTCTTTCATAATTTCACAAAACATATTTTATTCCTATCATCGTCGTATCATGATATTCTTCCATGGAAAATAATGTTCATGTCACACATTTGCTGTATAAAACCATACATTATATTCTAAAAATCATAATTTCTGGCATCTCATACATATATATATACGTTTCATCACATTAGTAGTATTTTCAAAATCATTTCAAAATCATCACATTATCGTAAATACTTTCAAGAAATCAAGTTACTCATAAATAATAATAATTTGCGTGAAAAGTAACTACTTTAGTTTATTCCCTTACCTAACTACTGGGAAAGCCCTCAAAATATCCTAACCTAACACCTGTAGGATTTCCTGCTCAAGACCCTGAAAATGAAAACTCACAGTACTAAACTTCAGTATTTCTACGTGTACATCATTTCCTATAACTACCGTAAGGTCAAATTTGGCTTAAAAAGTCTTATCTCAACTTAGGGATGATTTCCAACTTGCTTCCACCAACAATCCGCTCCGACAGATTTGGAGAGAACTTCCCCAGGAGCGTCGTGGTGACTTTAGATCGTCAAACCGGCGTAAATCCGACCCAAAAATGAAGAGAGAGAGAGAGAGAGAGAGAGAGAGAGAGGGTCGAAGGGAAGAGAGTTAGCTTAATTGGGAAGTTAAAATTTTGGATTTTGATATTTATAGAACAAGGGATTCGTCGACAAGCCACGTCGTCGACGAATCTTTTAATAATTTCATAAACGAAATTCAGTCCTCGTCGACGAAATTCAGTCTTCGTCGACAAATTCTCTTCTACCCTCGTCGACGAATCCCGACTTCATCGACGAGTCCTCTGATAATTTCCTTTCCTTTTTATTATTTAAATTCCATTTTTATTTGGGTTGCCACATATATGGCATGATTTTGTGTTCATAACCAAAGAACAATCCATATTTAATCATAAAACTTTAAGGGTCGGGTACGATGTTTAGAGTTTTCGGAAGAGCCTCAATATTCAAAAAGCAAAGCATGTGATGCAAATGGGTTCTTCATGCTCTATTTCTAAGAATGGTGCTAAAATCCTCTATATATGTTTTTATGCATCCATTTTCAATTTAGGATGAAGATCAATTCCTCCCCCTTAATGTATGCAATTTATGACCATTTTATCATATTTTATTTTTGGGAAAATTAACTAAAATTTCAACAGCACGTCGTCTACAAATAGAGCATTTTTCCATAACAAAACATACATACAAGTCTGAAGCAATTCAGTATATTCAATATTTCAGTAATAATCCATTCAACACAAACAGTTCAGTATACTCAATATTTGGCAATGTTCCATTTAACACAAGCAGTTCAGTATGATCAGTCCAAACATTTCATACAAACAATCAAGTTAAGTAGGTCCTTGTAAGCATCAGTTAAGCATAATTATTTTTCATTACAAACTTAAAATAAATAAAAAGTACAAGATGATTTGCATCAATACACCAAAATAGATGCAAATAGTCAGTAACATTCTTAAGAGAAGCAATCAAAAAACTTTCTTGACTTCCAAAAGAATCATCAGTTCAAGAACAAAAAACAAACACCATCCTCATTACCATCCATTTCTCCCCCTTTGCCATTATCAAAAACTAGGGGTTATCACTGCTGTGATATAAGAATGGTGCTCATGTAAAGACCCGAAGAATTTATAGCAATTAAATAATAAAATAAATAAAGAAAAAAGAATTTTTATGAGAGTGTGCAGTAGGGTCTTGTCGACAAGTGTAGACGTGCTTGTCAACGAGTGAACTCTTGGGATCGTCGATGGGAACGTGCGTCTTGTCAACAAGAACTTACCGAGATACCTGTTCTAGGATCTGAAACTCATCGACAAGGATACGATGCTCGTCGACGAGATCCCTTCATTGACTTCTCGACGAGTCTACATGGACCACACTTCATATATATAGCCCCAAAATAGATTTCCAGTGAAGGAAATTCATTTCAACAGTTTTCTTTCTCTCTCTAAACGTATTCTCTCATTTCTCTCTAAAAATCTAGCTTCGTCTCTTCCTGGTTCGATGATCAGAAGTTACCACAATGATCTTGGGGAGATTCTCTACAACATAACCGGAGTGAAATGTTGGTTTGAGAAGTTTGGGAACCATCCCAAAACTAGGGTGAGTGGATTATTTGAGTATTTTCAGTATTATCCAGTTCATTTGAAGTCAGATTTTGCATTATATGTGAATATACTGAGGTTTTGTGAAGTAAAATCAGGGTATTCTATTTTCAGAAATAGGGTGTTTTGGGACCCTGCAGGCAAGGGTTGAGGACCCCAGTGGGTGGTATTACAAGAACTCAGGTAAATGATATATGAATTATAGTTTAGGAATTAAGCATATGTGAATTTGGGGGAAAATGTATGCGATAATTTTTAGGTGAATTTAGTTGTTTGATTAGGGAATTACGTGTGTTATTTTAGGATGTTGAAATTATGAATGTCGCACACGTGGGATTGTAAATAGCAGCTAGTGTTCAGATAGTCAAGTAAGGAAAATATGCTATGCTAGGAATTTTAGTATGAATATCAACAGAAATTACATGTTTCACTAGATTATTATTATTCAAATTATAAAATATTGTATTGTAGAAAATACAGAATTTAGAACATGAGAATTTATTATTTAAATCGTGTGGCATGAGCTTATAGCAAATTAGCATAGTATTTATGCAACTACAAATATCATACTTTACAGTATATTAGTAGAAAATATCATGAGATATATATATATATATATATTATAGAATGATGAATTTATAGTGTATATATATATATAGATAGAAATTATGCATATATTTAGAAACATATATTTTCAACAGTTTTAGAACACCATGATTTCAGAACCATAACACCTAGACACTCAGATATTTAAACAGTTATTCAGTTATACAGAAACTAAATATTCAGTCAGTTATTCAGATTTTCATATCAGTTTTATAGAGTTATGGTTATTTCAAAATCATAGTAAAACATTAATATAGAAATAACAGTACATATATAGTATCAGACCCTGATGGACCTGATTCAGTCAACAGAGCACGGTACTGTAGCTATATTCAATTCAGACTGCAACCACATAACTCAGATAGTATGTGGTATTCAATAGTCGATCGTGCCTATGTTGTGGCAGGCTCCCCGTCAGTTAGGGTTAAGGAGACCGATATGACTTTCGGAGTTCAGTTGACTTATCCTGGTTGGCCAGCCAGGATAGGTCCTGCCTTCAGGCCGCACAATCTTGTCATAAGGGGTTAAATCATAACTTTCAGTTATCCATCTAGGGAAATTTTCTCAGTTATTATATATATAACCAAATTTATAAAAACCATAGGCGTACCTATAAATATTAGAAGTATTATGAATAGAAAATTCAGAAAAACTGTTTATGTTAAGTAACATATGTATAAGCTATACTGTACATTATCTATACGTGTTTTCTCAGATTCAGTTAGTTATGGTATATTTAAATCAGATTTTACAAATATGCACACTCACCTGCCACACACTAGTAATAGCATATTTTGCCTTATTGAGTATTGTCTCATCCTAGTGATTTAACATTTTTTAGGTGATCTAGCTAGGCGAGCAGATCATGTTCGTAGGTAGAGGGGACTACAATACTGCCCTAACAGTGGGGTGAGTATTTTGGGTAGTCATTTTTTAATAGTCCCTAGGTCCAAATGAGGATATTTTGGGAACAGCTATGTATGTTTATTTTGGGGAATATTATGACACTCTAGTATTGTATATATATATGGTTATAGTTGTATGTATTCTGCTTCTCGCTGCTTAGGTAGTTTACGGTGTCTCAAATTCCATGGGTCCTATTTGGACCGTGATGTTGGTTTGATTTGAGATTAAAAGGTATCAGAGTAGTGAAATTTTACAGTTAAAATATATATTTTAATAAAAAGCATGTAAAATTAGGTCGTTACAGTTTGGTATCAAAGCCTAGGTTGCTAGGTTCTGTAGAGTTTAGAATGCAGCGGAAGCAATACCAAAGTATAGGAAGGGATTTGATGTTTTCTTTCTGTAGTCTGGGTACAAGATTTCCGTGGTAGTTTCTGTGTTTTTCTTGGAGTGACGATTTCAGGAAAGTCATAGTAAACTATTATTGAGTCGTGTGTCTAGGTTACGAGATTTGATTTTGAAATAAGATCAGGGAGGATAGTCAGTAGTGAATATGAGATTTTAGTTGAATAAAATAAATTAGATTTGTACGGGAGGTAGGATCCTTAAATAGTGTTCTTTGTTTTTTCAGGATGGACCTAGGAAGCAGTGGTACGAATGCTGGGGTGATAAAGCAAGACCCTCCAGTATGGGAGGTGGAGATACTAATGTAGTATTGGGCAGCATCACCCAGCAGGTGATAGCTGAGATGGCTAGGAGCTCAGGGGAGCGTAGTTGTACGATCGAGCAATTTATGCGGATGAAGCCTCCATATTTCTCTAAAGGAGCTGATCCGATTGTGGCTGAAAATTGGGTCGAAGACATTGAGGAAACGTTGGCAATGCTTCCATGTACAGATGAACAAAAGGTAGCATTTGCGATGTTCAAACTAACATGAGAGGTAAAACGTTGGTGGAGGTCAGCGAGGTTGATTGAGGAGTAGAAGTTGGATCCAGTGCCAGTGACGTGGAGTCGATTCAAGGAGTTGTTCTTTGAGCAATATTTCCCTTCTATCATTCGGAGCGCAAAGGTAGCAGAGTTCATGCATTTAGCTCAGAGGCAGATGACAATATCACAATACGCAGCTCGATTTATTGAGTTGTCTCAATTTGCCCCGCATTTGGCACCGGACGAGGAAAAGAAGGCAATAAAGTTCGAAAAAGGCCTGAGGCAAAACTTGTCTGAGCAGGTTATCAGGTTTCGGGCTTAGACATTTGTAGAAGTCGTGGATAGGGTTGCGGTTATTGAGAGTGGCATACATAGAGGCATCGCAGCTCAGAGTCAGAGAAAGAGATCTACGCGTCAGTATTTTCAGGTGGGTTCCAATTGGAGTCCATGGAGCGGATACTATTATAGGAGAGGTCAGAGGCAAATCAAAGGACCTCGTGAGAATCAGGGTGTGCAGACATACCCTGTGTGTCAGACGTGCAGGAGATGACATCTGGGAGAGTGCCGAGCTGGGAGAGACATTTTTTATCATTGTGGGAGACCTGGCCACATGGCACGAACATGCCTAGGACCGCCAAACTAGGTTCCAACTCCATCGGGGAGGTTATCAAGCGCATCGTGGAGGCCAATAGAGGAATGTAGCTCTGGAGAGGGTTTATGCTTTGACACCTGGAGACGTTGAGGCAACTAGAGACGTCGTTACAAGTATCTTTACTGTTTTTCCGTATCAAGCTGTTGTTTTATTTGGCACGGGTGCCACCCATTCTTTTGTCTCATTGGAGTATGCTAAGTTAGCTGGGATTGAAGCACAATTGTTAGATGTTGAGTTGGGTGTAACCATGCCGACTAGATCTATTGTGAGATGTAGGAAGGTACTTAGAAATTTTCCAGTGGTCATTCAAAGGAAAATATTACTAGCTAATCTTGTGATATTAGACATGCAGGGGTTTTATGTAATATTGGGTATGGGTTGGCTAGCAAATAATCATGCCAGTATAGATTGCTATAAGAAAGAAGTAATTTTTAGACCCCTTGGTCAACAAGAATACAGATTTGTTGGTTCACGTGTGCGTACCTCGCCACAGTTACTGTCAGCTATGCAGGCGAGCAGACTACTCTTGGATGGATGTCAGGGGGTTATGGCTTTTGTAAAGGAGGTGTCAGAAAATGAATTGAAACTTAACAGTACACCAGTGGTAAAGGAATTTTCAGATGTTTTTCCAGAAGAGCTACCTGGGTTGTCGCCCCGATCTCGAGGTAGATTTTTCTATAAATTTACCTCCAGGGACAGTGCTAATCTCTAAGGCTCCTTACCGTATGGCTCCAGCTGGATTGGGAGAATTAAAGGACCAGTTGTAGGATCTATTGAATAAAGGGTTTATTAGACCTAGCGTATCACCCTGGGGAGCACCAATGCTATTTGTAAAGAAGAAAGATGGGTCTATAAGGATGTGCATAGATTATAGATAAATAAACAAGGTAACCATTAAGAACAGATATCTTCTACCCCGTATAGATTATTTATTTGATCAACTTCACGATACATGAGTTTATTCCAAGATCGACCTCAGATCAGGTTATCACCAGGTGAAAGTTAAGGTAAAGGACATATCAAAGACAGCTTTTAGAACCAGAAACGAGCACTACGAGTTTTTAGTGATGTCGTTCGGGTTGACTAATGCACCAACAGTATTAATGGATTTAATGAATCGGGTGTTTCATCGATATCTAGACCAGTTCATTGTGGTTTTTATTAATGATATACTAGTCCACTCGAAGAGTTTTGAGGAGCACGAGGCACACTTACAGCTGGTACTTCAGACGCTCAAGGAAAAGGAATTATATGACAAGTTTAGTAAATGTGAATTCTGGTTAGAGAAAGTTATGTTTCTGGGGCATGTTATATCAGGGGATGGAATTTCAGTGGATCCTAGTAAAATAGAGGCAGTGGTAAATTGGGAAAGGCCGAAGAATGATTAGGAGATCAGGAGTTTCTTGGGACTGGCGGGATATTACCATCGGTTTGTAGAGGGATTCTCAGGACTATCAAGGTCTTTGACGCAACTGACCCGGAAGAATTCCAAATTTGCATGGGATAACGAATGCAAGCAGAATTTTCAGGAGTTAAAACAATGACTCGTCACTACACCAATACTGACAATTCCTTTTGGAGGCGATGATTATGTAATTTACAGTGCACATCTTTGAAAGGGCTTGGTTGTGTGTTGATGCAGCATGGTAGGGTTGTAGCTTATGCATCCCAATAGTTGAAAGAATATGAAAAGAACTACTCTACCTATGATCTGGAATTGGCTGCAGTGGTACACTCACTAAAGATTTGGAGGCATTACTTTTAGGGTGAGAGATGCGAAATATTCTCTGATTATAAAATTTTAAAGTACTTCACGTAAAAAGAGTTGAATATGGCGCAAAAGAGATTATTAGAACTCATCAAGGATTATTATTGCACTATCAGCTATCACCCAAGTAAAGCAAATGTGGTGGCTGATGCACTGAGCCGTAAATCAGAGGGTACAACATAGTTAGCAGCAATAATTCAGCATCCAATTTAGATGGACTCAGAAAGGCTCGACGTGGAGTTAATGGAGGATGATCCTAGGGCATTTATTGTCAGCCAAGTTGTGTAGCCTATGTTATATGAAAAGATTAAAGCTGCTCAGAAAGAGGACCCAGAATTAGCAGAGGCTATAGCCAAAGTGCAGGACGGACAGGGAGAGGAGTTCAACATTTTTTTATGACTGGGCTTTGACTTTCCATTCCAGGTTGTGTGTGCCTGCAGATGATGATATTAGGAGAATGATTCTAGAGAAGGCTCATAGATCTCTTCGCACGGTTCATCCTGGTAGTACTAAAATGTATAGGGATTCACGAGAGTGTTTCTAGTGAAGTGGCATGAAGAGGGAGATCGCCCAATTTGTGCAGCAGTGCTTGACGTGCCAGCAGGTTAAGGCTGAGCACCAAAGGCTGGCAGGGGAAGTTGCAGTCACTTTACATCCCTGAGTGGAAGTGAGACCACATATCCATGGATTTCGTTACTAGCCTACCACCGATACCACATGGTCAGAATGCTATCTGGGTAGTCGTTGATCGACTGAAGAAAACAACTCACTTTATACCCATTAAAGTTAGCTACCCTATGAACATATTGGCAAAGATCTACATTCACGAGATTGTTCGACCCCATGGAGTACCAATATCTATAGTCTTGGACCGTGACCCACGCTTTACATTATGATTTCGGAAGAGCTTGTAGGAGGCTTTGGGGTCTCAGTTAGCATTCGGCACCGCTTTTCATCCTCAGAGAGAATGATCCAGGTACTTGAGGATATGCTACAAGCGTGTGTATTGGATTTCGGGGGTAGCTGGACCCAATATTTGCCATTGGTTGAATTTTCCTATAATAACAGTTATCAGGCCATCATCGGCATGGCACCGTACGAGGCGCTTTATGGTAGGAGGTGTCGTTCTCCTTTATACTAGGATGAGTTAGGTGAGAGGCGAGTTTTGGGAACAGAAATAGTGCAACAGGCATACGATAAAGTCTGACTTATTTGAGATAGAATCAGTGCAGCATAGAGTCGGCAGAGAAACTATGCAGACACACATTGCCGAGAATTGGAATTTAAAGTGGGTGACCATGTGTTTTTGAAAATAGCACCACTAAAGAGAGTCATGAGGTTTGGGAAGAAGGGTAAGTTGAGCCCTAGGTCAATTGGCCCATTTGAAATACTTAAGAAGATTAGATCAATTGCCTATCGGCTAACTTTACCACCAGCTTTGTTCAGAATATATAAGGTATTTCATGTTTCTATATTAAGGAAATAAGTCTCAGATCCTTCCCATGTCATCAGCTATGTAAAATTGGAATTCAGTGATACTCTAGCATATGAGGAAGCTCCAACGCAGATCTTAGATAGAAGAGAATAGGAATTGCACAGTAAGAAAATACCATTAGTAAAAGTCCTTTGAAGGAATGATGCGGTGGAAAAAGCTTCTTGGGATCTTGAAGAGGAAATCAGATAGAAATACCTACACTTGTTTAGTGGGGTACAGTAGTGATTTGTAAAGTTACAGTTATAATAGTTTTATTTTGTTTAGCACAAAGTAATGGATGTGTAATTGTAAATTAGAATATAGGATAGGTAGTGTTTTGGTTTTGGGAGAATTTTCTTTTATGAGTATATTTGTAATCTCCCAAAACTGCTTATATAACCATGACATTCCTCCGCCATAAGTGAGGGTTAGTAATAAAACAAGTAGCATTTTTTCTGTTAAGAATGGTGTTCAATACAGATAGTGAATTTCGAGGATGAAATTTTTATAAGGAGGGGAGAATGTAGAGACCCAGAGAATTTATAGCAATTAAATAATAAGAGAAAGAAAGAAACCGAAATTTTTATGAGAGTGTGCAGCAAGGTCTCGTCGACGAGTGTAGACGTGCTCGTCAACGAGTAGACTCTTGGGATCGTCCACGGGGACGTGTGTCTTGTCGATGAGAACTTACCGAGAGCCCTGTTCTAGGATCTTAAACTCATTGATGAGGGAATGATGTTCGTCAACGAGATCCCTTCATTGACTCGTCGACGAGGTGACGTGTCTCGTCGACGAATCCACGTGGACAACACTCTATATATATAGCCCTAAAATAGATTTCCTGTGAAGGAAATTCATTTCAACAGTTTTCTTTTTCTCTTTAAACGTATTCTCTCACTTCTTTCTAGAAATTTGGCTTCTTCTCTCCTCGGTTCGACGATCAAAAGTTACCACAGTGATCCTAAGGAGATTCTCTACAACATAATCGGAGTGAAATGTTGGTTTGAGAAGTTTGGGAACCATCCCAAAACCAGGGTGAGTGGATTATTTGAGTAATTTTAGTATTACCCAGTTCATTTGAGGTCAGATTCTACATTATATGCAAATATACTAAGGTTTTGTGAAGTAAAATTACGGTATTCTATTTTTAGGAATAGGGTGTTTCGGGACCCTGCAGGCAAGGGTTGAGGACCCCAGTGGGTGGCATTACAGGAACTCAAGTAAATGATATATGGATTATAGTTTAAGAATTGAGCATATGTAAATTTAGGGAAAGATATATGCGATAATTTTTAGGTGAATTCATTTGTTTGATTGGGGAATTACGTGTGTTATTTTAGGATATTGAAATTATGAATGTCGCACATGTGGGATTGTAAATAGCAGTTAGTATTCAGATAGTCAGGTAAGGGAAATATGCTATGCTACGAATTTTAGTATGAATATCAGCAGAAATTACATGTTTCAGTAGATTATTATTATTCAGATTATAAAATATTGTATAGTAGAAAATACAGATTTTGGAACATGAGAATTTATTATTTAAATCATGTGGCATGAGCTTATAGCAAATTAGCACAGTATTTATGCAGCTACAAATACCATGTTATATAGTATATTAGCAAAAAATATCATGGGATATATATAGATAGACATTATGCATATATTTAGAAACATGATTTACAGTAAATGTGCAGAACATATATTTTCAGCAGTTTCAGAACACCATGATTTCAGAACCATAACACCCAAATACTCAGATATTTAGACAGTTATTCAATTATACAGAAACTAAATATTCGGTCAATTATTCAGATTTTCAGATCATTTTTATAGAGTTATGGTTATTTCAAAATCATGGTAATATAGTAATATAGAAATAACAGTACATATATAGTATCAGACCCTGATCAACTAGATTCAGTCAGTAGAGTACGGTACCGTAGTTATATTCAGTTCAAAGTGCAATCACATAACTCAGATAGTATGTGGTATTCAGCAATCAATCGTGCCTATGTTGTGGACAAGCTCCCCGTCAGTTAGGGTTGAGGAGGCCAATCTAACTTTTGAAATTCAGTTAACTTATCCTAGTCGACCAGCCAGGATAGGTCCTACCTTCAGGCCACACAACCCTGTCATGAGGGGTTAAATCATGACTTTCAGTTATCCATCTAGGGAAATTTTCTCAGTTATTATATATATACCCAGATTTACAGAAATCGTGGGCGTACCTATGAATATTAGAACTATTATAAATAGAAAATTCAGAAAAACAATTTAGGTTAAGTAACATAGGTATAAGCTATACTATACATTTTCTATACTTGTCTTCTCAGATTCAGTTATTTATAATATATCTAAATCAGATTTTACAAATATGTACACACTAGCAATAGCATATTTTGCCTTAGTGAGCGTTGTCTCATCCCAGTGATTTAACATTTTTCATGTGATCTAGTTAGGCAAGCAGATCAGGCTTGCAGGTAGAGGGGACTACAGTACTTCCCTGACAATAGGGTGAGTATTTTAGGTAGTCATTTTTTAGTAGTCTCTAGGTCCAAATGAGGATATTTTGGGAATGGTTGTGTATGTTTATTTTGGGGAATTTTATGACACTCTGGTATTGCATATATATATGGTTATAGTTGTATGTATTCTAGTTCTCGCTGCTTAGGTAGTTTATGGTGTCTCAAATTCCACGGGTCCTATCTGGACCGTGATGTTGGTTTGATTTGAGATTAAAAGGTATCAGAGCAGTAAAATTTTATAGTTAAAACGTATATTTTTTTAAAAAAAAAATGCATGTAAAATCAGGTCATTACAACTCACCTCCTCTATATATGTTCTTCTGCATGCATTTTCAATTTAGGATGAAGATCAATCTTCATTTAGCAATCACTCATCCTTTCAATAACATTCTTCATTTAGCAATCACTTGATTTTTAGGCTTAGATTATTTTGGGAAAAATTTTAACAAAATTTCGGCAGCATGTCGTCTGTAAATAGAACATTTCCCAAATCTGTAAATCAAAGAGAGTGTACCAAATAGCCTAGCAGTTTTCTATAGCATACAAAACATAAATCACTGCATCAGCCATGTAGGTGGCATTCCAGATAAGGCATGCAATCCAGTAACTCAAATAATAGTTCATACAAAATATAAATCATCAATTAAAGAAATGTAATCATTCACTCAGTTTGCAAAAATGAGACATAAATTTTCACCTGCTTATTTGAGTGGTTGTCCAAGAACACGTCTGAACTCTGCAAGCACTTATGGGGCAGACATGTGCTGGATTTGTAGTAACCCGAAAAAAATAATAATAAAATAAAATAATAAATAAATAAATAAATAAAATAAAATAATAAATATCTTGGAGGAGATATTTTAAGTAACTTAAGGGTTAATTTATGTTTTTATCATATAACTCTCATTTCCTCTCTTTCTCTCTCTTACGTCTCTCTCTCTCTCTCTCTCTCTCTCTCTCTCTCTCTCTCTCTCTCTCTCTCTCTCTCTCTCTCTCTCTCTCTCTCTCTCTCTCTCAGTCCCCTAGATCACTCACAAGTGCTCCTCAATTCTCTCTCTCTCCTCCTGGCTCGTGGGATCTCGTTTTCAAACCCCACTCAAAAAGTTAGGGTTTCATTTTTCGGGAGTTCTAGGTCGTTTTTTCCGGAATCAAGTAAGGGGATTATATTATGTCAGTTATTTTTGCAATTTTTAATCAATTGAAATACTAGATATGTTTATATGTATATAGTTATGACTTTTCTAGGGTTTCCGAGCCTAGGGTTCGCTTAACTAATGTTATTTTCAAAACCAGCCAATTAAATTTAAATATGATATTTTTGGATTAAAGTACTGGACTTTCTGAACGCTTTCACCAATTGAAAATTTGGGGTTTCAAACCATAGGCGTGTTTTAATACGAAATAAAGGTGGTAGGGTTGATTATCTCCGTTTTTCCTGTACTTAACTACGTATCTTAGTAAAATAACAATTTGGAGATACTCATACCCCTATTTTTAGCACAGTGTCTATTTTCTCAAGCGGTTATTTAATTTATGATTTACCAAGTGAAAAATTGTGTGGCATGAGTACAATTTTAATTAGCATGAATGAACAGGTTTTTTGTAATACTGAATTGTAACGGCTATGAGTCAAGATTAGATATGATAACCGAAAGGTCGGGTTATGATTGATTGTTGGGGGCCAATGTTAATAAATAGTATATGATAGATATTCCATAGAATTACGAATAGTTTATGTTTTATAACGTTTTATGAAAATGAATTATGATTTCAGTTTTATGATGTAAATTGTTATATATGATTTTAAAGCCCTGTGAATATGATGTTATGTTATGAGCACAGTACAGTAGCTATATGTTTGGAGATAGTGCAACCACACGTCTTAGAGACAATGTTGGTATTGGATAGTCGATTGGAGACCTGGGTAGTACTCCCCGATGCAGAATTTTGGGGCCCCATCCGATGCAGAATTACAGGTGACCCTCCTGATGCAGAATTTCGGGTATAGGATAGGCACAATCGTACTTACTACTTAGTTTGACTTAGCTATAGTTGTCCGGCTATATGTTAGGTCCAGCCTACGAGCCGCACAACCCGTCATAGGGGGAAGCATGTCGTAGTAGTATGTGAACGCGTGATGACACTAATTCAGCAGTCCAGGTTGTATATTCTATGCATATATGAGCATATTTACTATAGAATGGGCTATATTAAGCCAACAATATATTACTCAGATTCAGATATATAGTTCAGTATAGTTTTAAAATGACAGTTAAATGTATTTAAATGTTATCAGTAATATGTTTACACAAAAT
The DNA here is from genome assembly GCF_029873635.1 of Malania oleifera. NCBI lineage: Eukaryota > Viridiplantae > Streptophyta > Magnoliopsida > Santalales > Ximeniaceae > Malania > Malania oleifera. Next base: position 2,592,057 of record NC_080417.1, read on the forward strand.
CTCATGCTAGCCACACACTAATAATAATATGATCTGTCTTATTGAGAGGTGTCTCACCCTATCATACAAACCATGTTCAGGTCTTTCGAGGGATTGAGTCTAGCGTACCATCGGGCTAATGTTAGACAGTTGTTAGATATTGTCAGAGCGGGTGAGACATAGATAACATTTTTTATGCTTTTGGGGTTTGTAATATTATGATATGGATTTGGTATGTAGTTGGGAACAGTTAGAAACTCTGGTAAGTGTTTGATGTATTAGAAATTTTTTCGCTGTGTATGTATATGATGATCAGGATGGAACACTTTTTTTCCCTTGATAGGGCGGGTTATATATATTTATGGTATCATAAAATGTGTATGTTATGTTTTAGTAGCACTCCAGGCCTGAGTAGAGGGTCAGGGTATTACAAGTGGTATTAGAACTAATTAGGTTGTTAGGTCTTGTAGACTTGGTTAGACGAGGTTAGGAGGTTATACCATAGTATAGGAAGATAGGAATGGGTAGAATAGGAATGTTGAGTTTTGCTTCGTAAGCCTGGAGGCAGAAATTCCTTGACAGACTTTTGTGTTTTTTTTTATCAGTCGACGGGTTCAAAAAACCACAGCAATCCATCGATAGTTTTGTTTCCAAGTGGAGGGCCAAAAAACTTGAAAACTGGAATGGGAATAGGAAATTGGCAGAGTATAACATAATATAGGGGAGAAGATATAGGCCGATAGTGGAATTTATTTAAGTGAGTATGTTGTATTATTTGATTTAGGAGTGATGCATTCGTTCATTTCCCAGGGAGTTGTCAAATTATGTGGGGTAGAGGTGACTCACTCGAAAAATGAGCAGCTCGGAAGCTATCCCAAGTATAGGAGTTCTGTCGTGTAATACTAAGCCCAAGGGCTAGATCGTCTCCTTAGGGAATGCGTTTAATCTCAGATTTTACGTTTGTCCAATCGAAAATAAAATTTTACTAAACTCGATTCAGATTCAGGGATTTTCAGAATTGTGGAGACTTAAACAAAAAAAAAAATTAAAGTCCTAAAACTAACATGCTTCGAATTAAAGAGTAAGGATGGAAACTCTAATCTACTTAAGGAAACATCAAAACACGTGCTAATTAAAGATGGTAACTTCGAACATGGAATTAAAAACACCCAAAGGAAACTCAATCAGATTCAAAGCATACAATAAAAACCAAAACTTTAACACAAAGCAAGAACTCGAACCAAAATAAAAAAACACAAACAAAAACCTAAATTTAAATACTAACGAAACATAATAAAAATGCAAACTTTGATAAATATGTCTGTAATTAAACCGAGCTTCAAAAAAAACTAAAACTTGGGAAACTTCAAAACAAAAACAATATTTTTTTTCTTTTTTTTTTCTTTTTTAATAACCAAACCGGACCTTAACAAAATTAACTAAATGACTCAAACAATAATCAAATCTACCACCAAAAACAATAAAAAAAAATTAATAAATAATTAACCACTACAATGATAATAAAATATTTAAAATTCAAGATCTTGTCTTTCCAAATAACTTCAGCAAATAATTTAAAATAGTAGCATCCAACTTAATATTGAAAGAAATAAAAGAAGAGAGAGAGAGAGAGAGAGAGAGAGAGAGAGAGAGGAAGGAGTTGCTGCCATGGGGAAGCCTGCTCTGGAAAGCTGGTAGCTGGACAGGCCGAGAGGAGTTGTTGTGCATGTTGGAGTTGCTGTGCATGTTGGTATGGGATTCGGCTGTTGAGGATGGTGGAGAAGTGGCCGAAAGGCCTGCTGCTGCTGGAGACTGGCCGGAGCTATTCTGGTGTTGCAGGAGGCGGTCGTGGTGGTGTTGTAAGGAGAGGTAGAGATGGGCTATAGGGGCTGGTTTGTTGGTGGCCGAAGCAGAGAAGCTCGGTTGGTTTTCTGCTGGTGTGGCTAGGCTCGGCTGGCCTGATATGGAGGAGGAGCACTGGTTGCAGTTGTGGTGATTGCTGGAAAATTGAGAAACAGAGAGAGAATTCTGAGAAGGGAAGAAAGACAGAGGAAGAGGGAGAGTTGAGGGAAAGAGAGGATGAGCAAGGGAGGAACCGAGAGAGAAGTCAAGGAAAGAAAAGAGAAAGAGAGAGAAGAGAGAAAAGAACACAACGGAGAAAGAGAAGAGATAGGGAGAGAACAGGGGAGCCCTGCGGACTGCCTCCACAGGAAGAGAAAGAGAAGGGTTAAATAGGATAGGGGGGAAAGCCCTAGACCCGGATCCGGATAGGAGACCTGACTCGGATTGTTATATTTTTTTCATTTTTTTCATTCTCTATTCATCACAAATCTGACTCTTCTGAAGCCTGTATCTCACAAAACTCAAAACACAAAAGTTGTAGATAATCCTTTCCTCTTTCTCCATAAATTTGAATCGTCTTAATCGGAGCTCAGATAGAAAAGTTATGTATGAAATACGAACAGTTGTCGGTTTTGGTTCCCAGGAATTTTCCTGCGACAAAAAATTACCAAAACTACATAAATAGTGCAATAAAGTTCAAGAATGATGATTTTGGAACTTTATTAAAATATTGGACAATTTTAGACATTTAATTAAAAATATAAACCGTAAAGCCCGGGTTAAGATGCCCAATTACGTAGTTTTGACATGTAATCACACCCCCCAACTAACGTTTTGCTAGTCTCTAGCAAATGACGTGAATGAATCTCAGGGTGGTGTCTACAACTGCATACTCCGGTGATCATGAAATCAATGCACATGCAACACAAGCATACCATTTCACATACAAGAACATAACTGAATTTCACACAAGCTTGTTCATATTCAATGCACACGACTCCAAAGCACGTCACTCATGCAAGTTTCATCGTTTATATATGATTTGAGAGAAATATACTCACATGAAGTTAATCAATGGCACATTCAGAATTAATGCAATCATATAAGTTCGAGTATAAACAGGTAAACTCTCGAGGTGTGTGTGATGTGTGTGACTCAGTACACCTAGGACGCCAGTGGACACCTACAGAACGGTCGCTTTGACTCGGCCTAACTGGTATACCCTCAAGAACACTCAAAGAAAATGGGTTCACTCATCATATGTGAGGAGGAGTGTCGCAATCAAACATCCCACATATTAAAAGGAATAACGCTAAGTATATGGAGTGGACTAGTCTGGAAAGGATCTAGCCTATCTATGAGGTGTCGGGTCCTTCACCCTAGCATCTTCTCACCTACTCGCCATATCTAACTGAGACCACCCTAGATTAACTTACTCACAAACTTGTCGTGAATACATCTGAGGCATTAACCGGTTGAAGCATCTTCATACGTGGAAAATATGTGTCGTGTCCTTGTGATATGTATTTGGACTGGCATTGACTTTTCATTTCATGCGCATGTGTATTGCTTATTCTTTATTTTGCTCATTCTTCATTTTCTGTCTTTTCTTGATCAATTAGGACAATCATAACACTTCTTTTGTAATCTTCATACCATCAATGGGAATTGAGCTTGAATAGGAGTTCATGAACTAAGTCTATCTCTAGGGGTGGCTCAGCCTTCACATTTTGAGTAGGCTACAAGACCTAGGTTTCTATCTCCCCACTAGGTGTCACCTCTAGGCTAGCAAATCAAAAATAAAGACTAGTGTACAAGGAATCATCCAGAAAAAGAGTATTGAGTTCTATGAATTCTGATTTGATATTAAGGCTCAAAAAGACGATAATAGGTCAAGAATATCTCACAAAGGTTTCATAGTCGCCACGGGTGCTCTCTCAGTGCTCACAGGAAACCCTACGTGCAATGAATCACGTGAGTGTATTTATTTAGCCTCGTGAGATGCATGTAGATACAGGAAATTTTATAGCCAAATTAACACGAGTGTACTAACAATCAGTTCTTCATGGAGTCATAAGATCATATAAAGAGAAACTACGCATGATTGACGTAAGTGTGTCATTCTGAAGTTATATGCAAGTATGCGAAATGTATGAGTCAGTGTTAAGCATGGCATAATGCAATGTAATCCTTCAGTGCTCTTCCTTTCTTTCTCTCTTTTTTTTTTTTTTTTTTTTTTGAAAGTAAAAACCCGGTACGTGTACGTGCACAGTGTTACATGCGAATGCTCATCCCCCCAACTAAAATGGAACATTGTCCTCAATGTGAAAGCATAGGGGAAATAGAAAGGACTGTGCACGGGAAAAGTAAAGCATACCTGAGTGGCGAAATAACAAAAATCGAACTACGAGAAAATGGTCCTGAAAACTAACTAAAAATAAAATAAGATAAAATAAAAAGAAAATAAGGGAAAGAAAAACATCACAATTGTCTGGTGGAGGCTTAGGAGGAATTTCGTCTAGTGGCCGCAGGTCTATAAATTGCATCGGCGGGTCTCCAAATTTGAGCCGCCACAGTCGATCAGTCTTCATACCTGCATGAAAATCAACCTCAGATAAATTAATGCGTGTCAAAATACCAAACAATTTGTGTGCAGGTCGACCCTCTTGTGTTGACAAGAATGGGTCTTTATTCAACATCGTTTCTAGGAAATTTGCTTCTTTACGAACTAACGGTTGAGAGAAAGTGATCAGAATAATTACCTGCAGTTCTTCAGAAGCAGTAACATTAAAGGTTTTACCTGGTTCTTTGAAAATTATATGCTCACCAGACTGGTCACCCTCTTTATCGGGTGCACATATCATCATACCACTGCAAGAGTCTGCCTCCACACTAGGCTCCTTAACATCTGATTCAGGCGGAAGTGACGATTTCACGATTTCTGAGCTCGAAGTATGAGGTACCACAAGTTGGTACTCCGTATGAGTATCAGTCTCCTCATCGACTAACTGCTCCGCTTGTGGCCCCGTTTCCTCTAATTTTTCTTTGACCTCTTCTGGTTCAACCATGACTTCTAGTGCTGGGACAACTGGTTGTCCGATGATGAGCATCTCAAGTTGGGGAAATTCTTTCTCACTTCTCAAAGTAGTGGTGGCTTCTGCTGTCTCAAGAGAAACATCGTGTATTTATTGGTGTGGCTGCTGGTACTCTTGAGGACTAGGCTGAGGTTCCATGGGCAATTATTCATTTTCTAAGATGTCCAACTGCATGCTTATCACATTAATGGTGTCCCGCAATTCATTATTATGATCGACTTGAGTTTGCATGAACTGCTGGAGCATGTTCGCCATCTGTGTTATGCTATCCTCGAAAAGGTCTGACGACGTACAGCTCGTAGAGATCTGTTGTGGCTGATATTGAGGCGGAGGGTTGTTTGGGCAATTTGGTGGTTTATATGCATCACCACCACTAATTGTGCTGATAGGGTGAGCAGTTATGGGTGCCTGAGTGCATCGTGTGTTCCAATGTGGGACATTGTCAGCTAAGTAATCAAAGAATGATAATACCTGATCTGGATCCTCACTGACGGGCTCTCCATTAGACATAGTCTAGACAAAACACTTACAATCAGGGGTAAGAGCAGTATAAAAACAATCAGCTAACCTCCATGAGTCGAACCCATGATGTGGACAAGTGTTTAGTAGATCCTTAAATCGTTTCCAGTAAGCCCTAAATGTCTCGTCATCCTGCTGCACAAAATTAAGAATCTGTTCCTGCAAAAATTAAGTTCTCTGTGAGGGACAAAACGCATGCAGAAATTCACGATCCATATCAGACCAATTAGTGATAGAATAAGGTCTCAAGGAATGAAACCAAATCAGTGCCCTATCCTGCAAAGTAGCAAGAAATAAATTCAGTCTAGTAGATTCGTCAGCTCTAACATGAGAGAAAAACATGTTACAGGTTAACTCAAACTCTGCTAGGTGCTGATAAGGGCACTCAGATTTCGACCCGCAGAACTCGGGTAGCAATGACGTCCTCCCGCGCTGCATCATGAAATTAAGCTCATCATAAGGCAAAATAGTGGAAGAGGATGCAGTGGCATATTCAAGCTGCAAAAAATCCATTATCGTGCGCGGTGCAGGTGCAGCCATTTTTCAAAACTCAAAATTTTATTCTGTTTTTGTTTTCTATTTTTTTTTTTCTTTTTCATAAAACTAACAAAAATGACGGGAAAAACGCAAATTTGAGACTAAGAACGACATTCCCCGGCAACGGCGCCAAAAACTTGACTCACTCAAAAAATGAGCAGCTCGAAAGCTATCCCAAGTATAGGAGTTCTATCGTGTAATACTAAGCCCAAGGGCTAGATCGTCTCCTCAGGGAATGCGTTTAATCTCAGATTTTACGTTTGTCCAATCGAAAATAAAATTTTACTAAACTCGATTCAGATTCAGGGATTTTCAGAATTGTGGAGACTTAAACAAAAACATAAATTAAAGTCCTAAAACTAACATGCTTCAAATTAAAGAGTAAGGATGGAAACTCTAATCTACTTAAGGAAACATCAAATCACGTGCTAATTAAAGATGGTAACTTCGAACATGGAATTAAAAACACCCAAAGGAAACTCAATCAGATTCAAAGCATACAATAAAAACCAAGACTTTAACACAAAGCAAGAACTCGAACCAAAATAAAAAAACACAAACAAGAACCTAAATTTAAATACTAACGAAACACAATAAAAATGCAAACTTTGATAAATCTGACCGTAATTAAACCGAGCTTCAAAAAAAACTAAAACTTGGGAAACTTCAAAACAAAAACAATATTTTTTTCTTTTTTTTTCTTTTTTAATAACCAAACCGGACCTTAAAAAAATTAACTAAATGACTCGAACAATAATTAAATCTACCACCAAAAACAATAAAAAAAAATTAATAAATAATTAACCACTACAATGATAATAAAATATTTAAAATTCAAGATCTTGTCTTTCCAAATAACTTCAGCAAATAATTTAAAATAGTAGCATCCAACTTAATATTGAAAGAAATAAAAGAAGAGAGAGAGAGAGAGGAGTTGCTGCCATGGGGAAGCCTGCTCTGGAAAGCTGGTAGCTGGACAGGCCGAGAGGAGTTGCTGTGCATGTTGGTATGGGATTCGGCTGCTGAGGATGGTGGAGAAGTGGCCGAGAGGCCTGCTGCTGCTGGAGACTAGCCGGAGCTATTCTAGTGTTGTAGGAGGCGGTCGTGGTGGTGCTGTAAGGAGAGGCAGAGATGGGCTGTAGGGGCTGGTTTGTTGGTGGCCGAAGCAGAGAAGCTCGGCTGGTTTTCTGCTGGTGTGGCTGGGCTCGGCTGGCCTGATATGGAGGAGGAGCACTGGTTGCAGTTGTGGTGATTTCTGGAAAATTGAGAAACAAAGAGGGAATTCTGAGAAGGGAAGAAAGACAGAGGAAGAGGGAGAGTTGAGAGAAAGAGAGGATGAGCAAGGGAGGAACCGAGAGAGAAGTCAAGGAAAGAAAAGAGAAAGAGAGGGAAGAGAGAAAAGAACACAACGGAGAAGGAGAAGAGATAGGGAGAGAACAGGGGAGCCCCGCGAGCTGCCTCCGCAGGAAGAGGAAGAGAAGGGTTAAATAGGATAGGGGGGAAAGCCCTAGACCCGGATCCGGATAGGAGACTCGACCCGGATTGTTATATTTTTTTCATTTTTTTCATTCTCTGTTCATCACAAATCTGACTCTTCTGGAGCCCGTATCTCACAAAACTCAAAACATGAAAGTTGTAGATAATCCTTTCCTCTTTCTCTATAAATTTGAATCGTCTCAATCGGAGCTGGGACGGAAAAGTTATGTGTATGAAATACGAATAGGTGTTGGTTTTTGTTCCCGGGAATTTTCCTGCGACAAAAAATTACCAAAACTTCATAAATAGTGTAATAAAGTTCAAGAATGATGATTTTGGCACTTTATTAAAATATTGGACAATTTTAGACATTTAATTAAAAATATAAATCGTAAAGCCCGGGTTAAGATGCCCAATTACGTAGTTTTGACGTGTAATCAAGAGGCACATTAATTAGGTGCCGAGTTAGCAGTGGCTACATCATCAGGGTCAATAGTAGTATGTAGTAGGGTATTAGAGATTTTCTAGTGGAGATTCAAGGAAGAGAGATGTTGGTCAATTTAATTGTTTTTTATGTGCAAGACTTCGATATCATTCTGGGGATGGACTGGCTAGCAGCCAATTATGCAAGTATCGATTGTCATAGAAACGAGGTAGTATTCAGACCTCCTGGGGAGCAGGAATTCAAGTTTGTAGGATCGTGTGTACACTTTGCACCACGGATCCTTTTAGCCATTCAGGCGAGGAGGTTACTTCTAGAGGGATGTCAGGGGTACCTTGCATTTATGAAGGAAGCACCAAGGGAAGAGCTTAAATTGGAGGATATTCCCGTTGTAAAGGAGTTCTCATATGTATTCCCATAGGACTTGCCGAGATTGCCTCCTGATCGTGAGGTGGAGTTCTCTATTGAGTTGACTCCAGGGACGGCACCGATTTCAAAAGCTCCGTACCGAATGGCCCAAGCAGAACAAAAGGAGTTAAAGGAGCTGTTACAGGAGTTACTTGACAAGGGTTTCGTTCAGCCGAGTGTATCATGCTAGGGAACACCGGTGCTATTCGTGAAGAAGAAGGATGGGTAGATGAGGATTTGCATCGACTACAGGGATATTAATAAAATAACAGTGAAGAATAAATACCCGTTACCCCGAATTGATGATCTGTTTGACCAGTTACAGGGCATACAGGTTTTCTCCAAGATCGATCTGCGATCCGGGTATCATCAGCTGAAAGTGAAATCAAAAGATGTACCAAAGACGACTTTCCGCACTAGGTATGGCCACTATGAATTTCTGGTTATACCTTTTGGATTAACTAATGCTCATGCGGCATTCATGGACTTGATGAACAGGGTGTTCCATAAGTATCTAGATCAGTTCATGGTGGTTTTCATCGACAACATCCTGGTTTATTTGAGGAGTCTTGAGGAGCATGTAACTCATTTGAGTGTGGTACTACATGTAGAGACCCAAAAAATTAAATTAATAAAGTAACAAAGAAAAGAGAGAGGAAAAGAAAAGAAATGAAAGAGAAGGAAAAAGGGAAAGAGAGCATCGGCAGGGTTTCGTCGACAAACCCAGAGTCTTTGTCGAAAAATGTCCCTATAGTTCTCGTTGACAAAGTACACGTGTCTCTTCGACGAGAAGATACCGAGAGTTTGGAAAATTTCAGGTTCGTCGACAAACTAGCTTTCTCGTCAACAAAATGCCTTCATGGGTTCGTCGACGAATCACTTGAACTCTTCAAAGAATGCCGAGCTATAAATATTGAAACCCTCATTTTCAGCGCGTGATTCTCTCTCCTCTCTCTCTCTCTCTCTCTCTCTCTCTCTCTCTCTCTCTCTTTCTAAACCTACGATTTTCCCTCTTTCTCTCTCTCTTAGATTTCGGTTCCGTTAAAGGCCGAATTGATGATCAAGAACCACCACGAGGTTCTTGGAAAGATTATCTGCAACATAGGTGGAGCAGATTTTCAGTTTGGGGTTCCGGGGCATCATCCCAAAATCAGGATAAGTAGGATATTTTAGGGTTTAATGGGTTGTTTGGATTATTTGAAACCTAGGAAGTATTAAATGAAAGTTGTTTTGGAAAATGAGTTGTTTAACTTGGAAAAAAAATGTGATTTTTAGGATTTTGAGCTACGAACGCCGAGGAGCGTATGTTTTAGGGTATTAGTGGATCTCTCAGTAAGTCTGGTAAGGAGAATAAATTATAGTAGTCTTTTCTAAAAATTATTGGTTGAGAAATATGAGAAATGGAAATATAATATTTTACCTGAAACTTATTATGATATGAATATCAGATGAAAATTGTGTGGCATGTGATTTATACTGAAATGTATTTGAAATTGAGTTAAATGAGTTACATCAAGAACAATGAAGTTATGAAATGTGTATTGAAAAGTGATTTGTACCTAAAAAGTATCTTCTGAGAAATAATGAAACATGAAATATGGAAATATTTTATTGAGAATCGTTGAATAGCGTGACATGAGATATGTATACATTATTATGAGAATAAAGTGTGTACTTTACAGATGAAAATATTATTGAAATGATGAAATGAGTTGTGAATACTGAAAATGTGAATATTGCAATGTGAATACTATAATATGGAAATTGAAATGTGAATATGAGAATGTGAATATTGTAACGTGAATACTGCAATATGAATGTGAAATGAGAAAACTGGAAATGTGAAAAATTGCATTGTGAAATACTACAATTGTGAAATATTGAAATGTGAAAATGGGAACCCTGATGGATGGATGTATTGTTGTAATGAACACAATACCGTTGCTAGTGGTGATTAAGTGCTACCACACAGACTCGTGGAGCGTGTGGAGTGAGAGTTCAAATGAGCTAGTGAGAAGGGTAGTTTTGCCCCCTGAGTCCGGATCAAGGTATATGGCAAGCCATTCATACTATAGACGAGTATATGGTATGATTATTTTGATCTAACCGGGTAGGCCAACCGCGGTTAGGTCCAGCCTTCGGGCCGCACAACTTTGACCATAGGGTGAAGCATGGCGTGGAACATGGAGAGTGACCTCGACCATGGGGTAAAGCATGGCATGGAAAATATTCTCAAGGCAACCATGAGTTACAAACGCGGATGTATTGGTTAGCGAGGACACTCATGATCTAGATGTGAAATGGAAATGAAATGGAAATGAAAAATAATATAGCATGAGTTAATCATATAAATAATTAAAGTGAAGTAAAACACTCCGCCTAAGGGCTTACTAAGTAAGGTGAGTGCCCTGATGAGTATCAGTTGTAGCTGAACCCGAGATATTTGAGCAAGGATACAAATGATATCAGAGCAGAGGGGAGCTATATGTATGGGCGTGTATTCTCCCCTATTCTCGAGAACTTCGCTAGTAAACATGGGTGGCATGGAAATGAATTTGGAAATGGAATTAAAAGCTTATGAAATCTTGTGTTTTATATTTATATGTTTATGAGCAGAAATGGTATATTTTCTTAGAAGATATTATCACTGAAATGAATATATGTTATGATATGATAAAACTCATACTGTCAAACATTATAGATAATTTATTCCATCTTACTGAGATGTGTCTCACCCAAACTTCTAAATATTTTAGGAAACCAAGATGGATCAGGTGATAGAGCTCCAAGATAGAGCTGAGCTAATACCCTGAGTAGACAGGGTGAGTGTTTTGAGTTAGGGATGGAGGATTCCCCTAGAGTATTTTGTGTTTCTTTTTGGAAATGTGTTAGACATGTATATATGGATGGTTTAGCATTCTGGTATGTGTATTCACTTTGGTATGTATATATATAATGACTTCCGCTGTTAGGTTTGTGTATATGAGAATGGTTGTGTACCCGGTACCCACTTCGGGTCGGGTTATGTATAAATGGTATCAAAGGTGTTGACGTGGCTGCTGTTGATTAATATGTTTGTTTATTATTTATATAAGAAAAAAAAATGGTATGAAAAATCGAGGCGTCACATTACAGGTACTGAGGAAGAAGAAGTTGTTTACGAAGTTCAAGAAATGTGAATTCTGGTTAGAACAAGTGGTAATTCTGGGACATGTAATGTCTAGGAAAGGTGTATCAATGGACCCTAGTAAGGTAGAAGCGATAGTTGATTGGGTGAGACCGAAGAACATACATGATGTTAGAAGTTTCTTGGGTCTTGCAGGATATTACCTTTGGTTCGTAAAGGGGTTTTCTAGACTATCAAGTCCGCTGACACAGCTCACAAGGAAGAACATGAAGTTTGAGTGGACTGGTGATTGTGAACAGAGTTTTCAGGAACTGAAGCAGCAGCTAATTACTGCTCTTGTATTGACCATTCCATCAGGAGATGGTGGATTCATGATTTATAGCAACGTCTCTAAGAAGGGACTCGGGTGTGTCTTAATGCAACAAGGAAAGGTAATTGCGTACGCTTCTCGTCAACTCAAGGAGTACGAGAAAAACTACTCGACACACGACATGGATTTAGCAGTGGTAGTGTATGCATTAAAGATCTGGAGACATTACTTGTACAGTAAAAGGTACGAGATTTTTACGGATCATAAAAGCCTTAAGTACTTTTTCACCTAGAAGGATTTGAATATGAGGTAGAGAAGATGGCTTGAGCTGATAAAAGACTACGATTTTACCATTAGTTACAACCAGGAAAAGCTAATGTGGTAGCTGAGGCTCTGAGTCGGAAGTCAGTAGATGTGTCAGTCTCGGCAGTGGGAGTTCAGCATCACATCAGTATGGACCTAGAAAAGTTGTGTAGAGACCCGAAGAAATTATATTAATTAAATAATAAAAGGAGAAAGAAAGGAAATTGAAATTGGAATTTCAATAGGGGTCTCGTCGACAAACACAGGATGTTCGTTAACGAACACGCTTGAGGGGACTATCGATGGGGACACATGTCTCGTCAATGAGAAGATACCGAGAGGCTATTTTCAGCTCTAAATTTCGTCGATGAGGTATAGGTGTTTGTTGTGAACTTCCTTCGTGGCCTCGTCGATGAAGTGACGTGGCTCGTCGATGAATACAGGTGTATAAATAGTCTAAACTCGAATTTTTTCACAAAATTATGAGAAGAAACCCTCCTCTCTCTCTCTCTCTCTCTCTCTCTCTCTCTCTCTCTCTCTCTCTCTCTCTCTCTCTCTTGTTCGTCCCCTTCCCCTTCTCTCTAAGATTTCAGGCCGGATTCTTGACGGTTTGATGATCCGATGCCACCACGACACTCCTAGGGAAGTTCTCTGCAAGTCTACCGGAGTGGATCACAGGTGGGGTTAACTTGGATTTCATCCCAACTTCAAAGTAAGGTTTTTTAATTAGTGTTTGCCTTACCCACAGTTGTAGGAAATGTAGTACTCAAAAAAATATTAAAGTTTTGTTTAGGGAAATATTATTTTTAGGGTGTTGAACTGGGAGCCCTGTGGGTGCAGGACTAGTCATATTAGGGGCTTTTCAGTAGTCAAGTAAGCGAGTAAATTAAAACAGTAATTGTTCATGAAAATTATTATTATTTATTAGTAGATTTATGTTTAGAAAGCATGTATTATATACGGGTATTATTAAGAAAATGTATATTTAAGAAAATACTACTATTACACAGGAATATGTATTTTTAGTATGAAATGTCAAGAAATATGATTTCAAAACAGAATTTATGATTTTATTTAGTATTGTGTGGCAGGAATATTCTTTTACGTATATTGTATTATGTTTAGTCAATTTTACAGATTAAGCATATTTCAGTGATTTTTAGAAATAACAGGATAATGCAGTACATTATGATTTCAGAATACATGATAAATAATATATTTATTCATATCAGTATGTATGATATGTTCGCCGCAAGGCCGTGATTTATAGCCAGCGCAAGGCCGTGGATTATGCATGTTTCCGGCTCAAGGCCACAGTTATGAATATAATCGGTGCAAGGCCATGATTATTTATGTCATTACAGAAATCAAAAAATGCTATCAATCTATTTATGTTCAAACAGTATATTATCATGTATTATATGTTATCAGAATCCAGATGATAGTTTGGATCAGTTTCAGGAGCACGGTACCGTAGTTATATAGTTCAGTTCAGTTCAGACTTGTGCTAACTGCCCCTGCTTGTAGAGGGGGTGGGAGATGGATAGTCGATGTGGCTTTCAGTGTAGAGTTGTAGACGTCCACCTTACAGTTCGGACCAGGGTGTGGCGGGCCCATCGTACTTACAAATATTTTTAACTCGACAGTGGTCAGTCAGCCATTGTCGGGTCCTGCCTTTGGGCTGCACAACCCATCATGGGGGGTAATGCATGACATCAGCTAACTATACTTCCTGAGTAAACTTCAGAATGATTAGTTATATCAGATGATTTTATAAATAGTGAAATGCAGTATGAATTAGTATGTTTACGAAATGATATGTTTATTCTGTTATGATATTATCAGTTTTCAAGCATGCAATATGTACTATATATTTATTATAGCACGTAAATATTCATGTTATCACACAATTGTATTTAGTTTATTTCTCTTACTGAGAGGTGTCTCACCCCAGCTTAAACCATTTTAGGGAACCCAGAAAGACAGGCGGACTGAGCCGCCGTTGAGACAGTTTTTACTACCCCGTTAGGAGGGTAAGTTTTGAGCTAGGATCAGGTGGATTTTGGTATTATATCCTAGTTTTATCTTTTAGTGTTTTTGAGGATTATATATATATATATATATATATATATATATTTACAGTACATGGTGAAAATGTAGGCAACTCTGGTATATTGTATTCTATAGTTGGATGAATGAAATTTATGTTTACTGCTACTTAGGTTTCCACTGTGTATGACAGGTGTGTCCTCGTTACCCACGGGTTCGGGTTGACTTTGTTACGTTTTAGGTTAATGATGATTAATATGGTTGATTATGTAGTAAACTAAGCAGGTCGTTACAGTTTGGTATCAGAGCCTAAGATGCTAGGTTCTGCAGACTCTAGAATGCAGTAGTAATAATACCAGAGTATAGGATTAGGGAATTTGAGGTTTGGTTTGTAGTCTAGATGCAAGATTTCCGTGATGGTTTGTGTGTCTTTCCTAGGGTGACGATTTCAGGAAAGTCATGGTAAACTATTGTCGGGTCGGGTATCTAGGTTGTAGGATTGAACCTTGAATTAAGATTAGGAAAGATGAATTAGTTAAGGATATAATATACTAGTTAGATGATATGTTATGGTAATAGGGTCCTAACTTAAGTTTATTGTTTTTTCTTTAGGATGGACCCTAGAGGTAGTAGCACACATGTCAGTGGTAATGAGGGTGCTGGGCCCTCAGCCACTACGGGTGGTGATTCAGATGCAGTACTGCGCAACGTGGCACAACAAGTCATGACTGAAATTGCCAGGAACTCTAGAGAGTAGCGTGGTCCGTCTGCAGGCCACGTTAGCTCGATTGAGAAGTTTACTTAGATGAATCCTCTGGTTTTCTCAGGAGGAACTGATCCTGCAGTTGCGAAAAATTGGGTGCAGAAGATTGAAAAAGTATTTGCAGTGTTGCAGTGTACTGAGGAGTAGAGGGTGCTGTTCACTATGTATAAACTGACTAAAGAGGCCGAGGGATGGTGGGCGGTAGTGAAACTTCTGGAGCAGCAGAGAACAGTGCCTATAGAGATGACATGGGTTCAGTTTAAGGAGATATTTTTCGACAAATATTTTTCAGCCTCATCTAGGAAAGTTAAGATAGAGGAGTTCTTGAATCTGAAGCAGGAACTGCTGACAGTTCAGCAGTACGCGGGGAGGTTTATTGAATTGTCTCGCTTCACCCCGTACATTATTCCAGACAAGATGAAGAAGGTACTGCAGTTTAAAAGGGGTCTGAGGATTGAATTATATAAGCAAGTGTCAATACGAAAATTACAAGACTTCGTCGAGCTGGTAGACAGGGAAACTATGGCGAAAGTTGGAGAGCGGTTGGAGGCTGAGGAGCAGAGACAAAGGAAGAGATCCATGCCTTCTGGTTCCCAACAGGGGTTCAGTCGTGGTTCGTGGAAAACAGGTGGCTACTATAGGAATCGGAGGCAGGAGACAGGGAATCGTGGTTTTCAAGGTATGCAGCCTTTTCCATCTTACCCGACTTGTGGGAAGAGACACCCGGGTGAGTGTCATGTCGGGCGAGGTATATGCTACCGATATGGAGAGCTTAAACATATGATGAGAGATTTTCAAGGCTCAAATTAGTGCTGCTCCCGCTCCTAGACCTGTTCGAGGAGGCTATCAGGCGCCACGTGGAGCCCAGCAGAGGAATATGGCTCCAGCTAGAGTTTTTGCTTTGGCGTCAGGTGATGCTGAGACATCTGGCGACGTGGTGACAGGTATGGTTAGCATGTTTTCTTTTAAAGTTATTGTACTATTTGATTAAGGGGCCATACACTCGTTTGTGTCTATAGGATGTATTAAATTATGTGGAGCAGAAACACAGTTATTAGACATTGAATTGTTTGTAACTGCATCAACCGGGTCAACAGTGAGGTGTAGTAGGGTGCTCCGAGGCTGTCCAGTCGATATCCAAGGGAGAATTTTATCTGCTAATTTGATAGTGTTGGACATGCACAGGTTTAATGTCATATTTGGCATGGATTAACTAGCAGCTAACTTTGCCAGTATAGATTGACGTTCAAAAGAAGTGATATTCAGACCTCCAGAAAGATTAGAATTTAGGTTTATAGGGTCGAGAGTGCAATCCCCACCTCAGTTGGTTTCAGCTATTTAGGTGAGGAGATTGCTCCTAAGTGGTTGTCAAGGATTCATGCCCTTTGTAAAGGAAATGTTAGGGAATGAATTGAAGCTCACTAGTACGCCAGTAGTAAAAGAGTTTACAAATGTTTTTCCAAATGAGCTACCAGACTTGCCACTTGATCATGAAGTAGATTTTCCTATTGATCTGCTTCCAGGTACAGTGCCGATCTCTAAAGCACCTTATCGAATGGTGCCAGTAGAGTTGGCGGAATTAAAAGATTAGTTACAGGATTTGCTTGATAAAGGTTTTATATGACCTAGTGTATCTCCATGGGGAGCTCCAGTATTATTTGTGGAAATGAATTGAAGAAAGTGAAAGGAATTTTATGGATAATTATGTTAAAAAAATGGAAATTGTATTTTCAACATATAAATGTTAAATGTGGGTTGGCCTATTTTACAGAAATATGTATGAATTTAATTGTTAAATTGTGTGGCATGAGATTATGTGCAAATATATGTTAAATGTATGAGATGCAAGCTAAGTAAGTAAAACATTGAGAATAAAATATGAAATGGACTATGTTGCTTGTGTATGTTAAATGCAACCATTTCATGTTAGCAGATATAGCACACTTTTGTGTAGACTAACTGATGATAGCTAAAAGGAGTTGTAGACAAACTGATGATGGCTAAATACCAGCTGTAGTACAAAGGAAATGAAATGAAATGAAAATGTTATGCAATGACAATGAAATGACATGGTATGAAATGACAATGTGAATGATGTAATGTTGAAGAATTACGTAAAGTGAAATGCACTGCAATGCTTAAGCTATGAACATGAACAAATGCGTATGATTGAATAATGATAAAAAGGAATAATGTATTATGATATTAGAAGTATTTATGTATATAGAACATGTTACAATTGGGCGAGGCAAACTCTTCGCCTAAGGGCTTTCTGAGATAGGTGAGTGCACTAGTGGTTTCAGATGTGGCAGTAGCTGCATAATGCACTAGGGCAGAGGGAACCTACTTGTATGGGTGGGTGGATTTCCCTATCCTTAGGGCCTTTTTCGGTAAACTATTGTTGAACTATGTGAGTACGAGATCAATTTAACACTTGAGGGCTTACTGAGTAAGGTGAATGCCCTGGTATGCTTTAGTTGTGACCCTAGGGTTGCCTATGTATCAGAGTAGAGGGGTGCTACTTGTATGGGCGGGTAATTACCCCTATCCTTGGGTAATCTCATGGGTTAAACCTTTGCATATGATTGTTTAAATTCAGAGAATGATTTCAATGTTTATGAAAATTCTTTACAAATATTATTAAAATGATATTTATATACCTCATGTTAGCCACACGCTGTGTTTAATATATTATTTCTTCCCTTACTGAGATGTGACTCACTCGAATATGATTATTTCTTTTTCAGGACATCCTCGAGGTCGAGCTTAGGGAGCTCAAGGGTATTTAGCATTTTTTAGGAACATAAAGAGAAAGGGTATATGTTTGTTAATACTTGGGGATGTATATATTTTATGTTTTATGTCGTTATGTTTTAAGTCAATTATGAAAGGAATGAATGTGAAAATACTAGAATGTTTGGAGAGGTATGTATTTGTGGTAATGCAGGTGTTGGATGGATAGTATGGATGTTATATAGGGGTAATAAACTCTGATATTATTGATTATGGTTTTTATAACATATGGAGATTATGTTTATGTTTTCCGCTGTATATATCATGGATCATGGATTATCAAAGATTTTATCACATATAACGCGCCGGACCCGAGTTTAAGGGCTCGGGGCGTTACACTCTGTACGTGGCCCACACAGAGCAACCGCGTACATATCAGTACGTGGACCACACATGCACCTACGTACTTCTTATCTACACGTGGCCCACATAGGCACCACTACCCACACAGGGTACATAACATGGCCCACACAGGCGCCACCATCCACACAGGATATGTAACATGGCCCACACAGGCGCCATTATCCACACAGGATATAATGTGGCCCACACAAGCACCATTATTCATGTAATAATCCAAGAAATTTTATCAGGGCCTCGTCGACGAACACAGGGGATTCGTCGACAAGGACACAAGAGGGTCTCGTCGACGATGACATGTTTCGTCGACGAGAAGATACCGAGAGGATGTTCTGGGCGACTCTGAATTTCATCAACAAATGGTAGAGTTCGTCGACGAGATATGATCAGGTATAATGCAACCAACCAGGGTTTAAGGGTTCAGGGCATTACAATATATATATATATATATATATATATCAGAAGGTATCAGAGATATGGAATTTTCATAGTAGTTATATATATATATATATATATATATATATATATATATATATATATATATATATATATCAGAAGGTATCAGAGATATGGAATTTTCATAGTAGTTATTATTGGAAAGTCATAAAATATTTATAACATATAGCAGGTCGTTACAATTTGGTATCAAAGCCTAGGTTGCTAGGTTTTGTAGACTTTAGAATGTAGCGAAGCCAATACCAGAGTATAGGAAATGATTTGAGGTTGTTCTATAGTCTGGGTACAAGACTTTTCGTGGTGGTTTATGTGTTTTTCCTGGGGTGACGATTTCAGGAAAACCATAGTAAACTACCGTAGGGTCGTGGGTCTAGGTTGCAGAATTGGATTTTGAATTAAGATCAGGGAAGGTAGTTAATTAAGATTTGGTATAGAATAGGGTTGCAGGAGAAATAAGGTTTTAAAGTGTGTTCTTTGTTTTAGGATGGACCCAAGAAGCAGTGGCACGAATGCTAGGGAGGATAGGTCAGGGCCTTCCAACATAGGTGGAGGAGATGCAAATGTTGTACTACGTAACGTCACTCAGCAGGTGATAGCTAAGATGGCCAGGAGCTCAGGGGAGCGTAGCTACACGATTGAGCTATTTACGCGGATGAAGCCCCCATCCTTTGCTGGAGGAGATGATTCGATTGTAGCTGAGAATTGTATTCAGGACATCGAAGAGACGTTGGTTGTGCTTCCTTGTACGGATGAAAAATAGAAGATACCCATCTGAGTATGGGAGCAGATGATTTTAAGGAACCTAGCAAATCATCAAATAAAAACACAAATGTAAAAGAAAATTGGAATGCGACCTTATTGGGGTTGTGCCTACAACGAGAGCTGAACCATGGAAGTGGCGATAAGAAGAGCTGTGGTGAAGCTTGAGGCGGTGCTTGACAAATGGGTTCGATGGGCTTGTGATATTTTTCACATGAGATGGCAGAGGAATAGTCACTCCAGAAGCGTTACCATCATTATAATCATACAGGGCACTTGGAATTCGAATTGGAGTCTGAGGAATTGGCGCCTTAGCCTGTGAATTTGACAAGTTAGTCATTAATGGATGAACGGTTGATAGCCTGAGTGAGTTTGGCCATTGCATTGTACTGTTTCTGCTGCTGCGGCTTTCTTCTTCTTCTTCTTCTTCTTCTTCTTCTTCTTCTTCTTCTTCTTCTTCTTCTTCATCCTTTAGCCCTTTGACCCATACCTTCCTTTTTATGGTACCATTGGCTCTTTCTTTTTTGCCGGGGAAAAAAAAATGAAATTATTGTTAGACAAAAATGGGATGGATAGAGAAACATTAGTTCTATAAATTTCAATGACTCAAATTTGCATTCATTAAGTTAATATTTTTTTCATTATTGTGAATTTTGTATTCTCCATTCTTGTAGATTGTTTAGTAGGCCATGTCCTAAATTTTTTATTAAAAGATGTATCAAATTTAAAAGAAATATTTATCATTCATGTACCCTTATTACTTTATTATTTTTTGATTAATAGATTTATCAAATTTAAGAGAAAATATTAAGTATTCGTATACACTGATGGAGCATTAGAACCATTACAATTTCACTATATCTTTATATTTTAATTGAATGAGGCAATTATAATTATTTTTTATCTAACAAACCATACACATGGTAAAATCGTATTAATCTTAGTGTAGCAATCACGATACACCAAATGTGCTTAATAATTTCTTAATTTTTAATTCTATCTAATAAAATCAATCATTATGACTCCCTCTTATGTTATGTTTATACAACTATGTCTACATTTAATATGCATAAATTTATCAATATAAACAGTATTGTAAGGTTTTACTCAAGGTAATTGAATATCCCAATATAAAGACATTGGTGATACAAGCTTATGCTAATACACAAATTTTTAATAGCAAGCTTCTAAATCATTTTGTGGATCACATTTTGAAACAACTTTTGTTTATTTTGTGTTAAAACCTTTATCTATATTTAGTATTTTTTTTCAAAACTTTCCTCAATAGATGAAAAATGTATCTTAAAGGATTAACATGAATTCTCCAATGTGTGGACAATGTGAAAATATGTTTGTATAAAATCTCTCTACTCTCAAACAAGTGGTTGCGGCGTCAAAGACAGATTTTTAAGACAACTCATATACCCCAAATATGTCACCTACCATAAGTCAAGGGGATACTAGAGTCCAACATTAAAGAGGGCAGTTACCACCCAAGTCAATTGTTCGGACAAAGCAATTGACGCTAGCGCCATGATGACCAGAGCGATCTATGCCAGCGTTGTAATAACTGGAGGGATTCATGCTCAGTGCCATAAACACACTCATAAATGGTGAATCTCCTAAAAGTCAAATCTCGCCAATATAAAATAGGAGCACTGCAAAGAGGTAAGATAGATCATCCTAACTTATTCGACTGTTGCTTACAACCTCTCCAACCAATCCCTTACTTAGGCATCAAAGAGATCCCTCGAAGTACATCTCGGGTCCTCCAAGTCACTCTTATTTCATCCTTTTTTAAGTGATCGAGATTAAAAAGTTTATCGGAAGTCATTCGATATTTTTATCCCGCAACAGTTAGCACCATTTGTGAACGCTTATGGGAGGTTTTCATTTACTTCCGATCTTCCATAGGTGAATCATGACAACAGAGTATTTGGAGGAGTCGATGCATTGGCTTGATCTCTCCCTGCGTTTCCCTGCGAGCTAGTGTGAGGAGAAGCGTTTGAAAATGCTAGAAGGCACCTCCGCCTCCACCTTCACCTCCACTGCCGCCGCTACATCCATTGCCCTCGGCACTAACCGAGTCGAAGCCGAACACCTTCTAGGTATCGCAGAGAATATTTTGCACAACCGCGATCTCGGCAGCTCTAAAGACTTTGTCGTCCCGGTCTAAGAGATAGAGCCACTTTTGGAAGGCTCCGATTAGATTCTGGTTGTCACCAAAGTCCTCCTTGCCTCCGAAAAGCATATCAACAACCACCACGACTGGTACAATCGAGCGCCGCTGCGATGACCTCAATCTCATCAAGAAACAGTACCAGCGACTAGCCCTGCTCCTCCACCCAGACAGAAACAAGTTCCCCTTTGCCGACACCGCTTTCAAGCTCATCGCCGACTCCTGGGTCGTCCTCTCAAATGCCTCCAAGAAGTCCATTTACGATAAGAAGCTCAGTCTCTTCTAAAAGATCGATTTGGTCTCTTTTAAGCAGAGGCTTCCGCCTCTGCCACAACATGATCAGCAGGCAGAATTGCAGGTGCGTCGGAGCACTAGAAGCTACAACAAAAAGAGGGCGTTCGAATGGGGAGTTAGAGAAAGAAGCTCTCATACCTCTCCAGGATGGACACTCCCCATGCGCTGATTCCACGCTCGCTGAATTTTGATTTCGCAGACTATGAAACGCAAATCCTGTAAGTCTGTGAATCTCACAAAGAATTCAATCCTGAAAAAGGATATTGAAATTGCCCTGGATTTCATCGAGGGTAAGAGAGAAAATTGATCCACTTGGATCAAGAAGAAGTCGAAGCATTCATTTGTGGAGGTAGTCCATAAGGACCAAAGGAGTTCGACCGAAAGGGAGGTTTCTTTAGATCTAGTTTTGAAGAAGATCTAGATCAGAAAGAAAGAAATGGTGAAGTGTTCTGAAGATATCTCCTTCATTCTGAAAGCTTAAATCAGAATAAGTGGAAAGGAGAAGACATAATGCAAATCGTTTATTGTTGTCACTATTGGTGATGACGAAGATTTCCATGTTCTGAGGACTCTTTTCCGAATCAATGTGGAAGCCAACCGCATTAATATTTTTGATTCTCATGTTTCGATGGCCCAGAACGTTACGACTTGCAGTAGCAGTAGTAGATCTGTTCAAACTGAGGAGTGACGAGATTTTGAATTCCGATTTGCTTTAGGGTTGAATGACAACCCCTCCGTTGCTTTGTTCAATTTTATTGGCCCTTTATTTTTTATCTGTTTGTTGACAAACACACAAAGATTAAGGGAAGTCAAGATGTATGCGCCTTTGAATCTTTGGTTACAGAAGGCAATGAGGAATCCCATATTGAGTCTGTCAAGTCGAAGAAAGTTTGGATCTACAAGGATTACAGCTCCGATGGCGAGGACAATGACACTATGATTCTGGGATAGCTGTTCAATTCGATAGGTTTTCATAGTTTTGATTTCATTAGGATTAAATATGTGAGTTCTAGTATTTTAAATATCAATTGGGATTCAAAATGGATTCGCGATAGATTTGTTTCAAAGGGTTTAGACGTGTGTAAACTAAGTGTTCGATCATTTTTGGCTAAGAGCACTACAAGTGAGCATGCAGTGTTATAGACTTCGCAGTCTATTGTCGTGTCATCCATGGCATCTAAAACCCCAAATTATTCGATTATATCCCAATTGCTTCATGAGTCCCATGTTGGATTTTTAGGACATGGGGTTGCGAGCACAAATTTGGAAGTGATTCATGCCCATGGAAAATTGAAGTGTGAGATTGAGATCTGCGAGATGTCTACTGTTGGCGACAATGATTTTGTTACTGTTTGTTTTGATTATGGTGTAGATTGTTCGGCTGATTGGGCTCTTGGTGCTTGACAAAATGTCACTAAGGAGCTCGATTTTGCTTTTTGGAGTTCTGCCGATTGTAGTTGCTACAATTGTGCAATTTCAATGTTTAGCGCATTGTTGCAGTGGTTGAAGTTGCAATTCTGTTTGATTCTAGTGTTCGCTCACTGTTCAGCGCACTGTTGCGGTGGTCTATGTTGCAATTTCAAACTTAAATTTCTAATTGCAATTTCAAATTCACTGTTCAACGTACATGCATGTGCAAGAGTCATTATTGCCACCCCACTGTGCATTCGGCCAACCCATTTGAATTTCAAAGCTTGGTAAGAAGATTGTGAGGTGATGGAATGGGTATTTGCAATTTAGAATCTTGGTGAACTGATCGAGCAGTGAGCCAAATAGGCATATGGGAGAAGGATGAAGTCGCCCCTGTTTCGCAGTGACACGATGTTAGTGAGAGTTCGAGTGATCCAAATCTAGATCCAAACAAGCCTACAGCACACAATGAAACGTATCCCCAAGATTTAGCTAGAAATTCCTTCTCTCAAAGCTATCAAAGAATGCCAGGAATGGAGATCCAGATCTGAAGTTAGCAAAGAATGTCAGGAATGGACCTGTCATCCTTGCCTAATTCTCAAAGTATGGACTTTTCTCCTTCAAGTTGGTTTCTTTTAGCAAGAACCTACTTTTTACGCTCGACTTCCATAAAATTAAAGCTATGATGAAGTAAATATTATAATTTTCGTGAAAAGATGAAAATGGCACTGTGAAACCCATAACTAGCCGTTTGGTGTCAACTTTTATTTTGATTAAATAATGAAATAATGGGAGCAACTTGTTTTATCATTTGAAAATCACAGTAAAGTTCTCTAGTAGATAAATTACCAAAATATTACTAAAGAGACAGCCCAAACAAATGAGTACAACTCATGAGGCATGAAGAAAAGGCTCAAATGATGAGCAAAGCTCACAGGGCCCAAAGGTAGCCCAAACGATGAGCATGGCTTATTAGGTGAAATAAAATCTGCCCAAATGATGAGCAACACTCATAAGGCCCGAAGACAGCTCAAAAGATAAGCACCGCTCATTAGGTAAAGAAAAACCGACCCATGGCCCAAAATATGAACACGGCTTATTAGGTAAAGAAAAATTGGTTCAACTAATGAGCAACTCTCATAAGGCCCAAAGACAGCCCAAAAGAAAAGCACAACTCATTAGGTAAAGAAAAATCGGCCCAATTGAGGACCGAAGATAGCCCAAAAAATGCGCACAACTCATTAAGCAAATAAAAATCAGTTCAACTGATGAGCAATGCTCATAAGGCCCGAAGAAAACCTAAAAGATGAACACAACTCATTAGGCAAAGAAAAATCGGTCCAACTGAAAAAATCGGTCTAACTGATGAGCAACGTTCATGAGGCCTGAAAGACAGCCCAAAAGATGAGCATAGCTCATTAGGCAAAGAAGAACCAGCCCAACTGAGGCCGGAAGACAGCCCAAGCGATGAGCAAAACCCACGAAGTTAAGGTAAAATCCTTGCAAAGAACTGCAACACGAACTACCCCTTTAAGAGCTGCTCGGCATAAAATGCCTCTCCAAGAGCTGCTCGGAAAAAAATGCCCTCATAGAGCTGCTTAGCGAAAAAAATGCTCTCATAGAGCCACTCGGTACAAAAAAGCCTCACAAAAAGATGTTCGACACGAAATGCCCCTTTAAGAGCTGCTCTGCATAAAATGTCTCTTCAAGAGCTACTCGACAAAAAATGTCCTTGAAAAGCTACTCGGCACGAAAATGCCCCTTAAAGAGCCACTCGGCACAAAAAGCCTCACAAAGAGTTGTTCGGCATGAAATGCTCTCGAAGAGCTGCTCGGCACAAAATGCCACTTGAAAAACAGTACGATACCAAATACCCAACAACAAATAGCTCAGAAAAGTTGACACTATCTCAATCTCGGCCCAAGAAACCGCATACCCAGAAAAGTTGACTCGGATAAGCCGATATTGCAATAGTCTCGGTTCAGAAGCTGCATACTCATCAATAACTAGCTCGGTAAAAGTCGACATTGCAACAGTCTCGGCTCAAAAGCCGCTTACTCATTAATAACCAGCTCGGTTTAAGCCGACACCGCAGCGTACTTGACTCAGCAAGCCACAAACTCATCAACAATCGGCTCAGCATGCCACGTAACAAGCAAGCGATCGGCTCGGTTGAGCCAAAATGACAACGAACACCGACTCGGATAAACCGACTACCCACCAACGTCAGCTTGGCAAGCCGTAAATCCTTCGGCTCGGAAAGCCATATATAGGAAGATAGCTCTTCAAGTTGCAAATATATATATATACATGACAACTTTCAAACTTTAGGAAACTAGCTCCAAAAATTTGAAACTAAGGGGGGCAACTGATATACCCTAAATATATCACCTACCATAAGTCAATGGGAGACTAGAGCTGAGCATTGATGAGGGCAGTTACCACCCAAGTCAATTGTTCGGTCAGAGCAATTGACGCCAGCGCCATAATGACCGGAGCGATCTACACCAACGCTATAATAACCAGAGGGATTCACGCTGAGCGCCATAAACACGCTCATAAATGGTGAATCTCCTAAGAGTCAAACCTCGCCAATATAAAAGGGGAGCACTACAAAGAGGTAAGATAGATCATCCTAACTTATTTTACTGTTGCTTACAACCTCTCAAGTCAATCCCTTACTTAGGCATCAGAGAGATCCCCTAGAGTACACTCCGGGTCCTCCAAGCCACTCTTATTTCATCATTTTTCAGTTGGTCGAGATCGAAAAGTTCATTGGAGGTCATTTGACATTTCTATCCCATAACAACAACCTTCCTCATCTAAATCTATAGTAAAAAAATTGAAAGTCATGTAGATGTCTTGCCCTTTGCACAAAATTCTTGTGATCTCCTTCCAAGGAGGGGCAATGTTCATAATCTCTAGACTTTAAAACTTAGAAATGGTACTTTTTGACACATCAGTACTGATTTGGTAAACATGTTTAAGAATCTTAAAATCTTCCTCAATTGTAGTGCATACTTATACTATTCATTAAATTGCTTTAAGGTTATCTTTGAATTCACGCACACATCAAAGAATGCATACATGCATAAAAGTTATCTTCACATATGTTCGAGTTCATTAATTAGTGGCGTTTGTTTTGCATAGAACAAGCCAGTCGCTCTTTCTTTCATATTTTTTTTTTTAATTTAGTATTTCTCAGTAAATGGATGTCACAACTTTTTTTTAAATTCTACCATGACACTGAGTCATAGACTCCATTCTAAAGGGCACTCTTGAATGACTCATATTGTATGTTTGTCGATAATATTATCGTTGTGTGTCACAAAAATCACTAGTGTTTGGTATTTAGAAAGATAATTTAATGGCATTTTACATTGCTTGGTCGTAATCGATGATGATTGCATTAGGAGGGTGGCCACCCACGCATTCTATTCAGCTAGGAAACAACCACATAAAGGTATTAGTGGTTTTGCATGATACAAAACCACAATTTGAAGAATGGATCAATAATGATAACAATGCAATTTGAACAATGGAAATGACATCTCAATGTTGTTTGCAAGTCATGTAACAAATTATTCCTGCTCAAAACAATTTATGCCTTTTGCCGCCTTCCATCGACCTAAGACATTCTTAAGACAACCTTCCTCATCTAAATCTATGGCAAAGAAGTTGGAAGTCATGTAAACGTCTTGCTCTTTGCACAAAATTCTTACAATCTCTTTCCAAGGAAGGGCAATTTTCATACTCTCTAGACTCCACAACCAAAGAATTAGAACTTTTTTACACACCACTACTTAGTTCAGTAAACATGTTTAAGAATGTCTTAATTCATTTTTTTTCTTCCATTGAAAAATATGCTAGCATTTATTTTTACATAACAATATATCTTTGTTATCAAGTTTGTGTTGAGCATGTTTCCATTGTCAAGATTGAATTTGGGAGACCCACCACATGCAGAAGACAAATATCAAAAATTCTCTAAATCATCCTTCCTTGCACTTTGCTTTGTAACTTCAAACCCCTTTTAAGTGCCATATTTTTATAATGATCGAAGAGGTCAATTGAATCAAATAATAATTTTGATTTAGCTACCTTGACTCTATCCAACCCTTCTTCTCATCTTGTATATGGTTCTTTATATTCGAGCCCAATTATTGTTGATACCCTTGACACTCCACCATTACACTTTGGAACTCGACTCATATCTTACTAAATGACCAAAGACTGACATTAAGAGTATAATACATAAGAAAGAGAAACATTAGGAGCAAAACTTAAGAACAATCTTGCAATGGTAATTATGTTTGTAGCCATGTAAAAATCTTATATACTACAACATTAATGATATTGTAGCAGTTAATTTATCATCAATAGATTTTTCAGACAAATGATTTACTTCTCTAAATTAATGAATGTTTCCTAATATGCTAAATATGTACACTAAGTGTATACAAATTATTCCAATTATACTATGTACAATAGTTCAAACAACATATACACAAGTTTCAAAATAAGAGAGAACAAGACAATAGCTTTATACTACTTTCATTCAAATTCTCAAACTATTAAACACAAAATGACCATTATTTATTTGTTTCCTTCTCTCTGCTCTTTTTTTTTTTTCTTCCATCCTACATGAACCAAAGGAGACACATAGTAAGATATTCATTTCTTCTCTTTTCTTCTCTCCATTTCCTACTATTGAAGAAAATAAAATTTAGTTTGAAACTGCCCTCGAATTTCATGCAAAAGGGTAAATGTGAGATCTCATGTCCAATTTGTCAACTAATGGTCTTTTGGGGAGAAATATGTAACGTTACAAGTTGAAATGAATGTGACCGACGGATTTCATAGCTATCCTCAAATTGTCCACCACCATAATCCAAAATTCTTCGAAAATTGAATTATTATTACTATGTTTTAATCTTCCCCTTGCAGAGCACCCAATTATGGATGTGCTGTCGTTTAGCCAGGCATATTACCCGAAGTTCTTTTTCCATAGGGAAAAAAAAATGCCAAAGAATATAGAGAATAGAATATGCAAAAAGAAAAAAAAAAATATGGGCATTTATATTGAAAAAAAAAAATTATTGTTCACTTTGCCTATTGGATACCTAAAAAGAAAAGAATAAATTGACCCTATAATCTCTGAGATGTTGGCAGTGTCATTGACACTCCCTGACTAGGATAGTCGTCCATAGAAATCATTGGGTTTTGCGTATACATCCTCTGGGATGTTGCAGGCATGTATAACCTCTCGGCTGTTAAGGGCATACCCTCATTTCTCTTGACCATAGCTGGCATGTACAGCCTCTCTGCATTTGGCATGGCATCAGGCCTCTGAGAAGCAAGAGCCATACCGTCATTCCTATGTGAAGTCGTAGGCATGTATAGTCTCTCGGAAGTTAGGTGCATGGCCATGTCTGCCCTTTGTATTGTTGGACACACACCATCACTCCTGTGAGGCGGAGCAGGGATGTATACCCTCTCAGAAGGGCGCATGATACCATCAGTCCTTTGAGATGTTTGGCCAAGATTGTCATTCCTGTGAGGTGCTGCGGGTATGTACATTCTCTCTGAACTCTGATGTATGATGGCATCACTCCTTTGTGACATCATACTCATGGTATCGCTCCTCATAGATGCCAGAGGCATGTATATGCGCTCTGAGGTTGAAGTCATTGCAGCATCTGTCCTCTGAGATGCTGGAGGCATATACGTCCGCTCAGATGTTGAGGTTATCGCAGTATCAGTCCTCTGCGATGATGGAACCATATGCTCAGTCCTCTGAGATGATGAAACCATATGATCAGTCCTCTGAGATGCTGGAGACACATAAACCCTATCCGAAGTTGGAGGAATAGTTTCAGTCCTCTGTGAAGGCGGATGTGGAGTTTCATTCCACTGATGTGCTTGAGGCATATAGATCCTCTCAGATGTTTGAGGCATGACTAATGACACTCTCTGACTTCGTAAATCCTTCTCATTTGCTGCAGGCATAGGCAGTGACGCCTCCTGGTTTGGTAATTCCCTTTCAGATGGAAGAACGACTGGTGATACACTCTGAGTTGGCAAATCACTATCAGATGTACGCACAGATGCTCCTTGGTTTGGCACATCCATCTCAGATGTTGGAGGTATGGGTAGAGACAATCTGCAACCTGGTACATCCTCAGGTTGGGCCTGCACCGCTGGTGACACTTCTCTGCTTGGTAAATCACTCTCGGAAGTTGAAGGCAGAGGTATGGACACCCCTCGACTTGTTGTATCCGTCTCCGTTGTTGGAGGTACATGTAACAAAACTCCCCCATTCGGTACATCCTTCCATTGTTGTGCAACTGTTTTAATCTGAGTGTAAAATTGTACACCTGCCTTTCCTGAAATTGAGGAACAGAAAAAGAGGGAATGGGAGGGGGAGGAAGAGTAGGAACATTTTTAGTCAGAAGAGGGAAGGAACTGAAGATGGGTCCATTAGTGTGCACAATCTCATACATGCAAAACACATAGAGGAGAGAGAGAGAGAGAGAGAGAGATTGAGATTATATTATACCGCAGAAATTAAGATCTCCTGCAAACGAAGTCCTGGGCCCATCAAATGAGGAAAATGGAAGTGGGACAGGAACAGGGACAGGAACATTAATTCCAACCTAGACGTTCATGTGCAAAATGAAGAGCAAGTTAGCAACTACTGACAGACAGTCTCAAACACATTCTCATGTTGGCATGCCAGATAAAAAGGGATGCTTACCAGCTCAGCCTCAACTTCATTCTGGAACTTCCTTGCAGCAACTCCAGATGTGGTAAATATCGAAGCTCCATTAACATGCCTGTAAGTGGAGGACAATAATACAAAGCAGAGATTACTTCGAAGGATTTTGATTAATAATACAAATCCAGATGCACTTTAACATGATATAATTCCTTGATATTTTTTATGAGCATATTTCTCGAACTAGTAAATCATATTACTGGAGTTTTGGTAAGAGCAGGAAAGGAGAATTGTTTTGGCATAGTGCTGTGTCTGCTATTTTGTGGACATTATGGTCAAAAGAAATGCAAGAAACTTCAATGATAGCATAACTTCCCTGGTTTCATTGTGGGAATAGAGCTGTCTTTTTAGCCTCTATGTGGGTCCATTGTCTCAGGTTTTTCAGGGTTTGTCGTTACACAGTCTTGTTAGAGACGGGCAGGCAGCGCTGTTGTTATTACTTTTGTAATTTTTTCGGCTGTCTTTCACTTTTTTGCTGGGAGGACATCCCGTTCTCCTTCATTGTACTTTCTGTTCTGCTGTTAATATAATTATTTTTTCTTATTAAAAGGAAAAAAAAATATTACCCTGCCTTTTGGAGCAATGGATTCAGACTTTGGATTTGGAGTTGTATGGATTTAGACAAAACATAATATAAAATTGTATTGTATTTCTTCTAAATCTAGACAAATCCAAATCCACGAAATTCATGCTCCCAAACACTACCTTGGGGTTTTTATCTAAAAGAATTTGCTATTCTCACTTGCTTCTCTCACTACCATTCACTGTGATAGTAGAAGTTAAAAAGGGGATCACAGCATCCATGGTATATCATGTATGGAATGCGAGAGAGAGAGAGAGAGAGAGAGAGAGAGAAATAATTAATGAAAGCATGCCACCAAACCACATCAGTCAAGCCCAATTTTGGGCTCAACTTGTACACATTAAAAAACAGTGAAATCCGAAGACCATATTACTCGTGGCCAATTTTCCGCTCAACATATAAACACGTTAAGAGAGTTAAGGGCACATCAGAAATCAAGAGGAGAAAAGAGTTGAGGCACATACTTGTCTCTATTAATAATGGTTATGGCTTCATTGAGGCTGTCAGCCTGTTGGAAATCAAACAACAGAAAAATATGTTAAACCAATCTCCAGATTAATCCATAAAACAGGATCATAAGAAACACAACTGATATAGCAATACCTGCATACAAAGGAGAACTGGTCCAAAAATTTCTTCCTGCTTGACACAAGATTGTAGTGTCATCAAGAATATGACAAAAATGCTTTTGTTCATTTCTTCAACTGAAAATCATATCAATTTATTCTGAAACAATAATATTTGAAATCCAAGCACAAAAAGCAATACCTTGTAGCACTCCATGCTGGTTGTAACATCACATAAGATGGTAGGGCCAACAAAGTTTCCGTTCTCATATCCTGGAACCTGCGAAAGAAATTTCAAAACATTTCAGAATAAGCATTTAAGAGGCAAACTGTAAAAGCTTTTTGTTCCTTCTTAACAGCACACAAACATGTGTTCCTTCTTAACTGCACACAAACATGTGTGTGCTGCACAAACAGGTGCACATGACGTAAGCATTGAAATCCAACCCACTCTTTGCTCGGCAATGCGCTCAAAATAAGGCATCAAATTAAGAAAGAGAGAGAGAGAATAAACAATAATAAAAGGATAATCAAAACATTCATGCATTTTAGATGAGTGAGAAAATGGAAGATGTGCAATGAAATGTTAACAAAGATAACTTATGCTCCCCAAAGTGCAATATGGTATAGAAAAAAAACAACCTTAAATATGAATATTGAAACTGAGCAACAGAAGCAATTTATTGAGAAAATTGAGGTCTTGCATTTGCATGTGATGCAAACTTCAGTCCATCTTCAGCACAACTATTTGGATGCTTAAGAGGAATGAAGTTCTCTGGCTGTCTCTTAACACAGTTTTATAGCTGATTATTTTTTTTTTTTTTTTTTCGCATCACTTGGTCCATTTGATTTTGCAAAACATTTTAACTGTGTCCATTTATATAATACCTATCATAATTGGCCACCTATATGATATTTGCATATCCCTAACAATGTTTGCCCCTTGACATGGCTAGTCCTAGGATTAAAAAAGGGG
Organism: Malania oleifera; assembly: GCF_029873635.1. Lineage (NCBI taxonomy): Eukaryota > Viridiplantae > Streptophyta > Magnoliopsida > Santalales > Ximeniaceae > Malania > Malania oleifera. The sequence continues at coordinate 2,624,061 of NC_080417.1, forward strand.
GAACTATAACTACGCAGGATGACAAGGGAACCTAAGTAAATTCATAATCAAGATGGGAGAGAGAGCGCATTGAAGCCAACTGCATTTAATTTAAAATGCCTTGTTAAGAAGAACGGTAGGATCACTTGGAGTTTCAAGAAAAGAAACCATTAACAATATCCATCAAAATTCCATTTCGTTGATGACTCCACTTTGCTTCCAACAAATATTACTATTCTTAGAAATGATATAGACAATAAAACTGGATTTTCCCCCCTGTAGATTTTCAAACACAACCAGAAATATTTTTATAACTGTTAATGGTTATTTAGTCATTTAGCATTATTTTTAATTGTTAAGAGTTTGGTTTGTAATAAGTGCAAGTTAGTAAGGATATTATGGTCATTCCATTTTACTTGACATATATTACAAATAGAGTGAGAGACCTATCATTGAGTTTAAGTCTTCCATTTTACCCAATTACTCAACATGGTATCAGAGCAATCCCAAGTGTTACAACCACCATCAAACTGAGACCTGAGACCTGAAACCTAAAATCCGCCGCATGTCCATCATCATAGAAGATTTTTCAGCGATACTATAAACCTAGAAAACAGCCAGCAACAGCAGGAATTCAAACCAGTCGCTGGAATTTTCTGGTCAACACTGCCAGTTCGAGAACATCAAATCCACTATCGATTTGTCAGAACCAACACCATAGTCACCCACAGATACTGCTGATCTGCCTCCCTCTGAAATCCCACCTCCAGGCAGTGTCCCATGCGCCTTCACGTGCCGGATGAAGGCTACCAGGGACAACCCCACACACAGGCGCATGAAGCCACTTTCAGGCATTGTTTTGACCTGAAATGATCCAGCAGTGATCCAATCTCTCTATTAACATGTTTTTGGAGTTTTTCTTGATGTTTTTGGCCCAAAGATCTCATCTTTTTTAATTTCTCAAGTGCGGCACCCAAGGAATGGTTGTTTGATGCCTCATGAAGCAGTTTATCAATGCTTATTGAGTTTAGTGGGTCAGAAACAGTGGGATTTTCTGTGCCCTTTTTTTCTTTTTGATTCAATGATCTAATTCCTTTCATATATCAAAATATTGGACATGTGTTTTGCTCAAAGATCCAATCTTTGTTTAACCATGCACTCGTGGTAATTTGTCAGTTGTTTGGTGTTAGTAACAGTCATTGGTGACTTTCTTGGAGCAGTGACAGTGCTCATAAGCTCTTTTTTTTGTGAGGCTATGGCAGTGTAATATAAGTTAGTTGGTGATTTCTCCATGGTAGCTTCAGTGGTTCACTTCCACAATTGTTTCAGTGCTGTAAGTTGCTTTCTTGGGGCTGTTTTTGAGTTTCTTGATGCTGTGGCAGTCTTGTACTGATTTATTTGTGACTTGTTCATGGTTGGTCACCTTGTTCGTGGTTGTTTCGATTGTTCCAACAATTAATCTTATGGTCATTGATCTGAGTTTGTGAATGTTGGGATGGAGTTTGCAAATCCCAAAAGTATTCCTTCATTAATCAGTAATCACTTGTTTGAGTGAACCACGTAATATGACTATATTAGAGGAGGAGTATTCAAGGTTTCTACAGTATCAGTCATCTTAACAAGCATCTTATCACATTACGTCTTTTTGCCCAGAAAGGTAATCCTACAGTCTGTATTTCATCTGGTATCCTTCCTACTAGTCCTTGGGTTATTGATTCTGCTGCCGCTGACCATATAACAGGTGCAACCAACTTCTATTCTAATCTCCAGTATCCTAAAAATCGACCTCAAGTTACTTTTGCTGATGGGTCCACTATCGCTGTTAAGGAGATAGGAACAATAAATCCTACTCCTTCCATCTCTTTTTTTTCTGCCTTTTACATTCCTAAATCTCCTTTCAATCTCATGTCAATTAGTAAGCTTACAAAGTCACTAAATTGTTCTATCACATTCTTTCCTGATTCTGTTGTTATGTAGGATCTGAAGATGAGTAAGACAATTGGTACAAGACGTAAGGCTCGTGGACTTTACTACTTTGAGTTGCCTTCTCCACCCATTGCCTGCACAGTCGCAACTACACCACTTTAGATCCATTGTCGCCTTGGTCATTCGTTCTTGGACAAGTTGAAACAGCTAGTTCCTACATTGAGTTCTATGTCTAATCTTGAGTTTGAGTCTTGTCAATTGGGCAAGCATCATCATGTTCCCTTTGCTTCCCAAGCAGACAAACGAGTGGTTGGTCCTTTCATGCTATTCCATTCCGATATTTGGGATACTAGTCGTGTCACATCAAAGTTGGGGTTTCAGTACTTTGTTACATTTGTTCATGACTACTTTAGGATGACTTGGTTATTTTAATGAAAGATTGTTCCGAGTTGTTTGATGTCTTTTGTGCCTTGTGTTCCTAAATAAGGACTCAATTTGATATGCTAGTCAGAATAATTCGCAATGATAATGCTAAGAAGTGCTTCAACACCCAATTCAGTACTTATATGACTAGCTCTGGTATGATCCACCAGTCCTCTTGTGCCCACACTCCACAACAAAATGGGGTTGCAAAGCAGAAAAACAAACATATTCTTGAAGTCACTCGTACCCCATTGTATCAAATGAATGTTCCCAAAGTTTTTTGGAGTGATGCTGCGCTCACAGCTCGCTCCCTCGTCAATAAAATGCCATCCTTTGTCATTGGCAGCAAAATCCCATATTCAGTTATCTTCCTTAAGGTTCCTTTGTTCTCCCTTCCTCCTTGTATATTCAACTGTGTGTCCTTTGTCCATCAGTTAACTCAAGGAATGGATAAGTTGGATCCTCATGCTATCAAATGTATCTTTTTTGGCTATTCCTATACTCAAAAAGGATATTGATGGTATAGTACTACTTTACATCGGTTTTTTGTCTCTACTGATGTCACCTTCTTTGACTCTCCACCATACTACTCTGATCCCTTGAGTTCTGTTGACCTTAATAAGTCTCTTCCTCTGCCTTGCCTTCCATATCCAAACCTAGTATCTATGCCCAATCCTCCTACATCTTCATCCAGTTTGAGTCCTCGTCACTTGGATCGCCCCAATTTGCAGGTTTACACATGGTGGTTCAAGGGAAAATGCCTCCTTCAGCTTCTACTATTGTGCCTCTAATTCCCTCGTTGGATGATCTTGTTTCCCATTATGTGGATCCTCTTATAAATGTTCAAAAAGGTAAACACACTTGTACCCAACATCCGATCTCTAATTTTGTTTGTTTTGATTTCTTGTCACCCTCTTATTACTTTTTTGTTAGTATTTTGTCTTCCAATGCTCTTCCAAAACATATTTTTGAAGCTCGATCTCATTCTGGGTGGACGACATCAATGGTTGAAGATATGCGTGCACTACATGATAATGATAATTAGGATTTGGTACCTCGTCCTCTGAGAAGTCTGTGGTTGGTTGTCGCTGGATGTACAATGTGAAAGTCAATCCTGATGGTTCTGTGGCTCATTTGAAGGTCCACCTCATTGCTAAGGGGTATACTCAAGCGTATGGTTTGGATTATTCAGACACATTCTCTCCTATCACTAAACTTGCCTCGGTATGTTTGTTCATTTCTTTAGCGACCACTTGTCATTAGCCTCTACATCAGTTATATGTGAAAAATGCTTTCCTGCATGGCGATTTCAAGAGGAAGTATATATGGAGCAACCACCTGGGTTTGTTGCTCAAGGGTAGTCCGGCTCAATACGTCGACTTAAGAAATCATTGTATGGATTAAAACAATCTCCAACAGCATGGTTTAGCCATTTTAGTGTTGTAATACTTGACTTTGGCCTTCATCGATGTGTAGTAGATCACTCTGTTTTTTATCGTCATACACCATCTACCAAGATTTTGCTTATTGTGTATGTAGGTGACATTGTGATCACTGGTGATGATGATCAAGGCATCTAAGACTTAAAGTTTTTCCTACTGAGTAAGTTTCAATCCAAAGATTTGGGACCATTGAAGTACTTCTTGGGTATAGAAGTATCGAGATCTCGTACAAGAACTGTATTGTCATGAAGAAAGTATGTTCTTGATCTTTCAGATGAGACAAGGCTATTAGGATCCAAACCTATTGATACACCCATGGATCCCAATAGTAAGTTAGTGCCAGATGTGGGTGATTTGTTGCCCAACTCCAATCGGTATAGAGGAACTTGTTGAAAAGTTGAATTATCTCACAGTCATCTGACCAAATATATCCTTCACAACAAGTGTCGAGTCAGTTTCTCGATTCCCCGAGAACAAGTCACTGGGATGCAGTAATTCGCATTTTGAGATATCTCAAAGGTGCGCCAAGGAGAGGTCTTTTATATTAGGATCAAAGTCACACTCATATTCAGGGATATACAGATGCAGATTGGGTCGGGTCACCTTCTGGCTAAAGATCCACAACCGGGTAATGTATCTTTGTCGATGGTAATTTGGTGTCTTGGAGAAGCAAAAAACAAACTGTGGTGGCTAGGTTGAGGGCTGAGTCAGAATACAGAGCTATGGCGCATACTACATGTGAACTTATTTGGCTGAAGAACATGTTGAAAGAACTAAGTTTTCCACATTCTCAACCTATGGAGTTGATGTGTGATAATCGAGCTACTATTCATATTGCCTCCAAGCCTGTCTTCCATGAGCGGACAAAGCACATTGAAGTTGATTGTCATTTTATTCGAAGGAAACTTGTACAAAAGCTCATTACAACCACTCATGTGAAGTCCAAGTTTCAACTTGCTAATTTGTTCACTAAAGCCTTGAGAGGTTCTCGTATGAAATTCATTTGTAACAAGCTAGAAGCATATGATATATATGCTCCAGCTTGAGGGGGAGTGTTAATGGTTATTTAGTCATTTGGCATTATTATTAATTGTTAGAGGTAGTAAGGATATCATGGTCATTCCAATTGTACTTGACATATATTACAAATAGAGGGAGAGACCTATCATTGAACTTAGATCTTCCATTTTACCCAATTATTCAACAATAACTAATAAAATAACACCACTAACTTGAACATAAATCAAAATTGGACCTCCTATTGATTAAAGAAATTTGGAGGCCAATCAAAAAAACTGTTAATTAATCAAAGGTCCAATTGAATACCACAGCTGTATAGTAAATGCACAGTTACAAATATTCCAGTTGCAAAATCATGAATCATCTATGGAAACAAATGGAGAGCAATGCAATTTCCATTCTCACACCCATGAATTGAGGTAAGCTAAATCAAATATTATTTTGTCAAAAACCACCATAATATAGAAATCACACCTAAAAAGAAACATATAATTACTTCTATTCTTAAACACTAATAAAAAAATTTATAAAAATATTAATGAAATAGAAATTGTTTTCCCACTACAAAAATGCAATTGAACTCAAATGAACCATGGTTTGCGCTTTGACAATGGAGAATATTAAAATATCACCCTCAAATGCACATACTTTCATGGACTATGGTCTCAATCACTTGGTGCACAGGCCAAAGTTTGGATGCACAAGCAAATACAACATTTCAGCCTAAGCGGCTTGCCACAAATCACAATATGCTCTACATCACTTCCAAATTCATGCATAAATGTCTAAAAGACAACACAACTTCAAACTCTATATATCAAAGATCGAGACCTACAACCAATAAATTAAGGGTGTGTTTGTTATCAATTTGTTTTTTTGTTTTCTGTTTCGTTTTGACCAAAGTTTGGATGCACGAGAAGATATAACATTTCAGCCCAAGCAGCTTGCCACAAATCACAATATGCTCTACATTACTTCCAAAGTCATGCATGTGTCTAAAAGACGACACAACTTCAAACTCTATATATCAAATATTGAGACTTGAAAATTGAGGATGTGTATCGTTTTGCTTTTTTGTTTTCTGTTTCGTTTTTGTACAGTGAAGAAACAAATAATAAAACGTGTTTAATTACGTTGCCAATTTTCAAATTTTATTGTTGTTTTTCAGCTATTTGTGAAAAAACTGAAAACCAAATTTTACGGTTTTCAATTATTTTGGCAACCTATTACCAGAATATTTTAATACTTAGAATTAAATTTTATGATTAAATCAATCATTTTACGCATGCTTTTTAATATAAATTAAAATAATATGATCATATGAATTTAAATTAAAACTTAAATAAAAATGTCCATAAATTTTCAAAATAACTAAAATAATGATGAAATCCATTTACAAAATATTTTTACTATTTTTCAAATGTCATGAACAATAAGATTGTTCTTGTAAAGTGTTTTGAAAGTAAAAGAATTATAATATTTTTTTTTTATTATAATATTTTTAATTTGTGTTATTTAATAATTTTATTATTTTAATCATATTTTTAGTTCTTATCTTTTTCAAGGACAAAATTGAACATTTGTTAGTTGAGTTTAATTTGTTTTAGTTTAGAAATATAAACCAAACAAATTGCCAGTTTTCAATTTTTAGTTTCTATTTCTGGTTAGTTTTTGTTTCTAATTTTCATTTTCATAGTTTTTTATAGTGATACCAAACGGGCCCTAAGAATTCTCCATTTTTAGACATGACCATAGTAAGGTGATTAACTGCATTAATTCATTGAGTCCCTAACTACGAGCAAATATTGGCCTTTCAAAGTGTTGTCAATATCTAATTTGCAGTCCTGATATACATTGAAAACAGAATGTTGAAAAAAGATTTATATAGCTGACCCCATCCAAGTTTTGTTATTGTTCTTGTTGTAGTTGTCTATTATACATTGTCTGCCGATTGCTAGGGGGCTCAAGGTTTTGAGGCCAGGATCTAGTTTAACATCAACATAACGGAAAAAATGCAAAATGCAACACCTAGCGCGCAGGGCTCCCATGTCATATTGGGAGTTTAGGAAGGCCAGAAGGGCATGATGTACACAGCCTCACCACCACATTTGGAGAGGCTGTTTGCATTATTTTAACCTGTGACTTTTCAAGTGTAAGTGTAACTCCCTTACCATTGGGTTGAGGCTCATCCTCAAAGCATTGACATGGGAGAACTTACAAATATTAAATACAAGCATTTTTTGGAAGTTTAAGTAAAAAATTAATCCAGAGAATATGTGAAAATAGAATCTGGTAAAGATACAAAATCTTAGAAAAGGGAAGAAGAAAAGAATACCACAATATTTCTGCCATCAAGAACCAGTCTAGCACCATTTTCAACTGCGCTCTGAACTAATCTTCCTAACTGATCCTTAGCCTGTAAATAGAAAAAACAAAAAACAAAAGGTATGATTAATATGCAAGAACCGAGGCACTCAAATGGTAAACTTTCACACACAAGGTTAATCATGACCTCCATCACTGCAAGTTATACAGAATAACACCCTAAAAAATTATGATACGTCAGGAGAGAAATTCATTTTCGAAGCCATTTCTTCCCAATAGTGCAGACAACATTGACAAAATTTTCTACAATATCTTTGCACCTCTTTGCTAATTACTGGACCAAGATCCGCACTAGGCTCTGTTCCTGCACTTACTTTAACTGCTTTAGCATGCTCCACAAGTTCTTCTTCCCTGTACAGTTATCATGTATAGCCGTTAGCCTAAAAACTTGCACACAATGAACTCAATTTCCAAAATACACGGCCACCTGTTCATTAATTATAAACACAAATCCATCAAAACCACAAAACAAAAGAAGCCCTGTGGAGATCCAAATACGAAGTCACTATATACTTGCAATGAGCAAAAGAAATACATTCATGAACAACAAAGAAAAAGAATGCTGCATACTAATAACTATAATAACGATGATGGTGATGATGATGATGATGATGATGAGTAGAACTGTAGAAGTTAACCAGAGCTTCCCAAATAATTAACACCACGTATTTCTACTGTTCTAGTAGCTGCAGCAGCATTACTAAGACTAATACCAAATGATGATCAGAATCAACATCAAATAGCCAGTGATGTAATGCACAAGAATATCCATATTCAAAATAAAGTGCCAAAAATAAAAAGTGAAAAAAACTGGTTGCTAGGTACCAATGAAAGATGACTTGAATAAGAAGTTTTGGCAGAACAAGTAAAATTAAAATTAAAAACTAAATTTGAAAAATATTCAAAAAGCGAACTCGCCAAGGTCAGCCACAAATTTGGCAATTTATCCTGGACTAATTTTTATTTTAACTTTTTTCAATTTGTAAGAAAATTCCCCACAAATCAAAAATAATGATGGCAAAGTTATTGAATCTAACAAAAGCAAGCATATATTAAAGATGATTGCACTTTGTAATCAAAGGAAATAATAGCCACCAACCTTCAAGGAAAAATGATATAGTAAACCAGTATGTATCAGAAGACCCAACAAGAAATGGAAAATAAATAAATAAATAAATCATGCAATGGTTTTATAATACCATGGCACTGTGCCTCCAACAAAAACAGCCATGCTGAGAGCCATGCACCTCTGTCCGGCAGCACCAAAACCTGCAGAAACCAAGGCATTCAAAGTAGCATCCATGCTTGCATCTGGCATGATAATCACATGATTTTTGGCGCCCATGTTGGACTGCAAGATGTGCAAATCAATCAGTTCATCAAGTTTCGAACCAAGGCTACCAAGGTTAATTAACACAGAAACATCTTTCTTCCCCCCTGATTTTTTTTTTTTCGGTTAGGGGTTGGTGGAGTGGAGGGGGGACCTCTGTTTGAAGAGTATTTACCTGGACACGTTTCCCTCTGGCCGCTGCCTGAGCATATATGTGCATACCAGCCTGCCAATCAGGTGAAGAAACAAAAATAAAATTAAGTGCTGAGTGCCAATAACTGAAAAAAGTACAAAATTTGAGATTCCATATCTGAAAATTGGGGGCATTGAGTAAGTGATACCTTATCAATTCATGGGCATTAAGAGAATATTAAGAGGTGCAAACAAATACCACCCATTGACTAAATTGGCTCAAAACTATGAGACCCGTTGATTTGACAAAATGCAGGCATGCACCCGCCTTACCAACACCATATCTAATGCCCACTGAATGGCAGGTCCAATAATGAGCACGAGATGAAATATATATATATATAGCCACTCTCGCATTGAGTTACACCCCCATTCTGGGGCTTTTCAATTAAACACAGATTACTTATCCCCCAAAAAAAAAGTCAAAAATAAAAAGAGCAAAAACAAAATGATGGAGAAAAATCTCCAATTTCAAAATAGAAGAATACAAAATTGTGTTGCCAAAACAATAATTCAGAATCTTAATCATGATTACTCAATTGTCTGCACACTTTAAGCTTAATGTATCAAAATGAGGGATTCACTTACTGTATTTGAACCAACAAATGATATAGCTTTTATGTCATCATCATCACAAATATGATTGACCATGTCCTGAAAATTAAATCCCACAAACTTTGTTAAAAAAAATGTCAGAGATAAATCAATTACCACACCATAATTCCAATCCAGAAAAGCAATAAAAACAAATGTAAAAACTCATTTTTCGTTTTAAAAGCCAAGATCTTCCACAGAAGGTGGTAACTTCACCCAATAAGAACTAGCAAACCACATTTTACAAAAATTCTAGATCATAAATATCAGTCCAACAGTTCCACTATAGATTTCCTTATAATCATAAGACAAATGATAAGACGCACAATGGCTCTTAAGAAGCAGAGCAGATATTAAAATAAGGACTCTTAAGATTGAAAGTATACATTGGTTCCATGAACAATATTTAGGACACCATCTGGCAAACCCGCCTCCATTGCAAGTGCTGCAAGTATCATTGAAGCCCCTGAAGAGAAACATGATACACCACATAAACCCATCTTATAATTGTTTCAATTCACAGGAAAAGTAATAAGGATCATGACGACTGGAATGCATCCAACTATAATGCCAATCCAATCCAATACTAATAAGAAGTTCAAAACTAAACAGGTATATTCGTGATAGAAGAAGAATTGCAATGCACCATTAAGGTGACAATAATTCAGCCATTATGGTAAAATGCTTTATGCCCTAAAAGCTAAGAGAAAGCCCATCGACTCAACTATCATGTACCAGAGAAAATCCCCCTCTAGTTCAATTGCCTCATCCATTTTTATGTTCTCATATGCACATGCATACCACAATTTGAAAGAACTCTATATACCCAACCAAAACAAATAACTAAATCACATTTAGTGATATCACAAGCAACCATTGTACTGATCCCAACACTACATAATAACATGGGGCAATTGACCATGACGATTCCTGTAAAGAAAATGAATTGAAGGTAACCTCTCAAATGTTACCTAGACCATGAAATATTCCAGATTGTGAAACAGGAATAGGATTGCCGCAAGACATGTATTCTAAAATGTGGTATGCTGGGATATGCTTATATAGAGAGAATTATATAGACATAAAGGTGAAACATGTAAAGGCAATTATCTATTCAAGAGGAGATATGAAGCATTCCAAATATGTAAGAGATATTCTTAAGTAGATTAATAATGACTCAAGAAAATTAATATATAATGATCTAATTTTTCCTAATATAGCTTTCTGTATGTCATAAGCAAAAATATTCAATTGCACAGAAAGTAGTATTTTAGGCTTCAAACAGCCACAACTTTTGATTCAGGACGAGTTCAAGAACCCACAGCATGAGCACAAAAAGTCCTAATGAGCCCTACGGTGCAGTCAGCTTTGTCTACAAGACTAGAGTCCATTTCAGGCCCCAAATTTGGTCATTTCAACAGCTCACTTGCAGTTTTCTGTTATTTTTAGCAACTTTCTTAATTTTGCATGATTTGCATTTCCTATAGTCAAATTTGCATGAGATATTTAAGGGTTATCTTGTTTCATAATTTACAGCTTAATTTATTTTTTTTCAAGATTTTAAGAGTTATCTAAAAGTCTTTTCAACATTTTAGAGGTTGTGTAATAGCATTGTAAAGTTGTTGAATGTTGGTTGTCTTCAATGCTCAGTTAATAAAATGCATTTCTCCTTTCATCCCTATTCATAAAACCCAGAATTGATCTAGGAGATGATTAATTGCTCCAATTCCATATACTTCACAAGAAGCCTTCTCCCACCTAACAAGATAATCTCTCTTGTTCACACCCATTACCAATCACAAGAAATTCCTCATCATTTTCTCCATCTTACTAACAATAACAACAACAACAACAAAATCAAGCCTTAGTCCCACTAGGTGGGGTCGGCTATATGAATCATTTTCTGTCAATTTATGCTCCATCTTACTAACAACCTGCAAAAAATCCTAACAAAGGACAGCACAAAGAAACAGGCCTTAACCAACATTATGTGACCCCTCTAACCTCCGAGACACTCGTTCAACAACCAAATCCCAAGAAGACGTCGCTCTAGGATTACCTCCTAAAGGAACCCCTAAGCATGTAAGGGGGTATTACTAACCACACAATAGCCAACTTAGCAAACTGAGATAAACCCCCTTGTGAATTAATATATACAAAGTCACTCTTTCCTAAATTAATCTTCAACCTAGACACCCTCTACAACAATTGCAAAAGCAATAATGCAATGAAACCTCTCTAAATGAACTTCTAAAAGAAGAATGGTGCGGCTGGTGCCACTAACAATTTTTTTATGAGAAACAATATCACTAGAGCCCACCTCTAATACATTCCAACCCCCTTCCCCCAGGGCCCCAACACCCATCCATAACATGAACAATCATCATATTCAAAACATCAACAGCTATAATGAAAAGAAAAGAAGATTGTTAGAGCTTATTTATGTTTTTTAGTATTATTATTAAGTGTGTCAATATGTTAATTAGTGTGTTAGTAAAGGTTATATTGTCATAAGAATTTTTTGATTTGTATTATAAATAGAGGGTACTCCGCCTGTACTTAATGTCCTAATCTTTTTACACAAAGTCGGTCCCAACCCCGGGTAAAGGAGGAGGGTTACATTAGGTAGCTGACAGCCAACATAAAATTTGTCAGATCAATATGATATGAATCCTTACCGTATATGCACAAAGGCGTCCCTCACAAGCGACACGTTGCACTTATACCACCCGGCTGTGGCGAAAAGTGGGCCAGAGTGGGCTAGGTCGTTGTTTCGAAGCAATGTGACGTGTTGGCGCCTGGGTACGTTGTCAAATATGCGAGGGTTCCTGCATCATTCTAGACATGGGCGGGTAAAGAAGTTAGTTGAGGAGACTAGAATTAGATTAGAAACTTAAAATATAGGAACACTTACGAGTAAAAGCCTTGAAATATAGGAACACTTACGGGTAAAGGCATGGAAATTGTGGACACAATGATTAGAAGAAAAACTAACATAATTTGCCTTCAAGAAACTAAGCGGGTGAGAGAGAAAGAAAAAATTGATAAATCAGGATTTAAACTTTAGTATATTGGAAAAGAAAAACATAAGAATGGGGTAAGACAAAAACTTGAAAGATAGTGTTGTAGATGTAAATAAAGTAGGGGATAGAATTATAAAAATCAAGATGGTCTTAGGCCAAGAGATAATAAATATCATTAGTGCTTATGATCCTCAAGTAGACCTATCAGAAAATCTTAATAGAAAATTTTGGGAATATATGGATGGTATTATACAAGGCATATTAGGGAGTGAGAAAATATTCATAGGAGCATATCTGAATGGACACATTGGGAGGGATAATAAAGGTTATGAGAGGATACATGGAGGGTATGGATAGAGACAAAAATGAGCCTAGAGAGATGATCTTAGACTTCACTATGTCATACGATTTTATTACAATTAATACTTGCTTTAAGAAGAGAAGAACACTAAACAACATTCAAAAGTGGAATAAATTAAAGTCAAATAGATTTTTTCTTAACTAGGAGGGTAGATCATTTATCATGTAAGGATTGTAAATTTATCCCAAGTAAAAGCTTAACCACACAACATAGAGTTTTAGTGTTAGATATATGTATTAAAAAATGGAAGAGAAAAAATAAAATAAATCAGTGTAAGAGAACTAGATGGTAGAACCTAGAGGGAGAAAATATAATAAAATTTAAAGATAAAATGATTAAAGATGGTGATTGGACTATAGAGGATGGTATAGACAGAAACACTCTTTGGAGTAGGATAGCTAGCTCTATTAAAAAAAAATAATAGCAAAAGAGATTTTAGGTTAGTCAAGAGGAAGATTATCGAATAGCAAAGAAAGTTGGTAATGGGATCAAGATGTTGAAAAAACCGTAAAGACAAAAAGAACTTGGTATAAAACATGGCAAAAATGTAGAAACATTGATAACTTTGAAAAATATAAAGAAGCGAGAAAAGACGCAAAAAAAGACCGTTAGTGAAGCTAAACATAGATCATTTAAAAAATTGTATGATAGATAGATACAAAAGAAGGGAAAGAGATATATTTAAACTTGCTAGAGCTGGAGAAAGGAAAATTAAGGACTTGGGTAATGTAAAATGTATAAAAAAGTGATGATATTGTCTTGATTAAGAAAAAAGACATAAAAACAGATGGCGAAATTACTTTAGTAAGATATTTAATGAAAACCAAATAGAAGGTTTAAACTTAGAATTGAAAAATGAGGAAAAGACTAAAAATATGAAATTTATTCTCAAGATTAGAGCATGGTATTAAATAACGGCCGTTACGTAACGGAAAAACAGGTGGCCAATACCATTACAGGCCGCATTTGTGGCGAGCAAGAAATTCACGTGGGTAACAGCCGTTACACTTACATTACGGCACGTTACGGCCGACAACCCCTTCCAGCATACCTTATCTCCTCAAATCTGCTCCATTTGTGCGTCTCTCCTTTGTCTAATCGCGTCATTTGAAGCCTCTGAAGAACCGAAGAGCAGCTCGAGCCTTCAAACCCTTAGATCTGTCGTCTGAGCTCCCTCTTCACTCGAATCACTCTTCGAGTCTTCGTCTCCTTCCTTCGTACGGCTTCGATCCACTGATCAGAAGCTTCGAAATCCCCAAAATCAGTTTCGTCTCCCTCAATCCTTCTCCTTCGTCATTCGTCTGATCGTCTCCCTCAATCCTTCGTCCGATCGTCTCTCTCGCAGGTAGTAAGCTCGCAGGTCGCAGCCTCCTTAGCCCTTCGTCTCCCTCAGTCCTTCGTCCGATCGTCTCTCTCGCAAGCAGCAGGCTCACAGATCGCAACTTCCGTGGGAGTCAGGTGTGCCGTGTGGGTAAGAGACTAAGAGTAAGACACTAAGACAGTAAGTTGCTTCTAGCCTTCTTCCTTAATAATTTTGTTTTATAATTTCAATATATACTTTATATAAATTGTAAATTTTAGTTTGTTTTAAATTGCAGTTTGTTTAATTAGTATAAAAATTGTAAATTTCAGTTTATTTAATTAATATATATAAATTGTAAATTTCAGTTATAAATTTAGTTTGTTTTATAATTTCAATTTATACTTTATATAGATTATAAATTTATGTTTATTTAATTAGTATATAAATTGTAAATTTCAGTTTTTTTTATAATTTCACTATTTCAGTTTATAAATATAATTAGTATATAAATTTAGTTTATTTATTATTTAATTAGAATATAAATTAACAATTGTAAATTAGTAATGATTGTATAAGTAGAATTTATTAATTAAAATAAAAAATTAGTATAAAATTTTTAAAATATAATATTTATAGAGTTACTTAAACTCTTAGAGAGTTAGAACCTTGACAATTAATAATTTAATATTAGATCCGCAATTTATACTAAATTATAATTTGTACACAATTAGTCAAGTCCCAACTCTTAAGTGACTCAAGTTCAAGTATATTACCATTTAAATAATTAAATTGTAAGATTTACAATTCCATATTTATTTTGTTAAACTGTAAATTTTAATATAAATTATTGTATTATATATGTATAAATCAACTAAAATTTTAATAGTTAGTAACTTGAAGTTTAAATTTAATCCATCATTTATGTAATATTGTTATGTAATTAACTAATTAATTAATTATGCCATTTTATTCTTAATTTATTATTTAAGGATGATAACTTTTTTTTGTTTACTTGTGTAGAAGTCATCTAATCAAGCATCAATACGCCACGTGATAGAGAAGGAACTGAAGAGCTACCTAGTGAAGACATTGGTTGGCATTTTGCTACTCCAGTGGAAGGTAGTAGACATGTTGTCTTGTGTAAATTATGTGAAAAGACAATTAAAGGAGGAATTACACGATTGAAACAACACTTGGCACATAAAAAAGGTTAGGTGTCTTCGTGTCCAAATGAAACCACGCAAGTGAGAGAAGAAGTGATGAAACATCTACAATAATATGCAGAGGAAGAAAGACGAACAAAAAAGGCAAGATGAAGTAGAAGCTCAAATCAGAGGAGATTTTGAAAATTTGAGGGACGAAGAAGATTCAACTAAGGAAATAATGAGATTTGCTCAACAAGAAAGCATACGAGCACAACAAGAATGGGAAGAAAGGCAAAGATTTAGGGCAAGAATCGGTGGAAGTGGTAATTATTATGATCAGGGCAGTGGCTCTAGTAGTGGCAGTGCCGGTGGTTTTGGTAGAGCTTGGTCACCAAGTGTTCGAGAAGCTGGAGGCAGTGGGCAACAATGGATTAATCCTAATGCCCCTGAAGCCAGATTAAGAGTGATGGATCCTACTCTAGAAAGAAGTAGGAGTGCCAAGCAACCAAAAATAAATACCAAAATTTTAAAGGGTTTAAGAAGTAAAATAGGAAAAGCAGTAAGCAAATTCCTAATTTATAATCGAATTCCAGCAAACATAGCTGACTCTCCTTTTTTGCAGCCGATGCTTGATATTGCTGTAGAGGTTGAAAAGGGGGTGAAGGGCCTATCACCCTATGAGGTCTCTGAAATAATTTTAGAGCAATATATTTTCTTTTGCTGGCATTTGGAAGGAGAGAGATGTAACCATTATGTGTGATAGTTGGTCAAGGCCCATAAGAAAACACATAATAAACTTTTTAGTTTACTCCAATAGAGGCACTATTTCCACAAGTCAGTTGATGCCTTTGATGTGCCGAGCTGAACAGCTGAATATTATTTCAAGTAATTTTCTAATTCTAATTTACTTGAGCCACTTGATGACTTGCATATTTTTAATTAAGTAGTAATAATTGTTAAATCTATAATTTCATTTCAGATTAATGAACGAGGTGGTTGAAGAAATTAGAGAGGAAAATGTTGTCCAGTAGTAATTGATAATGAAGCTGCAATGAAGGCAGGAGGGAAATTATTAATGCAAAAGAGACCCAATCTCTACTGGACAGCATGTGCAGCTCATTGCATAGACCTTATTCTTGAAGACATTGGTAAGAAAAGTAATGTGAAGAAGGTTTTAGAAAATGCTAAAATAATAACTTCTTTTATTTACAACCACAAGTGGAGAGTGAATTTTATGAAAAAATTCACAAATAATAGAGAATTGCTTGGTCCTGCCATAACTCGATTTGCCACCAACTTTATTACCTTGGAGACCATTGTTAGGCATAAACAAGCATTAAAGGAAATGTTCACATCTGATGCTTGGAAAAAATCAAGGTTTGGAATGGCAAAATCTGGCCTAGCATATGATGCAAAGAAGATTATCTTAGGGAAAGAGTTTTGGAAGAAGGCCCCCGATATAATTAAAGTACAGGAACCCTTAGTAAAAGTTCTTAAATTGGTTGATGGTGATGAAAAACCAACTATGAGTTTCATATATGAGGCAATTGATAGGGCAAAGTTGGCAATTCAGAAATACTGTTGATTCTACAAAGATTATTGGAAAATTATTGATCATCGGTGGAGTTTCCAATTGCATCAAGACTTACATGCAGCTATTAAGTGTAAATAAAATACAATTTCTTATTATTTCAACTTTTAAATCATGTGTAGTTGCATTAAAAGTTACAACACTAATACACTATTATTGAATATTGATTAATATATTTAAAATTTTAATTTTAGGATACTTTTTTAACCCCCAATTTCCGTCTGGTGCCCCATCCTCTTCTGAAGTTGCTAAAGAAGTTATGAATGGAGTTAAAAAAGTGATAACCAAGTTTGTACCCGATATAGATACTCAAATTCGGGCTATTAATCAAGTAAGTATTGGATTCGTTGAATAATGAATTATTTTAGCATTTTGTCATACATTCTATAATATATATCTAATTAATTAATTATACTCCACAATCTTCGCTTTTTTAGTTGTTGCTATATCTAGATAGGCAGGAGACATTTGGAACTCCACTAGCTCAAAGGGCAGTGAAACAAACAAATTTTAGTAAATGTGGCTAAATAATGGATGAATGGATCTATTTAATTTGTCATTTTTATGTCTAAATTTGGCTTTTCAAACATACACTATATTGACATGTGTTTTTCTTCAATTATTTATGCAGCCGAATGGTGGATTCATTATGCCATGTGTGCTCCTGAGCTACAAAAAATAGCAATCAGAGTTCTTAACCAAACCACGTCAGCTTCAAATTGTGAGCGTAATTGGAGCTCCTTTAGCCTCATCCATACGAAAACAAGAAATAGACTAAAGTACATGACTACAAAAAGTTATTTTCGTGCATTACAACATGAGGTTAAAGTTGAGACATACAATGAGAAAAAGCCAACAAGACATTGAAGATAGCTTTAATCCTATTAATTTGAACTATATTTTTGAAGACGAAATTCCTTTGAGTCTATGGTTACAGGAAAGAGAGGCACCATTACTCGACGATCAGAACAACTCAAATTGGTTAGATGAAGAGATCGGTGGTACTGCACAAGGAGATGATCAGCCACCAATAAATGTGCATGATTCAAGTTCAAATCCTGAACGTACACAAAGTGATGATAATGTTGGTTTGAGCCCACCAAGTGATGATGATGGTGGTACTGGACCTATTGGTGCTGGGACTAAGGCTGGGGGTGATGGTGGTGGCGGTGCAGAATATGGTTATGGGTGTGATACAAGAACATCATTTGTAAGGGAAACATAGCCTCAAAGTCGTTATGGACTACTTGATATACCCGAAAATTATGACTTGAGTATTCCTCCAGGTTACCAATCTTGACAACCCAGGAGAACGAGTAGCCAACAACGAGATTGTAATTGTGCTGAAAATTCATATGGTGTGGTTCATAGTTTTGGCGACTTTGGTTTAAATGATTCATCAGCACAATCATATGGATCTCATCCAGCATATCCATCATCTCATAGCGAGTTCTCTTCTACACACTACCCAGAGCCAGCCCCAGCCACAACTTACGGACATTATTCAAGATATGGTCAAGGAGGAGATTACGCACCTCCTATATCAATTGATTTTCACCACTAGTACATTTTGAGGAGCAACAAAATGACGCAAACTTGGGTTTATTCAGCTATGTATTTCCATAAGGATGGAGAGATAATTTCCAATCCCAATCTCGAGATACAGATGCAAATTATGAAGAGCCTCCACGTCATTCTTTTTGGTGGTGACATGTATTATGTTATAAATTTGTAATATTGTATTCATATATTTTCAACTATTTTTTGATATTTGATACCAATCACTTTTCAAATTCATGTATGTGTATTGTGTATATTGAGTATTGAGTCTATTGACTCATTTTTAGTAACTTTATGTCTTTAATTAATTGATTCTTCATTTTAATTACATTTCGACATCTTTTTACTTATTAAAGTAATGTAAACTATAAAAAAATATGTTTTTTTTTTGTAAACAGCGCACTAGAATTAATATAAAAATCATAATGCCTATTAAAAAACATTTGTGGGTTGAATGAAGGCCTTTAAAATTCATTAAAAATCATGTATTAATGGATTTCATGCTTATTTTTCGATTTTGGCATGGTTGTGCATGCGTGAAAAAAATTCACGACCATTACGCCTATTTCCCGTTATGTAACACCCGCATCCCGCGACACTCGCGACCTTTACACGACGTTACCCGCGACCACAATTTCGAACCATGGATTAGAGTTAACGAAGTTAAGTTTGCAGTAAAAAAGATGAAAAATGGAAAACCTACAAGGTCGAATAACATTCCAATTGAAATTTGGAAATGATTAGGTGATAATGGAATTATATGGTTAACTAATTTATTAAACACAATTATAAAACCTAAGAAAATGCCAGATGAATGGAGGAAAAGCACTTTAATACCTATATACAAAAATAAAAGAGAGATTCAAAATTGTAATAACTATCTAAAGGCTTGAAATGAAGGTCTCAAAAAATCAATTTGGTTTTATGCCTAGGAGATCTACTACAGAAGCTATACATCTTTTAAGAAGATTAATTGAAAAGTTTAGGAAAAAAAGAGGGATTTTTATATGGTATTTATTGATTTAGAGAAAGCATATGATAAGGTACCTAGGGAAGTTTTATGGTGGGTTTAGAAAAAAAGGGTGTATGTAGTAGGTATACTGATGTCATTACAGATATGTACTTTGGAGTAATGACTAGTGTAAATACTATAGGTGGAGAAACTAGATAATTTCCAATCACAATAGGGGTACATAAAGGATCTTCTTTGAGTCCTTACCTTTTTGCTTTAGTGATAGATCAACTGACTAGAGTATCTAAATTGAGGTTCCATGGTTTATATCGTTTGCAGATGATATTGTATTGATTGATGAAATTAGGGGTGGAGTAAAGGCTAAGTTAGAATTATGGAGAGAAGATTTAGAATCTAGAGGCTTTAGGATAGATAGAAATAAGACAAAATATATGAAATGTAATTTTAATAATAGTACGCGGAATATCGGAGACGAAGTTAAACTTGATGATGTAAAAATAAATAGCACTTGTAGATTTCGATACCTTGAATCTATTATGCAAGTTGAAGGAGAAATTGAAGAGGATGTAATGCATAGAGTTAAAATAGGTCGAGTAAAATGGAGAAGTGCTTAAAGTGTGGTTTGTGATTGTAGAATATCCTTAAAATTAAAAGGAAATTTTTATAGAACGGCTATAAGATCAATTATTCTATATGCATCAGAATGTTGGACAACTAAGAAACAATATATCCAAAAAGTAAAAGTTGTCGAGATGAGAATGCTTAGATGGATGAATGGTATAACATTGAAAGATAAATTAAAAATGAACATATTCGTAGAAAGTTAGGCATAACTCTTGTAGAAGATGAGAGAGGGGCGACTCAGACGGTTTGGGCACTTGCAACGTAAGCCACATGTGTGCCAATGAGGAAGAGTGAGTTAGTTATTGTGAATGGTAGTAGAAGTGGTAGGGGTAGACCTAAAATAACTTGAAATGAGATAGTAAGGATTTGATAACCCTGAATTTGTCGAAATAAATTGTCCATAATCACATAAATTGGCGGAAAAGGATTCATGTAGCCGACCCCACCTAGTGGGACTTAAGGCTTGATTTTTTTGTTGTTGTTGTATTATTATGAATAAAGGGAGGGGCCTATTTTCAAGTTAGATCATTCATTTAATCAAAATCTCAACATGGTATCAAAGCATGATCCAACCTAAACCCTATCATACTCGGCCATAGCTAGAAAACACATTCCCATTGCTGCCCTATTCAAATCCACCTACCCTTCATGATTTCATAAAACCAACCATATAACCAAAACAGAACCCTCTAAAGCCTACCCCCACAAAACCCCATCGCCAGAAACATCCCCACATGCCGCCATGCACTAGCCAACCGCTAGCAACACCAACCCCACACACCAGTGCGTGAGAGAGTTTCTAGGCCACATTTTATTTTTTTATTTTTTTTGGTCCCTCTGTCCTGTTCTGGTTCCTTATCTAGACAATATTATCAAGTTGTTGGGCATGTTTTTTATCCAAAGATCCAACCTTTTTCGACCATACACTCGTGGTAATCCGTTAGTCTTTATTCGATGTTTGTAAAGGCTTCTTCGTGAGTTTCTTGGAGCAATAGCAGTTAGGGGTGAACAAAATTTACCCAAAAACCGAAACCCGAACCAAAACCAAACCGTTTAAAAATTTGATTCATTGTTTCGGTTTTGGTCTTCGATTTCGATTTTGGATTTTATGAAAACCGACTTTCGATTTCGATTTCGATCATGATTTTAAACAACGGCCATTACGTAACGTAACGACTGCTACGTAACGAAAATCAAAGGCTCCGAAAACGATACGGACCGATATTGCAGAGCGGAAAAAATTCACAGCCGTAACGGCCGTTACGTCTCCGTAATGGCCTGTAACGGCCGTTACCCAACGTTACACTTCATAACGGTCCGTTACATGGCCGACAGCTTGCCAGTATTCCTGAATCCCTAAAGCAAGCTTTCCGCTACTTTCCCCCTCTCCCAACCACCCATCTGCCATTCAATCTAACATTCAAAGAGCAAAATAAAAAGCTTACCTTGAACTTTTGTTGGCCGAAGCTAAATATGAAGGCTTCACTTCTTCGAAGCCTGAGAGGGAGCAAATCTACTCATCTTCGCAGCCTTGCAGGAGTT
The DNA here is from genome assembly GCF_029873635.1 of Malania oleifera. NCBI lineage: Eukaryota > Viridiplantae > Streptophyta > Magnoliopsida > Santalales > Ximeniaceae > Malania > Malania oleifera. The sequence goes on from NC_080417.1 coordinate 2,645,474, forward strand.
GCAAACTTACAACAGCTTGGCGAGTCACCGGTGACAGCTCTACAGCAGCTCCACCGCCTTTGTGAGTCGCCGACAGCCCTTCAACAGCTCCCTCCGCCAGTCGTCGCCACTCACCACCGGCCAGCCCTTCGATTTCGGCTTCGGAGCTTGGAGTCATTGGTTGATCGTGCTTCGACTCCTTCGAGGCTTCGATGCTCCTCTCTCGATCTCAGACTCTCTGCGCTCTCAAGTCTCAAGACTCGACTCCTCCTCCATTCTCCAGCCAACATATGAGATAAGCTTTAGAGTTAATCAATCAACACCCACTGCCACTTAAACTTTTCATTATGTTTTTCTTTTAAAAAAAATATATTTTGTTGTAAATTATGTATGTTAAATTGAATTAAAAAAAAAAAGTAATTTAATAGAGTAAAAAATTAGAAATCAATAATAATCATATGTAAAATAAATTTTTCTTAATTTACGAATATTTTAATTGTCTTATTTTTTTGAAAAGTAATTATGAAAATCTAGTTCCATCACATATTTCTTTTTCCTTAATATTTTTTAAGTTTTAAAACATCATTTTGACCTTAAATTTAAAATTAGGTAAAATAATTCTTTACATGATCTATTTTTTGTTTTTAGTTATCAAATAAAGTAAAAATTGATAACTTAATAAACAAAATTTTAACTTAACAGTTAATATATTAATAATTCTGATTTTTACTACTGGAATTTGTAGAAAAAATTTATTTTAATCCATATACTAAGAAAATGCTTAAAAAGTTAAATAGTCAATTTGTATGGTATGGATCTCTATTAGTGATGTATATGAAAGTAGAGCAAAAGTCTTTTTCACCTTTAAAATTACAATGTTAATTTCTCATAGTTATAAATGAAAATAAAATCAAGTTATAAAAAATAATGAAAATATCTTTTTAAAGATAAAGGAATATATTTTTTTGTAATTATTTACACACTTTAAAGATATGTATTTATTGCAATCCATTCAACAAGAGAACACATCCCTTAAATATATGCATAACCACTCTTATTTTACTAATAAATGAAATATCTAATATTTTATAATTTTGTTTATTTAAATATTTTAAATAAATATTACTTATTATTTTTAATCAAATATTATATTTTATTTTTACATAATAAGTATTTAAAATTAGAAGGCCTATTTAGTATTTACTATTTAATATTTACTAAATTACTAATTATATTATACCTGTCATTTGTTTTATAAAGGTTGTAACTTTGTATTTTCTCTATGTTTTGTGTAGAGAATAGAGATCATCAAATCAAGTCTATCAAGATGTCACATGAGAGAGGAAATGAGAACTTACTTAGAGAGGATATTAGATGGCATTTTGGTACTGCGGTGAACGGTAATAGACATGTTATTATGTGTAAGTTATATGGGAAGATAATTAAAGGGTCAAGTAGTTGGATGCTCAAATGTGACCACACAAGTAAGAGAACAAATGATGAAACATCTACAATAGTATGCTGAGAAGAAATGAGATAAACGAAAAAGGCAAGAAAAAGCATAAGCCCAAATTAGAGGAGATTTTGAGAATTTGAGCGATGAAAAAGACTTGGAAGAAAAAAGTATGAGATTTGCTCGACAAGAAAGCATACGATCACAGCAACAATGGGAAGAGAGACAAAGATTTCGAGCAAGAACAATTGGAGGGGGTAATATTTATAAAGAGGGAGGTGGCTCTGGCAGTGGTGCTACCAGTGGTTTTAGTAGAGCAGGAGCTCGATCTTATAGTGGTTGAGAAGCTGGAGGTAGTGGACGACAATGGATCAATCCCGATGCCCCTGAAGCTAAACTAAAGACAATGGATCCTATTTTAAAAAGAAGCAAGAGTGCAAAACAACCAAAAATCAATACTAAGTTACTGAAAGGTTTAAGAAGTAAATTAGAAAAAGCAGTTGGAAAATTCCTAATTTATAATTGGATTCCAGCGAATGTAGCCAACTCTCCATTTATGCAGCCTATGCTTGATTTTGCTGCAAAGATTGGAAAGGGGTTGAAGGGTCCATCACCCTAAGAGATATCTGAAATTTATTTGGAGCAAGAGTATCAAGAAATGAAAAATTATATAGCTTCTTTTGCTGGAATTTGAAGGAGAGAGGTGTAACCCTTATGTGTGATGGTTGGTCAGGACCAACAAGAAAACACATTATAAACTTTTTAGTTTATTACGATAGAGGCACCGTGTTTCATAAATCAATTGATGCCTCTAATGTGTCAAGCAAAACAGCTGAATATTATTTCAGGTAATTTTCTAATTTTAATTGTTTATGCAAATAGTGTTATGAACTTGTATGTTTTTAATTAGATAATAGTAATTATTGAATCTATAATTTCATTTCAGATTAATGGACGAGGTGGTTGAAGAAATTGGAGAGAAAAATATTGTCCAAGTAGTGACTGATAATGAAACTGCAATAAAGGTGGGAGGAAAATTATTAATGCACAAGAGGCTCAATCTCTATTGGACAGCATGTGCAGCTCATTGCATAGACTTTATTCTTGAAGATATTGGTAAAAAAAGTAACGTGAAGGTCTTAGAAGATGCAAGAACAATAACCTCTTTTATTTACAACCACACATGGACAGTGAATTTCATGAAGAAATTCACAAATAATAGAGAGTTACTTCGCCCTGCCATCACTCGATTTGCCACCAACTTCATTGCTTTGGAGACTATTGTCAGGCATAAACAAGCATTAAAGGAAATGTTTACATCTGATGCTTGGACAAACTCAAGGTTTGAGATGGCAAAATCAGACCCAGCATATGATTCGAAGGAAATTATCTTAGGCAAAGAGTTTTGGCAAAAAGGCCTCCGATATAATTAAAGTGCATGAACCCTTAGTGAAAGTTTTTAAATTGGTTGATGGTGATGAAAAACCAACCATAGGTTTCATATACGAGGCAATTGATAAGGCGAAGTTGGTCATTCAAAAATATTGTTGTTTCTACAAAGACTATTGGAAAATTATTGACAATCGTAGAGTTTTCTATTGCACCAAGATTTGCACACTGCTGATAAGTGTAAATCAAATACAATTTCTTATTATTTTAACTTTAAAATTATGCATAGTTGCATTAAAAAACTATTGATTAATATGTTTCCAAATTTAATTGTAGGATATTTTTAGAACCCACAATTTCTTTATGGTGCCCCACCCTCTCTTGAAGTTGCTAGATTAGTCATGGATGGGATTAAAAAGTGATAACCAAGTTGGTACCCAATATAGATACTCAAATTTGGGTTATTGATCAAGTAAGTACTGGTTCCATTAAATTGAATAATAAATTGTTCTAGTATTCTAGTAATACTTTCTAGAATAATTATTAATACATCTAAATAATTAATTATATTTCACAATCATCCTTTTTTAGTTGTTGCTATATCAAGATAGGCTGGAGACGTTTGGAACCCCGTTGGTTCAAAGGGCAGTGAAACAAACAAATCCTGGTAAATATAGGCTATATAGCTAAATAATGGATGAACAGCTCTATTTTCTCTCTTTATGTTCAAATTTGACTTTTGAAATATACACTATACTGACATAAAACTCTCTTTAATTATTCATGCAGCCGAATGGCGCATTCATTATGGCTTGTGTGCTCCTGAGCTCCAAAGAATAGCAATTAGAGTTCTTAACCAGACCACATCATCTTCGAACTGTGAGCGTAATTGGAGCACCTTTAACCTCATCCATACGAAAACAAGAAATTGATTAAAGTACGTGAGACTACAAAAACTTGTTTTCGTACATTACAACATGCGGTTGAAGTTAAGACATACAATGAAAAGAAGTCAACGAAAATTTGAAGATGGTTTCAATCCTATCAATTTGGACTACATTTTCGAAGAAGATGATCCTTTGAGTCAATGGTTTGAGGAGAGAGACACCACTACTCGATGATCAGGACAATTCAAATTGGTTAAATGAAGAAGTTGGTGGTACTGCAGAAGGAGGTGATCAACCACCAATAAACGTGCATGATGATTCAAGTTCAAGCCCTAAACGTACACAAAGTGATGACAATCTTGGTTTGAGCCCACCAAGTGATGATGATGGTAATAGTGGTGCTGGAGTTGGGGTTCGGGAGGGTGGTAGTGGTGGTGGTGGTGGCAACGGTGTAGAATATAATTATGGATATGACACAGGGACATCATTTGTAAAGGATATATATATATATCCTTCTAATCGTTATGGCCTACATGATATACCTAAAAATTATGACTTGGATATTCCTCTAGGGAACCAATCTTCAACCCAGGAGAAGGAATGCTCGTGGTGACCCTAGTGATTCTGCTGAAGATTCATATGGTGTGGTTTGTAATTTTGGCGACTTTGGTTTAGATGGTTTATCATCACAATCACATGGATCTCATCCAACATATCCACATTATGCATCACGTGACTCAAGTTTTCATCCTAGTGGTTCAGGAATCTCAGGATCTAGTGAGTCTTCTTCTATACACTACCCAAAGCCAGCTCTAACCCCTACTTATGGACATTATTCAGGATATGGTCAAAGAGGAGATTATGCACCCCCTATATCAGTTGGATTTTCACCATCGGTACATTTTCAAGAGCAACAACGAAATGACGCAAACTTGGGTTTATTCAACTATGTATTTCCACAAGGATGGGGAAATAAGTTCCAATCCCAATCTCGAAATACAGATGCAAATTATGAAGACCCTCCACATCATTCTTTTTGGTGGTAACATGTGTTACGTTATAAATTTGTAATATTGTATTCATGTATTTTCAACTATTTATTGATATTTGATATCAATCACTTTTTAAATTCATGTATGTGTAATGTGTATATTGAGCATTGAGTCTATTCACTCATTTTTAGTAACTTTATGTCTTTAATTAATTGATTCTTCACTTTAATTACATTTCTACATCTTTTTATTCATTAAAGTAATGTAAACTATAAATATATATATATGTTTTTTTTGTAAACAACGCACTAAAATTAATATAAAAATCCTAATGCCTACTAAAAAGCATTTGTAGGTCGAATGAAAGCCTTCAAAATTCATTAAAAATCATATATTAATGGATTTCATGCTTATTTTTCAATTTTGGCATGGTTGTGCATGCGTGAAAAAAATTCACGACCGTTACGCCCACTTCCCGTTACGTAACACCCGCGTCTCCCGCATCCCGTGACACCCGCGACAGTTATGCGACATTACCCGTGACCGCGATTTCGAACCATGATTTCGATTTTAAAAAAAAACGAACCGTAAAATCAAAAAACCAATTAACATAGAAATAACTTTAATAATGTACATATATATACATACTCATATGTATATATATATATACATGTATACGTACATAATATACACATATAATATACGTATATATATGCATAAAAAGAGGAGTATGATTAAGTTGAAATTTTTTCATATTGGTTTTTTCATAAAGGAGAGTCAGCACCCACATCCATCCTTTCAATGTGGGACAACTAAAGAGAGAAGAGTGAGAGGATTGAAAAGGGGAACTGAACAAGTGAAGAGGGGAGGGGACCATTGTCCCACATTGGCTAGGTGGGTGAGGCTTTTGCACTCAATTTGTGGGCTAGGCTTGTCTCTTAATTGATGAGCTGGGCCAATTTAACGAAGCCCATTTTTTTTGGGTATTTGAATATTTTGTAGGTTAGCAACTAAAAGCCCATTTCTTTTAGGCATAAAATATATTTTTTTTGGCCTAATATTTTTGGCCCACCTTTAGCTAGGTCTTTTAAAGTTAAAAAAGTTTGCATTAATAATTGAAAAAAAAACCAAACCGAACCAAGAAAAAACTGTCTATGGTTTAAATAAACCGTTGGTGTCCAGTTCGGTTTCAGTTTGTGTAGTTTAAAAACCGATTAGTTCGGTTCAGTTATCGGTTTTTATCATATCCGAACCGAATGGAACTTATTACACCCCTAGTAGTAGTGTTCGTAAGTTAAGATTGTGAGGCCATGGCAGTGCTAACTGCTATCTCAGTTGGTAAGTCGTTCATCCCATCCGTGGTTTTGTGTGGTGCTTCAAATAGTTCATGATTGTCCCAATTAGTGTTGATCGTTCTTCTTGTTTGACATTGGGGTGGCTGCAAGTTTGTGTGTTGGGATGGAGCCTATGAATCCCAAAAATGTGTTCCCTTCATCGTTGCCACAAATAACAACTCAAAAGTTGGATGGAAAAAAAATGTTCAATGGTCTAAAGTTGTTCGGGCTTATTTAGCAGGATTAGGAAAATCTAATCCTTCTAATGAGAAGAGAAAATAAGTGTGGATTCAAGAAGATGCCTTGATTGTTTCCCTCTTGTGGTATTCGATGGAGCCACAAATTGCACGGATGTGTACACATCAAGATACGTGCATGGAGATTTGAGATTATGCTAAGCTTCTATGCTCTAGTAAACATTACGCATATGTATGATTTATCCCAAGAGTACTTTCAGTTACAACAAGGAGATAGGAGCATTGCAGATTATTTTGGAGAGACGAAGCGTATTCATGAGGAGCTTAACGTAGTGCAACCTATAACCGCCAACGTTCATGAGATGCAGAAGCAAAGGAAGCGGATGATAGTTCTTCAAGTTCTAGCGGGCTTGAGACCCGAGTGAGGCAATCCAAACCCAAATACTTAGTAGTGCAGAGTTACCATCATTTGCTGATGTTTATTCTTGTGTCCTTCATGCTTCCTTTAGCACACATTCTCCTGCTCTTGCATCTGGCTCTGAGAGGGCAACCTTTGCTACACAGAGTGATTCTAGTTCTCTACCAAACAACTGCAGAAGTTATCGAGGTGGTTCAAGTGTTCGTGGTGGTAGAGATGGACAAGATAGAGGCACTCCTCGTAGGTGCACTCATTTTGGACAAAATAATCATGCTATTGAGCAGTATTAGGATCTCCACAATAAACCTACACATGTTGTCAATACAGCCACCACCAACTTCACACCTTTGGGAGCAGCCATGCAGTTGCACCACTCCACACCTGTGGGGCCTAATGGGGAGGCAACGTACTGTATTCATGTCAAAGGAAGAGAAGTCCAAGTTCCAATAGTATCAAGCGGCACAACAAGCTTCTCTTCCCATTGCATCTTTTGCCCAAACAAGTAATCCCACAATATGCCTATCATCCAATACTTCTCATCCTAGTCCTTGGTTCATATATTCCGTTGCCACTAATCATATCACAGGTATAGCTAATTTCTTCTCCACTCTCCAATATCCTACAAATTTACCTTGTGTTACTCTTGCTGATGGATCCACCACTGTAGTGAAGGGAATTGGGACTGTAAATCCCACTTCTTCTATTTCTCTTCCTTTGGTTTTGTATATTCCCAAGTTTCCTTTCAATCTTATGTCCGTTAGCAAGATTACTAAATCCAAAAATTGTTCAGTAACATTCTTCCTTGATTTTGTGGTTATTCAGGATTTGAAGACAAGGAAGGCGATTGGCAAAGGTCGTGAAGTTGGTGGACTTTATCACTTTGAATCACTATCTCCTTCTACCGCCTGCACTACTACTGCCACACCTCTCCAAATGCATTGTCATCTTGGCCATCCTTCACTGGAATAGTTGAAACGTCTTGTTCCTGATTTGAGTTCTATGTCTAGTCTTGATAGCGAATCTTGTCAGTTGAGAAAGAACCATAGTGTTCCTGGCACTTCCCGAGTTAAGAAACAGGCTACAAGCCCTTTCATGTTAGTCCATTATGATGTTTTGGGTCCTAGTAGAGTTGTGTCCAAGTTGGGTTTCCGTTACTTTGTGACCTTTGTAGATGATTATTCAAGAATGACTTGGCTATATTTAATAAAAGATCGTTCCAAGTTATTTCATATATTTTGTGCCTTTTATTATGAAATAAAGACTCAATTTCATTTGCTAGTTCAGATACTTCAAAGTGAAAATGCTAAAGAGTATTTCAATTCACAATTCACAACTTTTCAGTCCTATGCTGCATCGCTTCTCTATTTCTGTAGATGTTACCTTCTTTGAGTCTACACCTTACTACACTTAGTCCCTAAGTGCTTTTGAGCTCCATGAGTCTCTTCTTATGCCTAATGTTCTAGATTCTACCTTGTTGTCCTTGCCCAACCAACCATCTAAAAGTCCATGTAGTTCAAGTAATTCTCATTGTCTTGGTCATCCTAACTTGTAGGTGTATTCATGACGGTGGCTCCACGAAAGAGAGTCCACTTTAGCTTCTACTACCACGCATTTGGTTTCCTCATCTAATGATCATATTTCCCATGATGTTGATCCTCCTATTGCTGTTTAGAAAGGTAAACACACATGTACCTAACATCCCATTTCTAACTATGTTTGTTATGACTTCTTATCACCCTCCTATTATTGTTTTGTTACTACTCTATCATCTACTGCCCTCCTAAATTTGTTTCGGATGCCTTAGCCCACTCTGGATGGAGGAATGCTATGGTTGAAAATATGAATGCTTTACAAGACAATGTCACTTGGGACTTGGTATAAATCTTCGTCCTAACAATTTTGTTGGTTGTTGCTGGGTATACACTGCGAAAATCAACCCTGATGGTTCTATAGCTCATCTAAAGGCCCATTTTGTTGCTAAAGGATATGCTCAAGGATCTAGTTTGGATTATTCTGACACCTTTTCTCCAGTTGCCAAACTTACATCAGTACGTCTGTTCATCTCCTTGGCTACTACTTGTCACTAGCCTCTACATCAGTTAGATGTGAAGAATGTATTCTTGCAAGGTGATCTTGAGGGGGTCTATATGGAGCAACCACATGGGTTTGTTGTTCAGGGGGAGTCAAGCTTAGTGTGTCGACTTAGGAAGGCACTATGTGGTTTAAAACAGCCTCCCAATGCATGGTTAGGTTGTTTCAATGCTATAGTACTTGAGTTTGGTCTTCGACGATGTGTAGTGGATCATTATGTGTTTTATCATCATACTTTATCGGATAGGGTCCTTCTTGTTGTTTATAATGTAGTTATTATAGGTGATGATGATAAGGTATTCAAAGTCTCAAACTTTTTCTACAGACAAAGTTTTAAACCAAAGATTTGGGACCGTTGAAATATTTCTTGGGTATAGAAGTATCTAAATCTCATATGCAAATTGTTTCGTCACAGAGGAAGTATGTTCTTGATCTATTGGATGATGAAATTGGATTGTTGGGATCCAAACCGATTGATACACCCATGGATCCTAACAAGTTAGTGCCAGATAAAAGTGATTAGCTACCTAATCCTGGACAATACTAAAGAATTGTTGGAAAGTTGAATTATCCCACAGTCACTCAGCCAAACATATCTTTTGCAACAAGTGATGTGAGTCAATTTTTAGCCTCTGAGGACAAGTCATTGGAACGCAATAATTCGCATCTTGAGACATCTCAAAGGTGCACTAGGAAGAGATATCATGATCAAGGTCACACTTATATACATGGATATACAGATGCAGACTGGGCTGGGTCACCTTCTAACCGAAGATCCAAAACCAAGTATTGTATCCTGACTAGTGGTAATTTGGTTTCTTGGATGAGTAAGAAACAAACTATGGTGGCTAGGTCAAGTACTAAAATATGAATATAGAGTTATAGCTTACACTACTTGTGAACTTGTCTAGTTAAAGAACATATTGGAAAAATTGGGTTTTCACATTCTTAGCCTATGAAGTTGATGTGTGATATCAAGTTGCTTTTCATATTGCCTCCAACCCAGTCTTTCATGAGCGGAAAAAACACATTGAAGTTGATTGCCACTTTGTTCGGGAGAAACTTGTGTAGAAGCTCATCACTACCACTTATGAGAAGTCTCATATACAGATTGCTAATTTGTTTACCAAATCTTTGGGGGGTGCGCATGCTAAATTTATTTGTAACAAGCTAGCAACATATGACATTTATGCTCCAACTTGAGAGGGGGTGTTGAAGGTTATTTATGTCTTTTAGTATTATTATTGACTTAGTATGTTAATTAGTAAGAGTTAGTAAGGGTATTATTGTCATAAGAATGTATTTGATTTGTATTATAATTAAAAGGAGAGAACTATCTTCAAATTAGGTCATTCATTTAATCAAAATCTCAATAGAGATAGTAGATCACCTTGTCTACCATAAACTTGAAAAAGCAATAGCACAATGGAGACTCTAAATCATCTTCTTGAAAAAAAAAAAAAAAAAATGGAACCGTCAAAAAATTGTATATAAGAAACAACATTACTTGACCCCCCCACCCCCCAATAAGCTTAAAACCACCACCCCCCTCACCCCCTCCTAAAAAAAAAAAAACCATCCGTAGCATGAGCAATCAATCTATTCAAAATCGACAGCTAAAATGAGACAATGGATCACTTTTCTAACTCCCTTCAAGGCTCTAAAGTGTAAACCAAGGTTTTTGTTCACCATTTACAATGACAGCAAAACTAGTTGAAGATAAGCACCCACTATCCCCCCCCCCCCCCCCTCCCCCACCTACGAGTGGGCAATAAAAAGCAAAAAACTGAACCAAACCCCAAAACCAAACCAAGAAATTGGTTAACCATTCTTTTGCCTCAAAATTTTTGGTTATAAATTTGGTTTCAATAACCATGATTAACTGAACCAAACCAATATATTATAAATATATAAATACATATTATAGATAATATTATAAAAATTTTAATAATTTAAATTATAAAAAAAATTATATTGCCCTAAAATTGATGCTCAAATTTTTAAAAAATTAACATATTAAAATTTATATTTTAATCATGGAAGAAAAAATATGAATCTGTAGTATATAAAAATTTTAAATTAGATCCAATAGTTTGGTTTGGTTAACCATTGGATAGTGATCTAAAAACTGGTTAACCAAATTTGGGTTAACCATTTGAATTTTAAAGTGGTTCGGTTTTGTTTCCCAGTTTCTAGCGAACTAAAATTTTGGTTCGGGGGACCGAACCATGCCAAGCCCAACCTCCACCTATTACCAAAACACTTCTCCTCCACAACTTGATCAATAAACATCCAGCAAACCCAATCATACACCTACTCAAGATCTAGCTTAAACACCAGCCCCTACCTATGACTCCTCATTGCATCCTCAACTACCTCATCAGCCACTAATAAAAGATCTATGATCTAAAGACCACCCATAAAAACACTAAGAACATGCAATTGCATCATTCAAAACCTATTGGAAAGCACCTTAGCCAAAATCTTACCAAACAATAGCTACCAAATTAAAATGACCGAAAGTCTCTCACTTCAATAGATTTACATCAAAATGATAAAAGTTGAGTTTGTACACCCCCATTAATCATTAGCCCCAAAAACAAAAAAAAAAACCCAGAAAATACAACCAAATTCATCCTTCACAATATCTCCACACGCATTAAAAACAGTCGTAGAAAAACCATAGGTATAGGTGCTTTCTCCTTATCCATCTCAAAGACTATCTTCCTTACCTCGTAAGGACTCCCTAATCACTCAGCAGTACCTAAAGAAATAGGGCACCAATCAACCACGTTGCACCATAATTCCACTAACATCTTCAGAACCGAGGCTCTTATTAAAGCTAGTAATGCCATCCACAATGAAACTAGGATCCCTAACTCCTCCACCAACTCTAGCACCAACTCCTTAATAAAACTCCTCTCCACTTCCACAAACTTTGGCACCAACTCCTTAATAAAATTCCTCCACCTCCCATGTCCTACCCTACCACTTGCCACCCTATAGAAAAGCTAGTATTACATTCCCCTTCTTTTACCCATCACAACCTAGATTTTTACTAAATAATGTCCTATGCTAAAAGTACCTCATCAAGCTCATTTAAAAAATAAGTCCTCCTACCATCCAGCTCTTCAAGCCACAGCCGCCCCTCTTAACTCATCAATCTCCCCAATCCCCTTAAAAATACCATTCTTCTTAAGCCCCATGTCCACTAAAAACTTCCTTATTCCAAGCCTTCAAATTTTCCTTCAAATCTTTAAATTTTATTTGAAATATATGAATTTGATTGTGATTTAAATCTAGTTTTAATTTTACATTAGATTTTATTGTAAAGATTGTCATTAATTAAAATAATAGAAAATGAGATAAAGTTCATGTAGCCAGCTGCCACCTGTGTCAGAATCAATTGTAATTTTTCAGGTCAAAATCGCCATTATAGGTCACATCCAATTAATTAGCAATACTAATGTGCAGGTATCTGCATCAATTGAACCAAAATACATATTCGAAACATGCATCATATGTTAATCTGCATATAAACAACCCTAAGGAGCAGCTCAGTGGTTGGAAGAGCCAATGTAAGAACCATGAGAAGCATAGGTCCTTGTTAATTCTCACAAGGTGCAAATGACTCCTTGGGGGCACCTAAGGTACTTTGTGGCCCACTTACCCATATAATAGGTGGAGGTATCGAAGGCCTAGAGTAGCCAGCTAATTTACAAGATAAAAAAAAATAAGGGCAAAAGACACTCATCTCCCCTGAGGTTTGACAGAAAGACAAAGACCTCCCCTGAGGTTTCAGAAACGCCACAGACGGCAGACCTCCCCTGAGGCTTCAGAAATGCCACAAACGTCCCCTAAGTTTGCTAAAAAGAAACAGACCTCCCCTCAAAAAAATTGTCTTTTTGTAAAACATAAGAGGAGGTTTGTGCCTTTTTGACAAACCACAAGAGAGATTCTTGGAATACTCGAAATCTCAGTTGAGGTCATTGGAATTTTTGAAACCTCAAGGGAGGTCATTGTCTTTTTACCAAACCTCAGAGGAGGTCAATGTCTTTTGCCCAAAAAATAAATAATCTGAATATAAAATAAAGGAAATAAAGTTCAACATCATGTTATCTAAACCAAAAAAAAACGATAGCTGATAGGAAGACCAATAATGATGTCAAGTGACTCAAAGACATTCAGGACTAGGCTCCACAATAAGGGGATTTCAGTCTTGTATATGACTTAAAAAACTCCAGCTCAAAACGTAAGTCTCAAACTGCATTGACAAAATATACCACAGGCTTTTAATCTGTGCTGCTTTCGAACCAATTTTTTTACTCGAGCAGTAGTTCCAAGTTCACTAACATGAAAAGCAACTTCATCAAATCAAAGCCTGTAGAATATTGCCTAGGGTGGAAGTATACCACATCAGTCCTTTTAGAAACTGGTTGATTGAAAAAGCTGAGTCCAATTCTACAAACAAAGATTTGATACCTTCTTAAATTTTCATTTTCATCAAGTTTACTCAAGTATCAGATCAACAATACTCAAGGTGCAATGAGTTGGAAATCACCTGGATTTTTCTCAGATGGCTTCAGAACAAAGGTATTGCCACATGTAACAGCAATTGGGAACATCTGCAGAAATTATATAAAAAATTTAGTCGTCAGAATTCTCCTAATTGTTTTCCTCCCTAGAATATGGAAAATGAAACTTCTAATATGCCACATAGAGAGTTTGCAGGTAAGTGAACATATTATGAACAAGGAATGCTACTGGGGGCACCCACATAAGCTCAACTGCAAAGTGCCAAAATCGATGTCCAGAAGGTGAATTTCTCCAAAGCACCAGCACTCCAAAAAAGAGGAAGTGCCATGACGGACACATATCAGATTTAATTTGTTTAAATAGTTATTCCTAGACAAGTTTCGGACATTGCAAATTAAAGAGTCCAAAACTTGTAGGGCAGGACAAGATAGTCACTATTAAAAGGTTAGAATTAAAAACTTTGAGGAGCAAGTCATAATGCCATCAAAATCTAAGAGATATATTATATTTTCAAAAAGATATGAACCATGATTGATAAAAAGTTCATTTATTAACACAATCATATATTAAGAAATAGAATTTAAGTCTTTGTCTTTTGCCATGTCATGTCTTATTTTTTTAAGATTGTGTGCAAACGTGTCAAGACGCATTTCATGTCGAACACCTGAAATATGATTTTAATCCTCATGTCCTCACCTACTCTACCCATCTATCCCTTACTCCATGAAAATGATGTAATATTTAATGCAACTGAGCATCTAAAACCACCACCACCCCGTTGAAAACTTAACCAAGAAAGAAATGACAAGGATGCATACCCACAAGGAAATCATACATGGAAAGTTAAAGGGGCACATCCCAGCACAAGCACCAAGATGCAATAAGTATCAATTGGACATGTATCACATCGAGCACTCGAAACATGATCTCAATCCTCATGTCCTCACCTATGTCCATATCTCCTTACTCCATGAAAATGATACAATGTTTAATGCAGCTAACCAACTCAAACCACCACCCACCCTCGGCACGGAAAACCCCTAAAAATTTTGAAAGAAAAAATAATACATACATACATACATACATACATACATACATATATATATATATATATATATATATATATATATAGAGAGAGAGAGAGAGAGAACATTGAAAATTTAACCAAGAGAGAAATGACAAGGGTGCATACCCACAAGGAAATCATAGCGGGAAAGTTAAAGGGGCATATCCCAGCACAAACACCAAGAGGTTCCCTGATGCAATAAGTATCAATTCCATTTGATGCATTAGGCACAAACTCTCCCGTTTGCAGAGTCGCCATTCCACAAGCATGTTCAACCACCTCTATAATCAAACCCAAGAAAAAAGGAGATCAATAATTACAGCTTAAGTTAAGACTCAAATAAGTCTTCTCTAGTGATGGAAAAAAATACACACGCACATGAAACCACTAACCTAAACCACGGAGCACATCACCTTGGGCACCTTTCAATGTCTTCCCCTGTTCGATGGTTATATTCATGGCAAGCTTATCCTGATTGAGAGGGCATTTTTCCAATGAATATTAACATTCCTTCTAAATAAATAACAAATAAAAAGTATACTGTTCACATGCTTACAATGTCCCTAAGAATAAGCTCCTGCAGTTTAAACATGATGCGCTGACGAGTTGTAACAGGAGTATTCCTCCAAGAAGGAAAAGCTTGCTTGGCCGCCCTTACTGCAGCTTTAAACTCTTCATAGGTAGTTAAAGGAACTTGAGAAACAACTTCTTGCGTTGCCTAACAAGATAAGAAATCTAAAAACTTGGAAGAACACCAGTAGAAAAAGAGACTAAAGTTTAATGGCATTTATGTACTTACAGGGTTTATGACATCAATGATTGCACAGGATTGTGACTCCACAAATTTCCCACTAATAAGATTGGGAACCTTAAGCTACATTTAACCACAACCCCCACATTAATTATGTTAAGGTATGTACAGGAGAAATTAAAACACCACTTCTTTATTTTGACAACAACCCTTACCGGTTGGCTGTTCATTGATGATGCCTCAGCAGCACCTGTAGAGTTTACAGGAACAGACCTATTAGGCCTCCAAGACTTAAAACTTTTTTCTGCACCAAAAAAAAAAAAAAAACAAAACAAAAAGGATTTTATTCTTTTATTGATAAAAGTATGAAGTATTGAATAACTTACTGATTTCTAATTTGTTCTGTCAGATAGGAGTGAAAATTTTGTGGAAAATACCCATTATTTGATCCATTTATTGGATTATCACATCAAAATTAAAACTAATACAATTTGAAACTTTCATAGATGCCTCCTGTGAGACCTAAAACTTAAATATATACAATCATCTTTAAAACTGCCAAGCTTTACAACAACAGCACTGAAATACAGATGTGTTTAGGCAAAGACGAGAAGCACTTCAAGCCAGCTCCAGAAAACCCCACACAAGACAAGCCTGTGAGAAAAAGTAAAATAACTGAGGCACCAACTAAATGGAACCTAATGACATGGGCCAACTCTGCTATAACTACTAATTTACATTTGATCTTCTAAACACTTTTAATTTCTCGTATGACCAAGAACCATCTGAACCTTGAGGATCAGTAATAAAGCTGCAATCACAGTTTTTCTCCCTAAAGAGCCTTAATAAAAGGAATAAATGAAAATCAGACCAATCACAAAGGCACCATCACTGCTGTACAGGTAAAAAATATCAAGAAGTCACTTTTCTTTTTTTCAAACGGGCTAGCAATGAAATGTTGCCGTTGACTGATAGAAAATTCCGGCTGATTAGTTGGCGAGTCATTATCAATTCCATACATCATACAAGAATAAATAGTGAAAGAATCAGTTTAAAAGCACCACTACTCCAACCAAGAGATCAAATTGCTACAAATACTAGTTATACGGACCAGCTCAACAGCTGTTTAGTTTGATAGACCTTGCATTGAGGTCTGACCTGATAAATTTCCCTGACGAATCTTAGCTTTGAGATTGTACAAATGCCTTGGTGTTGACTGGAGCTCTGGATTATTTTTCTTGAGAGCTTTAAGCACTTGGCGTGGCTTTATACCAGCTTCTGTCATTAGTTTGATTTGCCTGACCTCTTCCTCAGTAAAACGACGACTATAAGGATGTTCTGACATGTCCCTCAATGGTTCATGGTTGTGTTCCCCATTTTTTATTGTAAGAACCCACACATCATCTTCCTTTTTACCTATGGCTTCAAAAGGACAATTTATAAGTCGTGAACATGCTTTTCTTTTGCGCTTACTTTCTTCAATCTTACGCCTGTTGCGATAAACACCTCCTCTATCACAACCAAGTATGACTCTTCTGTCCTTTCTAGACTTTTTTATAGTAACCACATATCCTTGGCTAGCGCCAAAGTCACGAACATGTCTGATAAGGTCTTCGCGATCTTGAAATGTTCCTGATGGTGGTGGAAGCATCCTATTTTGCTCCATATGATCTGTGGGACTTTGATTTTCCATCAGTAATGATAGAAACAATGCCCTGGTTAAAACAATTAAAATAAAAATGAGATTTTTTTCCTTTTATCAGTATACTGCATAAAAGTTTAAAACTTTAGAGGACCAAAAGTAAAAACAAAAAGATCTAAATAATCAAAACCAATGAAACATATAACTGAAACCCCAAATTTTGCATTCTTCTGCTATTGTCTGTCATTTTGAAGGTGAATTCTCAAGTGTAAATTATGTAGATCAATCATTAGCAACTAGCAACACACCCAAGATTCCAATAATGAGTTGAATATGTGGATGCAGTATCATTGAAAGCACACTAGGTGCATATCCAGGCACCTAGGTGAAGCAAGTTAACAAACTATCTTGTTTCAGCAAAGGCAAAGCAACTTTGCAAAGCCAATAAGCATCTGAGCCATCACACAAATTATACAAAGTACATAGGATGAGTCCCTAGGAAAAGGAATATTTTAGGCATAAAATAGATGGATTTGAACAAAATATTCAGACATTTATAGTATTATATATCCAATGTTTACTCTTAATAAATTATATAGTTGAAATGCAAATCAACAAGATGCAATCATTTGTAAAATGGAGCTACAGCTGCTGAAGATAGAATAAGCAGAATCAGCAGCCAGCATATCCAAAAAACTCACTTCAGGCCTCTACTTATTTATAAGCTTGGGTATTTTCCAATTTTTTATAAGATATAATTTTATCCACCACTAAAAAAATGAAACTAGAGTTCAACAATCTTTCATGGGTTTGGCATCGAGAAATAAATACAGAAAGGACCTCTAAAGTGTTTTGAAGCACAAAGGCTCAATTTTCAACAAGTTTGTCACTTAATATGTACATGTGTTTGTATATATAATACTACACACACACATACATATAATACTACACACACACATACACATGTTAGATGATAAAATTAATGATAATTGACAATTTGGTCTTGCATGTGGCTAAAATGTGTCCAGAAAGCCTACTTTACTAATTTAAAGGAGGGAAAAAATCAGCTCGAACCAATCCAACAAAGTCCTAATTCCTACTACTTGTGAGCCTCCGACTAAATCCTTTCCAGCATTCAACTCTGTCTACAGCCATATCCTACAAGTCCTCTGCCAATCATTTCTCACTGCCTCAATCAAACATTAAAAAGGATCCTGCAAAAAAAATTAATGAATGCGACATAGAATTGAATTTCCTAATAAAAAGTCAATATCCATAAAAAAAAAAATGAAGAGCAATAAAGCACGTTTACTGAATCAAGCTGCCTAATTACGTTGATAATAAATCTCTTTTGTCCTCCATCCTCCAGTCAAAATTTTTGTTTAATTCACTAAATTTCTTGAATGTGTTACTAGAAGCACTATATCTAAAGACTTAAGTCCAAAAAAATTATATCCTCTTGATACACTAGATTTTATCCAAGATATTTTTGAAGGAATTTCTCATAATCCATGATACTTTTACAAGTGTTCCTCATAATGCCGTAAGAATATCATTTTTCAACATTTCTGTGATTCTATTTTATATGACACATGCTCCAATAAATCAGGTTTCAGGAATATTACAGTTTAGTTCCCCTTCAGATTCTATCATATGTTACATGGGAAAATATTTCCAAACACTAAAAGAGACTATCCCAATATGTCAAAGTGCTCTTAGGGAAAAGAGTGACTCATAACAGATAAAGGCCAGCAAGTAAATTTAAGCCCTTTAACTCAAACCACAACAGCAAGGCATATTTTATCTAAAATTTAAAAGTTTGATCAGAACTTATGACTATATAATTGCTCTGCATTATTTATGGACATGGATACAAATATCGTGCCACGCCAAATAGTCAAGTGCTAAGCAAGAAATTGCCAAAAGCTCAGAATAGGAATATACATATTTTCGAATACAGACTAGTCGCCAACCATATAATAAAACCAATTATAATAATGATAACAACAACAACAGCGCAATGCATTCATAAATAATATCATGCCATGCCAAATAGTCAAGTGCTAAACAAGAAAGTCCCAAAAGCTCAGAATAAGAATATACATATTTTCGAATACAGACTAGTCGCCAACCATATAATAAAACCAATTATAATAATGATAACAACAACAACAGCGCAATGCATTCATAGTAAAAGCATGACGTACACACATTTCTTAAATGAAAAAAGTGAACTGTTTTGTAGATGCCTAAATAAATGGCAAACAGGAATTAACATGGCTATCAGGCCAACAAGTGTTTGGTACACCAATTACTGATTGGGAGAAGACCCTGCATATCATAAAGTCCAAACCCAGGCGGCCTAGCGCAGACAAACGTGTGAAAAGAAAAACAGAAGTTACAAGACTGCCTCTTGATGCCAGCTAAGAAGTACCTGCCCACTCTATCTCATGACAAGTTTGCAATCACTGCTCCTACAACTGTTTCCCAAATAAACAATTTTACTAGAGTATAGCGGACACACCCCAACCATTGCACAAAAAAAAAATATAAAAAACAAAAACAAAAACAAAAATAAAACTAGAATTTCCATCAAGTTTGCACATCACACACACTCTGCCCTTCTTACATGTGCATGAAGCCAACACGCCAAATGTAGATCGTAAAGAAATGCCCCAATCAACCATTTTTAGACTTTCAAAGGCAGATGGAGACAAAACAATTAGCCTGATGGACAAAACAACGGATTGTTGAGCCTTTGACAAATGACAATTCAATTTTTCCCAATTTTAACTAACTGAGGATGACCACTTAATTGCACTGTTTTCTTGAAACCTACGGTCCCCATCTATGCCATTATCAGATTAAGAAAACACAAATTGGACACGCAAAAACGCTTAAGATGCACGTATACATAATCTAACAATCTTCTTCCATGCTCAAAATATATTTCAAGTAAATACAAACACATACACACTATATAAGTAAAACACCTATAACAATGACATTGATTTTGTTCATGCATGAATACATAAAAAGATATCATCGTCTTCACAGACAATACTCTAACGACATATATGGCAACTCAACAGTACAATTAAAGTGAGTTTAGCCAACGAAGCAGAACTAGAAGAAAAGAAGTTTCATTCTCTTCCTTCTGAGGAAAACCACAACCGAATCAATCAGAATCAAAACAACAAAACAAACAAAAAATTAAGCAGATCAACAATGTCCATACAGCATTAAATCGTCCGCAATTCAACACCAAAAATGCAGCGAAAATTTCCGTATCCGCAACAATTCCAATTTAAACGAATCAAGATTCAAGGACGAACCTTTATGAGAGAAAAATCAATCGCGTCAGTCTTGGAGATCGATTCCTCGTCACTCTGCTCCTCTGTCCCCTGAAGCGAGAGAAAGAGAGGGAAAAGCTAAGAAAGTGAGGGAAATTTTGAAGGTTTGATGACGGCCATCGCTTAAAGAGTTCGAACGGGACGCCCCCGAGTTTGATACACCCAGCACGCCCTTCTTCACTCTAAGGGGCAACGGTGCGACCTTCGGGGAACACCAAGCCCACGCTCTCCCGTAGCGCGTGTCGGAAGCAAGGAAGATCCAACGCGTATATGTTCTGTTTGTAGTTGACGCGCTCGGAAGAGAGTGCGGTGAGGGGAATGCTTTGTAGTTTGGTGTAGCGATTAGGGGTAGTTTTGGGATTTCAGAGACCGGGTGTGCCCTTCATCAAGAGGAGTGAAGAGAGAGAGATTTGGTGCTGTGCATGCATCGGCAGCTCTTGTTCCTGCTGCTGGCTGATTAGTGGACCACAGTGTTCCTCCACGAGTCATTTATGTTTTTTTTTTGGAGAAAATCACGGGAAATTTTTTTAATTAAGGGGAAAACAATGATGAACTATAAGACCACGTTTGGAAATAGTGATACTGAGAATCAGGATTTGGTTTATGTTGGTGTGAGAAAGTTTTTTATGTTGTGTTTGGGAGTTTAATTTTTTATCAAATTACTTATATATTTATATTTTATAAATATTATAAAAATGAGGATCTATCGTTAATGTCTTTTATTTTTTATTTTCTGTTTGAAAAAATAGATTATAAAAATATATTTATTTATATTGTCCTTTTTTGTTTCTATTATTGGTTTTCAGCTATTTGCGAAAAAATTGAAAACCAAAATTACGATTCTCAATTATTTTGGCAACTTGTTGTAAGAAATTTTAATATTTAGAAATAATTTTTTTTATTAAATCATTCATTTTATACATTTTTGAATTAAAATAAAATAATCATATGAATTTACATATGAGTTAAATATATATAAAATTTTGCTTAATTTAAATATAAAAAAATTGATCAAATTACTTATATACTCATATTTTCTAAATGTTACACTCACACACACACACACATATATATATAAAATAACTTGTAAATTGAAGACATTTTTTAAAAATAATTGAAAAAAAAATAAAAATAGAGACTTGCACATGCTTAAATCTAAGGGTATTATTTCAAATTTTTAAACACAAAATATTTTTTTCGCTTTGAGTTTCAATAGGAGATTAAGCTATCAAGTTCAGCTACGTAACATGAGTGATGTTATCCATTACGAGCCCATGACATTACAGGTCCACATGATACGATGAAGATGAAGAACACAAATGGGGTCCATACCCTCCTCTCTCTCCTCCTGTCACGTGAGTCTGTGACATTAAGCTTTTTCATATAATACATATAATCAATACACCATCTCAAATCCCTTCTTATCTCTTTCAATGTTTGAATATATAGCCCCCAATAAAAAAAAAAATGTCTCAATATGAAATAATAGAATATTCTTTGAGCGATAACTAAAAGAGGAAAAAAGTTGAGCATTTAAAATTTTGACTTTTACAAGCAAAAAAAGAAAGAAAAATATTTATCGTCTAATTTCAAAAGTAATAATATTAAAATCAAAGTGAGTACTTCAACAATTTAGTCGTTGATTACAATATGTCCTTGAGAAGACTGAAAAATAAGGATTGTTTCAAAAAATTAAATGTTGAATCTTAAGATTATTTAATGGCTTTGATAATGTATTGAATAATCATTAATAACTAATGTAATGTCTTAATTTTTTTTACTAATATTGTGAACATCTTAAGATTATTTAATGGCTTTGATAATGTATTGAATAATCATTAATAACTAATGTAATGTCTTAATTTTTTTTACTAATATTGTGAAAAATTAGTTGAGTTAATAGTTGTGTTGTATATAATGGGATAAAAATGGAGAGAAATTAAAATTACCATGAAAGGAAATAACGTAATGGTTAAACTCTTTTTTGTCCAAACTTCAAGTCGCTATTGAGAGAATTTCTTCTACAAGTTTTTTCTTTTTTTCGTTTTTTCTTTTCCTTCTTAATGACTATATCGACTTAATGAATTGCCATGCAGCACTTCATAGAAATTAAAAAGTAAACTTTGCGCTTTGACAAATATAAGATTATGAATATTATGTTAGGAAATGACACCAAATAACAAAATAAAGAGAGAACAAAGTTACCCTTTCACTTAATTAACATTATAAAATACAAAAGTAGAAACATGTCGTTATTTTTGTTTTTTTCCTTTAACATTTTACTACTAGAGATTCATGTGATGCATGGAATATTTACCAATTTAATTTTTTTTTTTTAGTATTGTTGTGCAATATACATGCTTTATGATTTGTCAATAAACTATATTTTTAAAGGTAAAAATAAAACATTAAAATAATTGATTATAAACATAAATTTTCATCTTTTATTTATCTCGATCATTAATTACAATTTGGCTAATTAACTTCTGAATAAACTACTAATTGTTTTTAACATAATGCCAACTAGTTGTATGAACTTTGAGATAGATGAAAAAGTTAAAGAAGAATAAAAAATTAAATTGACCAATTTATAATATTTTAAACAAATACACAATCAATGTGTGTCATTTGCCCATTTAATGGACATGTTTCCTTTTTAAAACAAGCATAAATTTTTTTCTTAAATTGTGTGGAGCATTATGATAACTATATTATTTATTTAATTTGTGCATGAAAAATTTGATTAGTTGTTGTAGTTTTTATTTTTGATTCAAAATAACTAAAAAAATAATATTGGGGTTCTGGATGCTAGGTGGATGTTAGAGAAGACCTCTTGTTTTGCGTATTTCTTATCTTTGTTTTCATGTCTCTCCCTCTAGTAGTGTTTGAGAATTTAAAATTCATTATATTCCTTTAAGTTTCTGTTGTGCAAATCAATGCGCATCGTGCGGAAACTGATCGTACAATGTAGCAACTAACAATGAATAATGTGGAAATATAATTACATAGATTATAAAGAAAGTAAAAAACAATGACACAAATGATTGACGTGGTTCAGTAATTTACCTACGTCCACGGGAGCAAGTAGCTATAATTTTCACTATCTTTAAAACCTGGGTTATTGCATTGTATATATGCTAACTCTTACATACAAAGCAATTAAAAAGTTCCCTAAATACTTTTGTATCAACCCCCGGAGGTTTTCCCTCCAAGTCTCCAACCTATTCAATTTTCCAATTCAAAATTCAAAAAATAATGTCGAGCAAAACCGTCAACGGTTTGAGACAAATTGTCGATGGTTTCTTACTGAGACTGAAACCGTCGACAGTTTTATACAAAATATTGACGATTTCTTTCCAAGACCAAACCGTCGATGGTCTCTACCAAACCATCGATGTAACCATCGATGGTCTCTGTCAAACCGTCGACGATTTCTTCCCGAGCCTAACATCGTCGATGTAACTCTGCAAACGGTTGACGGTTTATTCTGTAAACCAGCTTCTCTATTTTTCCAAACCATGTTTTCTTTGTACATGTATTCTACTTAAAATATAAATCACAAACTACAACAATTTCTAGCTTGGCGAATATACACCCCTTAGGAGAAAAATGAAAAAAATAACTTGCAGCTCCACCTGAGATAATAGGTTGGGATGCCTCCCATATATTTAGCAACTGGAAACGTTAATCAAGTCCAAGCAATGCTTGAACTTGTCCATGGTAACAGGCTTTGTCAACATGTTTGCTACATTCTTAGAAGAGCGAACTTTATCAAGTAAGAGTTCACCAAAAGAAACCAATTCGATGATCCTGTGAAACCTTACATCTATGGGCTTGGTCCTAGCATAATACACCTGGTTCTTCACCAAATAAATAGAACTCTGACTATCACAACTCAACTGAACTCCACATTGTTGAATACATAACTCCTTGACTAATCATGTAAGCCACAATGCTTCCTTGGCAGCTTCGGTAACTGTCATATACTCCGACTCAGTTGTAGATAGTGCAACTAGAGACTGTACCGTGGACCTCTAACAAATAGGCCCTCCCACAAGGGTGAATACATACCCTGTGGTAGACCTCTTGTCATCAAAGTCCCCTACATAGTCTACATCCACATATCCCATAACTGAAGGATCAGTCTATTGTCTGTTGAACATGATGTCATAGTCTGTAGTAGCCCTCAAGCATATGAAAATCCACTTGATTGTATCCCAATGTTGTCGACCCGAATTTGAAAAAAACTTACTCACTACATCGATAACTTGTGCCAGATTCGGTTTTGTACAAACCATAACATACATCAAGCATCCCACTACACTGTCATATAAGACCTTTGACATTTCATAAACATCATCATCTATCTTTGGGAACTAGGCAGAAGACAATCTAAAATGATTCGCCAACGATGTACTTACCGATTTTGCATTGTCCATGTTAGACCTCTCTAACACCCTCTCAACATAGCTACCCTGAGATAACCACAATCTACCTGAAGTTCTGTCCATGCGAATCTCCATCCCAAGAATCTTCTTGGCGGCACCCAAATCCTTCATGTCAAATTGTTTACTCAATAGAGTTTTCAACTAATTTACCTCAGTCATACTCCTCGTAGCAATTAACATGTCATCTACATAAAGCAACCGAAAAATAAGTGAATCATCATTAAGATTCTTCACATAAATGCAACAATAATACTCATACCTTCTGTAGCCAATTCAGATCATGTAGGAGTCAAAATGCTTGTACCACTACCTCAGAAACTGTTGCAACCCGTAAAGTGATTTTCTCAATTTAGAAACCAAGTGTTTTTATCCAGGTTGACTAAACCCTTATGACTGTGCCATGTAAATTAGCTCTTCTAAAACACCATGAAAAAACATTGTCTTTACATCCATCTGCTCCAAATGCATATCAAAATGCGCCACCAATCCCAATACTACCCTGATGGAAGTGTGTTTGACAGGAGAGAATATCTCATCATAATCAACTTCTTTCCTCTGTGAATAACCCTTTTCTACTAACTGAGTCTTGAGCTTCTCTCATTATTTTTCTAATACCGCTTCTTTCTTCCTATACACCCATTTGCATCCTATCGCTTTTTTTACTTCTGGAATCTCCACCAACTCCCACACCTGGTTCTTATGTAGTGACTCCATCTCCTCCACCATAGCACCCATTCATCTACTTTTTTATTGGTTGTGCAGCGCCTCTAGAAAAGTAGTAGGATCCTTGCTACTAGTGAGTGCATAAGAAACTAGATCATCAAATTCATACCTGGGGGGTAGCCTGATAGTACGTCTAGGCCTATCTATAGCTATATTGTGAAGTTGATGGTTTCTTGAGCTAGAACTCTTTGCATTCTGAACATTCTCATCTCTACCATGAGTCTCTAACTTTGCCCGCACACACATGCTCATTGTTGTTATAGTTTTCTAACACTTGTTTATCTTCTTCTTCCTTCTGAGTATGCTGCAACATGGTTTTCTCATAAAAAACCACGTCTCTATTGATCACCACCTTGTTTACCTTTGGATCCCACAACTTGAACCCTTTCACACATTTATGATACCCTAGAAAGATACATCGTCTAGACTTTGCATCAAACTTTGATCTCTTCTCACTAGAAATGTGCACATAGGATGGACATCCAAACACTCTATAACTAGAGTAGTCTACCGCGCTGCCTATCCACACCTCCTCTACAACTTTCCCATCTAGTGATGTCCTTCGTAATCAGTTAATCAAGAAACACACCATATTTACTGTCTCTACCTAGAAGTTCTTTGCAAGCCCTACATTTAACTTGAGATATCGAGTTCTTTCAGCTATAGTTATGTTCATCCTTGCGTACTGTGAAATGTGTTCTTATGACATGTTGTTCACACAACTCCATAAACCTCGAATCAGTGTACTCAGTTCCATTGTCTAACCTGAGGCATTTTAATTTTCCTCTTGTCCTACTTTTCCACCTTAACTTTCTATAATTTGAACTTGGAAAACTAACTTGTGCTGCATAAAGTATACCCAGACCTTTCATGAGTAATCATCGACAAAACTCACAAAGTACATATGTCCTCCCTGTGATGCCACACTTACTGACCCCAAAACATTTGAATGAATATAGTTGAGAATTCCCTTCATTTTGTGTGTGGTTGTCTTGAATTGCACCCTATTATGTTCCCCAATAACACAATACCTACAAAAATTCATCTTGCATGTTTTAACACCCTTCAAAAGATTTCTCTTATGAAACTCCATCATCCCACGCTCACCCATATCCCCTAACCGCATATGCCATAAGACAGCATTATCTGACTTAGACTCTGCAGCTGCAACCCCGCTTACAACTGTGGTACCTAGCAATTTATATTCCCTGCTAACTTCTGCCCCTTCATCATGGTTAAGACACCTTTTCTCACATTCATTTCCCCACTTACAAATTTATAACTAAACCCGTTACAATCTAAAGTGCCCAATGAAATCAGATTCTTTTGTAGATCTGGTATATGCCTAACATCACATAACTTTCTCACAAGACCATCAAAAATTTTAATTTTGATATTCCTAATCCAAAAATTTTGCATGAAGCATCATTTCCTATTAGAATAGAACCAGAATTTACTAACCTGTAGGTGTTGAACCAATCTTTATTTGGTGTCATGTGGTAAAAGCACGCCGAATCCAAGATCCAAGGATTCGTGAGACGATCTAACCTTGATGGAACACAAAGCATATCACCATCACCGTTCTCAGAGTCTCATTCTTCTACTACATTCGCAGATTTTGATGAACCCTCTTGATTTTCAACATTCCCCTTTTTCTTCCTTGGACAATATTGTTTTATGTGCCCTTTTTCCCGCACTTAAAATACCATATGAAAGTTAAGGTGTAGTCCCAAGAGGGGGGTGAATTGAGTTATTAAAATTTTCTTTTAATTTTTTTTTATTTTTTTTAGAATTCTCAACCTTTTGTTAATTTAGCAAATACACAGCAAAAGCTTAGTTGTTTAATCAATCGACAAACCAGCACTTAATCTCAACACAAATAAACAATCCACTCAAACACAATATACTCAATTAAGATTGAAATGCAACACTTTTTAGCTTTAGCATAAACCTAAAGAAGAATTTGTAGCCCTATGTATATGAATGAAATTTGCTTGCTCTCTCTCAACTAAGATTTCTGCAAACGATTAAACAACGTATTCCTTTTTGGGTTTTCATAAAAGTTTAATCAAATGTACTTTCTTAAGTTAAGAGTCTTTTTAATCTCGTTTTTTTATTTATTTTCAGCAATCTGCACTTTGCATACACACCACACAATATATATGATGAAAGTAAAGAGAAGGGTAAGAGTGAGACTGATATTTTTACGAGGTTTGGCTTATCCCCAGCCTACATCCTCGCCTTAGGCCAATACCACCTAAGTTTTCCACTATAGCACTCCTTTCCGGGCAAAGCAAACCTTTACAAATTCCTCCTTAAGGGTAGAGCCCCCTTTCCAAGCGATACCCCATGCTCAGTCACTCCTTCATTAGGCTAGAGCAACGTCTCTCCAAGCATACCCCACGCTCGGTCTAACAACGATTCAAGAACTTGAATCGTATACAAAATAAGAAACAAATATTGGTGTACAAAGACACTCTCCAAAAGAGTAGATTAGTACAATTGAAATCTATATACTTCAAACAAAATCATTGTATGGAAAGATGAAGCTCAAAAAGATATCACTAGGGTTCTTTCTTAGTTGTAGAACTCAGTTAAGAACACAAGAACCGTGGCCTTTAAATTAGAAAAATCTCAGTAGTGAAATTTTGAAATTGATTGCATTAGAGAGCTTTGAGAGAATTGGGAGATTTGAGAGAAAGAAAGCTTGATTGCTGTATTTTCTTGGTGTATTTAATCCTTAGCCTTGGGAGGTTATTTATATATGAGAAATTAAATCTATTTCGTGTTTCCTCCTCCAACTCCCGCGAGGCCTCTTCTACTACATGATTCCTCCACAAAACTTTTACTAATGGAATTCTTTTAGTACACAATTCATGTTCCTTTCTGTCTAGAATCTGCACTGGCGTCTCCTCATATGTTAGTGTATCTTTGAGCTCTATCTCCTCGTATCTAATTGCGTGGGAGGGATCTGGGACGTATTTCCTTAACATAGAAACATAAAATACGTCATGTATTCTGGATAGAGTTGGTGGTAAAGCTAGCATGTAGGCGACTAGACCCACTCTCTCAAGTATCTCGAATGAGCCAATAAACCTAGGGTTCATCTTACCCTTCCTCCCGAATCTCATAGCCCCTCTCAATGGTGCTACTTTCAAAAACACCTAATCTTATAATTCAAATTCCAGTTTTCAGTGGTGAGTATCTGCGTAACTTTTCTACCGAATCTAAGCTGCACTAATTCTATCTTTAATAAGTTGGACTTTATCTTATGTTTGTTGCACTAATTTTGGTCCCAATACTCGTCTCTCACCCATTTCATCCTAGTATAATGGAGAATGACACCTCCTACCATACAATGCCTCGTAAGGTGTCATCCCGATGCTGACCTGATAGTTATTATTATACGCAAACTCAACCAACAGCATATACTAGGTCCAACTACCCCCAAAACTAGCACACATGCTCGAAGCATATACTCGAGTACCTGAATCGTCCTCTCTGTCTGCCCATCAGTCTAAAGATGAAAAGTTGTGTTGAATGATAACTAAGACCCAAAAGCCTCCTACAAGCTCCTCCAAAACCATGATGTGAAACGTGGGTCACGGTATGAGACTATAGATAATGGCACTCCATGAGGTTGAATTATCTTTTGAATGTAGATCTCTGTCAGTCAGTTCATAGGGTAACTAACTTTAATAGGTAGGAAGTGGGCAGTCTTCGTCAGTCGGTCAACAATCACCTAGATAACATTCTGACCATGTAACGCTAGTGGTAAACCTGTGAAATCCGTGGATATATGGTCCCACTTCCAGTCAGGGATGTGGAGTGACTGCAACTATCTTACCGACCTTTGGTGCTCAGCCTTTACCTGTTAGCACGTCAAACACTGCTGCACGAATTCAGCTATCTCCTTCTTCATACCGCTCCACTAAAAAGATTCCCAAAGATCTCGATACATTTTAGTACTACCAGAATGAACTGTATATAGGGATCTATGTGCCTCCTCTAAGATAGATCTTCTAATCTCAGCATCTGTAGGAACGCAAAGTCTAGTATGCAACTGTAGGACTCCATCATCTGATATACTGAACTCCTCCCCCTGACCGTTATGCACTTTCTCTATCAACTCTACCAACTCTACGTCATTTCTCTGAGCAACTTTTATTCTCTCCTGCAACGTAGGTTGCGTCACCAGATTGGCAATAAATGTCTGGTGACCTTCCTCTACCAGTTCCACACCTAAACTTTCCAAGTCCATCTGTATCGGATGCTGAATCTCGACTACTGACATCACTGTTCCTACTACTTTCCGGCTTAGTGCATCAGCCACCACATTTACTTTTCCTGGGTGGTAGCTAATGGTGCAATCATAATCCTTAATGAACTCTAGCCATCTCCTTTGCCTCATATTCAAATCTTTATGGGTGAAGAAATACTTTAAACTTTTATGATAAGTGAAGATCTTGCATTTCCCACCATAAAGATAGTGCCTCCAAATCTTCAAAGCATATACCACTGCCGCTGACTCTAGATCATCCACGGGGTAATTCTTTTCATACTCCTTAAGCTATCGAGATACATAAGCAATAACTCTTCTATGCTGCATTAACACATATCCCAGTCCCTTCAAAGATGCATCGCTGTATATAACAAATCCATCCTCTCCTGATGGAATAGACAGTACCGGTGCAGTGACCAACCGCCGCTTTAACTCCTAGAAGCTCTGTTCACAATCATCGGTCTATTCAAACCTCATATTTTTTCTCGTGAGTCGTGTTAGTGGACCTGATAATATGAAAAAACCATCTACAAATCTTCGGTAGTAGCCTACCAATCAAAGAAAACTTTTGACCTCCTGGACATTTTTCGGTCTCACCCAATTCACCACTGCCTCTATTTTACTCAGATCAGTTGATATTTCATCCCTGGAGATCACATGCTTAAGGAAAAATAACATGCCTCAACCAGAATTCACATTTCTTGAATTTAGCATATAACTACTTCTCCCTTAACACCTGTAAAAACCAGCCTCAGATGATCCTTATGTTCCTCAAAACTCTTCAAATAGACCAGTATATCATTAATAAATACAATAACAAACTGGTCCAAATACTGATGGAATACCCGATTCATTAAATCCATGAATATTGCTGGTGCATTAGTCAATTCGAATGGCATTACCAAGAACTCGTAGTGCCTGTACCTGGTTCAGAAATCTGTCTTCAAAATGTCCTCTGCTCTAAGTTTTACCTGGTGGTAACCCGACCGAAGGTCAATCTTAGAATAGACCTGGGTCCACAGGAGTTGATCAAATAGATCATCAATTCTAGGAAAAGGATATTTATTCCTGACTGTCAGTTTTTTATTTCTCTATAATCTATGCACATCCTCATAGTCTCATCTTTATTCTTCACAAACAAGACTGGTGCTCCCTAAGGCGACACACTAGAATTGATAAATCCTTTATCCATCAATTCTTGCAGCTAGTCTTTCAATTCTTTCATTTTAGCTGGAGCCATTATATACGACACTTTAGATATTGGTGCCGACCCTAGAAGTAGATCCACAGTAAATTCAATATTTTGATCTAGTGGTAAGTTAGGTAATTCCTCTAGAAAGACATCTGGAAATTCTTTGACTACTAGAATATCTATCTATTTCAACTCTTCTTCTAGAATCTCCTTTATATATGCAATATAACCCTCGAAACCACTTATATATGCAATATAACCCTAGAAACCACTCTGAAGCGGCTTCCTCACCTGAATTGCCGGCACTAACTGTCACGCCCTGAACCCCGAAATGGGACCCAAGGGTGAAAATGTAATCTAACCTATCCCTGTATCCGATAAAACATCCAAAGATACAGTACAATGGATGAGGGTCCGACCATGTGGGGCTCCCAGGAACCCTAAACACATCCAAACACAATCATATATGTAGCGAAAAAAGGTCATTCCATATCAACTTATACAGTACCATACTAGTTTCTATAAAAGAGCAAAACACAACTCTATCAAAAACGTACAAACGGGTGCCCAAATACATCTCAAAATGGCAACCCACCAAAAATACAGTCCTAACACTTACCCAAGCGCAAATCGCATTACACCGGCCACTACGCTCCCTACACCAGGACGCTAGTTCCGGTTATTCGAAGGACCTGTAAAAATGTACGTACAGTAGGGGTGAAACACCTCTCAGTAAGGAAGAACACAGGTTATATCGGTGTGTGACATTTGAGTGTTATCATGATACAACATACATGTAGTTAAATGCAATCCAGTACTAGTTCACACAATGCATACACGCACACATACACATACACATGATCAACAATCCTGGTGTCGTCACACCCTTCGGCCCGAAGCCAGCCCACGACATACGGCGTTGGCCTGTAGCCAACTTGTGAACATAGCGCCACCGGAACATGGCTAGTCCCCGACTCCCATGGTATCGTACCAGGGCTAAACTGGTGGATCCACACCCTTCGGCCTAATCTGCCGGAATACGCTCACACCCTCGGATATAGAGCCAAACGCTCTTGCCTATGTTGCAGGCGATAAAGACACGCCCTCAGATATAGAGCCGGACACTCTCAGTACCTGGAATAATTTTAGAACCGCGTTCCTACTAGCATTTCAACATATCACACACACATGCATGCTCATATAACTAAACAAACCACACCCATTTGGTAATCTAAATCATGGTTTCTCAAACAAATAGAGTTTAAACAAGTCAAGGCATGGGATCCCAATAATCCAGTATAAATCAACATATACGATCGGTTTTCAACAAAACCAGGGATGCAGCCCGTCACCCCCTTTTCCCAAAACTGTAATAATGAAAAACCCATAGTTTTCCCAATTAAATCCCCGCAAATGAGTAGCCAAAACACACACAGGACCGTGAACCACAGTTCCACTGAGTCCGATTTCAAAAATAACCGATATAAACACAGTTCCCCTTACATTTTCCCCGAAAAGCAAATCCTAAACTCCAAGGCCTCTAAACAGTGAACCGAGTTCCAAAACCTACAAATCACAGTACAGAATATGCTCACAAGACTGTTACCTGCAAAACTACCGAATCAGAATTGAAAATCGAGCCTTACCTCAATTTTACGCCGAAACCCAAAAATCTCCAAAACGGAATTACGATCAATAGAAATTGTAGAGAATCCTTCCACGATCCTCGTGGTAACTTCAGATTCCCGATTCCATCAACGATCGGCGAAGAAATCTAGAAAGAGATAGAGTAGGGAGAGTTCTAGAGAGAGATATTTGAAGTTTCTTAGTGAGGAAGTAATGAAATTTCTATTTATAGCCCTTTGACCTGGGTGAATTCGTCGGCGAAATGGCGCACTCATCGACGAATCTGCCATTACCTTTGTCGACGAATTGGTGGCCTCGTCGACGAGTCAGGGATCTCCGATTTTTCTGAGATTCCTCGGCTTCTCCTCATCGACGAGTCTCTGAATTTCGTCGACGAGAAGAACAAAGGCTTCGTCGACGAAATCTGGCTTCGTCAAGAAGGCTTGCTCTTTACCAAAATGCCCCTCTCTTTAATATTTAAACCCACTTATCACAGTTCGGGTTCTTACAATCTCCCCTCCTTACAAAAATTTGTCATCTCTCATGCATAGATTCATATACATACAATTAAACACATATATATACCACTCTAGAGAAAAACTGGCGACCACTACAGCGTAGCCCCATTATACACATACACATACACATACATACCCTCACTTATGGAGGAGGAATACCGTGGTTACATATACAACTGTTTCAAGAGTTCACAATACACACACTCCCGACGACTAACCACCTATCCCAACCCATAGTAGGATCATGTACAAGTGCTCAAAACAACTATGGATACTTCCGGCGTATTTCCATTTCCAATTCCTAAGAAACTTCCTCAACCTCGTGGTTCCGCCACAATACCTTCACTGATGGTATCTCTTTGGTACAAAACTTCTAAACTTTACGGTCCAGAACCTGAACAAGTATCTCCTCATACGCTAAAGTATCCCCAATTTCCAACTCATCATAACTAATAACATGTGAAAGATCCAACACGTACCTCCTCAACATAGATACCTGAAACACATCGTGGACCCTCGAAAGTGCTGGAGGTAATGCAATCCTGTAGGCCACCGGACCCACTCACTCAAGTACCTCGAATGGTTCGATATACCTTGGGCTCATCTTGCCTTTCCTCCCAAATCTCATCACTCCTTTCATCATAGCAATACGCAGAAATAACTTACCCCCCCCACTTCGAACTTTAAATCATGGTGGCGAACATCTGCGTAACTCTTCTGCCGACTCTTAGCTGATCTAATCCTCTCTCGGATCAAACCCACCTTCTCAGATGTCTGCTGCACAAGTTCAGGTCCTAACACCTTACGTTCACCAACCTCATCCCAACACAAAGGAGATCGACACCTCCGACCATACAAAGCCTTAAACGGTGTCATCCTGATACTACACTGGAAACTGTTATTATAAGCGAACTCTACAAGTGGCATAAACTGTATCTAGCTACCACCGAAGTCTAACACACAAGCTCGCAATATCTTCCAATATCTGTATTGCCCTCTCCGACTGTCCATCAGTCTGGGGGTGGAACGCTGTACTAAAAGTAAGTTTCGTCCCCAATGCCTCTTGCAAGCTCATCCAAAATCAAGAAGTAAACCCCAGATCCCGATCTGATACTATGGACACCGGTACTCCATGCATTCTCACAATCTCATGTAGATACAAATCTGCTAGCCTACTCAAAGGATAGCCAACTTTCATTGGTATAAAATGAACATATTTTGCCAATCTATCCACGATCATCCAAATAGCATTATGTCCGTGAAGCACTGGGGGCAAACCGGTCACAAAATCTATGGAAATATGCTCCCATTTCCACACCGGAATAGGCAAAGGTTGCAACGGCCCTACCGGCCTCTGATGTTCAGCTTTCACCTACTGACACGTCAGACACTGCTCCACGAACTGAGCAATCTGCCTCTTCATACTAGACCACCAGAAGATCTCGCGCAAGTCCCAATACATCTTTGTACTACCAGGATGTACCGTATACATAAAACGATGCGCCTCCTCTAGAATCGTCCTTCTGATCTCATCATCATTCGGAACACATAGCCTGGTCCCAAACCTCAACACACCTCCCTTAGAGATGTTAAACTCTGTAGCCAATCCCTGTTGTACCTTTTCCATAACCTCTGCCAACTCTGCATCACTAGCCTGCGCAGCTTTTATATGCTCAAACAAGGTCGGTTGGACCACCAAACCAACAAGATAAGCATGATGATCACCAACCACCCACTCTATACCTGAGCTTTCCAAATCCCGTCTGATGTGACACTGAGTTACAATCGCAGATACAGCCATAGGCCCTGACTTCTGACTCAACGCATCAGCCACCACATTAGCCTTCCCTAGGTGATAACTGATCGTGCAATCGTAGTCGTTAAACAACTCTAGCCACCGCCTTTGCCTCATGTTCAACTACTTCTGCATGAAGAAATACCTGAGGCTCTTATGGTCAGTAAAGATCTCACACTGATCCCCGAACAGATAGTGTCGCCAAATCTTCAATGCATATACTACAGCAGCCAATTCTAGATCATGCGTAGGGTAATTCTTCTCATATTCCTTCAGTTGCCGAGAGGCATAAGTTACTACCCTACCCTTCTGCATGAGCACACATCCCAGGCCTTTCAGAGACGCGTCACTATAAATCACAAACCCACCATCCCCCGAAGGAATGGTTAACGCTGTAGTAGTAATGAATCGATGCTTCAACTCCTGAAAGCACTGCTCGCAATCACTGGTCCACTCAAACTGGACTCCCTTCTTGGTCAATCGTGTCAGAGTTCTAGACAGTTTAGAGAAACCCTCTATGAACCGACAATAGTAACCTGCCAGTCCTAGAAAACTCTGAACCTTCTACACATTCTTCGGCCTTACCCAGTCGACCACAACTTCAATCTTGCTAGGATCAACTGATATACCATCCCCAGTAACCACATGGCCTAAGAACGCAATCTGATTCAACTAGAATTCACATTTATTCTATTTAGCATACAACTTCTTCTCCTGCAGAATCTGTAACACTAATCTCAAATGTTTCAGGTGCTCTTCCGTACTCCTTGAGTATACTAGAATGTCATTGATGAACACCACCACGAACCGATCCAGGTACTCATGGAAAACCCTGTTCATTAGATCCATGAACACCGCCAGAGCATTCGTCAACCCAAAAGGCATGACTAAGAACTCATAATGGCCATATTTGGTCCGGAAAGCAGTCTTCGCTACATCCTCCGCTCTAACTTTCACCTAATGATATCCTGATCTCAAGTCAATCTTCAAAAATACCCGTGTTCTATGTAACTGGTCAAAGAGGTCATCTATACGAGGCAAAGGATAGCAATTTTTCACAGTTACCTTGTTAATCTCATGGTAATCAATGCACATCCGCATTGACTCGTCCTTCTTCTTCACAAACAGTACTAGAGCTCCCTAGGGCGAAACACTAGGTCAAATGAATCCCCTGTCCAGTAATTCCTATAACTGCTCCTTTAACTCCCTAAGTTCTATTGGAGTCATCTGGTATGGAGCTTTAGAGATCGGTGCCTTACCGGGCAGTAACTTTATCACAAACTCCACCTCACGATCCGGAGGTAAATCGGGTAAACCATCTAGAAACACATCCGGGAAATCGCTGACTACCCGAATGTCCTCGAGTCTTAACTCATCCTGCGGTGGTTCCTTCACATACACTAGGTACTCCTGACATCCATCCAAGAGTAGCCTCCTAACCTGTAGTGCCAACAGAATCTGTGGCGCTGGATGCACACACGATCCCACGAATTCATACTCCTACTCCCCAGGAAGTCTGAAAACTACCACCTTCCTACGAAAATCGATCACAGCATAACTGGAGAACAACCAATCCATCCCCAGAATGATATCAAACCCCGACATGTCGTATACCACAAGATTCATCGATAGCAGCTTCTCCTGAATTTCCACTGGGCAGTCTACCAACATCTTCCTACAGAAAGATACACTCCCAGATGGCGTAGTAACAAATAACACCTCATTCATGTCTTGAGTCTCAACCCCACACCGTCCCAAAAAATTCACAGACACAAAGGAATGGGTTGCACCCGAATCAAACAAAACATAAGCTTTATTCGAAAGCAATAATAAAGTACCTGTCACCACGTTACTTGCATGCTCAGCGTCCGTTGGAGTAAAAGAGTATACTCTGGCCGGAGCTGTATTTGTCTGAACGGTTCCCTGAGGTATCTGGTTGCTCCCTCGGTTCCCACTGAATGCAGGCACATCTCGCTTCGGTGCACAACAATCACGAGACATGTGGCCTGGCTAGCCACAGCTGTAGAAGTTACCCCCAAATGACCAACACTCACCCTTGTGCCATCTGGTACAACGACCACTAGTTTGGCTCCCTTGAGAATCCTGGCGCTCGGTATTCGGACGGTAGCCCGCGCCCTTGTTCCTCTTCTTCCACGATCCTTAACGAGATCCTGTCTGAGAACCAGAAGGTACTATCCTCTTCCTCGATTCTTGATCCACCTCGTCCTCTCAGATACTGGTCTCAATCACCGTGGCTTTATCCACCAACACTGAGAACTCATGGATCTGAAGCATACCCACCAGTCTACGGATATCCTTCCTCAGGCCATTCTCGAACCTCCGAGTCTTCTTATACTCGCTTGAGATCAGACATGGTGCAAAGCGGCACAACTCTAAGTACAGGGCCGCATACCCCTGCACCGTCAAACTCCCCTTAGTCAGAGCAGAAAACTTATCTGCCTTCGCATCATGTACGGAAGCCGGGAAGTATCTATCGAAGAACACGTCCTTAAAACGGCTCCACGTCATCTCCTCAGGACCACCTCTCTGCTTCTCCAGCAGACTCACTGTAGTCCACCATCGACCCGCCTCCCCAGACAGCTGGAAAGTAGCATAGAGGACTCGCTGCCTATCCGTGTAGTGCAGGACTTCTAGAATCCTCTTAGTCTTCTCCATCCAATCCTCTACTATCATCGGGTCAGGTCCTCTAGCGAACGTCGGAGGATGCATGCATGTGAACATCTCAATAATGCACATCAAAGCAGTAAGAGAGCGCTTGTGTCTCCTCACACTCCGCCCGATCTCCCCGTAATACATGCCTCGTCAAACCTTGAGGCACAGAAGGAGACTCATGACTCGCAGTCTCCTCGGAGCCACTTCCTAGGCCATTATCCTTGGGCTCCATTCTGCAGCATAATAGGAATCCATCAGTATCCCTACAACACATACAGTTAACACAATGATCTACACTAATCGTGTTAACTACTCCCTGCCAGGTCTAGGTCTATCCTATCACACCGACACAAAAGTCATCAATGATCTGCCCTGCTTTTATTAGAATCGTCATCCCAGGAAAAACATGAAATACCATCGACAAATCCCGGTCTAGCAACCGAACAACCCTCAACCAACTCTACCCATATCCACATCCTATACTCTGGTATGTACTCACAATGAAGCCTAACCAAGTCTACAAGATCTAGTAACCTGGTTAGCTCTGATACCAAGCTGTCACGCCCCGAACCCCGAAATGGGACCCAAGGGTGAAAATGTAATCTAACCTGTCCCTGTATCTAATAAAACATCCAAAGATACAGTACAATGGATGAGGGTCCGACCCCGTGGGGCTTCCAGGAACCCTAAACACATCCAAACATAATCATATACCCAGCGAAAAAAAGTCATTCCATATCAACATATACAGTACCATACTAGTGTCTATACAAGAGCAAAACATAGCTCTATCAAAAACGTACAAACGGGTGCCCAAATACATCTCAAAATGGCAACCCACCAAAAATACAATCCTAGCACTTACCCAAGCGCTAACCGCAGTACACCGGCCACTACGCTCCCTACACCTACTCAAAGGACCTATAAAAATGTAGGTACAGCAGGGGTGAGACACCTCTCAGTAAGGAAGAACACATGTTATATCGGTGTGTGACATTTGAGTGTTATCGTGATACAACATACATGCAGTTAAATGCAATCCAGTACTAGTTCACACAGTGTATACACGCACACATACATATACACATGATCAACAATCCTGGTGTTTTCACACCCTTCGGCCCGAAGCCGGCCCGCGACATACGGCGTTGGCCCGTACCCAACCCGCGAACACGGCGCCACCGGAACATGACTAGTCCTCGACTCCCATGGCATGGTACCAGCCCTAAATTGGTGGATCCACACCCTTCGGCCTGATCTGCCGGAATAGGCTCACGCCCTCGGATATAGAGCTGGACACTCTTGCCTATGTGGCAGGCGATAAACATACACCCTCGGATTTAGAGCCGGACACTCTTAGTACCTGGAATAATTTTGGAACCGCGTTCCTACTAGCATTTCAACATATCACACACACATGCATGCTCATATAACCAAAAAAACCACACCCATTTGGTAATCTAAATCATGGTTTCTCAAACAAATAGAGTTTAAACAAGTCAAGGCACAGGATCCCAACAATCCAGTATAAATCAACATATACGATCAATTTTCAACAAAACCAGGGATGCAGCCCGTCACCCCCTTTTCCCAAAACTGTAATAATGAAAAACCCATAGTTTTCCCCATTAGATCCTCGCAAATGAGTAGCCAAAACACACACAGGACCGTGAACCACAGTTCCACCGAGTCCGATTTTAAAAATAACCGATATAAACACAGTTCCCCTTACATTTTCCCCGAAAAGCAAATCCCGAACTCCAAGGCCCCTAAACAGTGAATTGAGTTCTAAAACCTACAAATCACAGTACAGAATATGCTCACAACACTATTACCTGCAAAACTACCGGATCAGAATTGAAAACCAAGCCTTACCTCAATTTTACGCCGAAACCCAAAAATCTCTGAAACGGAATTTCGATCCGTAGAAATTGTAGAGAATCCTTCCACGATCCTCGTGGTAACTTCAGATTCCCGATTCCATCAACGATCGGCGAAGAAATCTAGAGAGAGAGAGAGTAGGGAGAGTTCTAAAGAGAGAGAGATATATTTGAAGTTTCTTAGTGAGGAAGTAATAAAATTTATATTTATAGCCCTTTGACTTAGGCGAATTCGTCGACGAAATGGCGCACTCGTCGACGAATCTGCCATTACCTTCGTCGACAAATCAGTGGCCTCGTCGACGAGTCTGGGATCTTTGATTTTTTCGAGACTCCTCGGCTTCTCCTCGTCGACGAGAAGAACAAAGGCTTCGTCGACGAAATCTGGCTTCGTCGACGAGGCTTGCTCTTTACCAAAATGTCCCTCTCTTTAATATTTTAACCCACTTATCACAGTTCGGGTTCTTACACTAACTGTGGCGAGGCATACACACGTGAACCCATAAATCTGAATTCTTGCTCACATCGGGGTCAAAAAATCACTTCTTTTCGATGACAATCTATGCTGGCGTGATTAGTTACCAGCCAATTTACATCCAATATCACATCAAACTCCTGTATGTCTAGTACCATAAGATCGGCTGGTAGTACTTTCTCCTGAATGTCCACTTGAAAATTTTTAAGTACCCACCTACATCTCGTTACTGATCTAGTCGGCGTGGCTACTAACAATTCAACATCTAACTGTTGTGCCTCAATCCCAAATAACTTAGCATACCCCGACGACACGAAAAAATGAGTGACACCTGTGTCAAACAAGACAACAACTTTATATGGTAAAGTAGTAATAATACCTATCACGACATCTCTAGCAGCCTCAGCATATCCTGGCGTCAATGCATAGACCCTCTCTGGTGTTGTATACCTCTACTGGCCTCCGCAGGGCGCCTAGTAACCACCTCGGTATGGTCTGTGAACAAGTGCATGGGTTGATGGTCCCTGACATGATCAAGACCTATGTCCTGGTCTCCCACATTGGTAGTAGACATTCTTTCCCATCCTACACTCACCTGGATGCCTCTGGCCACATCTAGGACAAACGGGGTAAGCTTGCTCTCCCTGAAACCCTCGGTGTTTTGTCATCTGTTTCTGGCCTCCTTTGTACCGATCTCCTTTCCATGGGCCCCGACTGAAACCTGCCTAAAAACCTGGAGTCGTCGGCCTCTTCCTCTGACTCAATACTCCCACATATGTCTGCTCGCTCTCCTCCGCCACTATGGCTCTGTCTACTAACTCAGAGAAGTCTTGTATCTTTAGAATTGCCACTTGCTTATATATATCTCGCCTCAAGCCCCTCTTGAACATCCTGGTCTTCTTAGCTTCATCTGGTACTATGTAT
This sequence comes from Malania oleifera, assembly GCF_029873635.1. Classification (NCBI taxonomy): domain Eukaryota; kingdom Viridiplantae; phylum Streptophyta; class Magnoliopsida; order Santalales; family Ximeniaceae; genus Malania; species Malania oleifera. The sequence continues at coordinate 2,686,098 of NC_080417.1, forward strand.
GGGGAAAATTGTGACAACTCTATAAACTTTACCGCATATTGCTGGACTGTCAATGGCCCCTGAGTCAAATCTAAAAATTTATGCACTTTAGTCTCTCTGATAGTGGAGGGAAAATATCTATCAAAGAATATATCTTTAAACCTGCTTCAAGTCATAGGCTCTAGTATGAGTCTCTGCTCTTCCAATAATTTCATGGTCGTCCACCATCACTCGGCCTCTCCTATCCACTTGTACATAACAATAAGGATCCCCTGTTTTTTGGTGCAATGAAGCACCGCCAGTACTTTATCCATCTCTTGCATCCAGTTCTCAGCAACTGCAGAATCAACTGCTCCTGAAAATTCTGGAGGATTCATTTTCGTGAACTTCTCCATGGTACACCCCTGAGCTGCAGTCGGGCCTCCCTGCTCCCTGGAGCTTCGTGCAAACTTAGTCATGACCTACTAAGCTACACTGCGTAAAACAACATTTGAGTCTCCACCGCCCATATTAGAGGGCGACCCTGCTTCATCATTGCAGCTAGCGTGTGCACTACTACCTCCTGGGTCCATCCTGCAATAATAACAAATTATTCTAAGAACCCAAACCTCATACAACTATTCTAACTAAAATATCATCATACCTCCTATCACTAATTTAAGGTCTAGTCCTATCATATGAAAATAGAAATCGACGATAGTTTACTATAATTTTCCTGAAATTGTCACCCCAGGAAAAACAAAAAAACCATCCCGAAATTCCTGCTTCCAAACTGCATAACAGAACCCTAAATTCCCATCCTAGTTCCCCAACATTAACTCACTAATATTCTGTTCTATCCCAATTTCTATCTTTCCTCAAAATCCATTCCTATATTCTGGTATTATTTTCCAGTATACTCTAGAGTCTACAGAACCTAACAACCTACACTCTGATACCAAAATGTAACGACTTGAAAATTAATACCATTTTTTTATAAAATATACTACAAAATAAAATACTCTGATACCCCTATGCTATCTGCTATAACATCTCAGGTCCCAGGTGGGCACTGAGGAAAGTCTTATTCACAGAATAACATACCTATGCAGCGGAAAACATAAAGTCATACATCCATATTTACAATACCAGAATCTAGTATCCTCACAAAACATACATTCATGATTACATCATCCAAGCATCATTTACCCAAAAACTCCCTGAATGCTACTCAAAATACAATCCCCTGATAACACCTACCCTACAGATGGGGTAGTGTAGACATCCTCTCTACCTGCAAGCCTGATTTGCTCAGCTCACTGGAACACCTGAAAAATGTTAAGTCACTGGGATGAGACAACACTTAGTAGGAAGAAATATGCTATTACCAGTATGTAGCAACTGAGTTTACATAAATAATTTACTGATAAATAACTGAACTGAAATACCATGTAAAATATAATACTGTGTAACTCACACCTATGTGGCTTAAAACGCATCTGTACTATCTGATTTTTCTATTTAATCATACTGCTAATATTATAATATATCTGCTATGATCCTGTAAATTTGTATATATATAAATAACTGTGAAAACTATCCTGAAGATCTATATGTCATGATTTAACCCCTTATGACAGGGTTATGCAACCCGTAGGCGGGACTTAACTCTGGTTGGCCCATCAGGATAAGTCAACTGATACTCTATCAATCCTCAGTCCGACCTTACTGGAATCCCTCCAAAGGATTGGTATTGGCATCTACCTCGTCAAACCGGCCACCTATACCCAGAATACTGAGGAGCCTGCAATCCCTCCAAGGCATGGTTGACAGAATCCACACACTATCTGAGATATGTGGTTGCACTCTCATCTAAAATAGTTATGGCACCGTGCTCTACTGATTGAATCTGACTGAAATAATTAATCTGATTGAAATATTTCATTAGGGTCCGATACTATATAATACTAATATATAATTATCTTATTGTTTCATCATGATTCCAAAATAACCATAATACTATAAATCTGATTTGTAAATACTGTAATATTTGACTGAAATAACTGTATATTTGATCTGTATTATCTGACTGAATAAACTGTAATATCTGAGTGTTATGGTTTTGTAATTTTGGAAATCATGGCATTCTGTAAATACTATAAAATATCTGTTTGTAAAACATCTGTATATATAATATATGTCTGTAAAATATCTGTCTGTATAATATCTGTCTGTATATACATTGTAATTTATAAATTTTGTAAAATCTAATAAAACATATTTCTGTGCAAAAATACTATAAATCATGGTATTCTGGAAAAACTATATAAATTCTGTATTGAACAAATACCTACTTAGGCCACACAATTAAAAAAACTCATGTTCTGAAATCTGTAAAACTATATAATTTATATCTTGTATCTTAATCAACAAATACTATAATTTACTAATAAAATTTCTGAAATTACTAACATAACATATTTCCCTTACCTAACAAACTAAGCCTCTCTGCTAATTCCTAACTCACGCCCACGACGTCCACAAAACCAAAATCTTGAAATTACACACATATATTTTGCTATCAAATAATTGAATTCTCTGGAATAAATTTTCATACTCATATTTCCTAAATTATAAACTATTCATTATCTTACCTGGGTTCCTGGAAACACCCTCTAGGTTCCTTAACCTGCCTGCAATATAAGCCCCAAAACCCTGAATTCATAACACCCACATAAATCATCCCAAACACTAGTATAACAACATCTACTACTAAATCCGGGTTCAGAAAAACTCACAAACCAAATAACCCTTAAACAATCCACTTACCCTAATTTTGGGATGGTTCCCAAACCTCTCAAATCAAAATTTTACTCCGACTGAGTTATAGAGAATCTCACCAGAATCATCATGGTAGCTTCTGATTGTTGAATTGGGGAGAAATGAGGCCGGATATCTAGTAAGAAGAAGAGAGGATCCATTTCTAGAGAGAGAGAATGAGAGAAGAATGATTCTTTCACTAAAAACCTGATTTTTGCGTATTTATAGTCGTCTTGAACCGTTGCTTTGTCGACGAGACACGTGGCCTCGTCGATGAGGTGAAGAAGAGAGTTCGTCGATGAAGGTGAGGATTTCGTTGACGAACCAATGGGTCCGAAACACCCCCTCTCGGTATCTCTTCATCAACGAACATTGAATTTCGTTCACGAATCCTTCAGGGAGTTCGTCAATGAAACCAGGACATTTGTCGACGAACCATGTTTTGACCTTTAAATTTTTCCTTCTTCTCTATTATTTAATTATTATAATTTTTGGGTCTTTACACTTACTCTCTCTAGCTCCTAGCAAATTAGGTTAAATATGACTAATAAATAAGCAAATGTGTCATGTTTGATATGCGAAATGGAATTAGTGAGGAATGCAATGTAATGAAATTTTAAATGCAAAGCATGAAAAGTTCAAGTGAGAAATTCTATTCAATTCCTTTGATTCCATTTTATTTTTACCTGCTAAACATGTAGTCAATGCACAAACCCTCAACGTTAGCAAGGTCTACAAAGGACATAATGTAATATCCTACCAATAATAAGTGAAGGTTAAGTGAATTTACATTTAAGGCAATTCATTTATAAATTATTAAATAAATTTATAATTAAGGCAATTCATTTATAATTAAACAAGTGAATAATTCAAATGTTCATACCTGACCAATAAATTAACGAAATATTATATAGGAAACTTCCCCCTCCCTGTACCTGTATGTTTGTATTGAGGAACTCATTTTTAATATATTTATAATTTAAGAGCACTCGGCCACATAGAGGTAGGGGTGTACAAAAATTACCGAAAAACCAAAAACCGCACCGAAACCGCACCGAAACCATAAACGGTTTGGTTTTTCGGTTTTCGGTTCCGGTTTACAAAAATAAAAATATTCGATTTCAGTTTCGGTTTTAGTTTTAAGTTTGAATTGAACCGAGAAAACCAAAAAACTGATTTACATATATATAATTATATATAGTTATATACATGGATACGGTAACACACACACACGTGCTTAGGGTTTTAGTTTTTAATTATATATTTTCACTTTTCAGTTTTCAGCTTTTCATTTCACTTTTCACCTTTTTCAGTTTTCAATCAATTGATTCAATTTCACGCCGCCGCCCCCCTCCCGCCTCCTCCTCTACGTCTTCCTCAATCCTCATTCCTCAGTTCTTCATTGTGAGTCTGTGAGCGGCGTGCGTGCGCAGCGACCTCCGGCCAGTGTGCCTCCCCCCTCCTCTTCCTTCATCATTTTTCTTCTTCTCTTCTGATCTTCTCAGCTCTCGCTGTGAGCCTGTGAGTCTGTGACTCTGTCAGCCGGTTGTGTGTCGTCCACCGTGCGTGCCTCCCACCTCCACCTCCTCCTCCTCCTCCTTCCTCATTTTTCTTCTTCTCTTCTTGGCTCTCGCCTTTCGTTGTGAGTCTGTGACTTCATTGTGTCGTGTGTCCATCGTCACTCGTCCGACCTCGTCTGAGTCGTCTCTCAGACTCTCACTCATCACTCTCACAGACTCACTCTCTCGAGTCTTGTCTCTGTTGCGCCGTGCATCCGCCGTGTGCCTGCGGCTCTGCCTCTCTCCTGGCTCCCGTGTCTTCAGTTCTTCAGATCAGAGCACCACCTGCATCCTGCTGCTGCTGTTGTAGCCTGTAAGCTGTAAGTTTAGTTTTATATGTTTTCTCTGTTTTATATTTTCTGCTTTTATTTCTATGTGGAGAAGAATACAATGCAGTGAATGAATGGCTAAATGCACTTGTTTATATTACTAATTTATTACTTAGTTTATTTTTTCAAACAATAACTGTTTTTAAAAAAATTGAAAGCTAGAGTTGATGCCTAGTTTTTTGGTTTCTGAAAGTAATTTTGTGGATCAAATTAATTATTGTTATATGTAAATTAAAATCAAAATTAAAGTAAAATAGCTATGTGAATTTAAAATATAATAAACAAAAAATATTCATAAATGTTCTAAATTTTTCAAGAGAGAATAAATAATATATAGAAAATGTTTTAAATATTTTTTTGTTGTCATGTATGATAAAATTGCTCCTATTTTTAAACTATAGTAATTAAGTAAATTAATTATAATAATTTTTATTTTTTATAATAATATTTTAAATTTTATTATTTTATTCATATGAATTAATTGTTATTTGATTTATAGACAAAAATAAGCATATAATTAATTAATTTTTTGTTTTATCATTTTAAACATGTCCCATCTAATAAATTTGCACTTATGTATGATTTTTATAGATGTCTGAATTTGGGGACAACGCAAGTCTTAATACAACTCCTTGTCCGAGCTCATGCTCGAGTCCAAGTCCAAACATGAATACAGAATCAGTAAATAATGTTGCTGCAACAACAGAATTGGGTGAGAAGAGGAAGTTTAAATCAAGATCAGAGGTATGTGATCATTTTACTAGATTATGTGTTGATAACACTGGAGAGGTTAAAGCTCAGTGTAAATATTGTCCTAAAGTGTTTTGTGCTGATTCAAGAAGGAATGGAACACGAGTTTTGTGGAATCATTTGAATTTATGTGCTAAGTATCCCTATGGGAGACCTCATGATCGTAATCAATCCCAAATCAACTTCAAACCAGAGACAAAAATGGAAGAAAAATAGTTAACATGCCAAAAGTATGATGCTAATATTCTTAGAAAAACTTTAGCATATATGGTGATAGTGGATGAACTACCATTCAGATTTATGGAGGGACAAGGTTTTAAATGTTTTTGTAGCCTCATGGAACCTAGATTTAAGGTTCCATCATGAGTGACAGTGGCAAGGGATTGTCTTCTTTTATATAGAGAAGAGAAGAAGAAATTGAAAAAATTTTTAAAACATAATTGTCAACGAGTTTGCCTTACAACAGACACTTGGACATCTTTACAGAATGTTAGTTACATGTGTCTAACTGTGCATTTTGTTGACATTGAATGGAGGTTACACAAGAGAATTTTAAGTTTTGGTCCAGTTCCTAGTCATCGAGGGGAAGTGTTACGTTTTGCTATTGAGAAAGCTTTGTTGGATTGGGGAATTGATTAGTTTTTACTATTACTGTAGATAATGCAAGTTCTAATGGTACAGCTATCAGTTTCTTAAAGAGGAGGGTGAACAATTGGAAGGGTAGTGTGCTCAATGGTGAGTTCATGCACATGAGGTGTGTTGCACATATCATTAATTTAATTGTGCAAGATGGATTGAAACTTGTGGGAGATTTTGTACTTCGAATTAGGCAAGCAGTAAAATATATTAGGCAATCACCTGGTAAAACTACTAAATTTAAAGAGTGTGCAGATGAAGAAAAGGTTAATTGTAAAAAACATTTGTGTTTGGATGTGCCTACTAGATGGAATTCCACATATATGATGTTGGACACTGCTAAAAAATTTCAAAAAGTTTTTGATAGATATGATGAAAAAGACCGAGATTTTACACTTGATCTTTCAAAAGATGGTGGAAAAGGAAAGCCAATGGAAGATGATTGGGATAATGTGAGGAAGATGGTGCAGTTCTTAGGATGTTTCTATCACTTCACTTTGCGTGTTTCTGGTTCTAATTATGTGACTTCTAATACTTTTTTCCATGAAATTTGCATGGTTAATGCTTTTTTGGAAAATTGGTGCAAAAGTGATGATTTTGAATTAAGTGAAATGGCATTCAAAATGAAACATAAATATGATGATTATTGGGGGAATCCAAAAAAACTGAATATGATGATATTTGTTGCCACCATTCTTGATCCTCGATACAAGTTAGAGTATGTGGATTGGGGCCTTTCTGAACTGTTTCCTCCTCCTACATCTTCAATTTTGAGTAAAAAGGTGAAGGATGTTATTTTTTCAATGTATGATGAGTATGAAAATGGAGGTAGACAATTCCAATGCAGTGGACCTAGTGGTAAAATTGTCGAAGCTAGCTCTAGTTCTTCTAGTCGTATCACTGGTATGGACTATGTGGTGGATGATAACTAACCAACAATGAAGATGATGATGGTTATGCTAGATAAATTCAAGAGGCATAGGTCAGAAAAAGAAGGTGGGGAAGGCAAGAGTGATCTTGAGAGGTATCTTTCTGAGGCACCTGAAGAGGGTAGTCAAGAATTTGATATTATAGGATGGTGGAAGATAAATAATCCAAGGTTTCCTATCCTTTCACAATTGGCACGTGATGTTTTGGCTATCCCCATAGCTATTGTTGCTTCTGAGTCTGCATTTAGTACGGGAGGTCGTGTTCTTGATTCTTTCAGGACATCATTGACTCCTAAGATTGTGGAGGCTCTTATATGTTCTCAAGATTGGTTGCGGAATTCACCATTACCAATGAACTATGAAGAAAGCCTCGAAGAATTTGATAAACTTGAGAAAGGTAAAACATAATTTCTTAAGACATTTTTTTCACATTTTCTAGTTGTTTTATTCTAATTATTGTTTTGTATTTATTTTCTCTAATTCATTAACTTTTTCTTTTTCATTCATTTCAGAATTTGATCAAATTGGTATGGATGATTTATTGGTAAGATTATGTATTATGAACAATTGAACAATGATAGTCAATTTAATTTTATCTTGTTATAACTTTCATATTATTTCATTTTATTAGGAATGATGTTTACATCGAGATTGGAGAATTGAAGTAACAATTTTGAAGATGGAAGAATGTGTGATCAAATAAGCATGGATGATTTATTTGTAAGATTATGTATTATGAACAATTGAACATTGATCGTCAATTTAATTTCATCTTGTTGTAACTTTCATATTGTTTTATTTTATTAGGAATGATGCTGACGGATATATTAGAGAATTGAAGCTACAATCTTGAAGATGGAAGAATGTGGATGGAAGAATGTGGATTACTTCAATTCATTAAAATTTTAAACCATTGATGAACAATTAGAATGTCTATTTGGTATTTGTAATTTGGGATATTTATATATATATATATATATATATATATATATATATATATTCTTGTTTATTGTGAATGTTTGCTTGCTTCATTGCTTGTTTTGTGAAATTAGGGATAGAGAGAATTAATTATTAAAAGTGCCTAAGGATTGAGACATTGTGGAATTGATATGTAATTCTAATTTTAGAAGTGACCAACATATTTTATCATTAAAAGTGTCCAATATATTTTATTTTGTTAAAATTATCGATCCCTATAAAAAATTAAAATGCTCAATAAATTTTCAACAATTTTATGAAAAATAAATGTTATTTTTTTTTGTAAAAAACGGTTTAAAACCGAAAAACCGCAACTGAACCGCCACATTTTCGTTTTTCAATTAAAGCATAATTTCGGTTCGATTTTCAGTTTTGGCCAAAACCAAACTGCACCGAACCGTGTACAGCCCTACATAGAGGGGAAGAATCCTTTATAATTTCCCTAAATTAACAATGGCAGATAGGCACCATTAACACATTATAATAAATTTTATTTTGTATCTTTCTTGACATTTCAACATATTTAAGTGAAAGAATGTTGCACTCATTGAAACATGCTTAACTATTATTTTATTTTTATTAATAATTTTTCATTTAACATTACATCACTTAGATTTATTGATCTATTCATTCTATCTTTTCATAATTCTCGACTCATTATATACACTGGATATGATGAGTTGAATCTTAAAATATATTTCGCTTGATATACTATGAACAATATCGTACCCCAGCACTCTTTATGACTAAAGAGTAGCCGTTGAGAAAATAATAAGCTAGAGAGATTTTTTAAAATTTTAATTTAATTTTTTAATCTTTTAATTACACATTATTTAATCTTATAATTAAAAGATAATTTGTATCACACAAAGGCTCTCTTTAGAAAAAAGGAAAATAAGAAAAAAATAAACAAGATTAAAACCGTTCCATATCCTATTACACAAGAATGAAATGAACACAATAGAATAAAATTTGTCAACAAGGTTTTAAATGTTCCACATAATTTTTTATTTTATTCTACTCTCAACTCATTCTGAATCGATTCAGACGCACCAAGCATATCATTTATTTGTAAAAACAATGAGTGCCAAATTTTATTCTCCTAAACCAAATGACTACAGTAGTTTTAAGTTCATAAAGTCTCGTACATTTTTAAACTGTTTAAATTTCTAGTAGTTTAATCTTTAAAGAATCATATTTAAGGTGATCCAAATCTACATCTAAGTCTCATCAAAGCTAAAATTAACAATTTCAAGTTCAAATTTTCACAATTTAAACTTAACTTTAGATATCCAGTACAATTCAGTAAAATTTTATGAACTCAGTAACTTCCAATCCCAAAAATGCATACTTGCAGCTCGCAGCATGGTTAACCATGCTAAGTAAATGTTAAAAATAGTAAAAATACAGCAGGCATTCTGTTTCTATCCCCTAATTCAGTAGCCCTAAAAGTTGAATTTTGCATAAAATAAGTTCACCATGAACCCACCAACATGTGGAATGCAATGGAATACGATTTATAGAATACAATGAGGTAAGAAAGGAATGGAATGAAATTTTGAGTAGAAATTATGATGAAATTAAATGATAAATTCAATTTTATTCCATTCAATTCCATTCTATTCCTGCATACCAACATCATCATGCTTCCTCTTCGCTGGCCTCTGCAGCAGATATTTCAGAATCCAATTTGTTCATTAGCTGCTCACTTACATGTTTTGCCACAGAAATCATGTCAAGAACTATGCTTGGATCAAGGCCTACACCCCCACGTTTGGTCAGACCACATATGTGCCCCTGCCTGTTAACAGAAACAGACACTGCTGAACTCATTTGGGATTCCTCTTCTGAAGTTGCATCAACAATGTAGTGCTTACCGACCTACAAAAAAGGGCATAAATTTCGGTTATCTTGTCAACTTTCAAAATAACTTTAGGCATATATGTAATGCATTCTGCCACCTTCGTTAATGTAACCAAAACAGGAACCCCAGAGGTGTCGAACTGCAAGAATTCTTCGTCACTGACGTCGACCTCTGGTTGCTCATCACCAGCAGCACCTACTGCAACATGAACTTTCGGAATGCCTGTATTGCTCAAAGCAGCCTATAATGTGCAGTAACTATAATCACTGTTTGCAAGACTATGAATCAGTAAAAGAACGCCTTCATAAAAAAAGCAAAGAAAGCTTGTTTTGCCATCTTTTTACATACAAGATAGGCATTGAAGAGACATTTCAGAGTTGCCAAGCTCAATGCATTGAGATAAATGATAATCAGAAATTTCTAGAGGGCAAAGAAGAAGAAGAAGAAGAAGAAGAAGAAGAAGATGGGCTTGCAATTTTGAAATAATCTGTAGTCTTGATACTGCCTCCAGCTAAAATCAGCTCAAGCTCATCTCGGTCGCCAACTACTAAAAGGCATCAGAGTTCCTTTAACCCATGGTTTATTTGCACAAAAGGACTAAAATTTACAAAACTAAATAAATGAATACCTTGACGGCAGCACCCAAAGCATCCAGCAGATTCCCATCTGAACAAACCACAAGACCATCGATGTACAGATCCCAGCACACCTTTCCCTCAACAATTGATAGAGACGAGAGATCAATCCCAGCCCCTTAAGACAGATTTAATACAAGTTAACAATTTCATTTTAACATCTAAAAATATGACATAAAAATTCACAAAAATGACTATGCACACTTTGACAATAGGTGCAACCACAAAATAAAAGCACAAACAATAAAATCATGGCAATTTTGAAGAGTTAGTACCTGCTCCACTTTTACTGCCCAAGAAGCATCGCTGAAGAGCTACTGAAAGTTCCGTTGATAAATCCTCACCTCCTCTGCCCTATGTGGTGCATAATACATGTCATTTACTTACAAGATGAGGTTAAACCCCCACCCAAACACATAACAAAAAGGAGAACCAGTTACAAGATGTATAACAATAGTAACAAATATAATTCTACGTGCAATAGAGAGGAACACACACAATCAAGACCAGGAACATTGATTAGGGATGAACACCCATCTATAAGAAGAGAGTAACCCACTAGTCAAATAGCAAGGACTAATCATGGGGGCTGGAACCATATACTTTTTAAAGAATCTTCCATGTTGCATCTCATTACACCTCTTAAAGTACTGACTTGTCAAAAGCAAGATTATTGATGTTGGGGAATGGGTGTCAAGGAAGAAACCATGACATTTAAATGAAAAGACAAAAAACAGGTTTTATTTATTTATTCAACTTATATCCTCACTAGACACTGGGTAAGATGGGGAATTAAACATCAAAACATATACAGTTACTAAACTAAAAGGCAGCACCTGCTCATATTTTTCTGCATCAGTTAGCATAGTCTAGTTGGGTCTATGCTTGTTCTCCTAAACTGAATAAAGGTTTGGCTTCAGTTTCCAGGATGCACACAACTGACTAATGAAACTTCAAAAGAAGAAAAAAAAAAAAGAAAAAAAAAGAAAGATGCTTGTGGTGCATGATTTGCAGGTGGAACTTCATGATGCTACATGGGCACGCTCAGGAAACACACACACTTTGGGGTACCAAACCCAAGTTTATTTCAATAATTGACCACCTCCAAAGGCTTACAACCCACTAAAGTCAAGAACTTAGTCTCCTAACTTGTAAAATACAAACTTTCCTAACTTGCTACAAAAAAGTATTGTTAAATCAAATCATAAAAAATAAGAACTCAAATCAAAATCTGGATATTTTCTTAAATGATATGGGCGGCCTCCGGGGTTGGTCCAAGCATCCACTATGAACACTCCATTCTACTTCACCCTGGAAAAGTTCAACCTCAAAAAATGCTGATTAATAGAAGGCAAAATCGAAGAAGAATCGGTCCAAGATCAAGCAATAATGGCTGAGAATGCAACTCATAATGGTTCCAGCCAACCTGGACACTCGGTGCTCACACGACCATCATAGATCATGTGACACACTATCTGCCAGGGTGTCCCCAACATTATGTCAACATTAAGAGAAGTGCAACCATAGAAACATAAATAAATACCGCCTCATAATCAATATGATATCCACACGAGGACAAGCTATCTCTGAAAACTACTCGAAAACCAGAAACATGCACTATGTGTCTTCAAAACATCTAGTCGATGCTGACGAACAACGCATGTAAATATCAAAAATTAATCTCCGCTCCAGTCAAAAACGATGCTTACCAGTTATTGGGGCCCCTTGTGCTTGATAAACCCTACATGTCTAGGAAGCTCGTTCAGTTTGGGATATGGTCTTGTATCACCTTGGCAAAGAGTAGAGCAAATATGAACTGCAGGGCTTTTCACTGTCAGGATCCTCTTCCTCACTGCTAGCAGAGTCCAAAGGTTCACAGACATAATCAATCTCCTTCAAGCTCAGTCTTTTTTCCACTATATGTAAGGACTTCTTGTCAGGGCAATAATTCAGATACACGACCCTTCTCCCCACACTCGTAGCATTCCATTGAAGGGTTTCTCAATTGGTAGGCTTCCACAGTCTTTGTAGGACTCAAGATGGCTGCACCTTTCAAATCCTTGCAATTCAACCACTTTTTCCAGCTGTCCTTCATAAAGACAAATGCCTTCTCTAAATCTCGGGTGATGGGCGCAGCCTGTTCAACAGATTTGGAAAAGGATGACTAGAGCTTGATATAGATGCCATACCAGAGTTTTCATCTGTACCTAATAGCTTGCTGTTGTTCACTCTCACCAAATTGTCATCGGACAAGAAGGTGGTGAAATTCCCAAGTGTATGGGTCAACATTCTCGCCATGTTAAGTCAATGAACACAATCAGAATTAGGTTTCCAAGCATAATTGGTTGGCACAAAATCCCAAAGGATCCACTCGATTATGGAACCCTCTACCCAATTCCAACACTATGACTTTATGTACCCCACAAAATGCTGCCATAACCCTTTAAATAAGTTACGGCAAGGATGACTATATCCTTGGCCCGAACACCTCAACAACAAAGATGCTTTTAACCGGTTAAACCAATGATAGGGTTCATGCACTTCACCTTCCCCATTGAAATCAGGGAGTGTGATCTTGATTCCGTAGTTGGGGGGCGTACAGTATGATGATGAAAGTCAGCCACATGTGGTTCTTGTGTTTGCTCAGCAAAAGCAGCCGAACCTGAAAGTATAAACATCATCAACCGATCTCTTTTTTTTTCTCATTTGGGCATCCAAGTGAGCCAATACTTTGGCCAATTGACTGCCAAGGTCCTTAATGTTTCTACGAAGGCCAGCAATGTCCCTGCTGTTCTGTTGTGACATCCATGAGTTTGCTATAAGAGGTCATGGGAGAGAAATCACATGAATTTGCTAAATGAGGTCATGAGCATGTTCCCGGAAATCTTTCAAATCTACCACATCTTGTTGCACAGGCTCAAACTCATCCTTCATTACCACATTTCCTAGGTGCAGCTGGATTGGAGTTAGCCCACAGTTAGGCTTGCAGCTGACAAAGGGAAGGGTCACAAGATCTTTTGTTTTTTTTTTTTTTTAAGGGGGGGTGGGGGGAGCAGTTTTTCCTAATTAATTTTTTTATATATAAAAAGCACTCAATCAAAGGACAGAATAAGCAAGCTCAGTGGTTGAAACCTCAGTTATCAATCAAATATTGGACCCCCCTCACAGTAAGTTGGGTTAGATAGAAAGGGCTCAATAAAAATATGGGCCTTAAATGAGATGGGGTGAATGGGCTCGAGTTGGCCTAACAACAGGAAGAGAGGCTCAGGTAACCAAGATGGGATTAGACCAGGCCAAAACACCCAGGTATTTTGCAAGGGGAACTCACAAGTTAGGAAAATGGGAAGACTTTCTCATGTCAGTGGTTGCAAGTGGATGTGCTGCCACCTTCGGTGGCAGGGCTTGAAGTTGTTCGCTGACAGTGCAAATCTGACTAAAGTCATGCTGGTGAAGCAAACAAATGTAGGTTGCGCTGCTCCAAGGTCCTTCGGTGAATCAGGAAGATGGTGCACATTGCTGGGTGGGCAACAAAGAGGATCTTTACGAGCTCCACTCATTGCGTCAGCAATGAGGTGGCGCAGGTCTGGGCACAACAGACACAACAGTGATTAAGACTGGAATATCACTCATTTGGAGGTGCTGCGTTGGTGGAGACACAACAGACAGTGAAGATGTTGTTGATGGAAGATGCATTGTGGTGGGATGATTGTGGTGATACAGCCCATAGGCTGGCTCTGATACGAAGTTGATACTGCAATAGCATACTCAAGAAACATGCACACTTTACAAACCCAAGTATGTTTCAATAATCAACCTATCTCCATAGGCTAATGGCCCACTAAATATAAGAAATTAGTTTCCTAAATTGTAAAATACAAACTTAACTTGCTATGAAGAAATATTGCCCAAAATCAAATTATAAAAAATAAGAAATCAAATCAAAACTTGGATCTTCAAATCAAAGTCTGAATATTTTCTCAAATGATATGTAGGGCCCCTGGATCGGTCCTAGACTCCACAATGAACACTCCCTCTTGCCATCACTTGCATTGCATGATTACAATGAATCAATCCCCATCTTCATACACTGATCTCTTCGGTTCATGCTATTTTTTTATGGAAAAGAGGGAGGGTTTACAATTTTCTTTTTCTTATTTATTCTCAAGATGCCATTATCCCTGTTCTCCTGTGCTATTTTTCCTGCAAAACACTCAAAGCTCTGATATTTAAACAGCTAATCCCACTAGATTCCTATTTTATTTTCCAAACAAGGCTCCACAGACACAACCCAAAAATTAAAAATAAAATAATATTTAATTAGACATGTTACATGAAGATGGACCAATTGTATGAATGATATACCCAAGCCTAGAGGTAAAAAGTTGAAATCACAGAATAATGTTTCCAAATGTGGAGGTAGGCAGCGAACATCATGTTCTTCCTAGGCCCCCAATATGGCATTGAAGAACACTGGTATTCTATCTCTCTTTTATGTCACATGAAGATGATATGTAAGTATTATCCAGCAAAAGCAGATAGACTAAGATATCATAACAATAACCCATACACAGACTGAGTGCAGATGCTAGCATAGGCTTACTTATCAATATGAACCAGATAAACCCTTATATTTCATTCTCTTGTGTACATGGATAACATTTGTTACATTCACAATGATAAGCACATGCATAAATATGCTCAAAATGATAATTGAATAAACCAAATTAATAAACCATTGTATCAGACACACTGACACACGCTAACAAAAAAGGCTTACATATACATTGAAATATGCATTCAAATACTTAGCAGCTGATTAACTTCACTGTGCTACTGCAGGTTTTTGGAGAGTATCTTTTACCATAACCACACGATTACCAGTTGGCAGTTACAAGTCGTTACATGTGATCACAGTGAAACCAACAGGTCTCAGAGACCCTAAGCACCAAATTAGAGATATAAGAAACCAATTCAATCAAGGTATACAACCTCAAACATCGGCCCAGCGGTAGGACTACAATCGACATAAATAACCACCTTTCCCTTGTCAAGATGTAATGGACTTGGTTTTCCAAGTTCAGCCTGCAATTACCAAGCAACATAATTAATTCTACCAAAAAACTCCATACCAGGAGTGTAGTTGACGATGGTAAAAATACACAAAGCATCATCAGCCGAGCAACATAAAGTAAATGTTTTTAGCATCTGGAACATGAAAGACCTTCACACTGACAATAACTTCCGTTGCACCCATCCTGACTCTTGCTGAACCATTAGCCTGTAATGAAGGGCCATTATTATAGGGAGAACACAAGGACTTGCAAGTTCATATGGCCAAACATAAGTTAAACTATGCTTCATAATATAGTGTGCTAATATACTCTACCTGAGGAATAACTCCAGTTTCAACATTAATGGGCCGGTATGTTAATCTCTTTCGGCCATCAGAACGGAGGTCTTGAGCAATGCCACCTTCTATGAAAAGCTTTTCTCCAGCAGACAGTCCCACCATTCTTGGACAGGCATGAAAAAAACAATTAATAATACTATATACTTATATAGAAATAATAAACATTAAAGAGAAGCACAGAAATAACATAGGATATGAGGCAATTAAATAGATAGGACCGAAAGAACCATACAGAATTTCTATTCACAAAGCTGAAAAATGTCTAAATCATTCCTTACTGTGTACTCCTAAATTTACAAGTGAAAACATTGATTAAGTCATTGTTATTGTCATCATCATCAATGTTTAGCCATATGGTAGAACAGAAATTCTAATAAACTAGCTCAAATGTTAGATAGTTGGGTATGAGTCAAAATGGGTAGGGTCAAAAATGAGTTGTGCACTCCTGCATAGGAGTGTGCAATCGGTCGGTTCGGCCAATTCGGCCAATTAACCGAATTAATCGAATTATTTTGGTTAACTCCACCCCATAACCAAACCAACTGATTGGTCTATTTAACCGAGTCAGTACCCAACCGAACCAAATTGTTGGCTAATTCGGTTAACCAAATAAAAAAAATTTAATTATGAGTAATTCTCCGTTAAAACAAATAAGTAATTCTCAAAACAAATTCATCCTCCATCCTTTTATTTTATGCTTTTGTACTCAAAAGAGAATTTTGCAACCACTAATGAAGACAACTCATCAGACAAATTCTCAACACCAAAAAACTTTTCCATGATACGCAAACAAGGGTTATTGGTAAGAGCAGGAAAGAGCCGAAGAAGAATAGAACAGGGCACTGGACTTTGGGCACAACAAAAGTAAGAAAACACAAATATAAAAAAATTAAAAAGGGACAAAACTAAAATTCAATGAACATTCAAACAAATATAAACAAATAACCCAAAGAAACCCATTTTAAAGAGAGAGACTGATCGACAAGAATACAATAATTTGGAGGAAATATTCTCTCATACATTTAATCAAACACATTGTGTTCATCTTAGGGTATTGTAAAATTTCAATAAACATCGAACAGCAAAGACTTTTGAGTTTTGAACTCAACGGAAAAATGAAAAACCTGAAGGACGGAAGGTCCGAAGGAGTACTGCGAGTCTTCGAGAGTGCAAGCTGCGAAGTTGGGAAGGTGGAAGCCGAAGTCCGAAAGGGAAGACTGGATCTGTCGATCTGGAACAGGAAGTTCGAACTAGCCGTCGCCGACTGTGTGCGGACTGCGAAGTGGGAAGGGAACTGGGAAGGGAAGGTGAAGCTGAAGGGATGGGACTGGGAGTCAGGGAGTTCCGGCTGCCGGCGAAGTTGCGACTTGCGAATTGCGAACTTGGGAAGGGAAGAGCCGAAGAAGGAAGAGAAGAGGGAAGACTGGCATGGCTGAATCCCGAATAACCAACCTAGCCTAAAAATTAAAATCATAAATAATATAATTTAATAATTTATATTAAATTATTAACTTATTAAAAATTAGAATAATTCGGTTAGTGGAAATATAAATTACCCATAATCAAATCGAAAACCGACTATCCGAAATCTCCCTATTTTAAAACCGAACCGAACCAACCGAACTTGATCGATTAATTTGGTTAAAACCGAATCATGCTCTCTTCTACTCCTGCATCTAATGACCAATTTACCCATTCATAATAAATTTGGATAAAATTGCTTGACCTGTTTTATGCCCCCCCCCCCCCCAATATTCTCATTTAATATTCATATATAAACTAATGTTTTAAAAGGTGTTCGTAAGGCGCACCTCAAGGCATTTTTAGCATAAAACGTCCTAAGGTATAACTGGAAAGGCGTAAAGCCTCAAATGTGTATGCTTGAGAGGAGAAGGCGTACACATTAGGCAAAAAATTACGCCTTTTACGCCTCATTTAGGAAGGCGTATACCTTTTGGGAGCACCTAATTTAATATATATATATATATATATATATATATATATATATAAACAAGCGCAACCTGATAAGAGCGCCAAAACCCCTTCCTCTCAACAAAGCTTCTTTCCTCCAAGCTTCCGTCTCTTCGATGATTCCTCCAGCCCCTCCTCTCTCTTTGATGACTCGACGACTGCTTCTGACGATTCCTCCAAGCTTCTCATCTCTCTCCGACGAGTTGACGATCCCTTCCAACCTCTTATCTACCTCCGACGACTCCTTTCGATGTATCATCTCTCTTCGACGACCCTTTCAGAGCTCTCATCTCTTTTGAAGCTCGCATATGGCTTCAAAAACTTCTCCAACTTCTCATCTCTCTCCGACGAGTCGATGATCCCTTCCAACCTCTTATTTGCCTCTAACAACCCCTTCCGACATCTCATCTCTCTTCGACGACCCATTCGAACCTCTCTTCTCTCTGCAGCGACCCTCTACAACCTCTTGTCTCTCTCTACGACCCCCTACAACCTATCTACTTTGAGATTTCTTTTCACTTCTTAGTTTGAGGTCTTTGCTCGAACTAATTCAAGTATTCAACTCTCACTTTCTCAAGTGTTGTTTGTAGCAGACTCCACGAGACTCTCTGACACTGTCTCTAAAACTAAAGGTAGATGCAGCCGACTTTTAGTCTGTTTCAGTTTTCAATTTTTAGATTTAATTTCTTGCTGCAGCTGCTGATTGTTCTTGTTCAATAAACAAAAACATGTCTGAAGGTGTGTCGAATGGGTAGAAAAAAGATTTTGTTTGGAAATACATAAAAGAAGTTGATGGAGAAAAATATTTTAGATGCAAATTTTGTGATCAAACTTGCAGTGGGACTGTCACAAGATTTAAATATCATTTGGTAAGTACAAGGAAGGGAATGAAACCTTGCCCAAAAGCTCCTCAAAACGTGAGAGATGAGTGAAAGATTGCTCTTGAAAAATTCCAAGAAGAAAATTGTAAAAGAAATTATCTTCTTGAAGTGATTGGGATGGGTCCATAAGCTCAGAGTGCTACGTCTCGACCATTTAGAGGTATTGAGCAACAACATAGTGGGACTAGCCTTAATCCTAGGGCTAGAGGTCTAATGGATAAGTTTTCATCTTCATTAACCAAACAACCCACTCTAAACTCAAAATGGAAGAAGGAAGAAAGAACTGAAGTGTGTAGGAAAGTTGGTCATTGTGTGTTCAACAGTACTTTACCATTTAATTTGATAGATGATGTATATTGCCGTGTTATGGTGGATGCTATTGTTAATTACGGGCCAGGTTTCAAGCCTCCATCTATGCAAGAGATGAGGATATGGATCCTCAAAGATGAAGTGAAAGATATGGCACAAAAAATCTTGAAGGAATATAAATGTTCTATCATGGTTGATGGATGGACTGATAGGTGTTCAAGGCTCTTGGTTAATTTCCTTGTGAATAGTCTTGTTGGTACATGGTTTTTAAATTCCATTGATTCTTCTGATTCTATAAAAAATGGGGACTTGATGTTTAAGTATATGGATGAGGTGGTTGAGGAAGTTGGTGAGGAGAATGTTGTGCAGGTGATAACTGATAATGCGAAGAACATAATAAATGGTGAAAAGAAGCTTATGGAAAAGAGGTAGAAGCTCTATTGGGCTCCATGTGCTGCACATTGTTTAGATCTCATGTTAGAGGATATTACAAAAATGAATATCCATGCAACCACAATCCTAAAGGCTAAGCAAGCTATGGAATTTATTTATAATCATTCATATGTACTTGCAATGATGAGGAAGCATTTCACCAATAACAAAGAACTCATCCACCTTGCAGTGACGGACTGCATTTTTGACACTTCAAAGCATTTACAAACAAAAGCGAGGTCTTCAATCTATGTTTTCTTCAGAGATGTGGTGCACTTCTACATATGCAAAAATGCATGAAGGTATATGTAACCACCCCGACCCGTTACGTGGGTCCAAAGTGCTACTTTAGTGATGTCAGTGTACCTAATACCTTATTCATCATATGTAAAACACATGTACGTTGCAGAAGTAAAATAAAAAATCCTCAAATTACATTACCAGAGTTCTATCTATCTTTATACACAAATATATCCATTTTCACATAATTACATACTATAAAACTAAACAAAAATAAAATTTTTATCTATACACTACTTACATAAAATTTACACCACTAGCCTAACTCTTCTAGCTCGCTAGACCCGATATCTAGGATTCCTTGAAAAGACAGTTTGTAATGTAGGGGTGAGGCATAACTTAGTAAGGGAAAGACTAAGTTAATGTCAGTGTGTGGTCAGCATGCATTTAGTGTACAGAAAATAGTCAGTTCACTAAGTAGATAAATACATTTATGACCATTTTTATTTCACACTCACACACACAATTAGTTGAGGATAAGGAAGATTACCAACCGATACAAGTAGCTTCCCTTTACTCTAATACCATTACTGCTATTAGGGCACTCACCTTTCTCAGCAAGCCCTCGAAATTATCTTATTAATTATCCATTTTCACATAAATTAACAGATATGTATATAAGACACTCCCTGTGACAAACACGCCATTTACTTTCTCCATGGCATGGGTAGTGTGGCCCGAAGGCTGGACTAAGCTTGGGTGATCAGCCCAAATAAAGTCAAAAACAATATCCTTTGCAAACACGTCTGCAGGCATCCATAACAAAGTTGTAGGTTTGACGTCCTTACTTCAACCTCACGCAGGCAGTCGGCTGGGACCCCCTACACTTCTATCAAGAACAGTGTGGGTGCACATGGTCTAACTAGCAACAGTACCGTGCTCACAATACACTGGTCCCCAGGGTTCCTAAAGCATATCATACAATTTAGATAGTAGAAATCGCCATTTAAAATATCAGTTCACATATATTTCCTATTATTTAAAAAACTTGGCCCCCTGCTACAAATACAATCCGGCTCACAGTCGCTTAAACAAAACCACGGCCCTCAGCCATCAAATCAAAGTCCTACATTATTCACAAGCAGTTCCAGTATTTTTCACAACAATTCTAGTATTTCACAAATAGTTCTAGTATTTTGAAAACAGCCTCAAATTTGGTTAAACAATAAATCCTACCAAATAATCATCGGCTACATGATTTCAACATTTAAACATAACCATATAAACAATCAAACTTTCCACCGTTCGTTTTTATTCAAAATACCATACCACATATCCTAAGTTTGTAAAATTCATTTCGAACGATTGGTTTTCAAAATAACCTTTAAATTCCTAAATAAATAAATAAATAAATATATATATATATATATATATATAACAATTTAATCAATTCATATTTAATAAAATTTCGACTTAACTTAATCCCCTTACCTGATTCTTAAAAAGCCCACTAACACCCCGGCCCATGCCCCACGGTGTTCAAAATTCTTGAAACCCTAAAATTCAAATTTCACTACATTACTCATCACAATCCTTAGAGTAATTTTTCCTAAAATTTTTTTAAGTTCTGAATACCCTAAATAGCCTAATAAAGCCTAAATTATTAAATTTACCCCCGATTTAAGATTGGTGCCCCGGAGCTCCAATTCGAAAACTTGCTCCAACTAGATTGTAGATAAACTCCCCCACGAGTCTCCAAGCAATTTTCGTTCGTTAATTGGGCTTATGGTTTAAGAAAATTTGAGATGAGTTTGAGAATTTGCCTTACCCCAAGAGATATGGCTACGCTGCTCCCACGATAAATCTGCTCCAGTAAAAGTTTTGGTGGCGGAGAATGGAGGCCAACGGTATTTTCTGATTTTCGATCGAGCAATATTAGTCGAAATTGAAGAGAGTGGGAGAGAGAGACGGAGGAGACACAGGCACTGCTCTCTACTTCTTCTTCTTCTCTGAATTCTCTTGAAGCTTCAACTGAAGCTTCAGGTTATGTTAATAACTTATTTATATATTATATAATTAATAAGAATTAATTAATTAATTAATTAATTAATTATTTTAATTATTATTATTATTATTATTATTATTATTATTATTATTAGGATAACAACATTCTCCCCTCCTTACAAAAATTTCGTCCCCAAAATTTGATAACTATTACCAATCACATTCTTAACTCACTATCCCCGTCTACAGAAGAGTCGGTAACCACCCACATAGCGGTCCTGTCCCATGTTTATTAATTACTCTCACTTATGGCAGAGGAATATCGTGCTTACAATATTGCCTTTGGGAAATTACAATATCCATAACAAATTTTCCTAAGACTATCTGTAATTAAAACTATACATAGCTAACTACACAACCTACTACAACCATGCCTTTACCCGTTTGGCACTAGCCCTTCGCTAAACAGCTGTGGGTACTTTTGGTGTATTTTCGTCTCTAATTCCCAGGAAGCTTCCTCAACTACATGATTACGTCATAATACCTTCACTAATGGTATATCCTTGGTACGCATTTCCTGTACCTTTTGATCTAGAATCTGAACTGGTACCTCCTCGTATATCAAAGCATCCTCGATCTCTAACGACTCTTAATTGATCACATGTGAGGGGTCTGGAACGTACCTCCTTAACATGGACACGTGAAATACGTCGTGTATCCTAGACAACGCTGGGGGTAATGCTATCCTATACGCCACCGAACCAATTCTTTCCAGAATCTCGAACGACCCAATGTATCTAAGGCTCAGCTTGCCCTTCTTCCCATACCTTATCACCCCCTTCATCGGAGCAATTCTCAAGAATACCATATCACCTATCCCAAATTCTAGCTCCCATCGGTGAGTATCCGCATAACTCTTCTGCTGACTCTGGGTGGCTTTAATCCTTTCCCTGATAAGCTTGACCTTTGCAATGGCCTGCTGAACAAGTTCTGGCCCCAAAATCTGCCGCTCACCTACTTCATCCCAATACAACGGAGATTAGCACCGACGACCATACAAAGCCTCATATGGTGCCATTCCAATGCTGGCCTGGTGACTATTATTGTATGCAAACTCAACCAACAGTAGATATCAGATCTAACTAACCCCAAAATCTAACACACATGCCCGTAGCATATCCTCGAGAATTTGAATGGTTCGTTCGGACTGTCCATTCGTTTAAGGGTGAAATGCAGTACTAAAAGTGAGCTGAGAACCCAACACTTCTTGTAAACTCTTCCATAATTGGGAAGTGAACCGCGGATCCCGATCTAAAACGATGAACCCGGGCATGCCATGTATTCTGACTATTTCCTATACATAGAGTTCGCTAGCTTATCCATGGAGTAACTGGTTCTAACAGAAATGAAATGGGCAGTCTTTGTCAATCTGTCAACAACTACCCATATGACATTCTGCCCATGCAATGCTGAAGGCAATCCCGATACAAAGTCCATTGAGATATGCTCCCACTTCCACGTAGGGATGTCCAGTGGTTGAAGTGGTATTGCTGGCCTCTAGTGTTCTACCTTCACCTACTGACACGTCAAGCACTAACCCACAAATTTAACAATCTCCCACTTCATGTTACTCCACCAGAACGATTCACGCAAGTCTCTATACATCTTCGTGCTATCTGGGTGAATAGTATAGAGAGAACAGTGAGCTTCCTCTAGAATCGTCCTCTTTATCTCTATGTCGTCTGACACACACAATCGAGCGTGAAATCTGAGAACTCATCCTCAACAACATTAAAGTCTATGTGTTGCTCACCCTATATCTTCTTTACAATCTCCATCAACTCTGTATACTTCAATTGAGTTGTTTTGATTCTCTCCCGTAAAGTCGGTTGAACCACTAGACTAGAAATGAACGCCTGATGATTCCCTTCACCAACTCTACACCCATTCTCTCCAAGTCCATCATGATCTGGTGTGAAGCCATAACTACTAAGGCTGACATACCCCCAGATTTCCGACTTAATGCATCGGCTACCAAGTTCGCCTTTCCTAGGTAATAGTTAACGGTGCAGTCATAATCCTTTATCAACTCGAGCCGTCTACGCTACCCCATATTCAACTCCTTCTAAGTGAAGAAGTACTTGAGACTCTTATGGTCAGTAAAGATCTCGCACCTTACACCATAAAGGTAGTGTCGCCAGATCTTTAATGCAAACACAACCGCTGCCAGCTTCAAGTCATGTGTAGGATAGTTTTTTTCCGTACTCTTTCAACAGGCGAGACACATACACAATGATTTTCCCTTCTTGTATTAGAACACAACCAAGTTTGTAGTGACCCAAAGAATAATAAGTATTTAAATAATAAAGAGGGAGAGAAATGGAAGCAGTAATAGAAGGAGGCAGTCGACTTTTTGATGAACGCTCCGCATTCGTCGACGACATTGCATTTTGAATATAATAACCCAAGGGATCTTCTCATGGCCTCGTCGACAAACACAGGGGATTCGTCGATGAGGGTATGAGAGGGTATCGTCGACGAGGGCAAGTTTCGTCGACGAAAAGATGCCGAGAGAGGATTTTTGGAAGTCCGAAACTCATCAAAGAGGGTGCAGGTTCGTCGACGAACTTTCTATAGGACTCGTCGACGAGGTGACGTGGCTCTTCGACGAATCCCGCAGTATAAATAGTGCAAAACCTTAGTTAAACGTAGAAATTCAGCGCCGCGTTTCCCTCTTTCTTTTTCCTACGGTTCTCCTTCTAACTTTCTTCAATTTCGACCCCATCAGTCGCCGGATCGGCGATCTGAGGCCACCACAACGCTTCTGGTGGAGTTCTCTACAAGTCTGCCAGAGCGGATCGTTGGTGGGACAAAGTTGGAATTCATCCCAAATCCAGGGTAAAGCCTTTTATTCAGTTTTCGACCTTATGGTAGTTGTAGGAAATGATGTAGGTCAAGAAATATTGATATTTTGTTATGAAAAATGTGGTTTTTAGGGTGTTGAGTGGAGAACCCTACGGGTGTAGGACCTGTCTCAGTATGGGATATTTTGCAGAAATCAGGTAAGGGAAATATGCTATGTTAGGCAAATTTAGAATGATTTTTAGTGTAGTATATATATTTATACCAGATTATTATTCATAGTAGGAATTAATACAGTTTTACAGTTTATCCATTATGTATAATATGTTTTAAATTACTGTGTGGCTTGAGAATATAAATATAGTACATAAGTATGTTTTACAGTATTTTCAAGGTATGTTTTACAGAATATACAGCCAGTAGATATGTTTTGTAGTAATTACAGAATACCATGATTATATAGTTTTCAGTACCATGATTATACAGTTTTCAGTACCATGACTTACAGATTACAGTTCAGTTCAGAAATACAGTTGACATAATTACAGTCTATTTCAGTGTCATGGTTAATACAGTTATTTCAGAATCATGGTAAATCAGATAGTTGTATATAGAAACATATTATATAGTATCAAACCCTGTTACAGTAGAGCACAGTACCATAGCTACAGATATTCAGTTCAGAGTGCAACCAACTATTCAGATAATACGTAGTAGTAGGTCGATCGTGCCCAGACGTGGATAGGCTCCCCATCAGATATGGGTTAAGGAGTGGCTGATTAGACTGAGGGAGTATAGTGGTTTATCATGGTCGGCCAGCCAGGGTAGATCTTGCCTACGGGCTGCACAACCCTTTCATGAGCGGTTAAATCATGACATACAGTTAGCCATAGGAAAGTTTTCAGTTATTATTATGTATATATAAATTTACAGAGACAGAAAATATACTTATGTACATTAGAAGTATTTTGAGTAGAAACCTAAAGTATAGATATGTTAAGCAACCTGGAAAGGATGGTGGTTTATATTACTTATATTGTAATTACAAATTGAGTTATACATGAATATATAGCAATAGATTTTCATAATATTGTAACTCATTTACCACACACTAGCAATAGCATATTTCGTCTTACTGAGCGTTGGCTCATCCCATTACTTTAACATTTTTCAGGTGATCTAGGTAGGCGAGTAGACCAGGCTCACAGATTGAGGGGGCCTCAGTATTGCCCTGATAGTAGAGTGAGTATTTTTGTATAGCCCTAGCTAGTCGAGGGTATTTTGGGGAACAATCATATATGTATATTTTGGGAAACATTTTAGCACTCTGGTATTGTATATAATTACATATGATTATGTTTATTTGATTTTTATTTCTCGCTGCTTAGGTTGATGGTTGGGTTTAATTTAGTTTGGTATAAAAAACCCAGTTAAATAGCAGTTCCAGTATTTCGTACCAAATAATCATCGGCCACACGATTTCAACATTTAAACATAACCATATAAACAATCAAGCTTTCCACCATTCGTTTTTATTCAAAATACCATACCACATATCCTAAGTTTGTAAAATTCATTTCGAACGGTTGGTTTTCAAAATAACCTTAAATTTCTAAATAAATAAATAAATATATAACAATTTAATCAATTCATATTTAATAAAATTCTGACTTAACTTAATTCGCCTACCTGATTCCTAAAAAGCTCGCTAACACCCCGGCCTACGCCCTATGGCGTTCAAAATCCTTGAAACCCTGAAATTCAAATTTCACTACATTACTCATCACAATCCCTAGAGTAATTTTTCCTAAAATTTTCTTAAGTTCTGAATACTCTAAATAGCCTAATAAAGCCTAAATTATTAAACTTACCCCCAATGTAAGATTGGTGCCCCGGAGCACCTTTGAAAACCTGCTCCAGCTAGATTGTAGAAAATCTCCCCATGAGTCTCCTGACAATTTTTGTTCATTAATTGGGCTTATGGTTTAATAAAATTTGAGGTAAGTTTGAGAATTAGCCTTACCCCAGGAGATATGCCTATGCCGCTCCCACGACAAATCCGCTCCAGTAGAAGTGTCGGTGGCGGAGAATGGAGACCAACGGTATTTTCTGATTTTTGATCAGGTGAATATTAGTCGAAAAATTGAAGAGAGTGGGAGAGAGAGATGGAGGAGACACAAGTGCTGCTCTCTGCTTCTTCTTCTCTGAATACTCCTGAAGCTTCAGTTTATGTTATTAACTTTTATATATATAATTTTATAATATAATAATATTGATTACGCATCAAAACTGCGTAATTAGGACACTTTAATCTGGTATTTACGGCTTATATTTTTAATTAAGTGTCCAAATTTGTCCAATATTTTAATAAAGTGCCAAAATTATCATTCTTGAGTTTTATTGTGCAATTTACGAGTTTTTGATAATTCTTTTTATCGCAGGAAAAGTCCTGGGAACCAAAACTGACACCTGTTCGTATTTCATACATAACTTTTCCGTCCAAACTTCGATTGAGGCGATTCAAATTTCTAGAGAAAGAGAAAAGGATTATCTACAACTTTTATGTTTTGAATTTTATGAGAAACGGGCTCTAGAAGAGTCAGATTTGTGATGAACAGAGAATAAATAAAATGAGAAAATAAAAAATATATATATGAATGGGTATTTGATGTGACCCGGCCATGCATGACCGGGTCGGGTTGGCTAATCCGGGTAGGGCACTACAACTTTCTTTTAAAAGGAACCCGAGAGCAGCCAGGGGGCATCTTCTTCATCTTCTTCCTTTTCTTCTTCTCTTATTTAGTTTTCTTTTTTTTCTTTCCCGCTGACCTCTCCTCTCTCTCTCTCTCTCTCTCTCTCTCTCTCTCTCTCTCTCTCTCTCTCTCTCTCTCTCTCTCTCTCTCTCTCGTTTCAGCTCTGTTTTCCTTTGCAACCCCTCTGCTGCAACTCCTGTTCCGGTGCCTCCTCTGCACAGACCACTCCGTGAGCCATAGCAGCCCCTGCTGGAACCCGACCACACCAGCAGCCACCTCTGCAACTCCACCTTCTGGACATCCACCTGAGCACATGCAGCTGTTGCGAACAAAACCAAGCCAGCCAAGGCCCTCCTCTGCTGCACCAACTCCGGCAACATCTCCACCATTCTACAGCAGGACCAGCCACTCCACCACTACCAGCCGAGCACAGCCCCTGCCCAGCTCCTCTGCAAACACCCGAAGATCACCAAGCACAGCTTTCTCTCTAATTTTCACCTTTTCCTTCTATCTTTATTTATTATGAGTTACTCTCTGCCTCTCTCTATTCTCTCTCTCTCTCTCTCTCTCTCTCTCTCTCTCTCTTTATCATTATTTATTATTACTTAACTAGTGAAATTTTGGATTTTGAACATTAGTTAGGGAGTTTTATTATTGTTGAACTTTAATTGTTTATTTAATTGCTCTTAGTTGAATTTTTCCATCGATTTAATTAATATTTGAATTATTTAATTAGTTTGGTAAAGCCCGGTTTTATTCTAAAAAAATAAAAAAAAAAGAAAAAAATGAAAAAGGTGTTTTTTATTTTGAGGTTTTTTAAGATTTAATTTTTCTGTTTGTTGAAGCTCAATTTAGTTAGGGTTAGTTTTATCAAAGTTCGTATTTTTCTTGTGTTTCATTATCGTTCAAGTGTTAGGGTTGTTTTAATTTGTTATCTTTCATTTTATTGATGCAATGAGCTACCATGGAATTGATTTGACTCGAAAATTGTGGATTACAAGCATGAGCGGCTAAGTTCGGTAACTCAGGTTGTGGGTCGATGTCGTTTGCATTGCATGGTTTATTAGTTATCCTATGATATCATTGTTAAACTTTTATTTGGTTAAAACCGAAAATTGAAGGAATCGTTGATAAATCGCTAGCTCTTGCTTCTTGTTTTGTTGTTGACGTTAGGCACATCAAAACCTTGATTTAATCTAGGATTTTAATCAACTTATTTTTACATAAAATTCGATTGATGCGTAATAAGAGTTTTTATTTTCTTCCGTTTGGATGTGGCCAATTTACTCGATCGTTAGTAATAAAATTTCATCTTATTAATGCCTTGATTGGATTAACAAGAAAAGGAGTAAGGCCTAGGAAATTAGTAAATGGTGGAAGCAAACAGACGTTGAACTCGTAACCCGAGTGTTTGGTAAAATTGTTTCAGTTAATTTGTTTAGTTTTGGTTGTGTTATTAGATTTACATTTTTAGAGAATTGATAAAATTTCAGTGACATTTTGATAGTTTACTCAAGCTTCTCTCACTTTGTTTACTGTTTTCAAAATCGTAAAAGACAAAAAAGATTTTCAAAACCCATTTTTCAGCAACAGGATTTCACTAAACTTTTATAAATACTTTGATACTCAGTGGTCCCTGTGGAATACGATCCTGGACTCATCCTTGACACAACTTGACACTTTTGCACTTGGAAGCACAACTCAGAACGAGTCAAATATATTATATTATATTAATATATTATTATATTATATTATATAATTAATAAGAATTATTTATTTATTTATTTATTTATTTATTTCAATTATTATTATTATTATTATTATTATTAAACTATAAGCACTCGCTTAATTGTTTTATTTGACCAACATTTTTTTGCCTCACGTGGCTTATGTTATCAAGGGTGTTGTCCCTCTTGTGTGTAATCTAAGGGAAGTTGATTTTGAGGAAAGACCAGCCATGGGATTTCTCTATGAGTTGATGGATTCGACAACTACAAATTTTTCTAGAAATGCTAAGAAATATGGACCCATTTGGAAAAAAAATAAATAATAGATGGACTCAACAACTTCATCACCCTATACATGTTGCACGATATTATCTAAATCCCTAATTGTGTTATAAGGAGAACTTCTCATATATTGAAGAAGTGAAGAAATGACTATTTGAATGCATGGATAGAAGTTGAGATATAAAGAGAGGCTAGCTGCAAAAATCCAATTGGATTTGTTTGATAATGCATAAGGGGATTTTGGGACTTGAGTGGCTATTGACTTTAGAATGTTGAGAAGCCCAAGTAAAAATAATACTTCAGTAATAGTTAGTTAACTAGTAGTACTCTATCCTTGTTTCTTCTTATGACTTGGAACTTAAATATGGATTTTTTTTTTCTTTTGTAGCTAATTGGTGGAAGCATTTTAGGACAAAGACTCCAGAATTGACGAAGTTTGCTATTCACGTTCTTAGCTTGACATGTAGTGCTAGTGGATGTGAGAGTTGAAGCAAATTTAAGCAGGTTCTTAGTTCTTACAAATGCCATGTTATTATTGTTTCACTCAAATATGAAAATATCTTCTAAAATCTAAAAATTTGAATGGTTTAAACTCAATTGTTGATTCATATGAAAAAGAGGAATAGATTAGAGCACACGAGATTGAGTGCTTAAACTCAAATATGAAAATATCGTTATTACCGTTGATTCATATGAAAAAGAGGAATAGATTAGAGCACAAGAGATTTTTAAATCTAAAATCTAAAAATTTAAATCCCATGTTATTACCGTTTCATGGCATTGAATCTGAAAACCCATATTTGCATATTAAAGAGTTTGAAGAAGTTTGTTCCACATTCATGGATAGAACATGCACTGAGGACGTAATAAGATTGAAATTGTTCCCATTTTCTTTAAAAGACAAAGCAAAAATCTAGTTGAATTCCTTAAGACCAAGATCCATTGGGACTTGGAGAAATTTTTTCCCATGCAAAGAACTAATGCTTTGAAAAGACAAATCATGAATTTTTGCCAAAAGGATGTGGAGACATTTTATCAGTGTTGGGAACGTTTCAAAGATCTCTTAAATGCATGTTCTCACCATGGTTATGAAAATTGGAGGGTCATCAGTTTTTACTACGAGGGATTGCAACCAAAGATGAGGCAATTTGTAGAAACAATGTGCTATGGTGAGTTTTTCAATAAAGGGCCTGAAGAAGCTTTTGATTATTTTGATTACTTGGCTGAAAATGCCCAATCTTGGGATGTCTCTGATGTGTATGATAGATCTGAAAAGCAAAAATGCATTGGTGGGGGTGGTAAGTATCAATTGAAAGAAGTTGATGATTTGAATGCTAGGCTTGCATTGATGTCTAAAAGGTTAGAGTCCATTGAACTTAAGAAGGTAAATGAAATGCACGTTTTAGCATCATCTTCTGAAAAATGCAGCATATGTGAGGATCCAGGGCATGTGACTGATGCATGTCCAACTATTCCTGCTTTTAAGGAAGTTTTGCTTGATCAATCTAACCCAGTGCATATGGTTTCTAAGAATTCTTCTAGACCTTATTCTAATACATATAATGCAGGTTGGAGAAATCATCCAAATCTCAGTTGGAAAAATGACCAAGTGGGGCCATCTACGTAGGGACCAAGTCAGTATAATCCTTATGCAGTCGCTAGCCAAGGCTTGGGGCCACCTCATTTTCCAAATCAGCCACCCCAAATGCAAAGAAGAGGAGTGGAAGACTCCATACAACAGCTAACTGTTAGCTTGCAACAGTTTATGCAGAGTCAGAGCACGATCAACAACCAAAACTCCCAGGCTATCAATGACATCAGAGGGACTCTCACTAAAGTAACCACCACTTTGAGTAACCAGGAGAAAGGAAAGTTTTCAGCTCAACCCTAGCCCAATCCACAAGGGCATAGTCGATCATCTCAGCATTCAAGTGAAGGGAGCAATGTGAAATCAGTGAAAGCTATTACAACTTTGAGGAATGGTAAGGTTTTGCGTGACCCTGCCCATAGTGCAGGAAGTTCAGGTAAAAATGCTAATCCTCCTCTTGATAGTGGTGAGTTGAGTACTTTAAATTCACATAATGATGCATGTTCCATACCTGCACCGTTTCCACAACGTTTGGTTTCTTTGCACAAGGATAAACAGCATGTTGAAATCTTGGAAATTTTTAAGCAAGTTAGGATTAACATTCCACTTCTAGATGCTATAAAACAAATTCCTGCTTATGCTAAATTTTTAAAGGATTTATGCACTGTAAAACGCAAACTGAATGTGCAGAAAAAGGCCTTCCTCACTAAGCAAGTTAGTGCTATTATTCAAAATCACACACCACCTAAGTACAAGGATCCTGGGTCACCTACTATTTCATGTGTCATTGGAAACTCTAAGATAGGGCAGGCCTTGCTAGACTTAGGTGTAGGGGTTAATTTGCTACCTTATAGTGTGTATGAACAATTGGGGCTAGGGGAATTGAAAACACATCCATTATCTTGCAGCTTGCTGATAGATCCATAAAAATTCCTAAGGGTATCATTGAGGATGTCTTGGTCCAAGTGGATAAATTTTACTACCCTGTGGATTTTGTGGTCTTGGATATGAAAGTGTCATCCTGCGCAAATTCTTCACCACCTGTGATTTTGGGAAGACCATTTTTAGCAACTTCTAATGCCATAATCAATTGTAGGAGTGGTGTTTTAAAATTGAGTTTTGGAAATATGACTTTAGAATTGAATATCTTCAATTTGTGCAGGCAACCTCAAGAACACGAAGAAATCCAAGAAGTCAATTCATTGGAATCTTTAATTGTAGACACTCCTTGGTTAAACTATGATTGTGATGAGCAGTGGGAGGAATTAGAAGATTCCCTTGATTTAACTAAGTCCACTGATCATTGTTCTTCACTTTGTGTTGCAGGTGACTCAACTGAGATGCAGTGGAAGCTTAAATTTGAACCATTATCGGCAATACAAACCCCAGCACAACCATCCGATGAGAAGGCACCAGTGTTAGAATTGAAGCCACTGCCGCCGGAACTAAAATATGCCTACCTTGGACCAGAGAACTCATTCCTAGTGGTGATTTCTGCATTGTTGACTCCTGACCAAGAAAGTAAGTTGTTGAAAATTTTGACACAACACAAATCAACCAATGGCTGGTCCATTGCTGACATTAAAGGTATAAGTACTCTCATTTGTACACATAGGATATATTTGGAAGAGGATTCGAAACCCTCTAGAGAAATGCAAAGGAGACTAAACCCCACAATGAAAGAAGTGGTAAAAAAGGAAGTTTTGAAATTGTTAGACATAGGCATCATATATCCAATTGCTGACAGTAAATGGGTTAGTCCAATACAAGTTGTCCCAAAAAAATCTGGTATAACCGTTGTAGAAAATGATAAGGGAGAATTGGTGCCTACTAGAGAGACCACAGGTTGGAGGATGTGTGTAGATTATAGGAAATTGAATGCTGCCTCTAGGAAGGATCATTTTCCTTTGCCTTTCCTTGACCAGGTTTTAGAAAAAGTAGCAGGGCATGAATATTACTGTTTTTTAGATGGATTCTCCGGTTATTATCAAATAGAAATAGCTCCAGAGGACCAAGAGAAGACTACCTTCACTTGTCCCTTTGGAACTTTTGCCTTTAGGAGAATGCCATTTGGATTATGCAAGGCCCCGGCTACTTTTCAAAGATGCATGTTAAGTATTTTTAGCAACTTGATTGAGGACAGTGTAGAGGTATTCATGGATGACTTTTCAATTTTTGGAAAAACATTTGATGCATGTTTGTCTAATTTGTAGGTTGTTTTGAAAATATGTGAAGAAAAGCAATTGTTGTTAAATTAGGAAAAATGTCACTTTATGGTCCAACAAGGAATAGTTTTGGGGCACATTGTATCCTCTCGAGGCATAGAGGTGGATAAAGCTAAAATAGACTTGATTTTAAATTTGCCTGCACCTAAAAATGTGAAAAATGTTAGATCATTTTTAGGGCATGCCGGTTTTTATAGAAGATTCATAAGGAATTTTAGCTTTATTTCTAAACCTCTTTGCAAACTTTTGATGCATGATGTTAAATTTGAATGGACCCAAGAGTGTCAAAATGGTTTCGATGAATTGAAAACATGTCTCACCACTGCACCTATCATTCGATCTCTTGACTGGTCACTTCCTTTTGAATTAATGTGCGATGCAAGTGATTTCGCTGTGGGGGCTGTTCTTGGACAACGAAGAGATAAACTGCCATATGTTATATACTATGCTAATAAAACTTTAAATGCGGCACAAAAGAACTATTCCACCACAGAAAAAGAACTACTAGCTATAGTATTTGCATTGGATAAGTTAATATCTTATCTTCTTGGTTCTCCTATCATAATATTCATTGACCATGCAACTCTGAAATTTCTACTGTCAAAAAAAGACACTAAGCCAAGACTGGTAAGGTGGATACTTCTGCTTCAGGAATTTGATCTCACAATAAAAGATAAAAAAGGAGTGGAGAACGTGGTGGCAGATCACCTTTCTCGACTTCAACCAGAAGTTTCTAAGAAGTTTTCTTTAATTTCTGATAAATTTCCTGATGAACAATTATTTGCCGTTGAATATTTACCATGGTATGCTGATATTGTAAATTTCTTGGTTACAGGGAAAATTCCACCTCGTTGGAATGCTCAAGACATAAGAAGGTTGAAGGCTGAAGCTAAGAATTTCTTTTATGATGATCCTTATATCTTTAAATATTGTTCAGATCAGATCATTAGAAAGTGTGTGCCTAACAATGAAATTTCTAGTGTTTTAAATTTTTACCACACAGAAGCTTGTGGTGGGCATTTTTCCGCCCACAAAACAGTGGCTAAAGTTCTTCAAAGTGGGTTTTATTGGCCAAGTATGTTTAAGGATGCTTTGAGTTTCTGTAAAGCTTGTGAACCTTGTCAAAAATTAGGGAGAATCACTAGGAGAAACATGATGCCTTTGCAACCTATACTAGTGATTGAAATTTTTGATTGTTAGGGTATAGATTTCATGAGACCATTTCCTTCTTCTTTTGGCTATTTATACATTTTGCTTGCCGTTGATTATGTTTCCAAGTGGGTTGAGGCAGTCCCTTGCAGAACTAATGACCATCAAGTGGTTATAAAATTTTTGAAAGAAAACATTTTTGCAAGGTTTGGCATGCCTAAAGCCATAATCAGTGATCAAGGTATGCACTTTTGCAACAAACATGTTTCAGCCTTATTGAAGAAGTACGGTACCCATCACAAAATCTCTACTGCCTACCATCCTCAAACCAATGGGCAAGCTGAATTAGCAAATAGGGAAATAAACACATCCTTGAGAAAACTGTTAACCCAAATAAGAAGGATTGGTCTTTGAGATTGTCTGATAGCTTGTGGGCTTATAGAACAGCTTTTAAAACCATTTTAGGCATGTCTCCATATAGATTAGTATATGGTAAGGCTTGCCATTTGTCTGTAGAGTTGGAACATAAGGCGTATTGGGCAATTAAACAATGCAATTTTAACATTGATGATGCTGGTTGCGTGAGAAAATTGCAGTTATCTGAATTGGACGAGCTGAGGATGGATGCCTACAATAATTCTAATTTGTCCAAGGAGAGAATGAAGAACTTTCATGATAAACACATTCAGCGTAAGACTTTTGAGCCCGACCAACAGGTGCTATTGTACAACTCTCGCCTACACTTGTTTCCTGGTAAGTTAAGGTCTCGGTGGAGTGGACCTTTTGTGGTAAAGACTGTTTTTCCTCATGGTGCTGTAGAGATTCTGAATCCTCAAAATGGTAATGTTTTTAAGGTTAATGGTCAAAGGCTCAAGCCTTTTATTTCTAACTTTGCACCTGAGGAATCTACTCTACATTTGCTTGATCCCACTTAGTATAGTTCATTTTCTTTTCTTTTCCTTTCCCTTTTTGTGTTTTTTTTTTCTCATTTATATATATATATATATATATGTTTTTTTTTCTCATTGTTTTCCTTTGTTCTGTAGTTGTTATTTCTTATTCTCTAGCATTATATTCTTTTCACAGCGGTTCAGGTACTTCTTGTTTTTCTCATTTATATTTTTAGAATTGTTTTGCTTTACGTTTAAATACTCTCTTGGGTAAATTCTTTCAATTCTCCTGCATCATTGGGGACAATGCTACATTCTAGTTGGGGGGTGGAAGAGAATTTACCCTGTGGTTTGCGTGCTTTAAACATATGTGGTTTGCCTTGGGAAAATGGTGTTATATTGAAAAAAAAAAAATTCAAAAATCAAAAAGAAAGAGAGAAAGAAAGAGGAGCATTGAAGATTTACACTACATTATCCCATTTTTAACATTGACTCGTACCCTTCACATACCTGCATATAACCTAAGAACTACACACTTGAGTCATTTATGCGTAGTTTCTCTTTATATGATTTTATGATTCCATGAATAATCGATTGGTAGTACATTCGTGTTAATTTGGCTATATAATTTCCTGTATCTACATGCATCTCATGAGGCTATATAAACATATTTACGTGATTCATTGCACTTAGGGTTCCTTGTGAGCATTGAGAGAACACCCGTGGAGACTATGACACCTTGTGAGATATTCTTGAGCTATTATCGTCCTTTTGAGCGTTAATATCAAATCAAAGTTCATGGAACTCAATTCTCTTTTTTTTTTTTTTTTTTTTTTTTTCTGGATGATTCCTTGTACACTAGTCTTTGTTTTTGATTTGCTAGCTTAGAGGTGACTTCTAGTGGGGAGATAGAAACCTAGTTCTTGTAGCCTACTCAAGATGTGAAGGCTGAACCAACCCTAGAGACAGACTTAGTTCATGGACCACTATTCGAACTCAATTCCCGTTGATGGTATGAAGATAACAAACGAAGTGTAATGATTGTCTTAATTGTTCAAGAAAAGGCAGAAAAATAAAGAATGAGCAGAAGAAATGATAAGAAATAAAAATGCGCGTGAAATGAAATGCTAATGTCTGCTCCATAGAAATATCACAAAAATTCAAGGACACAACACATGTTCTCTACATACAAAGATTCTTTAACCAGTTAATGCCTCAGATGTGTTCACGACAAGTTTGTGAATAAGTTGATCTAGGGTGGTCTCGGTTGGATGTGGCGAGTAGGTGAGAAGATGTTAGGGTGAAGGACCCGACACCTCATAGATAGGTTAGATCCTTTCTAGACTAGTCCACTCTATACATTTACCGTTGTTCCTTTTATTATGTGGGATGTTTGATCGCAACACTCCTCCTCACATAAAATGAGCGAACCCATTTCTTTCTTTTTGAGTGTTTTTGAGGATATACCAGTTAGGCCGAGTCAAAGCGACCGTTCTGTAGGTGTCCACTAGTATCCTAGGTGTATTGAGTCACACCTAGGTGTATTGAGCCATAGCTCTCTTGATTTCAGCCTCCAAGAAGCTTCTTCAAAGTCCATTAACTGAAGCAGCTTCATTTTATTCTTCTCTTTAGATTCTTTCCTTTCTGTTTAGCGGATGAGTCTCCCCGTTTTCAATTCGGTTGTCAACTTCTGCCATTAGAGCCTGTTTTGGTAAGGAATTCTCCTTTTAAGTGCTAAATTTCAAGTTCTTCAAATGGCTTTTTAAAGCCTTCAGCTTTTGAGCCAAGATAAAAAGGGCAAACCTTGAACAATGGATCCTTTCCACCATTTCTCTACCTGATTAGGGAAATTTGTGATTTTCAACTAGCTACTATTGTATTTAAAGGGGATCTCCCCCAAATGATGCATCCACAGTCCAACATCAATGGATTATGATATGAGATATATCTAGTTAAGGCCTTATGACAAAGCTATGGGAAAGATTCTCCCCACTAAACACTAATCAAGAATCCATCTAATCTAGAGAAAGGAGGATCCTGGTTGTTTGACCAGGTAAAATCAGTGCCATTCAAAGGGAGGCCTATAAGTTCCCAATTATGTATGTACTTAAGAGGATTTTGCCATATTTTTAGTAGTTCTACTTGCACCAAGTCTCTCTTGGGGTACCTGATCTTATTAAAGTATCCACAAGCACACCAATGTAATTAAAATTTTCTTGTCTCCTTTTATAGTTCTTGCTGTAGCTTTTCTTTTTCCTGATCATTATGGGGGCCATATGCCACTCATAATAGCAAAAACCCAGCCTATATAAGCGTTTTTCGGTCTCAGTATAAGAGAATGATTTGCTTTAAAGACTCCTTATGCCCAAAAAAATTGAACTTCCATAGGATCATGGTGCCTCCAACTGCTCCTTTTGATTATATGCCAACCCACTATATTTCTTTAGTTCCTGTTAGAATTGGTATATTTCCAAGAGGGGGGGGGGGGTGAATTGGAATTTTAAACTTTTCCCCTAAGTTTAGCTAATATAACAACATCATATTTGCAACATAGGGTCTTTCTATACAATTCCAGATGTGCAGATAATAAAAGAAGCGGAAACTTAAATCATGCGCATCATTCACACCATAACATACACGTGCGGTAAATATAAAGTGCTGAAATATAAGCAAACACACGATATGTTATCGAGGTTTGGCCAACTGTACCTATGTCCCCGCTTCTAACTCGTAAGCCCAAGAATTTCACTAAAGGCTCACTTAAGGGTGGAGTGACACCGATTACAACCAGGTCAATTAGCACAGGGCTGACCTCAACTAACACGCCTTTAACAGGATGACACACCTAGCTTTCCTAATCGGATTTATGCCAATCCGGGACTATCAAAGGACTAGTCTCCCTCTTCAGGCCCGTGCCTGTAATACAACAGTTTTGCTCAATCAATGAAACGGTACAATGATTATGCTTTGAAGTAAAATAGATATATACCCAATTACGCGCAATCATGTACACCACCAACAAGATATAATAAGTAAGCTCAGTGTGGTTTACAGTATATCAACTCTCAAATAAATATTTGCTATCTATGTAATGAGTGTGTGAGAGTGCAAACCTATATGATCTTTGTATCACAAGATGTTCAATCAACGTGCTTAAACAAAGATGTCAATTAAGTCTCAAATATATCAATCAGCAGGATATTTCAATCACGTGAAGATTAGATAATGTATATGCTTGGTTTGCAAAAGATATTCAATCTTTGTATTCAGCAAAGGATATGTAAGTTAATGAATATTGCAGGAAAGATCAATATCACAAACACAAATATCTTTTCATAAATATGTCAAGATAAATCACACAAGATATTTGAGTATGTTTTTGAAAACATTTTTATAACCCAAAAACAAGTACAAGCTTCCTAAGATATTGCAATACAAATGCAATACTCAGAAGCTAAATGCAAGTCTTCTTAGGATAGGCTTATTAGCAAAAAAAAACCCCTAAGAACACTTAGGTTTAGATCTCGTTAAAATCAAATCAATCAAACACGAATGGGAGAGCAAACCTACTTAAAGAAAACACTCAATCAACTTATAGAGATTTTAAGCAATCGGAGAGGGTAAGTATGAATGATCTTGGTATGAAAATGAATAGTAGGAGATTTTTGGTTGAGAGAGAATTTATTGATCAAATAGGCTAATCTCTTACTAATTTTCCCAAATGAAGGGATATTTATAGACACCCCAAGAATTTTTACTGTTAGGGACAATGCTGGTATTATTAGAAAATATTAATGATGTATTAGCAATTTAAACCCTGTTAAAAAATATTTAACCACGACAAAAAATACAGGCAACCCGAGAGACCCGGTCGACCAGAAGACTTTCGATTGACCGAAGTTCATATGGCTCGGTTGACCAGGCCAATTTTGAACTTCAGGGTCGGTCGACCAGGAAGGGTGATTTTTCCAAATAGCGCGGTTCGGTCGACCAGGGTAAAAATGAACTATCTGGTCGGTCGACCAGATCATTGGGTTCCCACACATAGAAACTCGATCGACCAGGTTGGTGTAGTTCAAAAAGGTCTCGGTCGACTAGGAAGTTAAACTGTTGACTTCAAGGTGTTTCGATCGACCAGGATCAAATGAATTGTCATGGCTCGGTTGACCGAACTATGGTCAACCAGTTGACCCAGACCAGATTCGGTCGACCGGGGGCAGAATGAACTGCACAAAGTGTGCATTTTGGTCCTATTTTAATTCACAAATACCCTATTCAAGTGCTTAACATATATGAGTGCAAAGGTGAGCGTCCTAGGGTCTTTTCTATGTCCAATTTTAGTTATGATTGAATTCTAAGCTTACCTATTAGACCATGAACATGGGGTGTGTGATTATTACAAGTGAACACCCTAATTTACTATTATAGACCAATTTTGCAAATGAGATATATATTACAACATAAATGGAATTTTTTCTTCAATCCTCACTTGCTTTATGTGCATCTTGATCTTGACAATTTTAGGTTCCTACACAAAGTCTCAAACACCCATTAGATACAATGAATATTTGTCATAATCAAAACCGGGCGTGACCTATAAGGTCAACACTTCCAAATAGTTTGAGAATCGTTCTCTCAGTTTTGTTAATTTTAGTTTCCTACAGGCAGACTATGTTTGGTTTTCAAACCTTCAAGCATTCCTTAATCCAGTCTTTCTTTTCTAGAATCTTTAGTCCTTAACATTCCAAGTCAGGATTCTTAAATTCATGGGTTAACTGAATTAATACAAATTAATATTTTGTACAACTCCATGCTCTTCAATCTAAGCAAACAAGCCTTATAATTCCTCTATATGACCTTCATATTCCAAATCGGTTTTTTTTGGCTTATATCCATGGCATCTCCTATTAACCAGTCTGAGTTCCTCTCCCCCTTCATGTTTGAGGTTGTCCAACGGAGGCTAGAATTTACAATCCCCATGAAAAAAAATTGGATTTTAGAACTGTAAGAACCCGAACAGTGATATATGGATTAAATAAATAAGAGAGGGGCAAATTGGGAATTTAGTAGATTTTTTTCGATGAGGTCAGGATTCGTCAACGAAGTCCATGTAAGTCTCGTCGATGAAGTTCAGAGGCTTGTCGACGAGGAGAAGCTGAGAGATTTCGGAAAATCGGTGATATCAGGATTCGTCGACGAATCCATCGTCTCATTGATGAGTTTTCTATATGACCTCGTCGACGAGGACACCATTTCGTCGACGAGAATGGTCGGGTCAAAGGGCTATAAATATCTTTTCTCTTTACTTCCAAGCTAAGAAAACTAAATTCTCTCTCTCTATCTCTCTAGAACTCTCCCTACTCTCCATCTCTCTTGATTTCTTTGACGTTCGTCACGATAATCGTTAATCTGAAGTTACCATGAGGGTCGTGGAAGGACTACAAAACCTATGGATAGGAATCCTGTTTCGGAGATTTTCGGGTTTCGGCCTAAAATCGAGGTAAGACTCGGTTTTGTTGACTTAACTGGAGTTTTCAATCCTATTTTGATGATAACAAAATGAAGGATGCTTTAACATATGATGTTAAGTGATGCGTTTTAGGTAAAAGAACTCTCAAGGTTGATAAATTGAAGCTCAATGTTAATCTAGTGAAAGCACCTCAGAATATTGAAGGCAATGAATAACAAATGAAGAAGTTTAAGGGCAAGCAAACTCAAAGTCATAAGTGAATCTCAAAAGGCTGAAGGAGGCTGAAAGATTTAAGAAGACCATAATTAGAAGAACTGTTGTAAGTACTTCAAAACCAAATGTCATTTAGATATGTGAAGCTCTTATAAAAACAAAAGAAACTAAGAAACACTTTGTTTTAAAGAGCTTAAAACATGTTTTTGAAATTAAAGTAACAAAGGTCTTAAAGGAAGGAAAATAAAAATTGAATTTCTGATAAGCAGTGCACCTGATAGATGACTGTCTGTCTATGGACAGACGACTGGCAAGTTAAAGGGTTTAATAAAAGTATTTTGGGTTTAAATTTTAACTATGACAGATGACTACCATGTCAATAAAAGTATTTTGGGTTTAAATTTTAACTATGACAGATGACTGCCATGTCATGGCAAATGACTGCCACGTGGAGCAAATTTTAAATCTCAAAGGGAAGCTTCTTATAAAATTTTGAATTTCAAAATTTAATCAACAATTTAATGTTTTTTTCAAAGTTTACCTAATTTGATATGGACAACATCTTTCAAAATTTTGAATTTCAAAATTTAGTCAACAATTTTAATGTTTTTTCAAAGTTTACCTAATTTGATGTGAATGTTGATCTTTCAAATTTTGAAATTCAAAATTAAATGTTTTTTTCAAAGTTTACCTAATTTGATGTGGAAGTTGATCTTTTAAATTGCCTATAAATACCTCTTTGGGTAATGAAAAAACACAATACTTGAAAACACAAGAAAAGAGAGAAATCAGACAAAATTTGAAATTCATCTTGTGCTGAAATTCTTCTGAAGTTCTTCTTTGCTCATATCTTTTGCTGGAGAGGAATTCTACAATTCTGGTAGATTGAAAATATCAAAGTTCGGTTCCGGGTTGCAATTCCATTTCTCTTTTAAACGAACTATTGGTGACTTCTAAAAACTTTAGAGCTTCATATATTCTATTTTGCTTTGGTTTTTTGAAGTACAATTTACATTTCAATTTGTACAACCTGCTCTAAATTTTGGGAGTATTTTTTGTACGCAGAATTTATATTATATTCTTGTAGATTGTGATGATTCCAGGTTTGCTGGATCGTTGGCTAGGCGAGGGATTATCGCTTAGAGAGGTGCTGCTCTAACCTTTTGAAGGAGTGTATAAAGGTATTGTTCCACCCGGTAAAGGAACAGGTTTAGTGAATCCTTTGGTGGTTTTGCCAAAGGCGAGGACGTAGGCTGTGTTGAAGCCGAACCTCGTAAAATCCTGTGTCTCACTCTCTCTTTCCCTTACTCTTTATTTTCAACATATTTATATTGCGTGGATGGTTTAAATTTGAAATCATATACACTACGTTTATTTGGAAATCAAACAAACTTAAAGTTAATTTTGATTTGGGTTGCGGAAACCGAAAGGGAGTACGTTGGTTAAACCATACTTTGCGGAAACCATACGGGAGTACGTTACTTGGTTAAAACACCTAAAGAAAATTAACTAAGAGTTTATTTGAATTCTGAATTTTGGGAAGAGTGTGGATGTGTGGTTGTAAATCATATAAAAGAAGCAAATTTATTTTAACAAGCATATCATTCAACTACAAGGCTTGATTCATATTTATAAGGCATACATAAACAAACAACCATCCTAATTTCTTACTACTGTATATCTTAATTTTGGTTTGGTTGTTTGCCTTCAAATTGTGTTTGGTTAGTTTGGATAGTGTGGTTAATTGAAAGGTTGATTGGTGATTTAGTTGTTTAAGTGCTTGTGTTGTTGATTGTATAAAAGAAACCAAGTTATTGTTTGACAAATTAAACAAACAAGTAAAAGAATTAGATAAACAATAAAAGAAGTTAAGTATTCTTAAAAGGAATTAAAAAGAAAGTTTTTAAATTCCCAATTCACCCCCCTCTTGGGAAGCTATCCTAATTTCAGGTTTTCTTTTCTGATTCGGTAGTTTGGTAGAGGATAGAGTTATGAGTATCTTCTGTACTGTTGATTTTAGGTTTTGGAACTCAGTTCACTATTTAGGGGCCTTAGAGTTCGGGATTTGCCACTAGGGAAAAGGTAAGAGGAATTGTGTTTATATCAGTTATTTTTAAAATCGGACTCTGTAGAACTGTGGTTCACCGTCCTGTGTGTAGTTTGGCTACTCATTTGGGGGGGTCTAACGGGGGAAAATTATAGTTTTTCATGATTGCAGTTTTGGGAAAAAAAGGTGGCGACGGGCTACATCCCTGGTTTTGTTGAAAACCTAATGTATATGCTGATTTATACTGTGTTATAGGGATGACCGTGCCTTGACTTGTTTAAACTATATGTGTTTGGAAAACTATGATTTTAGATTACCAAATGGGTGTGGTTTGTTTTGTAACGACCTGAATAATAATGGCAATTAAATGATAAAAGGAATGGAAATGGAGACAGTAACAGAAGGAGGAAGTCGACGAAGCGTTTATCGATGACATTGAACTTTGGAAAGAAATAGCCAAGGGGAAATCATCAGGTTTTCATCAACGAATACAGGGGATTCGTTGATGAAGGCTTAAGAGAATTCATCGACGAAGACTGAATTTCGTCGACGAAGAAATACAGAGAGAGGTTTGAGCCTACTGAATTTCGTTAACGAAGGACTGAATTTTGTCGATGAAATCATTGAA
This sequence comes from Malania oleifera, assembly GCF_029873635.1. NCBI lineage: Eukaryota > Viridiplantae > Streptophyta > Magnoliopsida > Santalales > Ximeniaceae > Malania > Malania oleifera. Next base: position 2,729,637 of record NC_080417.1, read on the forward strand.
GGATTCCTTGACGAATGACGTGGCTCGTCGACGAAATCCCCTATTCTATAAATATGAAAAATCCGAATTTTACTTCATTATTAAGCAAACATTTCTCTTCTCTCTCTCCCCTTCGGTTCTCTCTCCCTCTTTCATCGATTTCGGGCCAGATCTTCATCGGATCGACAATCCGAAGTCACCACGATGCTCCTAGGGAAGTTCTCTCCAAATTTGCTGGAGCGAATCGTTGGTGAAAGTAAGGTGGTAATCATCCCAAATCCAGGGTAAGACTTTCTACTCAATATTTGGATTTTTGACAGTTGAGAAAAGTGTTATACACGTAGAAATACTGAAGTTTAATATTGAGAGTTTTCATTTTCAGGGTGTTGAGTTGGGAACCCTGCGGGTGCAGGGTAGATTTTCTTAGGGGTTTTTCAAGAATCAGGTAAGGGGATAAACTAAACTAGTTCTTTTTAAGGAAATGTATATGTATATATAGCATTCGATTTCAGCAAATAATATATTTATATATGATTTATATATTTGGGAAAAATATGGTTGAAAATGATGGTATGTTGATTATGTGAAAAACTTGTTAGTGGGGCATGAGTAGAAAATGTTGTGAAATACTTTTTTTGGGAATGTGTGAATGGTATGGATTTTTATAATGGAAAACCGGCGTACGGGCCGAGATTTTTATGTATTTTGCTGGTGTACGGGCCGTGCTATGTGTGTGATTTGCCAGCATATGGGCTGTGCTATGGTATGATTTGCCGACATACGGGCCATGGTATGTGTGTGATTTGCCAGCGTACGGGCTGTGCTATGATGTGATTTTCCGACGTACGGGCCGTGCTATGGATGTGATTTGCCAGAGTACGGGCTGTGCTATGACTTGATGGCATACAGGCCGAGCTATGATAAAATGTGTAATACCGACGTACGGGCCGATGATTTTCATGATATGTGTAGATATGCAAAATGATATGATTGATTTGATAATTAATGATATGAGATATCCGTGTATCACCATTTCAGTATATATTATATGATATCAGAACCTGGTTAGCTTAGTCTAGGCTAGCACTTGCACGGTACCATTGCTATGTGTCCATGGTCTTTGTGATCATGATATTTGTGTTAACGCCGCTGTACAGAGTGGTGTGAGATTGGATGGTTGATGTGGTTTTTAAGAAGTGTGTGTGATCGCCCCTGGTGTACGAACCAGGTCAGGCAGACCCACCGGACTTACAGACTGTACGTTTGACTTGGCAGTGGTCGGCCAACCATTGTCAGGTCCCGCCTTCGGACCACACAACCCAGTTATGTGGGGGTAATACATGACAATAGCCAATTAATCTACCAGAATGTTTTTATGTTATTATTATGATATGAGATGAGATATGTTATGAAAATGTAGTATGTTCTGCCATGTTTTGTTATATATATGTTTTCCCAGATTTGACAAACAGTTACTGGATATGTTATGTATAGTATAAGTATAACACGATAGACGCATGTTGCCAGACACTGGTATTAGTTTATTTCCCTTAGTGAGAGGTGTCTCACCCCTAAATTTTATAAACTTTTCAGGAGCCCCTGATAGGAGAGCGGGAAAAGCCCCGTTGATTTAGAGCTGTTGTCTGCCCTTTTTGAAGGGTGAGTTTTTGTAGGGACAATTAGATTTTATGGGGAATGTCCCTAGATTTGATTTTTGGGATGTAACTCTGGTATTGTGATGTATGATATGATGAGATGTATATGATTGTATGTTTCCTGCTGCTTAGGCTTCTGTTATGTGTCTGATGTATCCCTGGTACCCACGGGTCCAGGTGGATTATGATCTGTTGAGTTGGGATATGAGATATTGATTTTATTATTATATAAAAAAATATATGGGAAAATAAGTAGGTCATGACATGTTTGGTTATATGAGCATGCATGTGTGTGTGATTGGTTGAAATGCTAGTAGGAACGTGGTTCCGAATTTGTTCCAGGTATTAAGAGTGTTCGACTCTATATCCGAGGGCGTGAGCCTATTCTGGCAGATTCGGCTGAAAGGTGTGGATCCACCAGTTTAGCGCCGGTACAATGCCATGGGAGTCGAGGACTAGCCATGTGCTGGTGGCGCCGTGTTACGTGGGTTGGCTACAGGCCAACGCCGTATGTCGCGGGCCGGCTTTGGGCCGACGGGTGTGATGACACCGGGATTGCTGATCATGTGTATGCGTGCGTGCATGCACTGTTGTGAAATTAGTACTGGAACTGCATTTAACTGCATGTATATTGCATCATGATAACACTCAAATGTCACACACCGATATAACATGTATTCTTCCTTATTGAGAGGTGTCTCACCCCTGCTGTACATACATATTTTTCAGGTCTTTTGAGTAACCGAAACTAGCGTCCTTGGAGTTAGGAGCGTAGTGGTCGGTGTACTGTGGGTAGCGCTTGGGGAAGTGTTAGGACTTGTGTTTTGTGGGTTGCCATTTTGAGATGTGTTGGGCACCCGTTTGTACATTTTTGATGGAACCTTGTTTTTGCTCTTGTATAGACTCTGGTATGGTACCATGCTTGTATAGAAAGACTTATTTTCGCTGTGTATATTCTGTTGTGTTTGGATGTGTATAGGGTGCCTGGGAACCCCACGGGGTCAGACCCTTATCCTTTGTATTGTACCCTTGGATGTTTTATTGGATACAGGGATGGGTTAGGTTACATTTTCACCCCTGAGTCCCATTGTCGGGTTCGGGGCGTGACAAGAGTAGTTAGTGGATACTTTATTGGTTATCTAGAGAAATCCAAAGGATATAGGTTTTATTGTCCTAACCATAGTACAAGAATTGTAGAAACTGGAAATGCCAATTTCATTGAGGATGGTGAAACTAGTGGGAGTGATGTACTACAAAATGTGGACATTCAAGAAGTTAGGGTACAAGTCCCTTTACCTATGGCTTCTAAGGAAATTGTTGTTCCTACAATTGTTGAACAATTTAACAACAATGAGCAACATTTTAATGATCAAACACTCCATGATGAGGTTATCACCAATGAGCCCATTGTAGAACAACCACAAGAAATAGCCTTAAAAAGATCTCAAATAGAAAGGAGATCTACTATTTTGAATGATTACGTGGTATATCTACAAAAACCTAGAGGTGATACATTACTGAGGTTTAAAGGCAATTAGATAGAAAGTTGAAAGTTATTAGATCTGATAGGGGAGGTGAATATTATGGAATATACGATGAATTAGGACAATGTCCTGACCCATTTGCTAAACTCTTAGAAAAGCATGACATACGTGCACAATACGCTATGCCAGGAATGCCACAACAGAATGGTGTCGCTAAACGGTGTAATCGTACTCTAATGGACATGGTTAGGAGTATGTTAAGTAATTCCTCACTACCCATATCATTGTGGATGGAAGCCTTTAAGACCGTTGTATACATACTTAATTGGGATCCTAGTAAGGCAGTTCCAAAAACTCCTTTTGAGTTATGGACTAGAAGGAAGCCAAGTCTAAGACACCTACATGTTTGGGGTTGTCCAGCAGAGGCTAGAATTTATAATCCACATGAAAATAAATTAGATTTTAGAACAATTAGTGGTTACTTTATTGGTTACCCAAAGAAATCCAAAGGGTATAGGTTTATTGTCCTAACCATAGTACAAGAATTGTAGAAATTGGAAATGCCAAATTCATTGAGGATGGTGAAACCAGTGGGAGTGATGTACCACGAAATGTGGACATTCAAGAAGTTAGGGTACAAGTCCCTTTACCTATGGCTTCTAAGGAAATTGTTGTTCCTACAGTTGTTGAACAATTTAACAACAATGAGCAACATTTTAATGATCAAACACTCCATGATGAGGTTATCACCAATAAATAACCACAAGAAATAACATTAAGAAGATCGGAGATTTGCTATTTCAAATGACTACGTGGTATATTTACAAGAATCTGAATTTGATGTAGGGACAAGAAAAGATCTAGTTTCATTTACTCAAGCCATAGAAAGTGATTACTCTAAAAAATGGATTGATGCCATGTATGATGAGTTAAAATCAATGGACTAGAATGAAGTCTGCGAGCTTGTTCAATTGCCCGAAGGTTATAAAATTGTCGACTGTAAATGGGTTTTTAAGACCAAGCGTGACTCAAAGGGCAAAGTTGAACAACATAAAGCTAGACTTGTGGCCAAAGGTTTTACTCAGTAGGGAGGCATCGATTACAAAGAAACCTTCTCTCTTGTATCTAAGAAGGACTCACTTAGAATCATTATGGCTTTGGTTGCACATCATGACTTAGAGTTGCACCAAATAGATGTAAAAACTGCTTTTCTGAATGGGAGTTTAGAGGAAGAGGTCTATTTGGATCAGCTCGAAGGTTTCTTTATAAAAGAAAAAGAGCACATGGTTTGCAAATTAAAGAAGTTAATATATGGACTTAAACAAGATTCCCGACAATGGTATCTTAAGTTTAATGATACTATTACATCCTTCGATTTTAAAGAAAATACTGTCGATTGGTGTATATATCTGAAGGTTAGTGGGAGCAAGTTTATATTTTTTATTATATATGTTGACGATATATTGCTTGCTAGTAGTGATCTTGGCTTATTGCATGAGACTAAAGAATATCTCTCTAAGAACTTTGAAATGAAAGATATGGGAGAGGCTACCTACGTGATTAGGATAGAAATATTCTGGAATCGATCATGTGGGTTGTTAGGATTGTCTCATAAAGCATATATAGAAAGAGTTCTTGAGAGGTTTGGTATAGAGAACTATTCAGCTAGTGTTGCTCCTGTAACGACCTGCTTAATTTACTACCTAATCAACCATATTAAATACTTTGATACCATTAACTTACAACATAACAAAGTTAACCCGAACTCGTGGGTAATGGGGACACACCTGTCATACACAACAGACACCTAAGTAGCAGTAAATATAAATATCATTCACCCAACCATAGAATACAATATCAGAGTTACTTACATTCCCCATATTTCTATATATATATATATATATATATATACAATCCTCAAAACATCAAAAGATAAAACAAGGATCTTATATCAAAAACCCACTGACCCGAGTTCAAAAACTCACCCTCTTAATGGGGTAGTAAAAACTGCCTCAACGGCACAGAGCTCGGTTCGTCTGTCTTTCTGGGTTCCCTGAAATAGTTTAAGCTGGGGTGAGACACCTCTCAGTAAGGGAAATAAACTAAACACAGTTATGTAGAAACATGAATATTTACGTGCTATAATAAATATACAGTAAATATTACATGCCCGAAAACACTGATAAAATCATAACTGAATAAACATACAATTTCATAATTATACTAAATCATACTGTTCATAAAATCATCTGATATAACTAGTAGTTTTGAAATTTACCCAGGATGAAAAGTTAGCTGATATTATGTATTACCCCTATGACGGGTTGTGCAGCCTGAAGGCGGGACCTGACAATGGCTGACCTACCACTGCTGAGTCAAAAATGTTTGTAAGTACGATGGGCCCGCCACACCTACAACTCTACACTAAAAGCTACATCAACTATCCATCTCCCACCCCCTCTACTGGTAGGGGTAGTTAGCACAAGTCTAAGTTGAATTGAACTATATAGTTACGGTACCATGCTCCTGATAACTGATCTAAACTATCATCCAAGTTCTGATAACATATAGTACATGATAATATACTGTTTTAACATAAATAGATTGATAACATTTTCTGAATTCTATCATAACATAAATAATCATGGCCTTGCGCCTGATACAAACATAACTGTGGCCTTGCACCGACTATCAATCACAGCCTTACGCCGAACATATCATAAATGTTGAACTGAGCATATGTACCTTTTATCATATATTCTGAAATCATAATTTCTTGTTTTAACATGTTATTCTTGAAAATAATTGTAAACACGCTTTTTCTATAAAATTGACTTAACATAATACAATATACGTGAAATAATATTCATGCCACACAAACTGAATAAAATCATGAATTCTGTTCTAGAATTACATTTTCTGACAATTTATACTAAAAATATATATTCTTGTGTAATAGTAGTATTTTCCAAAATATACATTTTTCCCAAACATACTCATACATAATACATGCTTTCTGAAAATTAATCTTCTATTAAATAATTATAATTTTCATGAAAGATTACCGCTTTAGTTTACTCCCTTACCTGACTACTGGAAAGCTCCTAAAATGACTAGTCCTACACTCGCAGGGTGCCTCGTTCAATACCTTGAAAACAACATAACGCCGAACAAAACTTTAGTATTTCTTTCGAGTACTACCTATTCTACAATTGTAGGAAAGCCAAATACTCAACATAAAGCCTTACCCTAAAATTGGGATGGAGTCCAAGTTAGCCCCACCAACGATTTACTCCAGTAGACTTGAAGAGAACTTTCCCAGGAGTAGTGTGGCGGCTTCGGATTGTCGATCCAGAGAAGAATTGACCCAAAATCTTAGTGTAACGACTTGCTTAATAAACTGGGTATTATTTTTTTTTATACTATGATAATCTACATACTCTGATACTATACTGGGGGTAAACCCAATCATTAACCTAAGCAGCGAGAAAAAAAAATCACATAGACATAACCATATTTAAATATATATACAATACCAATACTAGAGTACTAACATGTTTCCCCAAAATATACACATATATCAATTTCCCAAAATACCCTCAATTGTACTAAGATATACAAAAATCCTCCACAAACATACTCATTATCTACTGGCAGGGCACTATTGAAGCCCCTCTATTTGCGAGCCTGGCCTGCTCGCCTACCTGGATCACTTGAAAATAATGATCAACACTGGGATGAGCCAATGCTTAGTAAGATGAAATATGCTATTACTAGTGCGTGACAAATGAGCCGCAGTATTATGAAAATCTATTTTCATATAATCATGTATAATTGGATACGTAAGTACAATACAAGTAATAAAATACACCACCCTTTCCATGTTGCTTAACATAACAGTATTGTAGATTACTATTCAAAATACTTCTAGTGTACATAAGTATGTTCCCTGTTTCTGTAAATTTGTACATACGTAATAGTAACTGAACACTTTACCTATTGATAACTGTGTGTCATGATTTAACCCCTTATGATAGGGTTGTGCGGCCCGAAGGCGGGATCTACATTGGCTGGCCGACTAGGGTAAATCACTATACTCCATCGGTCTAATCTGCCCACCTCAACCCATATATGATGGGGAGTCTATCCACGCCAAGGGCAAAGGTGATCGACCTACTATCATGTATTATCTTAATAGGTGGTTGCACTTATAACATAACATAATATCTGTAGCAACGGTATCGTGCTCTGTAACTGCATAGTCCAACAGGGTCTGATACTATATAATATATCTCTATATACCACTATCTGATTTACCATGATTCTGAAATAACTATAATACATACGTCATGGTACTGATAACTATATAATCATAATACTAAAAATCGTATAATCATGGTATTGAGATTCATATAATCATGGTACTAGAATTCGTATAATCATGGTACTAGAATTTGTATAATCATAGTACTGAAATTTGTAAAATCATGATATTGAAATTCGTAAAACATATCTTCGTACTATACTTATATTCTCAAGCCACACCATACTATAATACATAATAATCATAATCTAATAAACTATATAATATTTTAAAATTACCTAGCATAGCATATTTTCCTTACCTAACGACTAGAAAGCCCCTATTGTATACTGGCCTAACACCCGCAGGGCCTCCTACATAACACCCTGAAAATAACATTTTCCAGAGTAGAATATTAGTATTTCTTCACCTACATCATTTCCTATAACTGTCATAAGGCCAAAAATGGGCTAAAAGGTCTTACCCTGAATTTGGGATGAAATCCAACTTCATTTCACCAACGATTCGCTTCGGCAGACTTGCAGAGAACTTCGCCAGGAGCATTGTGGTGGCTTCAGATCGTCAATCCGGCAACTGGCGGGGCCGAAATCGAAGAGAGAAGGGAGAGGGACTATAGGAGAGAGAGAGGAGAGAGAGAGAGAGAGAACTGAAATTGTGATAAAAATATGATTTTTCACTACTTATAGGGCCAAATTCGTAGACAAGACACGTCACCTCATCGACGAGTCCTTTAGTAAATTCATCGACGAACCTTACCCTTCGTCGACGAAATTCAGAGCAGCTGAAAACCTTCGCTCGGTATTTTCTCATCGACGAAATGGGACCTCATCGACGAGATCCTGAAGACCTTTGTTGACGAAGCCTAGCAATTTCTTGAAATTATTATTATTATTATTATTATTATTATTATTATCTCCAAAATGCGATGTCGTCGACGAACACGGAGTGTTTGACGAAGTCTACTACCTCCTTCTGTTCCTGTTTCCATTTTCCTCCATCTTTATTATTAAAATAATATTATTCTTTGGGTCACTACACTTAGAGAGAAGACAGAGGGGACGAATAGGAGAGAGAGAATCTAATTTGGTTGAAAAATCTGCGTTGAATCCGAGTTTAGGGCTAGTTACACACCTGCCCTCGTTGACGAGACACGTCACTTTGCCGACGAGGACATGAAGGGAGTTCGTCGACGAACGCTTATTCCTTGTCGATGAAATTTAGAGCTGAAAATAGCCCCTCGGTAACTTCTCGTTGATGAGACGTGTGTCCCCGTCGACGATCCCATCAAGCCTGTTGAGTTCCAATTACAATTTCCTTTTCCTCTCTTCCTCCTATTATTTAATTAATATAATTCACCGGGTGTCTACATTCTCCATTTCTTATTAAAATTTCATCCTCAAAATTTATTATCCATATGGTTCACCATCCCCTAAAGGCAAACAATCTACTTATTTTATTACTTACCCTCACTTGTGGCAGAGGAATACCGTGGTTACATTTAGAGTTCTGGGAGATTACATATGCAAAATAAAATTCTTCAAAAACTTAAATACCCCTCACTAACTAAACTAATGCATATACTGACTAATCCGCAAAAGAAACACTTCATAACCACTTACATTTTTCTGATTATAACTGAACCCCATTGAACAATTGCAAATATTTTTGCCTTATCTGTTCCTCGAGCTCCTAAGAAGCTTCTTCTATTGTGTGATTTCTCCATAAGACTTTTACTAGAGGAATCTTCTTACTATGTAATTGCTGCTCTTTCCTATCCAGAATCTGTAGTGGTACCTCCTCATAAACTAATAAATCACTGAGCTTTAATTCACCATAACTGATTACGTGAGAAGGGTTTGGGACTTATTTCCTCAACATGGAGACATGGAATACGTCGTGTATCCTAGACAACACAGGTGGTAAAGCTAGCTTGTAAGCAACTGGCCTCACTTTCTCTAGAATTTCGAATGGGCCAATGAACCTAGGGCAAAGTTTACCTTTCCTTCCAAATCTCATAACCCCTTTTAACGGAGTTATTTTTAAAAACACATGATCGCCGATATCAAACTCCAATTTCCTGTGGCGGGTATCGGCATAACTCTTTTATCGACTCTAAGCTGCACTGATTCTATCTCTGCTGAGTTGAACCTTATCATACGCTTGCTATTCTAACTCTGGTCCCACAACTTGTTGTTCACCCATCTCATCCTAATATAGAGGACAACGACACCTTCTACCATAGAGTGTCTCAAATGGTGCCATGCCAATGCTGGCCTGATAACTGTTATTGTATGCAAATTCCACCAGCGGCATAAACTGGGTCCAACTACCCCCAAAATCTAGCAGGCATGCTTGAAGCATATCTTCTAATATCTGAATTGTCCTTTCAGTCTACCTGTCTAACTGAGGATGAAATGTCGTCCTAAAAGATAACTAAAACCCTAAAGCTTCCTGCAAGCTCCTCTAAAATCATAACGTGAAACGCGGGTCTCGATCTGATATAATAGATACAGGCACACCGTGAGAACGAATTATCTCCTAAATATAAATATCTGCTAGTTTGTTAATGGAGTAGCTAATCTTGATGGGAAGGAAATGGGCGGTCTTAGTCAAATGATCTACAATCACCCAGATTGTGTCTTGGCTATGCAATGCTGACGGCAGCCTTGAAACAAAATCCATAGGTATATGATCCCATTTCCACTATGGAATAAAAAATGGCTGCAATTGGCCTGCCGACCTCTAGTGCTCAACTTTTACTTGCTGGTACGTCAAACACTGTGCTACATACTCGACAATCTCCTTCTTCATACCACTCCACCAATAAGACTCTCGCAAATCCCTATACATTTTCGTGCTGTCGGGATGAACTGTGTATAAAGATCGGTGAGCCTCTTCTAAGATGGTCCTTCTAATATCAGCATCAGCAGGAACACATAATCTAGAATGGAATCGCAAAGCCCTGTCATCTGTAATACAAAATTACTCTCCCTGATCACCCTGTACTCTAACCATTACCTCTGCTAATTCTGGATCCTCTTTTTGAGCAGCTTTAATCCTTTCCTGCAGAGTAGGTTGCACAACTAAACTAGCAATACATGCCTGAGGATCACTCTTGATCAACTCTACGTTGAGTCTCTCCAAATTCATCATGATCGGATTTTGAATCTCCATAATTGCCAGCGATGGTCCTACAGACTTCCTACTTAACGCATCAACTACCATGTTTGCTTTTCCTGGGTGGTAACTAATAGTACAATCAAAATCTTTAATAAGCTTCAACCACCTTCTCTACCTTATGTTCAGTTCCTTCTGAGTGAAGAAGTACTTTAAACTCTTATGGTCGGAGAAGATTTCGCATCGCTCACCATAGAGGTAATGCTTCCAAATCTTTAATGCATGTACTACTGCATCCAATTCAAGATCATGGGTAGGATAGTTGTTTTCATATTCTTTCAACTAATTGGAAGTATACGCTACCACCCTACCATGCTGCATCAATACACAACCAAGTCCTTTCAAGGACGCATCACTGTAGATAACATAACCCTCACCCCCTGACGAGATAATCAATACTGGTGTCGTGATAAGCCTTTGCTGCAATTCCTAGAAGCTCTGCTCACAGCTTTCGTCCCATTCAAATCTGACATTCTTCTTAGTTAGTCGGGTCAGAGGCCTTGATAACGCTGAGAATCCCTTAACAAAACTACGGTAATAACCAGTCAATCCTAAGAAACTTCCGATCTCTAGGACGTTCCTCAGTCTAGCCCAATTCACTACTGCATCAATTTTACTAGGATCCATAAAAATTCCATCCCCTGAGATGACGTACCCCAAAAACACAACCTTCTCGAGCAAGAATTCACATTTTCTGAATTTGGCATACAACTTCTTTTCCTAAGCGTCTGTAAGACCTGCCTTAAATGCATCTCATGCTCCTCATAGTTCATCAAATAAGACAGTACATCATCAATAAAAATAACAACAAACTGGTCCAAATATTGGTGGAAAATTCTATTAATCAAACCCATGAACATTGAAGGAGCATTCGTTAGACCAAAAGGCATAACAAGAAACTCATAATGCTCATACCTGGTCTGAAAGGCTGTCTTCGATACACCTTCTGCCCTTACCTTTACTTGATGATAACCTTATCTGAGATCAATCTTAGAATACACCAGTGTACCCTGGAGCTGGTCAAATAAATCATCTATATGGGGTAGAGGATACTTGTTCTTGATTGTCACTTTATTAATTTCACTATAATCTATACACATCCAGATAGACATGTCTTTCTTCTTCACAAGTGGCACTGGAGTTCCCCATAGAGATACAATGGGCCGTATAAATCCCTTATTAAGCAAATCTTGCAACTGATTCTTTAATTTTGCCAACTCTGCAGGCGCTATTCGGTAAGGTGCTTTAGAGATCGGCGCTGTACCTAAAAGTAGATCAATAGGAAAATCTATCTCACGATCAAGTGGCAAGCCTGATAACTCTTCTGGAAAAACATCTGTAAACTCTTTTACCACTAGCGTACTAGTAAGCTTCAATTCATTCTCTGACATTTCCTTCACAAAGGCCACGAATCCTTGACAGCCACTCAGGAGCAGTCTCCTCGCCTGAACAGCTGAAACTAGCTGAGGTAGGGATTGCACTCGCGACCTTATAAACCTGAATTCTGATCTTACTGGAGGTCTAAAAATCACTTCTCTTGAATGATAATCTATACTGGAAAAGTTAGTTGCTAACCAATCTATACCGAATATTACATCAAACCCGTGCATGTCTAGCATTATCAAATCAGCAGGCAAAATTTTCCCCTGGATATCAATTGGAGAGCCCCGGAGCACCCTACTACACTTCACTATTGACCCAGCTAGTGTGGTTACTAACAGCTCAGTGTCTAACAACTGTGTTTCTACTCCACACAATTTAATACACCCTATAGACACAAACGAGTGTGTGGCCCTTGAATCAAATAATACAATAACTTTAAATGAAAGCATGCTAACCATAACCATCACCACGTCACCGGCTGTCTCAGCATCACTAGGCGTCAAGGTATAAACTCTCACTGGAGTTGTATTCCTTTGCTGACCTCCACGACGCATTTGATAACCTTCTCGAGTAGGTCTAGGAGCGGGAGTAGCTCCAATCTGAGCCTGACAATCCCTCATCATATGTCCTGGCTCCCCACATTGATAGTAGATACCTCGCCCAGTTCAACACTCACTCGAGTGTCTCTTCCCACAAGTTGGGCAAGCTGGAAAAACTATATATCATGAAACCCACAATTCCCTGACTCCTGCCTCCGATCCCTGTAGTAGCCACTTCTCTTCCATGAACCATGACTAAACCCTTGCTAGGAACCAGAAGGCGTGGATCTCTTCCTCTATCTCTACTCCTCAACTTCCAACTGCTCTCCAACTTCTGCCATAGTTGCCTTGCCTACCAGTTCGACAAAACCTTGTAATTTCAGTGTCGACACTTGCTTATATAATTCTCTCCTCAGACCCCTTTCAAACTATCTTACCTTCTTCTTCTCGTCTGGAATAATGTACGGGGCGAAACGAGATAACTCAATGAAGCTTGCAGTGTACTGGTGCACTGTCTGCTTTCCCTGCTTTAGATTTAGGAACTCCTCTATCTTCGCTTCCCTGGACGAGGCTGGGAATTATCTATCCAAAAATATCTCCTTAAATTGCTCCCATATCATCTCTATAGGCACTGTCCTCTACTGCTCTTGAAGTTTCACTGTCGTCCACCATCTTTCAGCCTCTCCAATCAGTTTATATGTAGCGAACAACACTCTCTGCTCCTTAGTGCATTGTAGCACTACAAACACTTTTTCAATCTCTTGCATCCAGTTTTTAGCGACTGTAGGATTAGTTCCTCCTGAGAAAGTCGGAGGATTCATCTTAATAAACTTCACAATTTAACTACCATGGTCTATGGATGGGCCACACTGCTCTTTGGAGTTCCTAGTAATTTCAGCCATGACTTGCCGAGCCATGCTGTGTAATATTACGTCTGAATCACCACTCGCAGCGCCCGAGGGCTCAGCACCCTCATTACCACTTGCATGGGCGCTACTACCTCTAGAGTTCATCTTGAAAAGACATAAACTTAGCTTAGGACCCTATTACCAAAAAATATCATCTAACTAGTATATTATTTCCTTAACCGATTCATCATCCATTATCTTAATTCAAGGTTCAATCCTGCAACCTAGATACCCAACCTAACAATAGTTTACCATGGCTTTCCTGATATCATCACCCCAGGAAAGACACACAAACCATCACGGAAGTCCTGCATCTAGACTACAAAACCAGACCTCAAATTCGTTTATCCTATACTCTAGTATTATTACTGCTGCATTCTAGAGTCTACAGAATCTAACATCCTAGGTTCTGATACTAAACTGTAACGACCTGCTTAATTTACTACCTAATCAACCATATTAAATACTCTGACACCATTAACTTACAACATAACAAAGTCAACCCGAACCCGTGGGTAACGGGTACACACCTTTCATACACAGCGGACACCTAAGAAGCAGTAAATATAAATATCATTCACCCAACCATAGAATACAATACCAGAGTTACTTACATTCCCTATATTTATATATATATATATATATATATATATATATATATATATATATATACAATCCTTAAAATATCAAAAAGTAAAACTAGGATCATATATCAAAAACCCACTGACCCTAGTTTAAAAACTCACCCTCCTAACGGGGTAGTAAAAACTCCCTCAACAGCTCGAAATTCGGTCTGCCTATCTTTCTGGGTTCCCTGAAATGGTTTAAGTTGGGGTGAGACACCTCTCAGTAAGGGAAATAAAGTAAATGTAATTGTGTGGCAATATGAATATTTACGTGCTATAATAAATATACAGTACATATTACATGCCTGAAAACACTGATAAAATCATAACTGAAATAATATTCATGCCACACAAACTGATTAAAATCATGAATTCTGTTCTAAAATTACATTTTCTGACACTTTATACTAAAATATATATATTTTTCTGTGTAATAATAGTATTTTCCCAAATATACATTTTTACGAAACACACTCTTACATAATACATGCTTTCTGAAAATTAATTTTCTATTAAATAATAATAATTTTCATGGAAGATTACTGCTTTAGTTTACTCCCTTACCTGACTACTGGAAAGCTCCTAAAATGACTAGTCCTATGCCCGCATGGTTCCTCGTTCAACACCCTGAAAATAACATCGCATCGAACAAAACTTCAGTATTTCTTTGAATACCTATTCTACCACCGTAGGAAAGCCAAATACTCAACATAAAGCCTTATCCTAAACTTGGGATGGAGTCCAAGTTAGCCCCACCAACGATCTACTCCAGCAAATTTGAAGAGAACTTCCCTAAGAGTAGCGTGGTGGCTTCGGATCATCGATCCGGCGAAGAACAGACCCAAAATCTTAGAGAGAAGGCGTAGAGGATGAACAAGAGAGAGAGAGAGAGAGAGAGAGAGAGAGAGAGAGAGAGAGAGAGAATCTAATTTGGTTGAAAAATCTGCGCTGAATTCGAATTTAGTTTTAGTTATACACTTGCCCTCGTCGATGAGACACATCACTTCATCAATGAGGACATGAAGAGAGTTCATCGACGAACCCTTATTCCTCATCGACGAAATTTAGAGTTGAAAATAGCCCCTCGGTAACTTCTCGTCGATGAGACGTGTGTCCTCGTTGACGATCCCATCAAGTGTGTTCATCGACGAACGTGCTGTGTTCGTCGCACGTTCGTCGACAAGACCTTTGTTGAATTCCAATTAAAATTTCCTTTTCCTCTCTTCTTCCTATTATTTAATTAATATAATTCACCGGATCTCTACAACTCCAATTCAAAAAGGGCGAAAATTTAGCCTCATGCAATGTTCACAAAATGATTGGGAACATAAGCAAATGGAAGAAATTCCTTATGCTTCAGCTGTTGGAAGCCTGATGTATGCTCAGACTTACACTAGACTAGACATCAGTTTTGTAGTTAGTATGCTCGGCAGATACCAAAGTAATCCTAGAATGGATCATTGGAAAGCTACAAATAAAGTGATGAGGTACTTGCAAGGAACAAAGAACTCCATGCTCACATACAGGAGATCTGAGAACCTAGAGGTGATTGGCTACTCAGATTCAGATTTTGCTAGATGCGCTGATAGTCGAAAGTCAACTTTTGGATATTTGTTCATATTAGCTGGAGGAGCAATTTCATTGAAAAGTGCCAAACAAACTATCACTACTTCATCCACTATAGAAGCTGAATTTGTGGCATGCTTTGAGGCCACTATTCATGCAATGTGGCTACAGAACTTTATCTCAAGGCTTGTGATTGTCGACATTATTGCTAGGCCACTGAGTATTTATTGTGATAATACTGCATCAGTCTTCTTCTCCAAGAATGACAAATATTCTAACGGTGCGAATCACATGGAGTGCTCAAATATTTTTTTGTCAAGGATGAGGTTCAAAAATCACAAGTGTCTATAGAAAATTTAAGAAATGAGCTCATAATTGCAGATCCACTAACGAAGGGTTTACCACCAAAGACATTTAAGGAACATGTTAACAGAATAGGTCTTTGTTGTGACCCATAACATTTATTTGTGGATTGTATCTTTGTTTATTTCTTGTGACACTTGAGATCTCATTGAATGTGTTTCTAATATTTCCTATTTTCCATGATGTACGTACATATATGATTTTGGTTGAATGACAATAGGAGTTGTTTTTGACAAAGACATAATTGTCGGACCTTACTGACACTTCTCACTTATAGACTATGGTTGAATGGTTAACTAGTGTTGTGGTACATGGAAGGAACTATGTCGCGTTATTGATGTAGAACCGCCATGACTCGCACTTGTAGGCTGTTTAACTTATAGAATTATGGTGACCAAACTGATAAAGAATTAGAATGCTGCGCACTTAATGTCTACCTTAACTATCCCAATAAGTATGATATTGTCGTATGGGTCAAGTGGGAGAATCTAAGATTTTGTCCCAAACGACGTGACCTAATTTTAATTATTAGGATTAGTGAAATAGTTGCAATTCTAAGCAATTATGGTAAATTATTGTTTTAATTAATTAGTGAAGTTATTTTCTCATTTTGACTCTATCTTTGATGGAAAGAGAGTCATTATAAAATAAGGAAAATTGGTCCTCTCTTTATCTTATGAAAGCACAAAATAACCGTCAATACAGTTATACTTTAAACTATGATCATTACAAGTTATACTGTATAATGATTTACTAGCTTTTACAATTTCAGTTATTGTCATTATAATATTTATGAAACTCAGTCGCCACACATTAGTAATAGCATATTTCTTTTTAGTAAGCGTTGTCTCATCCTAGTGGTTTAACATTTTTTAAGTGATCTAATTAGGCAAGTAGATCAGGCTCCCAGATAGGGAGATCTTTTGTATTGCCCTATTTTAAAGGGTAAGTGTGTTCAGGGGGATGTATTTTTGGAGTAGATGAAACTGGGGTGATGTGTAAACATGTATGTATGGTTGGGAAAAATTGAATTCTGGTATTGTAATTATGGATATATGACTTTATGTTTTCCCCTGCATAGGTGTGTCAAATTATGTATAGGGATACCTCAGTGCCATTTAGGCCCTGAGATGTTATAGCAGGTACTATAGGGGTGTTAAGAGTAAATAAATAAATGAAAAAAATGGTGTAAATTTTTGGGTTGTTACACTATGGTTGAATGGTTAACTAGTGTTGTGGAACATGGAAGGAACTATGTCGCTTTACTGATGTGGAACCGCCATGACTTGCACTTGTAAGTTGTTTAACTTATAGTATTGTGGTGACCAAACTGATAAAGAAGTGGAATGCTGTGCACTTAATGTCTACCTTAACTATCCCAATAACTATGATATCATCGTATGGGTCAAGTGGGAGAATGTAAGATTTTGACCCAAACAACGTGACCCAATTTTAATTATTGGGACTAGGGAAACGGTTGCAATTCTAAGCAGTTATGGTAAATTATTGTTTTAATTAATTAGAGAAGTTATTTTCTTATTTTGACTCTATCTTTGATGAAAAGAGAGTCATTATGAAATAAGGAAAACCGGTCCTCTCTCTATCCTATAAAAGCACAAAATAATCATCAATATTTGTGTAATTAACGTAACATCTTTTGGGGCTAAGAGAGAGAAACTGCTTTTCTTCTACCCGTAATTCTCTAAAGGGTTTGCCTACTCCTCTTCCAAGATTTGCCCAATGAATTCAGGTACGCTAATTACTTTCAGCATAACTTTAAGAAAAAAATCACGATTATTCAAGATTTTGGGAAACAATAGATTTAGATTTTTAATTTACATAAACTGTGTAATCTTTGTGGGAGGTCTATTCCAGCTAAATTCCGAATAATCATTCTTAAGACCAGGGCTGAGAAAACGTAACCATGGTACATGGAAATTGCAATAAATGAATTCCTCCATGCTGTTTTTCCAGAACTAGAATTGATGCTACTTCATGCATTACAATATCTATTGGCATAAAGGAATTGAATTGTCCCTTTCTGATAGGTAAGAATCAGAATATATAAATCAAAACATTAAACAAAGCCATTGAATTCCCCAAAAATGCTTTCTACGTGCGATCACCCTCATGGAACCATACGTCGCCATCACCAGCATGCATGCATGACTCATCTATAAAATGAGGAAACCTACGCCATTTTTCCCATCAGAAAATTGAGAAGATTGGCAGCAGGGACGGTGCTTTTTTTTTTTTTTTTTTGGGGGCGGCTGTTGAAAGGTATATATGATTAATTATTAAGTTTACTCCTTTCATGATCAATACAACAATAAAGTCATTATAATAATATCTGTTCTTTTGCAGATGACGATTTGGCTATACGACGTTTCGAATCTCTCAAAGAAAAAATTAGGAATATGTAGACCATCAGGTAAGTATAACCATCTAACTTATGTTGTCAATAACATCGAAGAAAAATGTGGATCTTCAAACGATGCATGGCACCTAGTCTACGACGATGGAAAGATACGTGTGATAGCTTTCGAGAGCTGCGAATGGAAATTCGTAGTAGTAGTTGAAAAAGAGGGCGATCCAGATTATGTTGCACTATGGGATATACAGGAAGATGGCACGGGGGTTAATTTCATCTTTGATGAGAACAAGAAAATTTGGTTTTGCTCTTCAAAGCATGCGTTGGAACAAAATGGAGAGAAGCACAAGGCTTGGATTCTGGACACTGCTGCTGCACGTTCCCTTTGGAAATGGGTTCCCTTTGGCCAAAAATGAGCATTGTGCTGATTAGGGTTTGTGCTCAGTGGGCTTTTTATGTTGTAATAATAATAGCACTAGCAAGCTTTCTGCTCAGTTGGCCTTCTAATATTAGAATAATATATAGTTCAAAGCCTGCCTAATTAGTCGGCTTCTGTTTTGTAATCAAGTGAGTCTTCTACATGGGGGGAATAACTTTCACATGTAGTAGTAAAACTGGTTACGGGGTACAGATATAGTTTGATAATTAGTTTTAATAATAACAGTATCATAATTTAACGCATTATGTTACATTATTTGATCAGTAGTATTGTCAAAATATTGGTAAATTTATATAAATGATAAAATATTCATAAATATTGCATGTAGTGAATCAACTTTTAAAAATGTTACGGACATGTATATATGATATAAAATTATTTGCGACGGACTAATTTAAACGTAAAATTAATTGGGAAAAGTAAAATATAGATATAGATTATGCTAATATTGAATGAGCATTTAAAACGTAAAATTTGAGGAAAAAAAAAATTAAATACTTTATTTTTTTAACACATAGAAGTTGAGAGAAAAAAAAAGGAAAAGGGAATATCAATGCATTGGGTAGAAAGAGATTGATCTTGATCAATAAACCCGCCAAAAACTCAAACCATAAAGTAGTTAGTACCGGTGCTGCAGAGATGGCAAATCCCTTATGAAAATGGCAAATCACTTCGGGAAATTTATGGCACAAGTATTCAATAGACTATATATAACAAAGATTCTTAACATTTTAGGAAAAACAAAAATTCATTAGAAAGAAGCAATAATTATTTCCCACAATATCTGTTATTCATTTACACCATCAAGAAAATGATTTTTTAGCAATAAAAGATAATAACTTTTTAAACCAATAATGTGTATTTGTTTAATGAATTATTATTAAAATTTTTTGAAAAATAAAACTGTCTCAATAAAAATGTTGTTAGAAAGTGATAATTTTTTTTCTTAGGGACAAATTTTATTTTTGATCCGTAAATTAACCCCCTTTCCATCTCTAGGTTGAGTGCAATAATTGCAATGCCATCCTACATGCTGATGACTCTCACCAACTTCACTCCTGCCTCAAGCACATTGAGATTGAGAATGAACTCAGCAATTCAAATTCATAAATTATGAAAATTTCATTTTAATACTTCAAAATTATGAACAATCCATAAATTATATTAAAAAATTATAAAAATTGTAGAGAGAGAGAGAGAGAGAGAGAGATTATAGCCTTATAGAATTTTTTATATATAAAAAGAGGGCGACATCTCCATTTATTTATTGATATACTCTCACTTTTGGCGGAAAATACCGTGATTACAAGACAAGTATTGAGAGATTACAGATAAAAAACATTAAAAGTCTCCCAAAAACAATACCATTAACAACCTAAAATAGGACTACAAATTCAAACAAAACTAAATAAGAAAAAAAATCTAAACAGATCTATCAAAAATCAAAATAATAAAATAAATTAAAATCAAAAGGAGGGTAAAAAGAAAATTAACCTTATCAAAACAAATAATTTGTTAGAATACAAAGAGTTTAATTGTCGCTATGAAATAAAGGAAGTTGATAGATTTATAAAGGAAAATAGCATACCAATAGGCTTGTTTTAAACGAAAGCTAGAATCTCCTACATAACTACAGAAATGAAGGATCAAGTAACAAAATATGGGTGGGTCTCAATCCTATTAGCTTCAAATTCACAAAGGAGCTGCTTTGCATTTGCTTTGGCAAGGTGCCTTCCCCTGCAATGAGAGTAGAATAATTTTGCCACAAGGGTCCCTTATCACTGTAGCCTATCATTGACTTAGCAAAGCCAAAACAAAACCATCCTTAAATTTCTAAACAATTATAGTGTTAAAAGGTATCATTATGTTGTGAATTATGTCTCACATAGTAAGGGAAAACATGAAGAAAATCACAATGTAACAATCCAGTAGGGGCAGGATTTCAATCTTGTACCTAAAATCGTCAACAGTTTGGCTCGAAATAGCATGCGCATATTTTGAATTTTGAATAATTTGGATGTTATTTTGGTTGGGTCTCGTGGGGAAAACTTTTGAAAAAGCTTATATATACACAAAATACGTTGTATATAGTGTGCTTGTGTGCCTTTTGTGTGCCAAGGGTGCCAATGATTGATTGAGAGTATTATTGAGAGGATTTATGTATTGTTCATGTAATTTGGATAAGGAGATAATGAATTCTTGTCGTTTGTTCCTATAGATGTAGGCATTACCGAAACACGTAATTCGTGGTGTCATTGTTCTTGTTATTGCTATAATTATTTGCTGTGGTTGTGAAATTATTTTTGCATTCATCATTTAGATTGCTGCAGTATTTATGTTTGATCCTTTACACAATTATATTTTCCGCTGTGCATTGTTTGAGGGCTTTTACATAACAATTGGTATTAGAGCATTGTTGTAATTGTTGTGTCAGGCACCTCACTTGTGCTAAACACCAATACTACAACTAATGCTATTGAATATATAAAAACTAAATCAATGCAGAAACTAATGATAGAAGACAGTAAAAAGAACAAGACAAGAATTTAATGAGATTCGGTACAGAATTACCTACGTTCTCAGGCGTTGACGATCAATCCACTACTTCTTGAAAAAGTACAACTTTGAGGTGTGATTTACAAGTGGAGAGGTGAACTATTTATATAACTTCAAACTTAAGTCCAAAAAACACTTCCCACCAATGTGGGACAAACAAAAAAAGTTCAACACAACTTTTCTACCAATGTGGGATAAACAAAAACCAACAAATTTCCATCTTGACGATAAATTTAACAAATTTTTCAGTCACTAACATTTTCTGGAGTTCCACATCATTGGTGCCTTCCAAAAATATTCAGACTTGCAAGACATTGATCAAGTCCAAACAATGTTTGAACTTGATTGTTGTCATAATCTTGGTTAACATATCTACGAGATTTTCAGCTGTAGTAATCTTCTAAAGAAGTATCTTACCTCCATCAATAATATCCCGCATAAAATGAAACCGAACGTCGATGTGCTTCGTTCATGCATGGTAGACTTGGTTCTTTGTCAAATGAATAGCACTCTGTGTTAGCTTTATCGTAATCCCAAAAGGGGGGGGGGGAGGGTGAATTAGTATTTACAAAATTAATGCCCTAGGTCAATCCCCTAATAGTAGTATTACACAACCCTAAGGTCAATCTAGTGCAGATAAATTAAATCAATTTAAATATACAGCGGAAATTAAATTGCGCAATTAGATTAACCAAGCATGCACAAGAAAGCTGTAAATAAAGATGACACCCAGAAATGTTATCAAGGTTCGGAAAACTGCTTACGTTTCCGCCTTGGCTAACAAGCATAAGGATTACTACTATAAGACTCACTTAATAGGTGGAGCGACACCTAAATAACTAGGTCAATTAGCACAGCGCTGACCTCAACCTTTACAACTAAGTCAAATTAACATAGGGTTGACCTCAACCTACACAATCCTTCTGGGCTGGATTACCGCCCCCTTAGGCCACGCCTGGAATACAACAGATTTTTTAATAAAATTTGTGTATAACAAATATGTTTCAATTTGGTTGGTCGACTGAGCGGTCAACTTGTTGACCTGGGGATGTTCGGTCAACCAGGTTATGCCTATATACTTCTGGTCGGTAGACCGAGAAGTCAACTTGTTGACCCGTGGGGGTTCGGTTGACCAAAAATCTTAGTGTAATTGAGTTCGGTCGACCAAACATGCCATCCTTGGGCATTTCGGTCCTATTCCACTTATAATGTTTTCCCTATACATATAATGATTAATTTTAAGGCAACAGGGAACATTTTCATGTATAATAGTGTCTTATGGCCAATCTAAGGTCTTTGAGAGCCAACCGAAAAAATCCGGCGTCGGTCGACCAAAGGGTGTCCTACAGTCATTTGGTTTCCCGATGGTCATTTTGAACTTATCTACCCTATCATGCATGTAATGCATTAATTATTACAGACCATTGAACTTTAATTATTACAGACCCGAATAACAATTTAATTAAATTACAATGAATAAACATTCTGGGTCTTTGTCTTCTTTAAGCCCATGTGCG
Source organism: Malania oleifera (assembly GCF_029873635.1). NCBI lineage: Eukaryota > Viridiplantae > Streptophyta > Magnoliopsida > Santalales > Ximeniaceae > Malania > Malania oleifera. The sequence goes on from NC_080417.1 coordinate 2,752,524, forward strand.
TGCACCATATGATACTTCCGATTGGTCCTGCACACAAACTCATCAACTATTAAATACCAGAGTATTTGTCATAATCAAAACGGGATATGACCTATAAGGTCAACACTCTGCCTACCACAGAACACAATAATGTGCTTCTAAACAACTCCCAAATTTTCAAGTAAACCCTGTAACCAAATAGCTTCTTTAACAACCTCTGAAGTTGCCATGTACACTGCTTCTGTTGTAGACAAGGCAATGGTAGACTGTAAAATAGACCTCCAACTCACTCAACCATTAGAAAATATAAAAACATATCCAGTAGTTGACCGACGTTTATCCAAATCACCTGCAAAATTAGAATCCACATATCCAACAACACGTTGATCAATAGTATTATTTTTCTCAAATACTATACCAACATCAATTGTATTCATAATATATCTCAAAATCCATTTCACAACTTGCTAATGTCCTTTACTCGAATCATGCATATACCTGCTCACTATACTAGTAGCTTGTGAAATATCAAGTCTAGTACAAACCATAACATACATCAGACTACCAACAACACCTGTATAAGGAACTTGCGACATATACTTACATTTCTCATATGATTTAGGAGATAAAACTGCACTAAGTTTGAAGTGAGGAGCAAGATGAGTGCTGACTGGTTTTGACTGTTCAAACATGCCAAAACTTTGAACTACCTCCCTCAAATATTGTTTTTGAGTTAAACTAACTCTTCTTCTTATTTTGTCTCTGCATATCTCCATGCCAAGTATCTTCTTTGCTTCACCAAGATATTTCATCTCAAACTCTTGATTTATCTGACTTTTTAGCTTGTTGATTTCTTTCCCGTTCTTTGAAGCTATCAACATACAAGTGTAAATATATAAAAGATCCATTTTGTAGTCTGCGAAAATAAACACAATGATCATGTTTATTTCTGATGTACTTATGACCCATGATAAACTGATGAAAACATTTGTACCATTGTCTTGGAGACTATTTCAAATCATACAATGATTTACCTAGTTTACATACCTAATTTTCTTTTTCAACAACCTAAAATCCATTTGGCCAAGTCATATAGATTTTCTCTTCCAAATTACCATGTAAAAATGCAATTTTTACATTAGTTCAAGATCAAATTGTGTTACCAAAGCCAACAAAATTCGAATGGAAGAATGTTTAACAATTGGAGAAAATATAACTCATTATAATCAATGCCTTCCTTCTATGTGTAGTCCTTAGCTACCAATCTAGCTTTGAAGCGAACGTTATATGCATTTGGAAATCTTTCTTTCTTTACATAGACCCATTTGCAACCAATTGCTTCCTTACCTTTGGACAGTTGAGCTAGCTACCAAGTCTGATTTTGATGAAGAGACTGCATTTCTTCATTTATCGCTCTTTTTCACTTGTCTGATTCAGAGTTCCTCATTACTTCTTTGAAAGTGTAAGGAACATCATCATCTACAATTGGAAGTGCATAGGCCACCATATCAGTATACTGAGTAGGTTTTCGAATTTATCGTCTTGGCCTTTGAGAAACAATTGATTACTATTGCTATGAAGACTCTCCAGCATTAGTTTGGCAAAAACTGGAAAACCGATATATGTCTAAGGGTTCGTCAAAATCTACAAGTGTGGTGGAAGAAGATTCAGAATGCAGTGATGGGAATATGCTATGTTTTGAAGTGCCTCACGGATGATTCTTGGATTTTAGATACTAGTTGCTTTTATCCTAGAAAATGGTTCGACACTTTTAGGTCAGTTAATGCTGGTTGTATTTTGATGGGAAATGATATTTCATACAAAATGCTTGGTATTGGAAATGTCAAAATCAAAACGTATGATGGTATTGTAAGAACCATATGTGATGCTTGCACGTAGTGGGTCTAAGGAAGAATGTAGTTTCATTGGGCACTTTAGATTGTAACAGGTATAATTACAAGTCTGAAAGTAGAGAAATGAAAGTGTGTAAAGGTGATTCGATAGTGATGAAAGAAGAAAATATAGCAAGAAATATCTATGCACTGTAGGGTGTTACGATTGTAGGTGGAGTTGCAATTGTAAAATTTGGGTAAGATGTTTTATGGCACATGCGGTTAGAGCATATGGGTGGACTACATGTATTCAAATGTTTGGGGACCGGTGAGGATGGCATCACAGGGCAGACATATGATTTTCGTGGGTGTAGTACGAAAGGTCGTGGTTTATCTAATATGGCACAAGTTTGATGTGTTTCCCAGGTTTAACTTGTGTTTGAGGTGGAGAACTAGACTAGGAGAGAGATCCCTAGGTCAAACATTGTGGTTGAGTATGCTGGTTTTGTTCATGGAGTTTTGTGAGTAGGGTAGATTATATGCAAGGCTTGCAAGGTACTTCTTGGTGAAGTCAGTGAGTATGGTGCATTTCTTGTGTGATTGATCGCCAAAGGTATTACTAGATGGGAGAGTTGTAGGTGAATCATGGATAGATTTTGTGGTAGACTACTCGGTTGTGAGTGAATGTCCACTGGTGCACTATTCTAGTGATGGAGGATCTAGACTTGGTGTTATGTTTAGACAGTACATCTTTATGGATTATAAGAAAGGTGGGTGCAATCTGGGTGATCTTGTGGCAAACATAGGGATGATCGAGGACATGCCTTTTGGTGATAAAACCATGGGGCAGTGTACTCAGGTAAAGGAAGAAAAACAAATGCTAGAAAACTGCGGCAGCAGCAGTTTTGTTATTCAGGTGGAGTTAGGGACTCAAGGCAAAAATGTAGGGAGTTCTATCCCGGGTCAATAGTATCACGGTATGAATGGGCATGTGATGCAGGCGGGGCTACAGACTCATGGCAAAGATGCTATAGTTCATTTTATAGAGAGTGTTAGCTCGAAAGACCAGCAGAATCACGATGGGCCAATGTGCACTATTAGACCACCACTCACGTATAAATTTAGCATTCTGGTGTTTTATGTATTCATTACTACCAGTAGCAAGGTTCCCACTATTTTTCAAGTTGCAATGCATGGCAAAGGGAAAAATAAGTGGATGAGTGCTATGGTGGAGGAAATAGAGGTATTGCATGTATACAAGGTGTGTGAGTTGGTGAGGCTTTTAGTGTGGAAGAGGGTGATAGGATGCAGTGGAGTGATGTATCTATTTTTTGTGAATGACATGTTATTAGTTGGGAAGGCTTTGTCTGAGGCTAATCAGATAGGAACTTTGTTGAAAGTTTTTGACATGAATGTGTTGGGTACGACTAAGAAGGGTCTTGGTTTGCTAATTCGCATGGACAGAATTACAGAGAGATTGGTGTTATCTCAAGGTGGCTTTGTGGACAGGGCTACATGGAGATTGGTGTTATCTTAGGGTAGCTTTGTGTACGGAACCGGAGGGAGACTTCGTTTCCTATCTATGGGGGATTCTGTCAAGAATCGATATGGAATATTTACCATTCGATACCCAAGGGCGGGCTATGATGTTCAGGATATGTCAAAGTTCCTCTATGATTGTGAAATGGGGCGTTTTAGTAGGCAATATAATAGACCGTCAGTTGTGAGATTTGTTGAAGACTATGCAAGGGGCTTTGGTGATAGAAGACTTGCATTAGCGTTTGTGTTTACTATTGTGGGAAGGTCTTGTTGGAAGCCTAGAATGAAGTCTACGGGTGTTGCATCTACAATTGTATCGGAGTTGATAGTAGAAGCTGAAGTTGCCATCGGCAAGTTCAAGCGGCATTGCTTGGACTTGATGTTCGTCTCCAAGTGCTAGAAGGGAAATAGTCCCAACCTAACGTTCCAAAATTCAAGGTGGAGCAACAAGTTCATGTTTTTCGGTTTCTCCTAAGAGGTGTATGTTCGCCAAGGTGGAGTTTGTTGTGAATTATGTATCATATACTGAGGGAAAACATGAAGAAAATCAGAGTGCAGCAGTGCAACAAAGGCATGATTTCAATCCTATTTGAAATCGTCGATGATTTTCCTGAAACTATTGACTATTTGGCTTAGAACAACATGTGCATATTTTGAATTTTGAATAATATGAACGTTATTTTGGTTGGGTCTTAAGGGGAAACTTTCGAGAAGATTTATATATACATAGAATACGTTGTATATAGTGTGCTTGTGTGCCTTTTGTGTGCCAAGGGTGCCAATGGTTGATTGAGAGTATTCTTGAGAGGATTCATGTATTGTTTATGTAATTTGGACGAGGAGATAGTGAATTCTTGCTGTTTGCTCCTGCGGATGTAGACATTGTCGAACCACGTAATTCCTAATGTCATTGTTCTTGTTATTACTTTATTTACTTGTTGTGGTTGTAGAATTATTTTTATGTTCATCATTTAGATTGCTACAATGTTTATGTTTAATCATTTACACAATTGTATATTCCGCAGTGCATTGTTTGAGGGCTTTTACACAACACACTATGTGATTTAGAATGTCTTTATTAAATGAGAAGGTCTAATAGAAGGATTACACTAATCTTTTATGCTTTGTTTGGAACTTGAAAAACATGAGAGAAAGGAAAGGAAAAGACAAAAGAATTCAATTTCCCATGTTTGGTTGTCAAAGAAAGTCAACATAAAAATAAAAATATATCAAATCAATGAACAAAAATTTAGTTTTATGCATAATTAATATTGAATTTTTCTTAATTATTAATTCTAATAGAACAAACTTTTATTTTTAGGAGTATTTGATATAAAGAGAAAAATATGAAGGAAAATGAGTATCCCTTTTATTTTTCTATCATTTTCTTTTCCCATCAAAATTCTTTATCCAAACATACCCTTAAAAAGGCTGTATTTTTTTTTTCCCTTGCAAATGACACCCAAAAAAATAATAATAATTATCCTATCCTATTTAATAAAAAGTCCAATACTACAAAACGAACCTTTCTTTCAATGTGTTTGCCCGTGCCACGCCGTGTTGACAAGGCTAACCGAGGAGTAACGGTCACTTTTCCGCCAACGGTCGTATAGAATTGAAATTTGAAAAACGCAAAAAATCACCCAAAACAGAAACAAATTTCTCTCTCCTCTCATTTCCTTCACAACCCAAGAGCCAAGACTTTCTTGCTGCGTGAGAGCTCTCCGACTGCTATTGTTTCCGAGATATTCCCATTTCCCGAACACCCACCATCGTCGATTCCATGGAAGAGATCCCATTGCCCACTTCCCACCCAAACCCAGAAACCCTAATTTCAGATTTCCATACTTCCAGGGCTTTTGATTGGGAGGAAGACGTGTCAAAGGTCGAATCGCCAGATTTCGATAAGCGCGAACCCTTGGATCAAGAAGCTCAAGATTCTTCAATGGACGCGGAGGATGAATGTTCGGCCGATTCTGTGGTTTGCGATTCTGGTTCAAGGCTTATCCCCAATGGATTCATGAGATCGAACTGCACAGGTTGGTACACATCGTGTAATTGCTTACTTTCCTCACTAAATTAGTTCCTTTTTGTTATTGGTTTGGCTTTTTATGTGTTCTTTTATGTTTTATTTGGTCACTCAATGTATGAAATCCTTTTTCCCTACTTACATGTTTTCTTTTTTCACTTCGGAAACTCTTCTCAATATTTTAAGAAAAATATAGGCTTTTTTGGCAATGATTTAATTTGGGTTATCATTTCCAGTTTTTTCTGAGTTCATAAATTTGCATGTTTAATTTTTTTTTATTTTGACTCAGTAGCAACATCTCATAAATATACTTAAGGTAGGTTTGGGAGCATAAATTTGGGCCTTGGATTTGGATTTTGATGGATTTGGGCAAAATTTACAGAATTCTGTATTACATTTTATCTAAGTCCATACAAATCTAAATCTGAAGTCTCTATCAAACATAAAGTTAGATTATGGTCGTCAATGCTTATATAACTACTTTTTCTTTTTGATAACGAGATGGGTTTATTGAGGCTGAAGAGCTTAGTTAACAAGGTTGTTCGCTGTTCTTCTATCATGTACATATTTACCATTCAAGTACTGCTCCATTTGGTCCAGATAAAAGATAGGGAAAAACTTTTCCAAACTTTAGATTTATTCATTAATCATGACCCTGAATTATGCCTGATCTTTCTCTGGAACTATCAAGGGAGGTTAAGAATTCGACTTGTTTTAAGTAAATTGAGGTTTTCAAATATTTATTTAGTCATCTTGGTTTCTTGGACCAGAGGAAGTTGTTATGTTTGTGAATGCTGGAGGTGACGCTTGGACTGGAGCAGATGCCACTCTAAATTTTCTACCTGATATGTCTTTCCAAGGAGGTGATGTTTTACGGACTGATGAGTGTATAGCCGATGGCGGTGACTATCCTTTCATCTATCAGTCAGCGCGTCTGGGAAACTTCTCTTATTGCTTTAACAATCTTTTGTCTGGAGATTATTTTGTTGATCTTCATTTTGTGGAAATCGTAAATACAAATGGACCCAAAGGCATGAGAGTATTCAACGTGTTCATGCAGGAAGAGAAGGCAAGCTATGCACAAGATTCTTTAATATGGTTCCTTCTTATTTTGAGGATTTGGATATATAAATCTTCACAGTTCTTGTTTATCCATGAACATGACAGATTCTGGCTGAATTTGACATCTTCTCGATTGTTGGAGCCAATAAACCATTACAGTTAGTTGACACAAGAGTCTCCGTTAAGGAGGATGGAGTACTTGTTATAAAGTTTGAAGGACTCCATGGAAGTCCTGTGGTTAGTGGAATTTGCATTAGGAGAGCGCCAAAAGTTTCAGGTATTTTTATTTTTTCCATATGAAAATGTAATATTTATGGTTGGAACGCCTCTAGACAGCGTGCACTTACTTTTGCAACTTGAATACAGTTCTACCAGCAGAACGTGAATACCTTATATGTAACAATTGTGCTGCTGAGGTAGAAGTTCCTCCAACTCAGGTAAGATGCATGTTAAGATGAAAAATAGTGATATTCATGCTTAAGAATTATTAATCAACATTTTAAATGACTGAATTGGGGCTCGCCGTGAGGCAAGAAAATGCCTAAAAATGCCTTGAAACTCAAACTAAAATACCAAATCCCAAAAAGGCTAAGGCATTACATGTTGAGACTTATGCATTTGAATAAAAGGCAAACCTTTTACACCTTTTTAGTTGAGGCTTATGCATTTTGGGTGTGTGATTCTCAAGTTAGATTTGTCTAGAAGATTTTATTTAATTCAATGATTATATAAAAGGAATGTCATAATATGAGTTGATTTCTAAAACTCTTGAACCTGAACCTTTCCCAAATAATTGAGAGTCGTATCTTGGATCTTGAAAATACTTTGGAGTTTGAAATGTTATAGCCATCTCATTTTCAAGGTTTGCGTAATGAATGCCACTTAACTGGTAGTTTGCAAATTATATTTGATTTTTTTAATATTATATTTTTATTTATGATTTATTCTTTATTTTAAAATGTATTTAATTTATTTACATATTTTATCTAAAAATAAAATTCTCAAAAGGCTTACACCCCAACACCTTAAGGCTTATGCCTCGGCTCTTAAGGGTTAAAACGCCTTTCCCTTGCGCCCTCGCTTTTAAAACATTGTTATTAATGATTATAAAATCTATGGGTCTGCAGAAGAAACACATGCAAACAAAAGCTACAGTCAAGTTTGAGAAAAAGATAAATGAGCTCACTATGCAGTGCCAGCACAAGACAGATGAATGCTATGAGGCTTGGATGTGTTTGAATGAGGCAAATGAACAGCTGGAGAAGGTTAGGATGGAACTTGACAATAAGTTGTTCCAGACATACTCTCTAGGTATGACAAGATTAGATTGGGTTCAGTTAATTCTTGCTGTTTATGTGACAGTTGGTACAATGGTCATTTTATGGCCACGGGGGACCTTTTTGAGAAATGAAGCACAAAGCGTTTTCATCATTTCATTGTATTTAGTAGTTCTCCTATTATTTATATATGCTGTATATTGATGTGGTAGTAAGCAATCTTATAATTAATGTGAATGGGATAATTTTTCAGCCACAATTAACTCAAAAATGGTTGCAATTTTCCAACATATCCAAAAGAAAGTTAATTGAAGCCCATTACACAGCTAACATTAAGTAGGTTTTAACTAGTACAAAGTGTTTCTATCATTTCATTGTATTTAGTAGTTCTCCTATTATTTATATATGCTGTATATTGATGTGGTAGTCAGCAATCTTATATTTAATGTGAATGGGATAATTTTTCAGCCACAATTAACTTTAAAAATGGTTGTAATTTTCCAACATATCCGAAAGAAAGTTAATTGAAGCCCATTACACAGCTAACATTAAGTAGGTTTTAACTAGTGAGTAATGGCTGTGCTAGATTTCCTGCATTCAAAAATCAGAGCTCACTGATTTTATTATGTTTTCTCCTTTTTAGATCAAGCTTTGGAGAAACAAGCTGAAAAGCTTAGGAATATTTCTAGCAGGTATGAGCGCGATAAGAATTTTTGGGTTGCAGTCGTTAATGATTTGGAAGGGAAAGTAAAAGTAAGTAATGCTACTTTTTGTTAAAACACAGATATGAATAAACTTCAGATTAATTTTATTTGTATTGAATGGTTATTGGAAATTATACTTAGTAAATTATTTAATATATATTGCAGATCATGAAGCAAGAGCACTCTCAGCTTTGTCGTGAAGCACACGAGTGTGCTGATTCAGTTCCTGAGTTAAATAAAATGGTTTATGCAGTTCAGGCATTGGGTGAGTTTGAGTTTTGTGTAGTAGACTTTTGGTACCCAAGAATGTAATAGAATCGAGTTTGTCACTTGATTGATTCTTTCAAGCTCAATCAAATTTTCATTCTATTCCATTCTTACCATTGTGCAAACTAAACGTGAGATGAATTTCATGAGTTGGTATTGGAATTTATGCATTATGCATCTCTATGTGGATTCATTTGCAGTTGCACAGTGCCAGGATCTCAAAATGAAGTACAGTGAAGAGCTAGCAAAGAGAAAGAAACTCTATAACCAAGTTCAAGAGGCAAAAGGCATGTTCTTTTTCTTTCCCAAATGAACTATTGATGCATTGATAGCTTAATATTGAGAATTCTAACGTAAAAAAACTCATTATGGCCATAAAACTTCAGGTAATATCCGAGTTTTTTGCCGTTGCCGTCCGTTAAGCAAGGATGAGGTATCAGCTGGGAATGCAACAGTTGTAGACCTTGAATCAGTGAAGGATGGAGATCTTGGGATCCTAACTGGAGGGTGCACCAAAAAGATATTCAAATTTGATCGAGTTTACACACCAAAAGATGATCAAGGTATTTATATATACAATGAGAATTTTGGGTGTAGAATGCTATAAACTAGGTCTGAGTTTTTTTCCCCTGAACAGTTGATGTGTTCGCGGATGCTTCACCAATGGTGATTTCAGTATTAGATGGCTACAATGTATGCATATTCGCTTTTGGGCAAACAGGGACAGGGAAGACTTTCACAATGGAGGGTACTGAGCAAAACAGGGGAGTCAACTATAGGACTCTTGAGGAATTGTTTAAAATTGCCAAGGAAAGGAGTGAAACTTACACCTATAACATCTCTGTTAGTGTGCTTGAAGTCTACAATGAGCAGATTAGAGACTTACTGGCTACATCACCAGCTTCCAAAAAGTAAGATTTCTGTGTGCCCTTGGAGAAACTCAAGCAAGCTGGCAAAACCTTTTGTCGCATACAAGAGTTTATCACTTCTTGAACTCAGTAGGCCACATTAGGGACCTGGCTTGATTGAATTTAAATTTTCTAATAATACCACAACTAATTGAATTTTTTCCTTAAATTTTGGGTCATACTAGGTTGGAGATCAAGCAAGCCTCTGAAGGCTTTCATCATGTTCCAGGGATTGTCGAAGCAAAAGTTGAGAATATTAGGGAAGTATGGAATGTACTACAGGCTGGAAGCAATGCTAGGGCTGTTGGATCCAATAATGTCAACGAGCACAGCAGCCGCTCCCACTGGTAATAAGCTCTTAAAGCTCAGTAACATCATCCCTTGCTTCCTTGGTCACTTTTTTTTTTTGTTTGGTTGTTTTATTTTGCTTCTTATTATTTTAAAAACTTGATCAATTCTTTCTTTTATATTACCACTTTACCTAAAAACTTAAGCTATTAGGTTGTGGGCCAACAATGTATATCAAGCTTTAATACTCCCCTGCACATGAAGCTCGATAGCACGTGGAGAGATAGATACAATAATCACTCATTACAGGGAGCACAATTTTTTTTCGAAACACCACACAATAAACGCAGGCAACAAGACTAGAGACCCAGGACCTCGTGATTATCAATTCTCTTATACCATGTTAAATTGCCACTCTACCTAAAAGCTTAAGCTGTTAGCTTGTGGGCCAGCAATGTATATCAAGCTTTAACACTTTCCTTTTTTTTCCCAGCATGCTTTGTATAATGGTAAGAGCAAAGAACTTGATGAATGGGGAGTGCACCAAGAGCAAGCTTTGGCTTGTGGATTTGGCAGGCAGTGAGAGGCTTGCCAAGACTGAAGCACAAGGGGAGCGACTTAAGGAAGCCCAAAGCATCAATAGATCGCTTTCAGCTCTTGGAGATGTGATATCTGCTTTAGCAGCTAAAAGCAGTCACATTCCATTCAGGTACATTTTTAGCTTTCTTGTTTTCAAATTATTATAGCACTAGATTTTGCACTCTTGAGTTGTGACTTTTTATTTATCATGTGGTTTCAGGAACTCTAAGCTGACACATTTACTTCAGGATTCGTTAGGTAAATCTAATTCATCCCACCTTATTTTCTTTGTGTGGTGTTGTGGGAGAGTCAGAGTACATTGTTTATTTTTGTTGCCACTAATTTTGGTACATCTGCTTTGCAGGGGGTGAATCAAAGACTCTGATGTTTGTGCAAATCAGCCCTTCAGATAAAGACTTGGGTGAGACCTTGAGTTCGTTAAATTTTGCAACCCGGGTTAGAGGTATTGAATTGGGTCCTGCAAAAAAGCAGATTGATACAGGAGAGCTTCAAAAGATGAAAATGATGGTATGTTTTGTCAGGGTGTTTTCTGTTAATATGATTCCTTTTTATCATTTTTAACTCTATGCTTTCCTACATATTTTATTGAAGCTTGATAAAGCAAGACAGGAATCCAGATCCAAAGAAGAATCCCTACGTAAGCTAGAAGAAAGTTTACAGAACTTAGAAAGTAAAGCAAGAGGCAAAGATCAGATTTACAAAAGCCAACAGGAAAAAATTAAAGAACTTGAAGGCCAGATTGAGGTGAAGGCAGCATTACAAAGTCAGTCTGAGAAGCAAGTTTTGCTACTTTCCGAGAAATTGAAGGGGAGAGAAGAAAATTGTATTTGTCTTGAACATAAGGTTGCTTTCCACTCCAACCATATTCATATCATCTTTCAATTTCCATTATTGATTGGCAGTTGTATTCATGATATCACTAATATCTATGATGAAGGTTAAAGATCTAGAGAGCCAGCTTAAAGAGCGAGAGCAGTCAGAGTCTGCAACTTTTCAACAGAAGGTTTCTGCAAGATTCTTGACCAAATTCTTTTCTCCATCTTTTATTCATCATTAAAAATTTTTTGTTGATCATCACATCTTGTGGAAGTCATGCAAGTATATTGCAACTGAGTGGAAAAAAAAAAAAAAAACCTTTCCATGGAGCTAGCAATTGTCTAACCTGTCTCCAACTTTAGGTTTAAATGATCTAAAAAAATAAGCTGTGGGATTTAACATCTTTCTGCTCTTTAAGCAGGTTAATGATCTTGAAAACAAGCTGAAAGAGCAAGTGAAGGAGTCTGAAATCCATTCCAGTATCCTTCAGCATAAGGTTGTCAGTGCGAAGTGGTTGAAGTAGTGTTTCCAAGTTCAAGATAAGCAAATGAGAAGCTAATAACAAAGTCATATTCCTATTGTTTTTGTGTTCAGATTAAGGAGCTTGAAAGAATACTAGAAGAGCAGCAGGAGCAGAATTCCGAGTCCTTGCTTCATGAAAAGGTCATTAATTATTCTCTTTATATCATAGAAACTTGTAAAAGATATGCCATAAATACCTTCAGTCATAGAACTTATGAGGCAAAGATCTTTGGCTGGCCTGCCAATAGGAGAACAATACGCTTGTCATGTGGATGGAAGAATAATTTGTTTAAAATAGTTTGCTCTGTACTTTGTAGACAGCAGAGTAATTTCTGTTATGTTTGTTCAGATCAAGGAGCTTGACGACAAGTTAAGGGAGCAAGAACTGAAATTGTCATGTACAAATCCAGATCCTGCTGGTGCATCTAGAGCCACCACGCCCATGGAAAGAAAGTGTCATGCAAAAGATGAGTCCATGGAAAGAAAATGTCATGCAAAAGATGAGTCTATAATTGAATCTAACATTTTAAAGAATTCAAACTCAATGAAGCGTCGGACTAGTCATGGTTCTATGTTACTTAGAGGAAATGACTTGTTTCGTGATGCGAGAAGGAAACGAGAGTTTAGAAGTGAAATGGAGAAAAATATTAATCTTGTATCAACAAATTCACTTAATGAGAACAAGTTTAGGCAATCTGATCCACTAAAGCCATCTGTGAGGGTAGCAAGAACAGCAAAGCCGATCACAGTCACTGCCCAAAGGCCCTCTTCATCCCACAGTGGAAGAGATCAGGCTCAAGGAATTAAGGAGAGGGACAAGAAGAGGATTTGGTCAAGATAGTAGAATGAAAACCAAGGGAAGTCAACTTAATTTTTTGTTGTCTTCGAAGTGTCAATCTCAAGCTTGATGTATCTTAATTTTCACATTATATGCATGATTTTTTATTCTTGATTTATAAGTGCGTGTACAATTTTTTGGGGCGAAACATGCCTTGGTTTGCTGAAATTTCTGAAGTGATGTTTGAGGAGAAACATCAAAATTCTTAATAGAAATTATGACCATATTTGATTCATATTAGTAAAATCAAATTGAATTCTATCCTATAAATTAAATTTGGTTGTGTTTTGAAAAGGGCGTGGCTTCATTGCCTTATCTTCACTATGTTGAAGTTTGGTGTTTTTAAGAACTCAAAATTCATCATAATAGTTATACTACAATAACTACTATAAAGAAACCTACATAGGGTTTTTAGTAGAAATAATAATAAGCTATCACAACTATAGTTTTTACTAGATCAAAAAATCTACACAAGGGAATGGAAAGCCTGAGATGAAAAGAGTAATGTAGAGACAAAAAGAAATGCAAGTCAATAGCCCAAAGAAATGATCTCTTTTGTCACTTTTGGCCCTTGTAATGCTATTGTTTCGCACTGCCATTTAATTACCTGAAATCCATTCATGCCATACTTGCATTGTGATGCTTTATAAAAAAAAAAAGGGGTCATTTTCCTATAAAATTATTGCACTGTTTTGAAATTTCATTTTGGTTCCCATGGCCAATGAGGTGATTTGGTTTTCATTTGCATTATCCATTAAATATAAAAAAGCGCGCGCGCACACACATACACACACAATAATCGATTTAATTATATTATCCATTGAATAAGCCTGCATAAACTATAATGACAATATTGTAACTGTATTATTTATGGCACAGTTAGGGTTATTCAACCCAATAATTTTAAATTCAAAATTTGCAAAAATATAAATGCTAGAAGTGTATAAGATTTGGGTGTATAAGGTTTCAATAATTTTCAATATCTTAAAATTGGCTTAGCCCCAAGCATCATTTAAAGAAGGAAATTTGTTTAGCTTTGGCACTAGTTAAGATATCAAAAACATCAAGAAAAAATTTTCAACTTAAAAATAGATTCTTATGGTAATAAGACACTTAGTTTTTATATGTCGATATCGGAGGGATTAGCGGTCCTAGAATGAGAAAGAAAGAAGGAGTTTTGATGAAAAGGGGTAAAAACATTTAAAACTAAGTTGCCACCTTATTATTATTATTTATTTATTTTTTTGAAAATATTGAGAAAATAAAGAAAAATCAGTAAAAGGTCTGCGAGAACTAGATTTAGAGTTTGGGAGTACACTTGTGCGTAGGGAAGGTGATCAGCCAATTATCTTGGTGATGATTAGCTTCTCAACACCCCTAATGACACATGTTCGCAAAATAGTTACCGCAATTATGTAGGTGTTATCTTCAAACAGGAAAGGGAAACAAAATAAGAGAGAAAAGAGCCCTTTTGGTCTTCTAGTGAAAGAATCACTATTTGAGCACTCCAACATGGTTTCGAGAAGCCTATAGATTGCTTTAAAAGGGGTTGACCTTAGAACCCTAAGTTTTGATGAAAATGTGATGATGGTGAAGGCGATTGATGAAATGAAATCTATTGATTTGAAAAAGGTTGGGCTTGTATTATCGACTTGGACAACCAAAGTTTTAAGAAAAAAAAGGAGACTAGACTTGTATTTCAAGTATTTGAAAAAGTGAGTTTGAAAATGAGGGACTTTGAAAATCTTGGGCTTCATCATTGACTTGATTGAAATCAAGAAAACACTATAAAAACATAATATTTTTGAGATTTTTGAAAATATATTTGGGAAAAAATGAAGGCTTTGATATAAAATGGACTAAATATGATTCGTTTGGTGTAATTCTATTGATTAGAGCTTTAATCCTTTTCAAATTATACGATTTTTGAAGGTTGAGACTCTTGCCATGCCTAGGGATAAGGGGAGGAAAACACTATACAGTAGAATTCCCCTTATTATCCCATCCTCAGTCAAAAATAGACTATGGGAACCATGTGACAAAGCTAATATTTTTTGGGATTTTTAAATAAAAATAAGAGAAAATACATACATGCATACACACAACACACACACACACACACACACACACACACACATGTATATATTCCTACAGAAACACACACCTATATACACCCCCTATGCATATGCATACATGCATAATCATGCGTCCACATACATGCACATGCACATGCATATTCATGCGTCCACATGATCATACACATATATGCATGCCTACATTATATATTCACATGCTTACATGCATGCATCATACATCCACATACATATGTTTCATATGCACACACACATCTATACATGCACACCCTATATGCATCAATATATGACCATGCATCATACCATATCATCATACGTGCCTCGATAATACATGAACATACTCACATGCCTTCATACGTAACCAATCATGTATGCATACATAGATCATGCACATGTATCATCCATACATATATCACATGCATCCCCATGCATATACATATACATCATACATATATGCCAACATGCATATGCACATGTATCAAAATGCATGCATGCATATGCATATGCATATGCACTCAAAATGCATGCATGCATATGCATATGCACTCACACACCTAAGCATACACTTACGCATTGCCACATGCATAAATTCACCATTCACATACACACCCCCACATGCACACACTACCAGAAAAAACCAAAGAAGAAGAAGAAGAAGAAGAAGAAGAAGAATGAGAGAGAGAGAGAGAGAGAGAGAGAGAGAGAGAGAGAGAGAGAGAGAGAGAGAGAGAGAGAGAGAGAGAGAGAGAGAGGGAGGGAGGGAAGATGTAATGCCCCGACCCGCCACGTGGGGCTTGGGGTGCTACTTTAGTAATATATGTATTCCTGATACCATAATCATTATATAAAAACAGCGGAAATAATTTAAACATCCTCAAATACATTACCAAAGTTCTAAACTACCATCATGCATAAAGGTCTCCAAATACCCATATTACAAACCAGAAAATGAAAGAAAACTATCTTAGTCCATACAAACCACTTACTACTACTACTACTACTACTAGATAATCTAAACTCAGCCCCCTCAGCTTGCTAAGCACGATCCTTGGCACCTTCTCAAAAGTCAAATGATCATTGGGGTGAGACACCTCTCAGTAAGACAAATTAAATTAATATTAGGGTGTGACCAACATGAGTTTTAGTAGAATCAGAAAATATTAATTTCTCCATTTAATCAAAAATAACATTTTCAGAATTGCACTCACACCTCTACAGTTGGAAATATACATTCATTCCCTCAGTATAAACCAGTTCGATTATTAGATAACACTATTTATATAAATTCACATATATGCGTAAAAGACACCCCCTGGGACAAATGACATGATTAACCCTCATAATGGGTTGTGCGGCTCGTAGGCTGGACTTAGCCTGGGTGACCAACCCAAACAAAGTCAAGATAATCCTCTGCAAGTACGTCTGCAAGCATCTGCAAGCTCAGTTGCAGGTCCGATTGCCTTACCACTTCTTGATTTGGTCTCTAGGGAAGGTACTGTTGACTCTATGAGTCCAATCTTGTTTTGATAATGACAAATCACTTGATATTTGATCTGTGCATAGAGTTTGTGAATAGGACTTACACTAAGCATGCACGGAAAGTCAACAAATCTTGGCAAGATCCATAGAACTCAAAGAGTACGGGAATCAAGATGCAAGTGGCAAAGTTCAAGAATATCTTGGGAAAGGGTATTTAGAACTCATGTATTTACATTTTCATATGATTTAATTTGAGGCTCATTATAATTTAGAATGGTTTTAGGATTCATGCATTTCATTTACATCATTAGGAAACTCTCATGGACCTTGAAATGTTTTCAAAATCATGAAAAATATGTTTTATGAAAGACCCAAGAAAAGGAGCCAAGCAGATTTTTAGTTAGAAATGAAAATTTGAGAAAATGGGGACTTCGGTCGCCTGAACTCAAACCTCAGTAGCCTGAAGAATTTCTTTGGTTGCCTGAAGATTAAGTTAAGTTGCCTGAAGAATTAAATGGAAAAGACAAAACCTGGCCGAGGCTCTTCGGTTGCCTGACCTTGGAACCTCAGGCGCCTGAAGTTGACACTTCAGGAGCCTGAAGTTGAGTTCGGTTGCCTGAACTGGCGGGAAAGCCTAAAAATCAGTTCTTTATTAAAAAGAAACGCGAAGTATCTTATTGATCCAACGGCTAAGATTAATTCTAAGGGTAATATACTATATATTATGAATATCTAAACCCTAGAACACAAAGGGAAGACACACAACAAGAAAAATATACATCTCATTGCAAGACTTGAACCCTAAAGCTGATTTTTTGCACTTCAATCTTCTTCCATCTTCTTTGGGAAAATCTCTACTTAAATCAAAAGGGCATTCATTCATCCAACTAAACTTTAATCCAGTATTAAGGTTTGATCTTTCAAGTTATTACTTTTCAAGAACCTCTCACTTTTTTACGTGTTTATCATTAAAAAGAGGTTTTGATCTTGAGTGTGTATTCACATATAAAAACTGATTTTTGAAAAGATCATGTTTTGAGAAAAACTTGTTAGCTTGGTTGATTGATTTGTCATTCAAGAAGTATATATATATATATATATATATATATATATATATATATATATATATATATATTGTTCATAGGGCTTCTTATTGAAAAACCTACTTTGATTAAAATATTGGAACTTGAAAGAAGCTTTGTGATTTTGATTGAGTTTGTATTCAAGACAAAGATTTTGTCAACTAGTTCACTTCAAATATACTTGTGCATCTTTACAAAGTGAATCAAGAACCCTAATATACTCCAAAGCATTTAAAATATTTATTTACTTGGGAGTTTTTAATAAAAAGGGTTTTGTGTGTTGAAGCATATCATACATAAAACGATTGTATCGTTTTCATACATTCACGAGCTTCAAGTTATATCATATGTTAATGTACTAGGAAATTGAATTGTACTCACAAGCTTTTGTTAAAAGCATTGTTTTGAGTGTTATTTTCAGATTTCATTGTAAACACGGTTCGGGTTGTGAATTGGGTGTGAGGAGGAAGCTGTACCTCTTGTGAGTAGCGGATAAGGGGGAGCTGTACCTCTTGTAAACAGCAGTTTGTAAGGGAAGCTCCGTACCACTTTAAGGAGCAGGGTTTTTAATGAATCCTTGAGTGGTTGCTCAAGGCGAGGACGTAGGCCAAGTCGGCTGAACTTCGTAAAATCGCGTTTATCTTCTCTCTTCCTTTTACTCTTTATTTTCTGCGTTATATTTAAATTGAGTATATTGCATGCATAAATAGGATTGCCACACACATACATAATTAAGCAACAAGAAGTAGTTGGTAAATTTATAAGAAGTGTGTAAAAGAAAATTAAGTGGATTAATTTTTTAATATCCAATTCACCCCCCTCTTGGGATTACACCATAATCAACAGGTACAACAACACTTCGTAGGCTAACCGGCTGAGACCACCTATACTTCCACTATAGTGTGGTTGCAGTAGGCCAAACAACTCACTAGCAACACTACCGTGCTCACAATACAACCAGTCCTCGTGGTTCTTAAACCATATCATGCAATTTAAGTAATAAAAGTTATAATATAAATCTCATTTTCATCACTCAGTACAAAACCTATCATATCACAACCCGACATTTAGTCTTCGTATAAAACCTTGGCATATAGTCGTCATATCAGAACCCCATATTTTCCATAAGCGAGTATAGATCTCAATTTCACGATATATTCTAACAAACATACTCAGGTTCAGTTATGAAATAAACCATATAGATTATTCTCATGCCACACGATTTTAGTATTAAAACATAATCAGATAAACAACCAGGAAAATACCTCATAGTATATTTAGTTCGTATGATGAAAATCAGGGTATGATCACCTCCATGTTCTAGTTATTCAAAACATGCTTATATACATACATACATATATATAGATTTTTCCATAAAAATATGAAAATGATCATCCCTTACCCTTTGATTCTTTCCCAAAACACAGATATGACCAGAATACCAAGCTTTCCACCGTTCATCTTATTTAAAATACTGTATGATATACTCATATTTATAAAGTCCATTTTTAAACGGTTGGATTTCGAAATAACCATTGATACCATGAAAATACATACCTACGAATAATTTAATCAGATCGATTTCAATAAAATACCGGACATAACTTGATCCCCTTACTTGTTCCTGAAAATAAGCCGATTACGTTCAAAAAATAGGAAACCCTAACTTTTGAACCCACCGTTGGAAGTGAACCGGAAAACCAAGAGAGGAGAGAAAAATGATCAGGGACCGATGACAGACTTTGGGTGATCTTAGAGGGAGAGAGAGAGCCACGTGAGAGAGTGAGAGTAGAGAGAGAGAGAGAGTTCAAAAACCTAATTTAGAAAAAGAGAGAGAGAGAGAGAGAGAGAGAGAGAGGAATGAAATTTATGAATTAAACTACATTGCTTACTACTTAAGAAAGCTTGCCCAGACGAAAATCGTCGAAAGTTTTCTTGGGGTTTCTGAAACTATCGACGATTTGGCAGTTCAAAGCTCTCGATTGTTTGTGGTCGTCAATGATTTTTTCCTAACTCAGTGAAATCGTCGACGGTTTGGGGTCCTGTCAAACCAATTTCCTCTTTTTTCTATTATCTTTCCTTATTTCTATTTTCTTTTATTCATTTTCTTTTCTTTTTTTCGGGTTTGAGTCCCTACAATCTCCCCCCCCTTTATAAAAATTTCGTCCTCGAAATTTTCTAACTATTACCTATCACCCTCTAAAGTTTTTCCTTAAATAACGATCTAGTTCTACAGAAGAGTCGGTAGCCACCCACATAGTGGCCCCATCTCAAGTTTATTAAATACCCTCACTTATGGCGGAGGAATACCGTAGTTACATACAATGTCTCAGGAGATTACAATACCCATAAAAAACTCTCCCAAAGACCATCCATATACTAAAATCGTAAAAAAACTTATAAAACTAAACAAACCTGCTTTACACAACCTACATACAAAACCGAACACTTACCTGTTTTGTCACACTGACTTGTCTAGCGCTGAGCCTCTCTAAAAAGCTGTGGGCACTTTTGACGTATTTCCGTCTCTAATTCCCATGAAACTTCCTCCACTGCATGATTACGCCAAAGTACCTCCACTAACGGTATTTCCTTAGTACGCAATTCTAGTATTTTCCGATTCAAAATCTGAATTGGTACCTCCTTATAGGATAGGGTATCTTTGACTTTCAAGAATTCATAGCTTATCATGTGCGAAGGATCTAGGACGTACTTCCTCAACACCGACAAGTGAAAAACATCATGAACCCTAGACAAGGCTGGGGGTAACGCCACTCGGTAGGCAACTAGACCAATTCTCTCTAGAATCTTGAATGAATCAATGTACCTAGGGATCCACTTACCCTTTCTTCCCAAACCTCATAACTCCCTTCATTGGAGTAATCCTAAAAAAATATCCTATCCCCCACCTCAAACTTTAGCTCCCATCGACGAGTATCAGCATAACTCTTCTGCCGACTCTGAGTTGTCCTAATCCTATCCCTAATGAGTTTGATCTTCTCAAAGGTCTGCTGCACAAGTTTTAGTCTTAAAACCTGCTGTTAACCGACCTCGTTCCAATACAGCAGAGATCGGCACCTGCGACCATGCAAAGCTTTATATGGTGCAATCTTGACACTAGCTTGATAATTGTTATTGTAGGCAAATTCCACCAGTGGAAAAAACTGGATCCAACTACCTCCGAAGTCCAGCACAAAAGCCTACAGCATATCCTTTAATATCTGAATTGTTCGCTCTGTATGCCCATTAGTTTATGGGTGAAATGCGGTACTGAAAGTAAGTTGAGATCTTAAGGCTTCCTGCAAACTCTTTCAGAATCGAGAGGTGAACCGTGGATCTCGATTGGATACCAAGGAAACCAAGACGCCATGAAGTCGGACTATCTCCTGCACATAAAACTCTGCCAGCCTATTCATGGAATAATTGAATTTAATAGGAATAAAGTACGTGGTCTTAGTTAGATGATCCACTATTATCCATATAACATTTTGTCCATGCATCGTTGAAGGCAACCCTATTACGAAGTCCATAGAGATATGCTCCCACTTCCACTTAGGAATACAAAGTGGTTGCAGTGGTCATGCTGGCCTTTAATGCTCTATTTTTACTTGCTGGCACATCAAACACTGTTCCACGAACTAGACAATCTCTTTCTTCATATTGCTCCACCAGAAGGATTCTCGCAGATCTCTTTGCATCTTTGTGCTTCCTGGCTGAATCGTATAGAGAGAGCAATGAGCCTCCTCCATAATTATCCTTTTAATCTCTGTATCCTTAGGTACACACAGTCTAACGTTAAATCTCAAAACTCCATCGTTGGAAATATTGAAACCTATTCCTGAACCACTCTGTACTTTCTCCACAATTTTCATCAATTTTGCATATGTTATATGAGCAGTTTTAATTATTTCCTGCAAGGTTGGTTGAATAACTAGACTAGCAATGACGACGATCACGACTAGGACCCCGTAGTGGTGTCTGATCATCGATTTAATGACAGATTTAAGGAGAAATTAAGGATTTAGAGGAAATATACCTTTCCCCAGGAGTGTTGCCTATGATGCTCCCACAATAAATCCGCTCCAATAGAAATGTCGGTGGCGGAGTTAGGAATCCAACGGTACCTTCCGTTTTCGTTCGACACTCGTTAGGCCGAAGAAATCGAGGAGAGAGAGGAGGAAGACGGAGGAGTAACAGAGGAGAGTGATGGAGAAAGGAGAGAGTGAGAGAGGCTAAGAGAGACGTAGGAATGAAGATTCTAAAATTCCTTCTCAGGTAAGTTTTCTTTATATATATATATATATATATATATTTCCTTTACTTACTTAATCATATATGATAATAATATTATATTATATATATATATATATATATCATATTATTTATTCAACAAATCAAATTTAACAATACTTAATTAATTAATTGATTAATAATAAATAATTTTAATTTAATTTAATTTTTTTAATTCCTTTTATTTGTTTATTTAATTAATTAATTTAATAATATTTAATTAATTAACTAATCAATAATTACTTTTAATTTTATTTTTTTAATTAATTAATTTTTTAAATATTTTTTTCCTGAGTTATTACATTCTTCCCTCCTTGAAAAAATTTCGTCCTTGAAATTTTTACCAACTAATCAATCATTTCCTCATATCAGGAATTCATAACTCAACACACCTTACATATCCCAATATTTATATCAAATGAATTCCTACATTATCCACAATGAAATAAAATCATTATATAAACTTATCAATCATTCATAGCCAAATTAAATCATTATTACCTTAATCATAAACTTATACCTGCCCCCTTGGCAATATCAGCCTTAGTCGGGATCAACGAGTACACTCGTCCTAGTCCACCTCTACCTAGAGGTACTTGCTAGTTTCCCCCGATACTATAACCTTTGAAATCAACTAACCAACCTCATACCACACATTTCCATATACTCCAATTTAAATATCAAACACCCAAGTTGACCACAAACCATTAAATCACATCACTAAAATTATTCTCCTTCAAAGATTTTTCTCCCTAAATCAACCAACCAAACCTTCGAGTTCAAATTTCAAGTTCTAATTTCTTTGCTCAGAAACATCACCATCGATGGATTTACCATGATTTTCTGAACTTAACTACTTCTTCAGAAAAACACAGAAGACCATCAAAGGATTTCTGCCCCAAGCTTACGAAATACAATTCAGAATTCCTAATGGTATCTTAATCTACCCATCCCTATCCTTATCGCAACTCAATTCTATACTCTGGTATAAATCATTCCTAACCTAATACTCTAATATTTCCATATCCAGGCGATGTAAAATTAATCACACTTCTGGATGAACATTGCTCTGATACCATCTATAACGCCCCGACCCCTTACGTGGGCTTGGAGTAATACTAATTTATTTATTAACCTGATAATCCACATACTAATATCATGTACGTAGCGGAAAACATAAATATAATCTCCACAAATATAATACAAGAGTTTACTATTCCTATCTATAATTTAAATTAACTATTCACCACCTGTAATTGTATATATACATGTCTCCAAAACTTAACCTACACTTCCAGTATTCACAACCATCCATTTCTCAGAAGACTTAAAACATAGAACATAAAACATAAATTTATACATCTCAAAATCAACATAAAAATATACCATTTTCTCTTTCTATTTCTAAAAAATGCTATAAAACTTCAAGCTCTTCAGTTAGATCTCAAGGAAATCCTAAAAAAGATAAATTCATATTCGGGTGAGACACATCTCAATAAAGGAAGAAATAATATATTAAAAAAACGTGTGACTAACATGAGTTTATATAACAACATAATATTTAACATTTGAAAATCGTTAACATAATTTCTGAAATCATTCTCTGAACCTAATCAATTACATGCAAAAGATTTAACCCACGAGATTACCTAAGGATAGGGGTAATTACCCGCCCATACAAGTAGCACTCCACTGCTCTGATACATTTGGAAACCCAAAGGTCACAATTGAATCATACCAGGGAACTCACCTTACTCAGTAAGCTCTCAAGTATTAGATTGATCTCGTACTCATACAGTTCAAACAAAGGTTCACCAACGAAGGCCCCAAGGATAGGGAAATCTACCCGCCTATACAAGTAGGTTCCCTTTGCCTTAGTACGTTATGTAGCTACTACCACATATGAAGTTACTAGCGCACTCGCCTTTCTCAACAAGCCCTCTGGCAGAGAGTATGCCCCACCTAATCGTAACATGTTATACGAGCATAGATACTTCTAATATCATAATACAATATTCTTTCTGTCATTATTCAACCACTCACATCTGTTCATATTCATAGCTTAACATTGCATTGCATTTCACTTTAAGTGACTCTTTCACATTTACA
Source organism: Malania oleifera (assembly GCF_029873635.1). NCBI lineage: Eukaryota > Viridiplantae > Streptophyta > Magnoliopsida > Santalales > Ximeniaceae > Malania > Malania oleifera. Next base: position 2,776,238 of record NC_080417.1, read on the forward strand.
TCGTTCACATTTCACATTTCACATTTCATTCCATTGTCATTTCATTCCATTTTCATTTCATTCATTCGTATAACAACCGCTCTTTAGCCGTCATCAGTTAGTCCATATAGAAATGCACTAGAATCTGCTAACACGACTCCTTTTAGCTGTCACTAGTTACTCCACAACCTTCATACCCTTACCTGTTCCTGAAGAAAAAGCCTAAAACCTTCAAAACCACTGAAGTCTAACTGCTAGAATCCACCGAAGGTCAACTGCTTACGTGCCAGGAGAAGGGAGAGAGGACCGGAGAGCACTTGCGGAGAGTTCCCGTGAAACGTCCCTCAATAAAATACAACATAATAAATAAAATGGTCAACCCAAACCCGTGGCTAATGGGGACACCTGTCATACACAGCGGAAAACCTAGCAGTAGTAAACATAAAAATCCATACATCCATCCATAAAACATAATACCAGAGCTTTTATAACATTATAATATTGTACTTCTGTACATATCCATATACATCAAAATATCTCTAGGGTCACACAAAATAACTCTAACCCTAGTACAAAATCTTACCCTTCTCACGGGTAATCTCACTAACTCAACACCCGCCGGTCTCTCTGGGGCTCCTGACAAATTTAATAATGTTGGGGTGAGACACTTCTCAGTAAGGGAAAGTAAACTAAATATAGCTGTGTGGCAACATGAATATTTAATGCATTTATACGTATACAGTATATTTCATAATTCTATCAAACATCATCATATCATACTGGGTAAACATATATTTGCACATATGTTAATAATCATAATTTCATGCTGGATAATCATGTATTTTCATATTCATTAATAAATCATAACATATATAAACATCTGTTATAACTCGTAATACTGAAAATCAAACCAGGATGAATAGCTAGCTAATGTCATGTATTACCCCCCATGACGGGTTGTGCAGCCCGAAGGCGGGACCCGACAATGGCTGGCCGACCACTGCTGAATCAAATATGTCTGTAAGTACGATGAGCCCACCACACCATGGTTCGGACTGCCAGGTGGACGTCTACACTCTACTAAAAGCCACATCGACTATCCATCTCCCATCCTCTCATGGAATAGTTAATACTAATACGGCCTCGTGCCAAATCTGATCTACCCATAGCTACGGTACCGAGCTCCTGGTCTGAACTAAACTAACATCCTGGTTGTAATAACATATAATACATGAACATACATATCATCATCATGGCCTCGTGCCGAAAACATAGATACGGCCTCATGCTGAAATCATATATATGGCCTCGTGCCAAAATCATAGTAAATACGGCCTTGCGCTGATAACATAATAAATACGGCCTCGCACCGATAATATAAGTATGGCCTTGCATTAATATATAAATACGGTCTCGTGCCGATAACATAAATATGGTCTCGCGCCAAAATACATTTCAGGTATTTACATTTGAAAATAACTCATTTATCATATATTCGTCAACTTAATATAACTTAACCCATCTTTCCATAATACCTGAAAATGTGTTTTACTCATAAAAGCATTCATATCTTATCTCATTTCACGTAAAATAATATTCATGCCACACATGCTCTATTAAAAGTCATACTTCCTATTTTAAAATCATGATTTTTTGACATCTCATACATATATATATATATATATATACTTTTTTAAGCATCGTAGCAGTATTTTCCCAATCATACATTTCATTCATAATAAACGAATATATCATATGTTTTTCTGAAAATAAAACTACTCATAATCAATAATAGTTTGCATGGAAAAGAACTGCTTTAGTTTACCCCCTTACCTGGCTACTGAGAAAGCCCCTCAAATTTCCTAACCTGACCCCCGTAGGATTTCCTACTCAACACCCTAAAACTCAAAATTTCCAGTACTAAACATCAGCATTTTCATGCGTACATCAATTTTTATAACTATCACAAAGTCTAATTTGGCTTAAAAAGCCTTACCTCAACTCAGGGATGATTTTCAACTCCATTTTCCAGACGATCCGCTCCAGCAAACTTGCGGGGAACTTCGCCAGGAGCATCATGGTAGCCTCAGATCTTCGATCCGGCGTAAAACCAACCCAAAATCGAAGAGAGAGAGTGAGAGGGCCGAAGGGGAGAGAGAGGAGAGAGAGAGAAGCGTGAAAAGTGATTAAAAATCGGATTTTTACATATTTATACAGGGGATTTTGTCTACGAGCCTGACCTTCGTCGACGAGCCCTTCACAAATTTCGTTGACGAAGTCTACGGCCTCCTTCTGTTTCTGTTTCTATTTCTCTTCCTTTTAATTAGTCCAAACCCATTTTATTCAGGTCGTTACATCCCGTGGCTAGAGAGAGAGAGAGGGAGTCAAAAACCTAAATTTTAGAGAGAGCAAAAGAGAGTCCTTACTCTCCGTAAGTAAGGACATGATTATTAAATTATTTTTACACTAAAACTTATTTTAGCCACACACTGATAATAATCTAGTCCTTACTTATTGAGAGGTGTCTCACCCCAATTTTAATCAAATATTTCAGATATCTTGAGGAGCATAGCCGAAATCAGAATAACGTAACGGAAGCGTGGGTGGGAATAGAAAGAGCGGTTTATATTGAATATTTAATTTGTATTTTTGTTTTATCTTAGAAGTTCTAAGGATGTATTAAATTTGATATTGGAGATATTGTTGTTATAATGAGGTTATTTAGTACTCTGGTATAATGAATTTGTGGTCTTCCGCTGTATAAAATAATTTGTAGGTTCGGGTTACTACAGTTGGTATCAGAGCACCAGGATATAGATTCTGTAGACTTTAGAAATGATTTTTACCAGAGTATATGTATGAATTAGGATAAGGGTAGGACTGGGTAGGCTAGGATATTTTCTAGTGTTATGCGTTAACGATAGATTTTATTTAGGGTTATAATGTAATACCTTCCTGATCTCCCATTCTTCTTTAAATCATCTTAATTCACAAGTACTCTTATTCTTCCGCTAAATAACAGAGTCTTTTTAGGAGAATTCTTTGCTCTTGGTTATTTAGCAAATTTACAGTTATGAACAACTTCATCAGCAATCTTCACCCATCCATCTTTCAGATCCCAAGTTTCAGAGACTCCCAGATGGAACGGTAAAGACGGTGTTCAACCCAAAAGATACAGCTTCATCCAGCACTCCTCCGGTGTTTTAATCCTTGATGATAAAACCTGTAACTTTTGAAGATGACATTCCTGTCAGCCACGTTGAAGCAGACGGATCCCCCATCTATACTGATAAAATCGAAGGACATTTCATATTGGATGTTGATCCAACTATGTGTGATCCAGATTGCACTTGCCTCCAATCTTACCAGAGAGAAAATAAACCATCCTGTAAACCCTTTTCTCCCCACAAAAAACCTGATGATCCAAGCAGCCCATGGATAGAAATCCGGTGTCCAGATCCAAAACCTAAGCCTCTATGGGTTTATGACAGAGCCCTTGAGATTCTTCGTGAAGAAGGACTCCTTCCTCCAAAAGAACCTGACCTAGAACCTTACCAAACTCCAATTTCTAAACTACCCCAATCTCAGCCAATACCCTGTTTCATAGCTTCTCCTTATGACAAACAGTTTCCACCCTTAGAACCCAGATCATACACAGACTCTAACCTTTATACCAGACCCTTCATCCAACCCTCTGAGATCCAACCAGACGGTTCCAGAAAGCTTCCATCACAAGCTGAACAAGCTCTGAACTGGCAAACTCAGAATGCCAGAACCCAGAATACAACGTTGACTGCCATTGATCACAAAGTTGACAAATTCATCCATCATGGCACTCGGATGGACCAACGATTTGGCAACCTTGATTCTAGAATTGAAGCTTTATATGTTGATCTCAAAAGAAGAATTGATAGTCTTGATGTTGAGCTCAGACAATTCATTTCTGCAGGATACTTTGGATCCATGTTTAATGATAAAGAAGCAGAAATCAGAAGGCTCAAAGATCAAGTATCTCAAAGTGAACGAGATCATCATCCAATTCCCTCACCAACCTACATTCCTAAAGCTTTTCCATACACTCCATCATACTCTTTCATTCCTCAGTTACCACCAACTCAATCCTACAAACAGCTAGACTACTCCAAGCATTTCAAATCCACTGCCGAAATCTTTAAGAGACATTCTCTTATTCCATCAGCTCCCATTGTTCACAGATCTCCAAATCCGGTCAAACCTTTGCCCCCTGAGCCTGTTGACCAAAAACTCAAAAGCCCATTTGTATCACCTGATCAATCTCCATCTTTTCTTGTTGACCCTGTTCCTGAAGTACCCACTGATGACGACAGTGATGTTTCCACTGAAATTGAGACATCATCCTCCTCCTCCGATCAAGAGATCACTGATCTCACCAATATGATGATGGCATCTCCCACAGAACTAGGATCATCCAGAACCCAGGAATTCCATGAAGAGACTGACACCATAGTTCCCATTGTGGAAGAACCTTCTGAGGCTACTTCGACTACTCCTTATATGATTCCCCATCATTCGACCAATGGTTCATGGTTCTCTTTTGATGGATTACCTCCAACTAAGTGGAGAGATCGAATTGGTGAATTCGGTGCATGGATTGACCTCTAACTCTCGAAGCCCGGGAATACTTTAGAATCAATTCTCGTTGAGTTCACATCCAGATTTACTGGAACTTTAAGACACTAGTTTCAAAGTCTTGGTGAATACAGACAAGTTACGTTCATTAAATCCCAGATTCCCTCTTTTGCTTTGGGTACACTTTATCGAGAATTCATTGGAGACCCAGATATTCATGCCAATGAAGTTCGACAAGAATATTTTGAAATGAGATGTTGTTCTTTAAAAAGAAAAGATCTCGATTTTCATTATCAAAGGATGTCCAAGCGATATTATCTTCTTGGTGGATTTCATGATGACAATCTCAGACAAGTTTACATTAATTCTCTGCCAGAAGACATCCAGCCAGATTTACAGAGAAAGATTGCCTCTCTCTCTCGACCACTCAAAGAAATCTCATTAGGAGAGATTCATCAACTAGCACTCACTGCTCTTGAAAAGTTATGTGATACCCATCAATTGTTTTCAAAGATGATTAAACAGAATCATAAGTTCACAAAGCAATGCAAGAAGCCCTACTTGCAGATCAAATGCAAAGAAAAGGATTGCATCTGTAGTCCTAAAAAGAAGAAGCATTTCAAAGATTATGGTTCTGACAAACTTTCCAAGAAAGACCACAGGAAGAAGAAAAATTTTAGATTCTTCAAAAAGAAGTTCCAACGAGGACATGACAAATCTCCTCACTGTTTCATTTGCAAAAAAAAAGGCCACTATGCAAAAAAATGCCCGATGAACAAGACAAAATCTGCAAAGCTTTCCCAATAATTACAGAATGAAGAACTTGATGCAGATGTAGAATCTGTTCTTTCAGAACAAGAAGAGATGACTGAAGAAACCATTCTCATCCTCACTGATTTATAAAATTCTGATTCAGAAGATGATTTTCATTTTAGATGAAACTCTTTAAATCCAATCAGTCAAGCCTATTCTCTCTTCTCAAGATTCCCAAATAAGTCCTCATGTTCAAATCTAGCTCCTCCCTAAGAAATATGGTAAACCCATTCCTGTTGTTGCATTCATTGATACAGGATCTCATAAGACCTTGGTTAATCCAAAGGTTCTACCATTAGATTGTTGGTCTTCCCATACCCAATTCTTTAGAGCTACAAATGATTATATTTTTACCACTACTCGAAGACCTTCCAAAGGAAAGCAACCAATCTAGGACCACATCTCCAATGTAGGCCATCCACACGGCCACTCAAACGGAGAACTCGGGTTCTTCAACCAAATGCTTTACCAGAGGAGGTCTTCGGGGACCGTACAACCTTTCTGATGTGTAGGATCCTACTTAGAGGCAAGCACAGAGCATACTCGGTGCCATGTTATGATCATTCAAGGAACCCATTACAGTTTCGTTAAACCAGAAGTTTGCCTTGTGCCAGCACAGTGACTCGGCAGGTTACGGGTATCCACTGTAAAGATATCCCTCATAATATCATAAAGACATTACAAGCTCATAGAAGTAGAAGATAAAAGTTTTTCGGACAAATAGTCTTTAGGGGAAAAAGGAATTAGAAAGCCATGGAAGATATGAACACAAAGTGGGATCTTTATTTCAAACTAGCTCTGGTATGAACTAGTTCTAATTCTAGTCTGCCTTACAAAAGGGAAGGCAGTCCCTTTTTATAGAGGTTTGAGACCCCGAAGCTTACATGATAAGCAAACCTTGAGAATAACATAAAGTAAACATGATAAAGACATAAAGGCGGACGAAGAAATAAAGCAAAGTCAGTGAAGACTTTTGTGGCGTCGACTGACAACTTGATAAAGATGACTTAACTACTGAAAACAGACATAATTAAAAGGCGACAGCACATGCGCAGCTGCATTTGTGCGGGAGTGACCCACCACCTTTAATTATGCAACACTTCATGACTTTAAGCCAACTAACTCTGACTTACAAGCAAACTTATCATACAAGCAGACAATAACGGCCCACCACTATGGACTTTAAGAGATAATAATACATAAAGTAGACGTAGCCTGCCATTATGGACTTCAGTGAGATGGCGAAAGGTTAAGATTGACGTAGTCCTTATCCGTGATCTATCCATGGATCGGATGGTAGTACATCTTCTGTTTCCATGGATTGTCTTCATCATCTGTATCCATAGGGTCTGGATCGGGAAGGTCCTTGTCAGGTGGCTTGGGAGCAGGAATTTTGTCTAGAATGGCTGTGACGAGCTCAGTACAGAACTTCAGATCATTCATCTCGCAGAGATGATTCAACAGTGAAGATTTGTAGCTTGGCCATGTATTTGGAAAATTGTACAGCGTATCCCATTCGTAGGCTTGATTCTGGAACCATAGGAGGTTCCTGGTAGGATTGTAGAAATAGGGCCTATGAAGTATGAAGATACTGTGTATAGCGGCTGCTTCAGTTGGGTCCATCTTCCAGAGGTTGTGATTACCCACGAGGGTAGTCAGCTTCTTTCTCCATGTGAAGAGAGGATCGAACAGCTGGAGGAAAGTCCAGAACAGGGATTTCTGGTTAGCTGGATCATCAAGATGAGCGTATGTCTCTTGAAGAGGGAGGAATACAGCATGTACCTGCAAAACAGAAAGATACCATAGATACCATAGTACATGAGTATTAAAGGATGATGGCTTGATGATGTAAGGATTAAGGAATGGATAAGCCGGGAAGGTTTGGTGATGGCCAATAGTCTGAGCATAGTGGTAACAGAAGGGTTTTGCACAGAATTTGATTTTGGAGACATTAGTGGTTTCTGGAGGTATTTCTGGCAGGAAATGTATTTGTCTAGAGGCTCCAAGGTAGAGAATATCTGGTGGTGAAGATGAGGATGAGGCCATGAGAAATAATGGAATGGCTCGGTGACTGGTTATGAGAAAGGATGTTTTCCGGGGGTGAGATAACATATCAGCGAGGACATTGTGGTCACCTTTTATATGCTTCACGGAGAAGTCATATCTGGAAAACCAGTCTTTCAATCTGAGAATCTGTGGATCAGGGAGAATCTTCGGAATTCAAGCATTTTTGGGAAAGATGAATTGTCCATTTCAACTTTGAAGTGCTTTGATTTGACGTAGAAGTCAAATTTCTGAATTCCATTTTTCACTGCAATTATTTCTTTGAACACAGTATGATAGTGCTTTTGAGAATCTTTGAATTCTCCACTTGCGTGTCCACAATAAGCTCTTTTGTTGTCCTTTTCTTCCAGTAGTAGGGCACCCCAATAATGATCATTGGCGTCTAACTAGAGGATAAGATTTCCTGTGGATGGAATAGTCAGAGGCGGTGGATCCTTTGCAGATTTCTTGAGATATTTGACAGCCTTTGTCTGGTCAGGGCCCCGTGGGGGTGGTTTCTTTTTCAACAGCTGTGACAGGGAGCTGGTATAGTGACTTACATGTGGGATGAAGTCTCTAATGTAGTTAATGATGCCAAGAAATTGTTGTATTTCCTTGACAGAAAGATAATCATCAGGAAACTGCAATAATTATTCCGCGAGATGAGGACCTGGACAGATGGTTCCATGGGATATTTTCATCCCTAGAAAATCAATTTTTTTTTGTCCAATCATGCTTTTCTTTTCTGACAGCATTATCCCGTAATGTGATGCCAGCTGGTGGAAATGATCAAGAAGGTGATGATGATCTGCAAGACTTTTTGAGAACAATAATATATCATCAATGTAAATCAGGGTACTATGCAGGATAGGATTAAAAATCCTAGTCATCGCCTTTTGAAACAGTGACGGCGCGATCTTTAAGCCGAAGGGCAAAACTGTCCATTGGAATTGTTCATTTGGAATACAGAAAGCTGTCTTGTATCTGTCATTTGGATGGATACCGAGTTGCCAAAAGGCACCTTTCAGATCAAATTTTGAAAATATTTTTGCTTCAGCGAGATGGATGAATTGTGTTCTGGCTTTGGGAATAGGGAACTTATCATCCTTGATGAACACATTCAACGACTTGTAATTAATAACTAATATCTTTTTTCCTCTGATCTTTTCTGATCTTTTTTCAACATAAAATGCTTGACATGCCCAAGAGGAATTGGTTGGTTCAATGAGACCTTGCTTTAATAAAGAATAACATTCTACTCTGGCAAGCTTAAGGTCTGATGGAGTCATTCCCAGATGGGTAGCTTTGGTTGTACTAACATCTTCATTGAGCTTGAAGGGAATGTGGATGAAAAGGTCTGGGTTTTTCCAGAGTGGATGATGATAAATGAACTGGTCATGACTTTAGGCACATAACCTGAGAAGTTTATTTTGAATGGGTTGGAAATCTGGAGGGGAATACGAAAGAGAATAGATTTTGTTTGTCTGGGTAAAAGGCTTGAATTCTCTTTTGTACTTAATTCCAGTGGGAAGAATCCTCAAGGATTTCGAAAGACAATAAACATCCCATCCTAATAAAACATCTTTCTGAGGAAGTGGACTACCGATGACATGAGTCCAAATGATGCGATTAGGAAGGAGTTTAATCCTAATTTTCCTTTTCGAAATCAAGTTAGTGGTAAAAATCTGATCATTTGCAGCTTTAAAGAATTGGGTATGGGAAGACCAACAATCTGATGGTAGAACCTTTGGATTAACCATGGTCTTATGAGATCCTGTATCAATGAATGCAACAACAGGAATGAATTTACCATATTTCTCAGGGAGGAGCTGGATTTGAACATGAGGACTTATCTGGGAATCTTGAGAAGAGAGAATACGCTTGACTGATTAGATTTGAAGAGTTTCATTTGAATGAAAATCATCTCCTGAATCAAAATTTTCTGAATCAGTGAGGATGAGAATGGTTTCTTCAGTCATCTCTTCTTGTTCTGAAAGAACAGATTTTGTATCTGCATCAAGTTTTTCATTCTGTAATTGCTGGGCAAGCTTTGCAGATTTTGTCCTATTCATTGGGCATTGTTTTGCATAGTGGCCCTTATTTTTGCAAATGAAACAGTGAGGAGATTTGTCATGTCCTCGTTGGAACTTCTTTTTGAAGAATCTAAACTTTTTCTTCTTCCTATGGTCTTTCTTGGAAAGTTTGTCAGAACCATAATCTTTGAAATGCTTTTTCTTTTTAGGACTACAGATGCAATCCTTTTCTTTGCATTTGATCTGCAAGTAGGGCTTCTTGCATTGTTTTGTGAACTTATGATTCTGTTTAATCATCTTTGAAAACAATTGATGGGTATCATATAACTTTTCAAGAGCAGTGAGTGCTAGTTGATGAATCGCTCCTAATGAGATTTCTTTGAGTGGTCGAGATAGAGAGGCAATCTTTCTCTGTAAATCTGGCTGGATGTCTTCTGGCAGAGAATTAATGTAAACTTGTCTGAGATTATCATTATGAAATCCACCAAAAAGATAATATCGCTTGGACATCCTTTGATAATGAAAATTGAGATCTTTTCTTTTTAAAGAACAACATCTCATTTCAAAATATTCTTGTCGAACTTCATTGGCATGAATATCTGGGTCTCCAACGAATTCTCGATAAAGTGTACCCAAAGCAAAAGAGGGAATCTGGGATTTGATGAACGTAACTTGTCTGTATTCACCAAGACTTTGAAACCAGTCTCTTAAAGTTTCAGTAAATCTGGATGTGAACTTAACGAGAACTGATTCTAAAGTATTCTCGGGCTTCGAGAGTTGGAGGTCAATCCATGCACCGAATTCACCAATTCGATCTCTCCACTTAGTTGGAGGTAATCCACCAAAAGAGAACCATGAACCATTGGTCGAATGATGGGGAATCGTATGAGGAGTAGTCGAAGTAGCCTCAGAAGGTTCTTCCACAATGGGAACTGTGGTGTCGGTCTCTTTATGGAATTCCTAGGTTCTGGATGATCCTAGTTCTGTGGGAGATGCCATCATCATATTGGTGAGATCAGTGATCTCTTGATCGGAGGAGGAGGATGATGTCTCAATTTCAGTGGAAACATCACTGTCGTCATCAGTGGGTACTTCAGGAATAGGGTCAGCAAGAAAAGATGGAGATTGATCAGGTGATACAAATGGGCTTTTGAGTTTTTGGTCAACAGGCTCAGGGGGCAAAGGTTTGACCGGATTTGGAGATCTGTGAGTAATGGGAGCTGATGGAATAAGAGAATGTCTCTTAAAGATTTCGGCAGTGGATTTGAAATGCTTGGAGTAGTCTGGCTGTTTGTAGGATTGAGTTGGTGGTGACTGAGGAATGAAAGAGTATGATGGAGTGTATGGAAAAGCTTTAGGAATGTAGGTTGGTGAGGGAATTGGATGATGATCTTGTTCAATTTGAGATACTTGATCTTTGAGCCTTCTGATTTCTGCTTCTTTATCATTAAACATGGATCCAAAGTATCCTGCAGAAATGAATTGTCTGAGCTCAACATCAAGACTATCAATTCTTCTTTTGAGATCAACATATAAAGCTTCAATTCTAGAATCAAGGTTGCCAAATCGTTGGTCCATCCGAGTGCTATAATGGATGAGTTTGTCAACTTTGTGATCAATAGCAGTCAACGTTGTATTCTGGGTTCTGGCATTCTGAGTTTTCCAGTTCAGAGCTTGTTCAGCTTGTGATGGAAGCTTTCTGGAACCGTCTGGTTGGATCTCAGAGGGTTAGATGAAGGGTTTGGTATAAAGGTTAGAGTCTGTGTATGATCTGGCTTCCAAGGGTGGAAACTGTTTGTCATAAGGAGAAGCCATGAAACAGGGTATTGGCTGAGATTGGGGTAGTTTAGAAACTGGAGTTTGGTAAGGTTCTGGGTCAGGTTCTTCTGGAGGAAGGAGTCCTTCTTCACGAAGAATCTCAAGGGCTCTGTCATAAACCCATAGAGGCTTAGGTTTTGGATCTGGACACCGGATTCCTATCCATGGGCTGCTTGGATCATCAGGTTTTTTGTGGGGAGAAAAGGGTTTACAGGATGGTTTATTTTCTCTCTGGTAAGATTGGAGGCAAGTGCAATCTGGATCACACATAGTTGGATCAACATCCAATATGAAATGTCCTTCGATTTTATCAGTATAGATGGGGGATCAGTCTGCTTCAACGTGGCTGACAGGAATGTCATCTTCAAAAGTTACAGGTTTTATCATCAAGGATTAAAACACCGGAGGAGTGCTGGATGAAGCTGTATCTTTTGGGTTGAACACCGTCTTTACCGTTCCATCTGAGAGTCTCTGAAACTTGGGATCTGAAAGATGGATGGGTGAAGATTGCTGATGAAGTTGTTCATAACTGGAAATCCACTCCAGAGGAATGAGTTGTTTTAACTCTTCCCTAGGAATCTATCGAGGGATTTGGAGGATAGTAGGAACATCATCTTCTCTTTTAGCAGTGATGAGGATTGTGTCTTCAGACTGTCCCGGAAGGGGAAGATCAACAGCATGATCTTGAAGTCTATAGATGAGCTGATGGTGAAGGGTAGCCATATAGGCTGATGAGACTTGTGGAGCACTAGTAATCTGAAGTTGGAATTTTATACAGTTCCTCAGATTCTTGTCTCTTAGAGGAATATTGAAGTCAGGAAAGAACGTGAGACAGACGCTACTAGCTTGGAGAGTGGTAAGCGAAGTGCCAATTTCTGCATGCTCATACTGGGTGTATGTTGTGTTGAGAAGAGTAATCCTGGCTGTAACAGGAAGTCCTTTACGGCCATGAAGGGTGAGAAGCAGTCTGACAGCTCCAAAGTGGAGGTGTGTGTAGCCTTCTCTGATCCATTGGTTGATCAAATCTTGATCAAGCTCAAGATCAACATATTGTTCCTTGGAGGAGGCTGGAATAAGACACTTGTCAAGAGCTGTAGTCTAGACGAACTCCTTGATTTGAGGTTTGTTGTGAGATATGAGAAGAGTACGAACTTGGTTGGCAAGAGATTTCTTTCTTCTGAAAATATTGTAGGGATTTACAAGTGGAAGGGAGGTTTTCTGGATCTGAGCAGAGTCAGGAATATAGGAGTATTCTACTAAGTTGGTGATTTTGGAAGAAGTAGTTCTTTTTATGGAGGGAGGTAAAGAGATGGAAGAAGAAAGTCGAGCAGGTGTAATTTCTGTACTTCGAGAATGAGAATCCATGGTTTGCAAGTTTCCCCTTTGAACTATTTGTACCTCGTTCTTCTAAAATTTACTTCTATGATCTTAACTTTCCTGGACTCCAGGCAAGGACATGGCTCTGATACCACACGAGAGAGAGAGAGAGAGAGAGAGAGAGAGAGAGAGAGAGAGAGAGAGAGAGGAGTGGAGAGAGAAAATAGAGAGAGGGTAAGAGAGATAAGAATGAAATTGCACAGAGGGGGAATTTGAAGCTTCAGGATTAATAACATATATATATATATATATAATATTATTATATTATATTATATTATTTAATTAAATAATTATTAATTAATTAATTAATTTTTTAAGGATTTTTACATTAATCATGTATATATATTTTTTGGATCGTTACATGTAGGGCTCATCACCCTAAAGGCAATGGTAGTATGATAATTAGAGTCAATTGCATCATCAAGCTCGATGCTGATCTTTCTATCCTTGAAAATTTCATAATGAACTCGTCTAAGATATAACATTTTTGGCTCTTATGGTACTTGCAATAATTTGGAACATCTACCTTCCCCATTCCCAAGATGTTTGGGCCAAGAAACAAGCACTACTTCTTCTCCTCATTCTTGAAGATGTGTCATCTCTTACTAGTTTGGTGAGAATTTGGTGCATTTGCTTCCTTCTTTCTTTTCTCGGCTAAATTTAATGGGAGTAGTATTCACGATCATTAAGTCTTTAGTCGGGCTTTTTAAGGCTTCACCATCGTTTTTTCTTTTCTTAATTTGGTCCGCTATAGGAGGATTTTCATTTCTATGACTTCTGATGCTTAGGTCCATGTCATGGGCATACATGATTAATTCTTCAAAATTTTTTGGTTTAATCATCTTGAGGATATAAATAAAAACCTTGTGTAATTAAATCTTGGATGCACATATCTAGTGTAGAAAAAATTTTGGTATTTGCACTTTACATCATGAGTTAAACGCATGCCATGTTTTGATATAGTTGCATCAAGCTAATATCACGATGCGTGTGTAGAAGCGGTAAATGAATTCCTTTTCAAGCTACTTATAAATTTAGATTTTATATGTACTAGTCAAATGCGATGCTTTGTGAAGAATGGATAATTGTTTGGCAAGAAGGTCACCATGGGTCACGACATTCTCATAGGTTTAAAAAAAATTAATGGGCAACATGTTTTTTTCTAGAGTTCCCTTTTCTATCAAATTCATTGAATTTTGGTGGTATATATATATATATATATATATATATATATATATATATATTATATTATATCAATGTACATTGTGTATGGCTTCAAATACATGAGATAGCTTTGAGAGGGATGACCATATTGAGTCTAGATTGTTTATTATCATATCATGAGGGCACAGGGCATATAACGAGATGATTAAGTGACTTCCTTTTCCTTTCCTTTGTCTCTATTAGTTGGTGATGTTGGAAGTAAAACTACTAGGATATGCACGATGTTAACTCAACTCAATATTGTTTTATACTTCTAACTTATTCATGATTGAGGTAGTTTGAAGATCTGTCTTCATTTATCTAAGTTAGAATTAGGATCTTCCTCTCCATTTTTTACAATATTCTCCTCTAAGGTGGTACGTAGTGCTACCAATCAGTGTTGGCTAGTAATTAAAGTGATATTCAATTTATTAAACAAGATTTTTTTCATAAGGTTTCTAGGTTACGACAGTGTATTTTGTTGTGTGCATTAAGGCTTTAACCTCAATCCTAACATATTTTAAGGGTTATATATACCTTTAGATTTGACATTTTCTTTCAATAAGGAGGTTGAGCATTATTGTAATTTTAGGATCAATGTTCTTTTTTATTTATTTATTAAGAGGTCCTTAATTTGTTGAGAGTGAGAGAACTTGCAAAAGTAGGATTATTGGTGGAGCTAATATCATCACATTTGGAAGCCATAAAGGTAGTAGTGTCTGTCACGCCCCGAACCCGATAATGGGACCCAGGGGTGAATTAGTAACTACAAACATGTCCTTGTATCACGCAAAACAGCCATGATACACCATAAAGAATGAGGGTCCGACCCCGTGGGATTCCCAAGCACCCTATACTCAATCACATACAACACATATACACAGTGGAAAAAGGTCTTTCAATATATACCTTGTACCATACTGGAGTCTATACAAAAGGAATCTAGGTTCCATAATACAAATTACAACTCAGGTGCCAACCAACATCCCAAAAGGACAACTCGATACAGCCCTAGTACTTACCCAAGTACTACTCGTAGTACACCGACCACTACGCTCCCAATACAAGGACACTAGTTCTGGTTACTCAAAAGACCTAAAAAATATGTACGTACAGTAGGGGTGAGACACCTCGCAGTAAGGTAGATCCATGTTATATCGGTGTGTAGCATATGAGTGTTATCATGACATAAAACATACACAATTCAATGCAATTCCGGTATTTTCACAAAAAAGTTCCAGTACAGTGCATATCACACACACACACATGATCAAGTAACCCGGTGTCGTCACACCCATCAGCCCAAAGCTGGCACACATTACACGGCGTCCCCGGCACATGGCGTAGCCTCAAACTCCCATGACATCGTACTTGTGCAACTGGTGAATCCATACCCTTCGGTGATCAGCCGGTAAGGCTCATGCCCTCGGATATAGAGTCAAACACTCTTGCCAAACATGACAGGTGATATTTCACACCCTCCGATATAGAGCCAGACACTCTTTCAGTACCTGGAACAATTCGGAACCTCGTTCCTATTGCATTTCAACAAAACACAACCATGCATGCTCATATAACCAAACAAACGACACCCATTTGGTAATCCAAAACCATGATTTTTCAAAAAAATACAGTTTAAATAAGTCAAGACACGACCATCTCTATAACATAATATATATCACAATATATTCATAGTTTTCCAACAAAACCAGATATGCAACCCAATGCCCCTTTTTTTTCCCAAAACTGTAACATGAGAGAGAGAGAGAGAGAGAGAGAGAGAGAGAGAGAGAGGATTTTAGATTTTTTAGTTGAGAAGTAATGAAAATTGATATTTATAGCCCTTTGAATCGGCCAACCTCATTGACAAGATGGCGTCTTCGTCGATGAGTCACTGAAGACAATTCATTGAAGAGACGGTGACCTTGTCGATGAGCCTGAGATTTTCAAATTCTCGAAACCTCTCGGCTTCTCCTTGTCGACGAGCTCCTGCATTTAGTCGCCGAGCAACTTGAGGCCTTTGTCGACGAACTCTGGCTTCATCAACGAAGCCTGCTCAATTTACTATTTTACCCTTCACTTTATTAATTTATTCCATATATCACGATTTGGGTTCTTACAACCTCCCCTCCTTAAAAAAAATTCGTCCTCGAAATTTGCAATCTCTCATTCATGAACTCATTCATACAATACAACACAAACTCGGCTCTGAAAAGAAAACCGATGACCACTATGACGCAGCCCCGTCACAATATATACGTACCCTCATTTGTGGAGGAGGAATACCATGGTTACATACATAAACTGTCTCAGGAGTTTACAGTAATACACACTCCCAATGACTAACCACCTATTCCAATACAAAGTAGGGTAATGCACACACACTCAGAACAACTGTGGATACTTTTAGCGTATCTCTGCTTCCAATTCCCAAGAAGCTTCCTCAACCTCGTGATTCTGTCATATTACATTCACTAACGGTGTGTCCTTGGTACGTAACTTCTAAACTTTATGGTCCAGAATCTGAATGGGTACCTCTTCATATGCTAAAGTATCCCCAATTTCCAAGTACTCGTAACTAATAACATGTGATGGATCTAACATGTACCTCCTCAACATGGATATATCAAACATATCGTGGATCCTCGAGAGTACTGGGGGCAGTGCAATCTTGTAGGCTACCGAACCCACTCTCTCAAGAACCTCGAATGGTCTGATAAACCTTGGGCTTAGTTTGCCCTTCTTTCCGAATCTTATCACCCCTTTTATAAGAGCAATCCTCAGAAATACCTTACCCCCCACTTCAAACTCTAACTCACGGCGGTGAACATCTGCGTAACTCTTCTGCCGACTCTGAGCTGATTTAATCCTATTTCGGATTAAACCCACCTTCTCAGATGCCTGCTGCACAAGTTCAAGTCCTAACACCTGACGTTCACTAACCTCATCCCAATACAGAGGAGATCGACACCACAGAGCCTTGAACGGTGCCATCCCGATACTAGCTTGGAAGCTATTGTTATAAGCGAACTCTACTAGTGGCATAAATTGTATCTAGCTACCACCGAAGTCTAACACACAAGCCCGCAACATAACTTCCAAGACCTGTATTTTTCTCTCCAACTGTCCATCAGTCTGGGGGTGGAACGTTGTACTGAAAGTAAGTTTCGTCTCCAATATTTCCTGCTAGCTCGTCTAGAATCGAGAGGTAAACCTTGGGTCTGAATCTGACACTACGGACACCGGTACCCCATGCATTCTAACTATCTTATGCACGTACAAGTTTGCTAGTCTACTTAAAGGGTAGCTAAACTTCATCGGTAAGGTGAGCATATTTCGTCAACCTATCCACGATCATCTAGATAGCATTCTTCCCGTGAAGTACTGGCGGCAATCCGGTCACAAAATCCATGGCAATATACTCCTATTTCCACTCCAGAATAGCTAAGGGCTATAATGGCCCTGCCGGCCTTTGATGTTTAGCCTTCACCTATTGACACGTCAGACAATGCTCCACGAACTGAGTAATCTGTCTTCTCATACCACTCCACCAATGGTCTCGCATAAATCCTGATATATCTTCGTGCTTCCAAGATGTACCATATACAAAGAGCGATGTGCTTCCTCTAGAATTGTCCTTCTAATCTCCGCGTCGTTTGGCATACATAGCCTGATTCCAAACCTCAACACACCTCCCTCAGAGATGTTAATTTTGTAGCCAACCCTTGTTGTACCTTCTCCACAACCTCCATCAACTCCGCATCACTAGCCTGCACGACTTTAATACGCTCAAACAAAGTTGGCTAGACCACCAAATGAGCAATGAAAGCCTGATGATCACCAACCACCAACTCTATACCCAGGCTTTCCAGATCCCATCTGATGTGATGCTGAGCCACAACTGTAGATACAGCTGCATGTTTCGACTTTCGACTCAACGCATCGGTTATCTCATTAGCTTTTCCCGGGTGATAACTAATGGTGCAGTCGTAGTCCTTGATCAAATCAAGCCATCTTCTCTACCTCATGTTTAACTCCTTTTGTGTAAAAAAGTACCCGAGGATTTTGTGATTAGTGAAAATCTTGCATTGCACACCATACAAGTAGTGTTGCCAGATCTTTAGTGCATATACAACAACAGCTAACTCTAGATCATGCGTAAGGTAATTCTTCTCGTATTCTTTGAGTTGCCAAGAAGCATACGCTATTACCTTACCCTGATGCATGAGCACATACCCCAGACCCTTCAGAGACGCGTCGCTATAAATCGCAAAACTGTCATCCTTAGAAGGAATGGTCAAAATCGGAGCAGTAACCAGTCGGTGCTTCAACTCCTGAAAACACTACTCACAATCACTGGTCCATTCAAACTTCACCCCCTTCTTGGTCAATCGAGTCAGAGGTCCAGACAACTTAGAGAATTCCTCCACAAACCGACGATAATAACCCGCTAGTCCTAGAAAACTCCGAACCCCCTACACACTCTTCGACCTCACCCAGTCGACCACAACTTTGATCTTGCTAGGATCAACTGAGATTCCATCCCTAGACACCACATGGCCTAAGAATGCAACCTGTTTCAACCAGAACTCACACTTCTTCAGTTTAGCATACAACTTCTTCTCCCGCAGAATCTGTAATACTAACTTCAGATGGTTTTCATACTCTTTCGATCTCCTCGAGTATACCAGAATACATCAATAAACACCACTACAAACTAGTCTAGGTACTCATGGAAAACCCTATTCATAAGATCCATGAACACTGCTGGAGCATTCGTCAACCCAAAAGGCATGACCAAGAACTCGTAGTGGCCGTATCTGGTTTGGAAAGCAATCTTCGCCACATCCTCAGATCTAACCCTCACCTAATGATACCCTAACCGTAGGTCAATCTTTGAAAAGACCTGCGTCCCCTATAACTAGTCAAAGTGATCATCGATACGAGGCAATGGGTAACGATTCTTCATAGTCACCTTGTTGATCTCACGGTAATCAATGCACATGTGCATTGACCCATCCTTCTTCTTCACAAACCAAACTAGAGCTCCCCAGGGCAAAACTCTAGGTTAAATAAAGCCCCTGTCCAGTAATTCCTGCAACTGCTCTTTCAACTCTCGAAGTTCCGCTGGAGCCATTCCATACGGAGCTTTAGAGATTGGTGTCTTGCCAGGCAGCAACTTTATCGCGAAATCCACCTCACGATCCGAAGGTAAATTGGGTAAATTATCTAGAAACACATCCGGGAATTCACTAACTACCCGAATATCCTCGAGTCTTAACTCACCCTGCAGTAGTTCCCTCACGCAAATTAGGTACCCTGACATCCGTCCAAGAGTAACCTCCTCGCCTGTAGTACTGATAGAACCTGTGGCATCGAATGCACACACGTTCCTACTAACTCATACTCTTGCTCCCCAGACAGCTGGAAAGTAGCATAGAGGATTCTCTGCCTATTAGTGCAGTATAGGACGTCCAAGATTCTCTCAATCTTCTCAACCCAGTCCTCTACTATCATCGGATCATGTCCTTCTAAGAACGTCAGAGGGTGCATGCGTGTGAACCTCTCGATGGTGCACCCTGCAGCCGTAGGAGAATGTTCGCGTCTCCTAACACTTTGCCCAATCTCCCGTAGGACCTGCCTCGTCAATCCTCGAGGCACGCAAGGAGACTTATCATTTTCTGTCTCCTCAGAGCCACTTCCCAGGTTGTTATCCTTGGGCTCCATTCTGAAAATACAATAGGAATCTATTAATACTCCTAAAATACGTATAGTTAGCACAATTATCTACCACTAATCATGTTAACTATCACTTGACAAGTCCAGGTCTACTCTATCACACAGACACAGAAATCATCAATGGTTTGCCGTGATTTTACTGAAATTGTCATTCTAGGAAAAACACGGAACACCACCAACGAGTCCTGATCTAGTAACAAAACAACCCTCGACCTACTCTACCCATTTCCTATATCCTATACTCTGGTATGTACACACTGTTATGCCTAACCAAGTCTACAAGACCTAACAACCTAATTAGCTCTGATACTAAGCTGTCACACCCCGAACCCGATAATGGGACCCAGGGGTGAATTAGTAACCTAACCTGTCACTGTATCACACAAAACAGCCATTATACACCATAAAGAATGAGGGTCTGACCCCGTGGGGTTCCTAAGCACCCTACACACAATCATATACAACATATATACATAGCGAAAAAGGGTCTTTCAATATATACCTTGTACCATTCTAAAGTCTACACAAAAGGAATCTAGGTTCCATAATACAAATTACAACCTCTGTGCCAACCAACATCCCAAAAGGACAACCCAATACAGTCCTAGTACTTACCCAAGTACTACTCGCAGTACACCGACTACTACGCTCCCAATACAAGAATGCTAGTTTCGGTTACTCGAAGGACCTGAAAAATATGTACGTACAGTAGGAGTGAGATATCTCTCAGTAAGACAGATTCAAGTTATATCGGTGTGTGGCATATGAGTGTTATTATGACATAAAACATACACAGTTCAATGCAATTCCAGTATTTTCACAAAACAGTTCCAGTATAGTGCATATCACGCACACAGATATGATCAAGTAATTCGGTTTTGTCACACCCTTCGGCCCGAAGCCGCCCTGCATTACACGGCATCCCCGGCACATGGCGTAGCCCCAGGCTCCCATGGCATCATACCGGTACAACTGGTGGATCCACACCCTTTGGTGATTAGCTGGTAAGGCTCACGCCTTTGAATATAGAGCCAGACACTCTTTCAGTACCTATAACAATTCGAAACCCCGTTCCTATTGCATTTCAACAAAACACAACCATGCATGCTCATATAACCAAAAAAACCACACCCATTTGGTAATCCAAAATCATGATTTTCCAAAGATATACAGTTTAAACAAGTCAAGACATGACCATCTCTATAACATAATATATATATATCACAATATATTCACGATTTTCCAACAAAACCAGAGATGCAACCCAATGTCCGATTTTTCCCAAAACTGTAACATAAAAAACCCATAATTTTACCCATTAGATTTCCTCAAATGAGCAACCAAACACACACACAGGACCGTGAACCACAGTTCTACCAAGTCTGATTTCAAAAACAACTAACATAAACAGAATCCCCTTACCTTTCTTCGAAAATCCAAACCCAAGCTCTACGACCCCTAAATCGCGAACCGAGTTTCCAAAACCTATAAACCACAGTACAATACATACCCACAATTATATTCTCTACAAAACTACTAAAACAAAATTGAAAATCGAGCCTTACCTCGATTTTGAGCCAAAACTCAAACATGCCCAAAACAAAGATTCGTTTCGTAAATCTCGAAGAGAATCCTTCCTTGATCCTCGTGGTAATATCAGATCTACGATTCCAACAACGTACGATGAAAAAATCTAGAGAGAGAGTGACTTTCGAGTTCCTAGAGAGAGAGAGAGAGAGAGAGAGAGAGAGAGAGAGACGATTTTAGATTTCTTAGTTGAGAAATAATGAAAATTGATATTTATAGCCCTTTGACTCGGTCAACCTCGTCAGGGAGATGGCGTCTTCGTCGACGAGTCACTGAAGATAATTCGTCAACGATACGGTGACCTCGTCGACGAGCTTGAGATTTTCGGATTCCTGAAACCTCTCGACTTCTCCTCGCCGACGAGCTCCTACATTTCGTCACCGAGCAACCTAAGGCCTTCGTTGACGAACTCTGGCTTCGTCGACGAAGCCTGCTCAATTTACCATTTGACCCTTCTCTTTATTAATTTATTCCATATATCATAATTCGGGTTCTTACAGTGTCATTCTTGTTACTTGATTTTTCCTAGGAGCCATTGCATCAAGTGGTGTGAAGTTGAGAACTTTATTTATAGGAGAAGGAAATAAGAGGGATAGAGGTCCCCACCAAGTGTGCCAAAAATTTGTTATTGGTAATCTCTTGTCTTAAAAATAAATGAAGCCAAAAAAGTAAGGAACATATATTCATTTTTTTTTTGGCATCGAATTTAAGAATAG